>NW_025814050.1:23682600-24296367 GCF_018902025.1 Drosophila willistoni | reverse complement strand
AGGCGAAATGGAGAAGGATCATTGGCAAGGGGGAGGGAATAGTAGGCGGGGGTGTGAAGGCGGGTAGTTGGCGAGGGGTATGGGAAGTCGGTGTTGGAATGTGGTATAGGAAGGAAGTGTTTGTGAATGGTGTATAGAAGGAGGGTAGTGGGGTATTAAAAGGTCGTTTGTGGGAGGGTCGCTTGCGGGAGGGGTTATGTGAAAGGTGTATGATAGGGTAACATGAGAGGGGACGTAGTGGGCAAGTGGTAATGGAAATGGGAAGGTGGTATAAAAGTCTATGGTGAGGGGGGGTAGGATGTTCTGGAAAAAGGGTATGTGACAAGGAGGGTGTGTAACCGGGTGGGTGGTATAGTGCGAGGTGGGAGGGTAGATGCCAAGGGGTAGGGGGCTTGTGGAAGGGGGTAAGGCACCAAAGGAGACGGTGTATGGTGCAAGGGGGGAGGGTATAGGACGAGTGTGATGGGTGGCATAGGGCAAGGGGGCTGGTGGTAATAAGAGGGCGGTACTATGCAAGGGGGGAGGGTATAGTGCGAGGGGGGACTGTAGATGCCAAGGGGTCCCGAGTGTTGGTATGGTGGAATAGTGAAAGGGAGGATGGTCTAGGTTAAGAAGGGTAGGTGGTACAGGTGGTGAGGGGAATAGGTCCAGTGCGGAGGGGGTATGGCGTGAAAAAGGCCAGTATAGCCAAGTGAGATGGTGTCATAGGGCGAGGGGCAGGTGGTATTAGGGGGTGTGTATTACAAAAGAAAAGAGGTTATATTGCGAGAGGGGAAGTTATATAGCAAAGGGCGAGGGGGTATTAAGAGGGTGGTATAGGGCAAATGGGGATGAAGGGGCAAGGGGGATGGGTGCTGCAAATGAAGGGGGATTGTGGCAGCAAAGAGGAGTTATGGTGCAAGGGGGGAGTGTTTAGGGCAAGGGGTAATAGGACGTTCGGGGAGGTGGTGTTAGGTTTTTGGAATGGGGGAGAGAAAAAAGGTATATGAACGGGTGGCGGCATGTAAGTGGTAAGGGGCGTGGGTGTAGGGCGAGGGGTGATGGTTGTTGTTGGATGATGGTATGATAAGGATCGGTTGTGGGTGCGGGCGGGCTTCTAGGTAGTAATAGCCTGTGGCAGGGGGATATGAGATGGGTAGGGCTTCTAAGTGGGGGGCTTAAAGGGGCGGGCTTATGGGACACCATTGGTCTGGATGAATCTTGGCGGCCATTGTTGCAACACTCGCACACGCACATTGTGTAAACAGTCATACCAAATTTTGATTGGTCTACATGAATATTGTCGGCCATTGCTGCATGCACATTGTGTGAACCGTCTATCGCTTTCTCTTTCAGCCACATTCAAAATGGCGGCCGTAGAATGGTTCCAGCAGCTAGTATAGATTCTACAACAAAGATAGCGGCTAAAAAGCTCAAAATGGCGGTTAGAAGACTTAAAATGTCGGCAGTAGAATGGTTCCAGCAGCTGGTATGGTAAAAGAGGAAGGGGAGTGTGGCAATAAGAGGGGGTTAGTAGCAGGGACGCGTGCAGGGGGTATTATGGAAGGGGTGTATAGGAGGTTATCATGGGAGAGGACGTAGTGGGAGGGTGTTAATGAGACTAAGAGAGTAACCTAAAATGTAGGACAAAGGCGAAATGGGAGAGGAAATTGGGCAAGGGGGAGGGAATAGTAGGCGGGGGTGTGAAGGCGGGTAGTTGGCGAGGGGTATGGGAAGTCGGTGTTGGAATGTGGTATAGGAAGGAAGTGTTTGTGGAATGGTGTATAGAAGGGAGGGTAGTGGGGTATTAAAGGTCGTTTGTGGGAGGGTCGCTTGCGGGAGGGGGTTATGTGAAAGGTGTATGATAGGGTAACATGAGAGGGGACGTAGTGGGCAAGTGGTAATGGAAATGGGAAGGTGGTATAAAAGTCTATGGTGAGGGGGGTAGGATGTTCTGGAAAAAGGGTATGTGACAAGGAGGGTGTGTAACCGGGTGGGTGGTATAGTGCGAGGGGGAGGGTAGATGCCAAGGGGTAGGGGGCTTGTGGAAGGGGGTAAGGCACCAAAGGAGACGGTGTATGGTGCAAGGGGGGAGGGTATAGGACGAGTGTGATGGGTGGCATAGGGCAAGGGGGCTGGTGGTAATAAGAGGGCGGTACTATGCAAGGGGGGAGGGTATAGTGCGAGGGGGGACTGTAGATGCCAAGGGGTCCCGAGTGTTGGTATGGTGGAATAGTGAAAGGGAGGATGGTCTAGGTTAAGAAGGGTAGGTGGTACAGGTGGTGAGGGGAATAGGTCCAGTGCGGAGGGGGTATGGCGTGAAAAAGGCCAGTATAGCCAAGTGAGATGGTGTCATAGGGCGAGGGGCAGGTGGTATTAGGGGGTGTGTATTACAAAAGAAAAGAGGTTATATTGCGAGAGGGGAAGTTATATAGCAAAGGGCGAGGGGGTATTAAGAGGGTGGTATAGGGCAAATGGGGATGAAGGGGCAAGGGGGATGGGTGCTGCAAATGAAGGGGGATTGTGGCAGCAAAGAGGAGTTATGGTGCAAGGGGGGAGTGTTTAGGGCAAGGGGTAATAGGACGTTCGGGGAGGTGGTGTTAGGTTTTTGGAATGGGGGAGAGAAAAAAGGTATATGAACGGGTGGCGGCATGTAAGTGGTAAGGGGCGTGGGTGTAGGGCGAGGGGTGATGGTTGTTGTTGGATGATGGTATGATAAGGATCGGTTGTGGGTGCGGGCGGGCTTCTAGGTAGTAATAGCCTGTGGCAGGGGGATATGAGATGGGTAGGGCTTCTAAGTGGGGGGCTTAAAGGGGCGGGCTTATGGGACACCATTGGTCTGGATGAATCTTGGCGGCCATTGTTGCAACACTCGCACACGCACATTGTGTAAACAGTCATACCAAATTTTGATTGGTCTACATGAATATTGTCGGCCATTGCTGCATGCACATTGTGTGAACCGTCTATCGCTTTCTCTTTCAGCCACATTCAAAATGGCGGCCGTAGAATGGTTCCAGCAGCTAGTATAGATTCTACAACAAAGATAGCGGCTAAAAAGCTCAAAATGGCGGTTAGAAGACTTAAAATGTCGGCAGTAGAATGGTTCCAGCAGCTGGTATGGTAAAAGAGGAAGGGGAGTGTGGCAATAAGAGGGGGTTAGTAGCAGGGACGCGTGCAGGGGGTATTATGGAAGGGGTGTATAGGAGGTTATCATGGGAGAGGACGTAGTGGGAGGGTGTTAATGAGACTAAGAGAGTAACCTAAAAATGTAGGACAAAGGCGAAATGGGAGAGGAAATTGGGCAAGGGGGAGGGAATAGTAGGCGGGGGTGTGAAGGCGGGTAGTTGGCGAGGGGTATGGGAAGTCGGTGTTGGAATGTGGTATGGGAAGGAAGTGGTTGTGGAATGGTGTATAGAAGGGAGGGTAGTGGGGTAT
This sequence comes from Drosophila willistoni, assembly GCF_018902025.1. Classification (NCBI taxonomy): domain Eukaryota; kingdom Metazoa; phylum Arthropoda; class Insecta; order Diptera; family Drosophilidae; genus Drosophila; species Drosophila willistoni. The sequence goes on along the minus strand of NW_025814050.1, from coordinate 24,292,950 downwards.
TAAAAGGTCGTTTGTGGGAGGGTCGCTTGCGGGAGGGGGTTATGTGAAAGGTGTATGATAGGGTAACATGAGAGGGGACGTAGTGGGCAAGTGGTAATGGAAATGGGAAGGTGGTATAAAAGTCTATGGTGAGGGGGGTAGGATGTTCTGGAAAAAGGGTATGTGACAAGGAGGGTGTGTAACCGGGTGGGTGGTATAGTGCGAGGTGGGAGGGTAGATGCCAAGGGGTAGGGGGCTTGTGGAAGGGGGTAAGGCACCAAAGGAGACGGTGTATGGTGCAAGGGGGGAGGGTATAGGACGAGTGTGATGGGTGGCATAGGGCAAGGGGGCTGGTGGTAATAAGAGGGCGGTACTACGCAAGGGGGGAGGGTATAGTGCGAGGGGGGACTGTAGATGCCAAGGGGTCCCGAGTGTTGGTATGGTGGAATAGTGAAAGGGAGGATGGTCTAGGTTAAGAAGGGTAGGTGGTACAGGTGGTGAGGGGGATAGGTCCAGTGCGGAGGGGGTATGGCGTGAAAAAGGCCAGTATAGCCAAGTGAGATGGTGGCATAGGGCGAGGGGCAGGTGGTATTAGGGGGTGTGTATTACAAAAGAAAAGAGGTTATATTGCGAGAGGGGAAGTTATATAGCAAAGGGCGAGGGGGTATTAAGAGGGTGGTATATGGCAAATGGGGATGAAGGGGCAAGGGGGATGGGTGCTGCAAATGAAGGGGGATTGTGGCAGCAAAGAGGAGTTATGGTGCAAGGGGGGAGTGTTTAGGGCAAGGGGTAATAGGACGTTCGGGGAGGTGGTGTTAGGTTTTTGGAATGGGGGAGGGGAAAAAGGTATATGAACGGGTGGTGGCATGTAAGGGGTAAGGGGCGTGGGTGTAGGGCGAAGGGTGATGGTTGTTGTTGGATGATGGTATGATAAGGATCGGTTGTGGGTGCGGGCGGGCTTCTAGGTAGTAATAGCCTGTGGGAGGGGGATATGAGATGGGTAGGGCTTCTAGGTGGGGGGTTTAAAGGGGCGGGCTTATGGGACACCATTGGTCTGGATGAATCTTGGCGGCCATTGTTGCAACACTCGCACACGCACATTGTGTAAACAGTCATACCAAATTTTGATTGGTCTACATGAATATTGTCGGCCATTGCTGCATGCACATTGTGTGAACCGTCTATCGCTTTCTCTTTCAGCCACATTCAAAATGGCGGCCGTAGAATGGTTCCAGCAGCTAGTATAGATTCTACAACAAAGATAGCGGCTAAAAAGCTCAAAATGGCGGTTAGAAGACTTAAAATGTCGGCAGTAGAATGGTTCCAGCAGCTGGTATGGTAAAAGAGGAAGGGGAGTGTGGCAATAAGAGGGGGTTAGTAGCAGGGACGCGTGCAGGGGGTATTATGGAAGGGGTGTATAGGAGGTTATCATGGGAGAGGACGTAGTGGGAGGGTGTTAATGAGACTAAGAGAGTAACCTAAAAATGTAGGACAAAGGCGAAATGGGAGAGGAAATTGGGCAAGGGGGAGGGAATAGTAGGCGGGGGTGTGAAGGCGGGTAGTTGGCGAGGGGTATGGGAAGTCGGTGTTGGAATGTGGTATGGGAAGGAAGTGGTTGTGGAATGGTGTATAGAAGGGAGGGTAGTGGGGTATTAAAAGGTCGTTTGTGGGAGGGTCGCTTGCGGGAGGGGGTTATGTGAAAGGTGTATGATAGGGTAACATGAGAGGGGACGTAGTGGGCAAGTGGTAATGGAAATGGGAAGGTGGTATAAAAGTCTATGGTGAGGGGGGTAGGATGTTCTGGAAAAAGGGTATGTGACAAGGAGGGTGTGTAACCGGGTGGGTGGTATAGTGCGAGGTGGGAGGGTAGATGCCAAGGGGTAGGGGGCTTGTGGAAGGGGGTAAGGCACCAAAGGAGACGGTGTATGGTGCAAGGGGGGAGGGTATAGGACGAGTGTGATGGGTGGCATAGGGCAAGGGGGCTGGTGGTAATAAGAGGGCGGTACTACGCAAGGGGGGAGGGTATAGTGCGAGGGGGGACTGTAGATGCCAAGGGGTCCCGAGTGTTGGTATGGTGGAATAGTGAAAGGGAGGATGGTCTAGGTTAAGAAGGGTAGGTGGTACAGGTGGTGAGGGGGATAGGTCCAGTGCGGAGGGGGTATGGCGTGAAAAAGGCCAATATAGCCAAGTGAGATGGTGGCATAGGGCGAGGGGCAGGTGGTATTAGGGGGTGTGTATTACAAAAGAAAAGAGGTTATATTGCGAGAGGGGAAGTTATATAGCAAAGGGCGAGGGGGTATTAAGAGGGTGGTATAGGGCAAATGGGGATGAAGGGGCAAGGGGGATGGGTGCTGCAAATGGAGGGGGATTGTGGCAGCAAAGAGGAGTTATGGTGCAAGGGGGAAGTGTTTAGGGCAAGGGGTAATAGGACGTTCGGGGAGGTGGTGTTAGGTTTTTGGAATGGGGGAGGGGAAAAAGGTATATGAACGGGTGGTGGCATGTAAGGGGTAAGGGGCGTGGGTGTAGGGCGAAGGGTGATGGTTGTTGTTGGATGATGGTATGATAAGGATCGGTTGTGGGTGCGGGCGGGCTTCTAGGTAGTAATAGCCTGTGGGAGGGGGATATGAGATGGGTAGGGCTTCTAGGTGGGGGGTTTAAAGGGGCGGGCTTATGGGACACCATTGGTCTGGATGAATCTTGGCGGCCATTGTTGCAACACTCGCACACGCACATTGTGTAAACAGTCATACCAAATTTTGATTGGTCTACATGAATATTGTCGGCCATTGCTGCATGCACATTGTGTGAACCGTCTATCGCTTTCTCTTTCAGCCACATTCAAAATGGCGGCCGTAGAATGGTTCCAGCAGCTAGTATAGATTCTACAACAAAGATAGCGGCTAAAAAGCTCAAAATGGCGGTTAGAAGACTTAAAATGTCGGCAGTAGAATGGTTCCAGCAGCTGGTATGGTAAAAGAGGAAGGGGAGTGTGGCAATAAGAGGGGGTTAGTAGCAGGGACGCGTGCAGGGGGTATTATGGAAGGGGTGTATAGGAGGTTATCATGGGAGAGGACGTAGTGGGAGGGTGTTAATGAGACTAAGAGAGTAACCTAAAAATGTAGGACAAAGGCGAAATGGGAGAGGAAATTGGGCAAGGGGGAGGGAATAGTAGGCGGGGGTGTGAAGGCGGGTAGTTGGCGAGGGGTATGGGAAGTCGGTGTTGGAATGTGGTATAGGAAGGAAGTGTTTGTGGAATGGTGTATAGAAGGGAGGGTAGTGGGGTATTAAAAGGTCGTTTGTGGGAGGGTCGCTTGCGGGAGGGGGTTATGTGAAAGGTGTATGATAGGGTAACATGAGAGGGGACGTAGTGGGCAAGTGGTAATGGAAATGGGAAGGTGGTATAAAAGTCTATGGTGAGGGGGGTAGGATGTTCTGGAAAAAGGGTATGTGACAAGGAGGGTGTGTAACCGGGTGGGTGGTATAGTGCGAGGTGGGAGGGTAGATGCCAAGGGGTAGGGGGCTTGTGGAAGGGGGTAAGGCACCAAAGGAGACGGTGTATGGTGCAAGGGGGGAGGGTATAGGACGAGTGTGATGGGTGGCATAGGGCAAGGGGGCTGGTGGTAATAAGAGGGCGGTACTACGCAAGGGGGGAGGGTATAGTGCGAGGGGGGACTGTAGATGCCAAGGGGTCCCGAGTGTTGGTATGGTGGAATAGTGAAAGGGAGGATGGTCTAGGTTAAGAAGGGTAGGTGGTACAGGTGGTGAGGGGGATAGGTCCAGTGCGGAGGGGGTATGGCGTGAAAAAGGCCAGTATAGCCAAGTGAGATGGTGTCATAGGGCGAGGGGCAGGTGGTATTAGGGGGTGTGTATTACAAAAGAAAAGAGGTTATATTGCGAGAGGGGAAGTTATATAGCAAAGGGCGAGGGGGTATTAAGAGGGTGGTATAGGGCAAATGGGGATGAAGGGGCAAGGGGGATGGGTGCTGCAAATGGAGGGGGATTGTGGCAGCAAAGAGGAGTTATGGTGCAAGGGGGAAGTGTTTAGGGCAAGGGGTAATAGGACGTTCGGGGAGGTGGTGTTAGGTTTTTGGAATGGGGGAGGGGAAAAAGGTATATGAACGGGTGGTGGCATGTAAGGGGTAAGGGGCGTGGGTGTAGGGCGAGGGGTGATGGTTGTTGTTGGATGATGGTATGATAAGGATCGGTTGTGGGTGCGGGCGGGCTTCTAGGTAGTAATAGCCTGTGGCAGGGGGATATGAGATGGGTAGGGCTTCTTAGTGGGGGGTTTAAAGGGGCGGGCTTATGGGACACCATTGGTCTGGATGAATCTTGGCGGCCATTGTTGCAACACTCGCACACGCACATTGTGTAAACAGTCATACCAAATTTTGATTGGTCTACATGAATATTGTCGGCCATTGCTGCATGCACATTGTGTGAACCGTCTATCGCTTTCTCTTTCAGCCACATTCAAAATGGCGGCCGTAGAATGGTTCCAGCAGCTAGTATAGATTCTACAACAAAGATAGCGGCTAAAAAGCTCAAAATGGCGGTTAGAAGACTTAAAATGTCGGCAGTAGAATGGTTCCAGCAGCTGGTATGGTAAAAGAGGAAGGGGAGTGTGGCAATAAGAGGGGGTTAGTAGCAGGGACGCGTGCAGGGGGTATTATGGAAGGGGTGTATAGGAGGTTATCATGGGAGAGGACGTAGTGGGAGGGTGTTAATGAGACTAAGAGAGTAACCTAAAAATGTAGGACAAAGGCGAAATGGGAGAGGATATTGGGCAAGGGGGAGGGAATAGTAGGCGGGGGTGTGAAGGCGGGTAGTTGGCGAGGGGTATGGTAAGTCGGTGTTGGAATGTGGTATAGGAAGGAAGTGTTTGTGGAATGGTGTATAGAAGGGAGGGTAGTGGGGTATTAAAAGGTCGTTTGTGGGAGGGTCGCTTGCGGGAGGGGGTTATGTGAAAGGTGTATGATAGGGTAACATGAGAGGGGACGTAGTGGGCAAGTGGTAATGGAAATGGGAAGGTGGTATAAAAGTCTATGGTGAGGGGGGTAGGATGTTCTGGAAAAAGGGTATGTGACAAGGAGGGTGTGTAACCGGGTGGGTGGTATAGTGCGAGGTGGGAGGGTAGATGCCAAGGGGTAGGGGGCTTGTGGAAGGGGGTAAGGCACCAAAGGAGACGGTGTATGGTGCAAGGGGGGAGGGTATAGGACGAGTGTGATGGGTGGCATAGGGCAAGGGGGCTGGTGGTAATAAGAGGGCGGTACTACGCAAGGGGGGAGGGTATAGTGCGAGGGGGGACTGTAGATGCCAAGGGGTCCCGAGTGTTGGTATGGTGGAATAGTGAAAGGGAGGATGGTCTAGGTTAAGAAGGGTAGGTGGTACAGGTGGTGAGGGGGATAGGTCCAGTGCGGAGGGGGTATGGCGTGAAAAAGGCCAGTATAGCCAAGTGAGATGGTGGCATAGGGCGAGGGGCAGGTGGTATTAGGGGGTGTGTATTACAAAAGAAAAGAGGTTATATTGCGAGAGGGGAAGTTATATAGCAAAGGGCGAGGGGGTATTAAGAGGGTGGTATATGGCAAATGGGGATGAAGGGGCAAGGGGGATGGGTGCTGCAAATGAAGGGGGATTGTGGCAGCAAAGAGGAGTTATGGTGCAAGGGGGGAGTGTTTAGGGCAAGGGGTAATAGGACGTTCGGGGAGGTGGTGTTAGGTTTTTGGAATGGGGGAGGGGAAAAAGGTATATGAACGGGTGGTGGCATGTAAGGGGTAAGGGGCGTGGGTGTAGGGCGAAGGGTGATGGTTGTTGTTGGATGATGGTATGATAAGGATCGGTTGTGGGTGCGGGCGGGCTTCTAGGTAGTAATAGCCTGTGGGAGGGGGATATGAGATGGGTAGGGCTTCTAGGTGGGGGGTTTAAAGGGGCGGGCTTATGGGACACCATTGGTCTGGATGAATCTTGGCGGCCATTGTTGCAACACTCGCACACGCACATTGTGTAAACAGTCATACCAAATTTTGATTGGTCTACATGAATATTGTCGGCCATTGCTGCATGCACATTGTGTGAACCGTCTATCGCTTTCTCTTTCAGCCACATTCAAAATGGCGGCCGTAGAATGGTTCCAGCAGCTAGTATAGATTCTACAACAAAGATAGCGGCTAAAAAGCTCAAAATGGCGGTTAGAAGACTTAAAATGTCGGCAGTAGAATGGTTCCAGCAGCTGGTATGGTAAAAGAGGAAGGGGAGTGTGGCAATAAGAGGGGGTTAGTAGCAGGGACGCGTGCAGGGGGTATTATGGAAGGGGTGTATAGGAGGTTATCATGGGAGAGGACGTAGTGGGAGGGTGTTAATGAGACTAAGAGAGTAACCTAAAAATGTAGGACAAAGGCGAAATGGGAGAGGATATTGGGCAAGGGGGAGGGAATAGTAGGCGGGGGTGTGAAGGCGGGTAGTTGGCGAGGGGTATGGGAAGTCGGTGTTGGAATGTGGTATAGGAAGGAAGTGTTTGTGGAATGGTGTATAGAAGGGAGGGTAGTGGGGTATTAAAAGGTCGTTTGTGGGAGGGTCGCTTGCGGGAGGGGGTTATGGGAAGGGTGTATGATAGGGTAGCATGAGAGGGGACGTAGTGGGCAAGTGGTAATGGAAATGGGAAGATGGTATAAAAGTCTATGGCGAGGGGGGTAGGATGTTCTGGAAAAAGGGTATGTGGCAAGGAGGGTGTGTAACCGGGTGGGGGGTATAGTGCGAGGGGGGAGGGTAGATGCCAAGGGGTAGGGGGCTTGTGGAAGGGGGTATGGCACCAAAGGAGACGGTGTATGGTGCAAGGGGGGAGGGTATAGGACGAGTGTGATGGGTGGCATAGGGCAAGGGGGCTGGTGGTAATAAGAGGGCGGTACTATGCAAGGGGGGAGGGTATAGTGCGAGGGGGGACTGTAGATGCCAAGGGGTCCCGAGTGTTGGTATGGTGGAATAGTGAAAGGGAGGATGGTCTAGGTTAAGAAGGGTAGGTGGTACAGGTGGTGAGGAGAATAGGTCCAGTGCGGAGGGGGTATGGCGTGAAAAAGGCCAGTATAGCCAAGTGAGATGGTGTCATAGGGCGAGGGGCAGGTGGTATTAGGGGGTGTGTATTACAAAAGAAAAGAGGTTATATTGCGAGAGGGGAAGTTATATAGCAAAGGGCGAGGGGGTATTAAGAGGGTGGTATAGGGCAAATGGGGATGAAGGGGCAAGGGGGATGGGTGCTGCAAATGAAGGGGGATTGTGGCAGCAAAGAGGAGTTATGGTGCAAGGGGGGAGTGTTTAGGGCAAGGGGTAATAGGACGTTCGGGGAGGTGGTGTTAGGTTTTTGGAATGGGGGAGGGGAAAAAGGTATATGAACGGGTGGTGGCATGTAAGGGGTAAGGGGCGTGGGTGTAGGGCGAGGGGTGATGGTTGTTGTTGGATGATGGTATGATAAGGATCGGTTGTGGGTGCGGGCGGGCTTCTAGGTAGTAATAGCCTGTGGCAGGGGGATATGAGATGGGTAGGGCTTCTTAGTGGGGGGTTTAAAGGGGCGGGCTTATGGGACACCATTGGTCTGGATGAATCTTGGCGGCCATTGTTGCAACACTCGCACACGCACATTGTGTAAACAGTCATACCAAATTTTGATTGGTCTACATGAATATTGTCGGCCATTGCTGCATGCACATTGTGTGAACCGTCTATCGCTTTCTCTTTCAGCCACATTCAAAATGGCGGCCGTAGAATGGTTCCAGCAGCTAGTATAGATTCTACAACAAAGATAGCGGCTAAAAAGCTCAAAATGGCGGTTAGAAGACTTAAAATGTCGGCAGTAGAATGGTTCCAGCAGCTGGTATGGTAAAAGAGGAAGGGGAGTGTGGCAATAAGAGGGGGTTAGTAGCAGGGACGCGTGCAGGGGGTATTATGGAAGGGGTGTATAGGAGGTTATCATGGGAGAGGACGTAGTGGGAGGGTGTTAATGAGACTAAGAGAGTAACCTAAAAATGTAGGACAAAGGCGAAATGGGAGAGGAAATTGGGCAAGGGGGAGGGAATAGTAGGCGGGGGTGTGAAGGCGGGTAGTTGGCGAGGGGTATGGGAAGTCGGTGTTGGAATGTGGTATGGGAAGGAAGTGGTTGTGGAATGGTGTATAGAAGGGAGGGTAGTGGGGTATTAAAAGGTCGTTTGTGGGAGGGTCGCTTGCGGGAGGGGGTTATGGGAAAGGTGTATGATAGGGTAACATGAGAGGGGACGTAGTGGGCAAGTGGTAATGGAAATGGGAAGGTGGTATAAAAGTCTATGGTGAGGGGGGTAGGATGTTCTGGAAAAAGGGTATGTGACAAGGAGGGTGTGTAACCGGGTGGGGGGTATAGTGCGAGGGGGGAGGGTAGATGCCAAGGGGTAGGGGGCTTGTGGAAGGGGGTATGGCACCAAAGGAGACGGTGTATGGTGCAAGGGGGGAGGGTATAGGACGAGTGTGATGGGTGGCATAGGGCAAGGGGGCTGGTGGTAATAAGAGGGCGGTACTACGCAAGGGGGGAGGGTATAGTGCGAGGGGGGACTGTAGATGCCAAGGGGTCCCGAGTGTTGGTATGGTGGAATAGTGAAAGGGAGGATGGTCTAGGTTAAGAAGGGTAGGTGGTACAGGTGGTGAGGGGGATAGGTCCAGTGCGGAGGGGGTATGGCGTGAAAAAGGCCAGTATAGCCAAGTGAGATGGTGGCATAGGGCGAGGGGCAGGTGGTATTAGGGGGTGTGTATTACAAAAGAAAAGAGGTTATATTGCGAGAGGGGAAGTTATATAGCAAAGGGCGAGGGGGTATTAAGAGGGTGGTATAGGGCAAATGGGGATGAAGGGGCAAGGGGGATGGGTGCTGCAAATGAAGGGGGATTGTGGCAGCAAAGAGGAGTTATGGTGCAAGGGGGGAGTGTTTAGGGCAAGGGGTAATAGGACGTTCGGGGAGGTGGTGTTAGGTTTTTGGAATGGGGGAGAGAAAAAAGGTATATGAACGGGTGGCGGCATGTAAGTGGTAAGGGGCGTGGGTGTAGGGCGAGGGGTGATGGTTGTTGTTGGATGATGGTATGATAAGGATCGGTTGTGGGTGCGGGCGGGCTTCTAGGTAGTAATAGCCTGTGGCAGGGGGATATGAGATGGGTAGGGCTTCTAAGTGGGGGGCTTAAAGGGGCGGGCTTATGGGACACCATTGGTCTGGATGAATCTTGGCGGCCATTGTTGCAACACTCGCACACGCACATTGTGTAAACAGTCATACCAAATTTTGATTGGTCTACATGAATATTGGCGGCCATTGCTGCAAGCTTACACACATGCACATTGTGTGAACCGTCTATCGCTTTCTCTTTCAGCCATATGCGCCAATAGCCGCCACCAGTAGCTGTGTACTGAATTTTGATTGGCCAACATACAATAGCCTGCATAAAGAGCAACCATTGGTCTGCAAAAATTTTGGCGGCCAATGCTGCAACTTACGCACAGGCACATTGTGTACTAAATTTTGATTGGTCGTCATAAATATTGGCGGCCATTGTTGCAAGCTTACACACATGCGCATTTAGTGAACCGTCTATCGCTTTCTCTTTCAGCCACATGCGCCAATGGACGCCACCAGTAGCTGTGTACTGAATTTTGATTGGCCAACATCTAATATCCTGCTTAAATAGCACCCATTGGTCTGCAAAAATTTTGGCTGCCATTGCTGCAATTTACGCACACTCGTAGTTTCAGTACAACTTTTGTTTGCTCGTGTAATAATACAACATTATTACAATATGTATGAAAATTTTTATCCAAATATGTATATTAAAAATTTAGTGAGATATAGTCAATCTCCGTCGGGACCTCGGAAAAATTGTGGTTTGCGGTGAACATCGTAACTCGTCGAAGAATGATCGGAAATGAAAAAAATTAGATTGCATTAGTTAAGGGACAAAATTTCCCAGTTAACGCAGCCAAGTTTTTATTTAAAAATTTTTTTTTTCAATTTTTAAAAGCACTTGAAAGTCTGTGTGTGTATGCATGTACTCTGTTGATGACGAAAGACGTAGTAGACAGTAAGCAGCGCTGCCGGCACAGCTGGGAGCAGAGCCGATTATTATATAGACTGTAACTTGTGTTATATTTATCCGATCACATTCAAATTTTGGGATCTGGGGTTTTATATCCAACATTATCACATACGTAAATTTCAAAGCATACTCCAATTTTTATGAAAATGTTTCTTCTAGTTCTTCTAGACCTATATGATAAAGTGGTCCGATCCTGATGGTTTTCATACTTTATTTTTTCCGGGTAATAAAAAATTCCGAAAAAAAATGTCAGCCTGATAGCTCTTAAGACGGCTGAGTAATACGCAAACACACAGACGGACATAGCTATATCAACTCAGCTTCTCATGCTGATCAAGAATATATATACTTTATGGGGTCGGAAACGTCTCCTTCTGTGCGTTACAAACATCTGACCAATTTTATAATGCCCTCTGCAAGGGTATAAAAACTCGACAGCGTTACATGAAAAATTTAGCGAAGAAATACTGTGCAAGTTTTCAAAACGATTCGTCTAGTAGATTTTGCAGGATCGTGTTCACCGCCTTTAAAAATGGTAACTTTTCAGAAGAGCGTTTTAAAGTTATGGACACCACAAAATCTAATATGAAACGGTCGGCCGACCTGCGTTAAACTGCCCATAAGCTCAGAAGTTTCTCTCGGATCGATCTAATATTTTAACAGACGTCTCTGTGCAAACTTTCAAAACGATTCGTCCAATAGATTTTGCAGGATCGTGTTCACCGACTTTGAAAATGGTAACTTTTCAGGAGAGCGTTTTAAAGTTTTGGACACTCAAAAATCTAATATAAAACGGTCGGCCGACCTGCGTTCAACTGACCATAACTTCAGAAGTTTTACTCAAATCGATCTAAAATTTTAACACACTATACCTGAGATCTTGTGCATTCAGAAGAAAAAATAAAAAACAAATTTAATACTATACCCCCCTTAATCAACTTTAAGTCAGTTGGATTATTAATAAGAATTTTATTAATAGGATTTTATAAATTAGGTATATTTCATTTATTAACTCATGCTTTATTCAAAGCATTATTATTTATATGTGCAGGAGCTATTATACATAATAAAAATAATAATCAAGGTATTTGTTTAAAGGAATGTTTAAGAATTTATATACCTTTAACTTCAACATGTTTTAATGTGCAAAAGCTGCTCCTACTCCTGTTTCAGCGATAGTACATTCATCTATTTTGGTAACTGCTGGAGTTTATTTATTAATTCGATTGAATATTTTATTAAGACATTCATGAATAGGACAATTATTATTAGCAGGATTAAATATGTTTATAGCTGGAATAGGAGCTAATTTCGAGTTTGATTTAAAGAAAGTTAAATATGTTTATAGCTGGAATAGGAGCTAATTTCGAGTTTGATTTAAAGAAAATTAAATTATAGTTTATTTGTGCAAAAATCTGTAATTTTTTAAGAATTTTTATTTGCGATACGGAGAGTCTCAGTTCATTTTTTGTTTGCCCGTGTGATAATACAACATTAAAGCAATATGTGTGAAAATTTTCACAAAATTTCAAAATTTCCAAATATATTAAAAATTGAGTGAGATATAGGCAATCTCCGCCGGGACCTCGAAAAAATGTGGTTTGCGATGAACCTCGTAACTCGTCGCAGAATGATCGGAAATGAAAAATATTAAATTGCATTAGTTAAGGGACAAAATTTCCCAGGTAACGCAGTCAAGTTTTTATTTTAAAACTTTTTTCGAAAACCTCGATTTCGCCTAAAAAACCGAGATATTTGTTGTTGAAAAAATAATAAAATTTTCAAAAAAAAATCGACAGCGTTACCTGAAAAATTTGGTGAAGAAGTACTGTGCAAACTTTCAAAACGATTCGTCTAATAGATTTTGCAGGATCGTGTTCACCGACTTTGAAAATGGTAACTTTTCAGGAGAGCGTTTTAAAGTTTTGGACACCCAAAAATCTAATATAAAACGGTCGGCTGACCTGCGTTCAACTGACCATAACTTCAGAAGTTTTACTCAAATCGATCTAAAATTTTAACACACTATACCTGAGATCTTGTGCATTCAGAAGAAAAAATAAAAAACAAATTTAATACTATACCCCCCTTAATCAACTTTAAGTCAGTTGGATTATAAATTAGGTATATTTCATTTATTAACTCGTGCTTTATTCAAAGCATTATTATTTATATGTGCAGGAGCTATTATACATAATAAAAATAATAATCAAGGTATTTGTTTAAAGGAATGTTTAAGAATTTATATACCTTTAACTTCAACATGTTTTAATGTGCAAAAGCTGCTCCTACTCCTGTTTCAGCGATAGTACATTCATCTATTTTGGTAACTGCTGGAGTTTATTTATTAATTCGATTGAATATTTTATTAAGACATTCATGAATAGGACAATTATTATTAGCAGGATTAAATATGTTTATAGCTGGAATAGGAGCTAATTTCGAGTTTGATTTAAAGAAAGTTAAATATGTTTATAGCTGGAATAGGAGCTAATTTCGAGTTTGATTTAAAGAAAATTAAATTATAGTTTATTTGTGCAAAAATCTGTAATTTTTTAAGAATTTTTATTTGCGATACGGAGAGTCTCAGTTCATTTTTTGTTTGCCCGTGTGATAATACAACATTAAAGCAATATGTGTGAAAATTTTCACAAAATTTCAAAATTTCCAAATATATTAAAAATTGAGTGAGATATAGGCAATCTCCGCCGGGACCTCGAAAAAATGTGGTTTGCGATGAACCTCGTAACTCGTCGCAGAATGATCGGAAATGAAAAATATTAAATTGCATTAGTTAAGGGACAAAATTTCCCAGGTAACGCAGTCAAGTTTTTATTTTAAAACTTTTTTCGAAAACCTCGATTTCGCCTAAAAAACCGAGATATTTGTTGTTGAAAAAATAATAAAATTTTCAAAAAAAAATCGACAGCGTTACCTGAAAAATTTGGTGAAGAAGTACTGTGCAAACTTTCAAAACGATTCGTCTAATAGATTTTGCAGGATCGTGTTCACCGACTTTGAAAATGGTAACTTTTCAGGAGAGCGTTTTAAAGTTTTGGACACCCAAAAATCTAATATAAAACGGTCGGCTGACCTGCGTTCAACTGACCATAACTTCAGAAGTTTTACTCAAATCGATCTAAAATTTTAACACACTATACCTGAGATCTTGTGCATTCAGAAGAAAAAATAAAAAACAAATTTAATACTATACCCCCCTTAATCAACTTTAAGTCAGTTGGATTATAAATTAGGTATATTTCATTTATTAACTCATGCTTTATTCAAAGCATTATTATTTATATGTGCAGGAGCTATTATACATAATAAAAATAATAATCAAGGTATTTGTTTAAAGGAATGTTTAAGAATTTATATACCTTTAACTTCAACATGTTTTAATGTGGAAAAGCTGCTCCTACTCCTGTTTCAGCGATAGTACATTCATCTATTTTGGTAACTGCTGGAGTTTATTTATTAAATCGATTTAATATTTTATTAAGACATTCATGAATGGGAAAATTATTATTAGCAGGATTAAATATATTTATAGCTGGAATAGGAGCTAATTTCAAGTTTGATTTAAAGAAAATTAAATTATAGTTTATTTGTGCAAAAATCTGTAATTTTTTAAGAATTTTTATTGGCGATACGGAGAGTCTCAGTTCATTTTTTGTTTGCCCGTGTGATAATACAACATTAAAACAATATGTGTGAAAATTTTCACAAAATTTCAAAATTTCCAAATATATTAAAAATTGAGTGAGATATAGGCAATCTCCGCCGTGACCTCGACAAAAAAATGTGGTTTGAGGTGAACATCGTAACTTGTCACAGAATCATCGGAAATGAAAAAATTAAATCGCATTACTTAAAGGACAAAATTCACCAGATAACGTTGTCGAAGTTTTTATTTTTACATTTTTTTTTCGATTTCTAAAGGCACTTGAAAGTCAAATTTCACTCGAATTTCGACCAAAAAACCGAGCTATTTGATAACATTGGTTTGGACACTAATACAAAACAAAAAAAATATATGGAGGGGTAGTCCTTGAACTCCTTTTTAAGAATGTAAAAAAATGTGTTGAAAATATTTAACACAGAAGCCGTTTTTTAAAAGTGAGTTTTATTTTCAGCGAAAAAAATACAAATCATGTTTAATTATTATTTTTGATTTTTTATTTTGTTTTTGATCACAACAGATTTTTATCTATAATTTTTATTAAATTAATCGAAACTAATTATCTTACTTAAAGAAAATTTAAAGAAATCGAGATGTAATTATTATCGTATAAGTTTTTTAATATAACTTATAATGATTACGGTCCCTGGTTGAAACCAGTTTTAAAAATTGGGCAAAACAACTTAGTGCACAGATAGACAAGACAGAAAAATGGAGAAAGACCACCAACTGCAAATATAATTTGAATCCCAAGCCAAAGCTTTTTTCCCTCTTCGACACTTGGTCAAAGGCGAAACTTAGTCAATGGGTACTCTTTCAGTGACTTTTGTTTAAAGTAAGTTCAATAGTAATATGATTTAGTGTTGTTTTTTCATTTGTTTGTTGAAGTAAATTTTTGGGGGCGTGCATGTGATGAGAGCATTGAAAATACATGATGCAGGTAAAAATAGTAAAACTGTCGTTACATTAAAGGCGCAAGAAAATAATCTTTTTCAACTATTACTTAGCAATGGGTGCGAAGGCTTCTTAAGTTTTCGCAGATAGGAAAATACGCATATTAGTTTTCATCCAATTAAATGGCCCTAAAGAATAGTTTAGACTAAAATACATGTTTATTTGGCTACTTATCAGATCCCACAAGAATATCATGTAATTTTTATTGAGTGTAAGTGGAAGCTATGTATATGTACATATGTACCCCAGTAAATTGACACAAAGAAAACAAAAAAAAAGGAGAAAAAAGTTAAACCATGTTCCATGTAAAATGAATCAAAACAAAAACCGAAAGACACAACTAAAAGTCCACTACTGACCTACTAAGCAGGCGCATCTCAACGCAACGCAAAGATCCCCTCCCCCACTTCTACATGCAGCCAGGCGAGTAAAGTTGTTTTTCGTCGTCTGGGTTCGTTTGCCTTCGGTACTTATCTCTGCCACCAAACAGTGGGACAAAAGCACTCTAAACTGTCAAAATAATTAATTAATTAACTAAATTGAGTGTATGTTGGCAGGATCCTGATCGGTACGATTTGGTATAAAAGCTATGTTCATAACACTCGAATTTAGTTACAAATAATAGCTTTATAGCTGTGTGCCGCAATAACTCTAACACCAAAATCCCTAATGGTTTTTGTAACACGGTCTGTATCATTGACGTGCGTGTGGCGCTGTTTTATTTTTGTTTTTTTTTTGTCTTCAAGTTTTTTTTTACAGCGCTGCTCGTTTTTTAATGTTTGTATTTTTACTCCACCATCCGACGACGACGACGTCGAATAATAAATAAGAAAAAGTTTTCCTGCAAACGCATTGTAAAAACGTCACTGCAAAAATCATAGTATTGCCTTTACAATACCCTGTTAATCTCTGGCGTGATCTTAGAAAATTATTTTTTGGATTTGGAAATGCGTAATCGGAATTTTATGTAAGTAATCATTTAAACAAAAGACCGAAAATATAGACTTATTGAATAACCCAACAAAAATGGTTAATTAATTGACATCGTACTTGGTTTTGATAAATACATTCTTGAAAGTTTATGATGGTTAGATATGATTTTGTAATTTGAATATACTCTTTAGCTTTATAAAGACACGGTATCACTCAGTTTTCGCTTGTGCCGACCGACTGCTTCTATCTCTGTCTACCCGACGTCGTGAGCTTCGGTTTTGGGGCCGGGACTGGGGCTTAGTTAGGGGCTCTTGTCATATTGCCGCAGTTGCAAACGCGAGTGCGAGTTGTGAGAACGTCTGTAACCGAAAATACACAGAAAAGAAAAAAATAAAATTGACAACCGAACTAGGCAATCTAGGTACAAGTACTAAACGCCCAAAATAATAACAACCTGAAAAACTGTTTGGTACATTAAAATATGAAATTTACTTTTCTTGGTTGCTGCAATCGTAGTATATATTTAACATTGCAAAAAGTGTATATTGTGAGTGATGCCGGACTGAAAGTCATTAATAGAAACTCAAATCTGAATATATAATCAAATTTAAAGTGGAAACATTGTCATTCTAAAGTTAAAAATCTGTTCAATATATATTTTCTGCATCTTTGTGAAGTGAGTGAAACTAAAACAATGAACGTGGTCACAAATCGAATTTGCCGATTTCAAACTAAAAAACCATTAACGGTAATTTAAAGCATAAATAATATATTTTATATTTGGTATGAAATATTGAATATAGGGTTAGGTTCAAGTTCAGTTTTTTAACATTACCATCTGAAGAGTAAATATAGTATACAATTTCATTGTTTTTTGTTTTGGTGGGACCTTAAAAGTAACAATTTATTAAAAGTAGGTTTAATATTGTGAAAAATGTCTCATTTTTTTTTGCAAGAAATACTAGGGGAATTTGTTTTCGAAAAGTATTGTGTATGCTGTAAAATGTTAATCCTGCACTATGTAGTCTTGGCCTTCTTTAAAAAAAAAATTGTTGCTTCATTTGCCATTTTTAAAATGAAAACGCCATTGCAAAATGTTCACACGTTTGCCTTAATAATCGTGCTAAAATCGATAAGCGCTTTATGCATATTAACAACTATTCACGCTGTAGAAGCTACAACACATACACAAATACGCATGTAGTGGTTTGGATGGTATAGATATTTTAACGCATGACTACGCAATCATAAGAATGACAAAAATCATAAAAAGTTTCACTTTCTTTTACCGGCTTACCTTGATTTTGTTTTGAGTTTTGTCGTTGTTTTTGGTAACCAAAGAGCGTCAAAATACAAAAATGGGAGAAAAGTTAAACGTTTTTTCTCTATGTTTTTTGGTTTTGCTTTAGCTTACCCTTTTTGGTGGCAAGTGAAATCTTGAAAACAATTTACAAATCGAAACGATAACTGAAAGCATGAATATGCATTATTGTAGCTTTAGGTGCAAGTCAAGTTTGTGGCCTAAGTCTTAAGTTTTGTGGAAGTTTCACCCTGTTAATTGCCCATAGGCAGCAGCAACTTCGTCGCCAGCTGCTGCAAGTATCAACCGAATTTGGTAAATGTAACATCCAACTTGATTTATAAATAATTCATTCTAGCTGCAATTGCCGATTGCCGAGATCAGCAACATTGTATTTAGGAAATGAAGACATAGGCAGCATCACAGATTGAAGATGTGCTTCCCTCCATCCTCCTTCTTCTCCACTTGGTTTTCCATCTCTTCGTCAGCTTCTGCTTTTCGTAGAAAGTCGCTGACATATTAAAGTGTTGCAATGCTGTCGTCGTTGCTGTTGTTGTTGTCGATGATTGGACATATTGATTTGTTCGGGCCATCTGACACTAGTGCTCCAATTATTTATTTTCTGTTTTTATTTTTTCTGCCAATGGTTTGCCAATTTCAGTTCTTCCAAGAATCATATGAGACAATTTTAATGAACCGCTTTGAGCCATCAGTAGCTGGTCTTACATTTATTTGATTGTCTCGCCTCCTGTCTTTGTTGCTGCTTTGCTTTGCTTCAGCACCCTTCCATCTGAAGCGAAAGTCATCTTGTATTCATTTATTTGTTTGCTTTCCATTTCAGGCTATACCTTTGTTGTGTGGTTGACCTGATTTAGTTTTCAAAACTCACACAGAAAATTAGTTTGAAAGTCAAAGTTAGTAAACAACATAATTTTGCGGTCTCATCCTCCCCATCTCCCACTTGAAAGCAATTTCTTCTACAAACAAAATAGCAAATTACCTAAAGTTACCAACTGTAAGTAGCTACACGAAAAGTATTGTTTTAAAAAGTGGTGACCTGATTTGTTATTCGAAACTTTGCAAAAAGAATATAATAATGTTTGAAAAATTATTGTTATGTTAATAAAGAGTGCTGCAAAAAATTTGGAAGTTAGAAAGAGCATTGATTTCATTTCACAGCTGTGCTATGTATGAATTTTAAATATCAAGTGGGAATTTACCAAAATTATTACCTAACTTTGTATTAAAAAGCTAACCATTTCGAAAATAAAACAGTTTAACACTTTCTTTTCAAGCTTCGCTATGAATCATTCCCAAATCAATAATAACTAAATGCATTTCAATTTTTTGCTGCTCTTACAAACCGGTTCGAGCCATAAGAGACAGGAACTCCGCATGGCATGGTTGGGGATTGTGCAACACAGATATCAAAAAACAGTAAAAGAAAAGGAAAGTTTGTAAGGGCCACGAACACCAAAAAAGGGGAGAGATACAATAGACGTCAGCGTCGTTAGGTCGTTGTTGTTTCGGTTGCCTCTCTTTTTCTTATACCACATGCTTCTGAAACTGCCATTGCTACTGACTGTGCCGCAATTTACTTTTACTTGAGTAACCCATTTCGCTTTTGATTACTTATGGTGTTCGAGAGCTAACCGTCGACGTTGAGAAGGAAGGAAGCAGGGGCATTGTCGATTGCGGCCAACCATTTGCAGTAGTCGCATGCAAATGCACATCGATCATCTTTGTGTCTGTCTAGTCCAAGTTGAAGTTAAAGTTTGAGTTGGCGTTGGCTCTTGTGTGAAAGTAAAACTTTAATAAAGCTGGCCCGTTTTATGTATGCCTTGGCTGTGCCTCGTCACGCTGGTGAAATAGTGTTTACCATCTAAGTGAGAGCCACAAGTTTATGAATAGACCATCTTCATATACATATATGTACATACAGATGTACATAAAACACTCAGTGAACAGTTTCCTAGTTTAAGCCATTATATTGATGCGAAATACACTTGCTTTATTCATATTTGAATTCATCGTTTTGCTTGTACTTTATATATTTTCAGGTGGATGTGTTGATTTTGATTTTTCTACTGTTTTTAGTTTTTGATCTGGCCGATGTTAGCTCAGGTTTTGGATTTGATTCAGCCAATTCATGTAGTCCCAATGGAAAAATATCTCGCCGAGGTCGAGCTCAAATGCTAGCTGCTATTCCATGTGATTTGGGAAAGCAAGCATTTTGCAATTTGCCGGGATCAGCGTATCCCTGGCACGCAGTGCGACGATTCGTTCATGAGAATCAGGGACTGATGAAGCGCATGTATGGAGATGTGCGTCATATATCAATTCTACGTGATGAAATACAAAACAATGAAGTAGATATGGATGATATGGAAGATACAGCTGAGAGGTATAGCAAAGATGGTGGCGCTCGTGGACGTAATGCCAAGTATTTAATGCATGGCCGAGAAAAAGATCGGGATAGGGAGCGAGATGATTTCGTAAGCTATAAAGGAAATGATGTTTTAATGGAGCCACATTTTCGGCCAGTTTCCGTGACAGCAGCAACGACAACCACCACAAAAGACACAACAACAACATCTGCAATTTTATCGAACAGTAATTCCACGGAAAAGCAGTCAACTTTTACAACAGCACAGCCAACCAAATCCACGAAGAATTCCACAGCCAATCCCTTACCAGCCTTGGCAGTGGCAGATCCAGAGACAAATAGCGTGTATGAAAAGCCTGACGGTAGCAGTACCACGGCTTCACCAAAGAGCGAGACTAATAAAATTGGAATTAATGATTCACTCCAATTAGGCCTACGTAATCTCACATTGGATGTCAAATCGGAAGCCATGAAACTATCATCTACAACACCCGCTTCAGAAAATGTGAAACTTCAGTCCAGCGAACACTTAATGAAGTCTAAGTCCAGCTCAACAACCACAACCTCTAAGACGCCTTTTATAGTCCGGCGTAATATAACTAGATCCACGCCACCAGTAACCACGCCCATGAGCTTCTCCTCATTTCTCTCAGCTTCCACCAGTACATCTGCAGTGTTGGGCCAACGACGTCCACTGAACACGTCAACTCCTGCTCCAATGACTTCCACCGCCAAACCGTCGCTGCTACGGGAGGGGCAACTTTTTCAAGATGCTATGAAACAGGAACCAGTGTCCATAAGTAGTAATATGCGAGGAGTGTAAGTTACGTTTGCGTTAATCAAGAAATATTGAATAATCAAATTTTTCCTTTGATATACTTAGAAATGCCTGTCCTGTTAAGGATGAGGTAGTGGCACCATTCTGGGCAAATAATACTCGTGGAGAAGTTTTAGCCCTGCTAAATCTTTATCCGTTTGAGCAGTATGTGCATTGGGAAAAGTGTACGCAAGAATTTAAGCAAATGTTCTGCCGCGATGGCTGCCGTTGTGAGCAACAATATCGATTGCATCGCCTGTTGGCTTACGATCCTCACAATGAATGCAGAGGGATCTTTTCCGATTGGTTTCGTTTCCCATCCAGTTGCATTTGCAAATGCTATAACATACCCATGGAATTTCGGGCCACTTCGCGGAGTCCCCGCTCTGAAAGTAGTTTTGATCCCAATCCCATTGAGACTGCAGAGGCACAGGTGCAAAGAGCTATCTATGAGCATGCCACAGATGATTGGTATCGTCCGCGTGATGAATTTGATTACTTTGAAGGGTAACATGCTCCAATAGTCTTTGTATTCAACAACTGTAAATTATTAACTAGAATAAATATTATTGTCAATTCTATGCGATATTGTTGCCGCATATGGAAGAGTAAAGAAAGAAATATTAGATATTTTTACAAAAACATGTGATAAACGCATCGATTTTCATCGATTTTTCATTGTTTTTTCACTTTTCTAGGCATTATTTCCGTAATGATAAATATTAATAAGTAAGACATTATGTTTTTGTATATATAGTTCAATATAATGCGAAAAAACAAACCTTTTAACAGAGCGAATGTACCTTAAAATACTTTTGAACATATTCATTGGCCGTGAGCTGCGTTTAACTGTATCTAGTTATTCTATATTTATTTATTATTTCATATTTTGTGGCCATAACATTATTTGTATTTGTAGCAACATAATAATACAGTTGTATGATTTCTAAAACAAACAATTTATTGCAAAAATCAAATGTATAAAGTTTATATCTTTGTAAGTAAATATGATAAATTAGATTTATGTAAAGTGGTTTTGCAATATAAAAGGCATAATTCATCATTACTTTCAGTTTTAAGGCTAGTGATAGAAAATTGAGTATATATATTTATATTTCTCACCATTTACTCAATAAATATTTGCTTAGTTCCGCGAATTGTCGTTTTATTGGAAATCAATAGTTGATTATTGAAACAAAATTGAATATATAACCTTAACAGTTTTTAAAGCCAAAATTAACGGTTGCCTTACAGTAGTTTTCTGTATAGACTTAAAATTATTACAAAATAAATTGCAATTGATATTGATAAGGGGCATGGTTTAGTATTGCTAATTTCTAGCAATCATGCAAATATATAAAAATATTAAAGTTTAGAACATTTTTGAGACGACAGATAACAAATGAAGAATATACATATTATATACTTAATATGTCTGGTTAGGTAAATATTTAGTTATATAAATTAGATGACGGAGAATACACAGATAAACAGTGTATAAGACACATTGAAAATACGGCGATAGAATACTTTGCGTTAATCGAAACGAATCCACGAGGTTGATTAGGATTGATTTTTTTTCTGATACGTATCAAAATACTATACAAGAAACCGATAGATTTTATAACGGTTGATTACGGTTTTTTTACGCCTAAATCCCCTACAGCTAAGCAAAACTAAAAAGGAAAAAATCCAATCCGACATTTTTAGCAATTCGAAACTGGCACCCAGAGCAGCTTATCTTGTTCTTTGTCCACAGCATCTTTTATCTGAGTGCACATATGCTTAATGCTTACGCCTGGTATTACGGCTGCAATAAATATTTTACATTCGTTTTATTGTTTAATAATTTAAAAGAGAAAATCGTTTTTATTCTTACCCGATATATACTGTTTGTAGTCGGAGCCCAGCTTCTGGGCTCTCTCGTACATTTCCTTAGCCGCCTTTGCCGAAATTTTGTCTGATCCGAAATCACGAATATCGCGAATCTGTTTGGCAGATTTAAAGCGAAGAAGCAGCACAATTGGATAAATCTGTAAGCGCTGAAGACGTTCAACTGCTGATATTGATACATCCAAGATGCAGTGGCGACGATCCTTAAAAAATTTAATTCGATAGATAATATTACAACATTAGATTATTTATGGACTTACATTTTTGCATGCGTGGCTTATCGCCTCTACTGTGGTGCATTCAAATTTATTGCCCCGACGACGATAGTCCACAAATATATTTTCCTTAAGACCCTCTTCCATTGCCTCCTGTGAACAGTCCATGGCTGTTACTTCGCATCTTTTAAAAAGATTAGAAAAGTCTATTATCAGACGATCCATTAGACATTCAGACAGCGGACCAATAATTAAAACAGGTCGTCGAATCGGAGCTGCAGATTTAAATACACAAAAAATTAATAATTGAAGGTAGTATATGGGACAAATGATCATTCGTAAGCATACAGTCTAAAAGCTCAACACGCTGATAGCTCAAAATACCACCGTCATCGTTTAAGAGGCCCAAGTCAGGGAAAAAACTAAGCTGCGTGTTACTGAAACTGGCAATTTCTGTAGAATCGCGGGATGAGCTGCGCTGGTTTTTCTTGCGGCGAAAAAACGAACGACGAGCTGAAGTGCTACCGCGTCTTGCAGTTCCCGTATCACAGTCCACCACTTCACCAGACTTTAGTTCCTCCTCAACTCTATACGTTATGCATACAAAATTACTCAATTAATTAACTGAAAGCTGATATGAACAAAAAATTTCAAATATACTTCAATTGACTTGGAATAATGCCGCATACTGTGCGATGGCCTATGGCATCTAATTTCCAGGCCCGCCAAAGACCAAAAGTTCCGTCAAAAACAGTACTATCCACGTAAAGCACCTCATCCTTTACAAAACGTAAATCAGCCTCACTCAGTTCACCAATTCGATCAAACCCCACGCGAATATAAAACGAGTCCCCGGGTTCATCTTTTATTTGTTTAAGTGCTAAAAATATATATTAAAAGGAAAATAAATGACAAATGCTAAAACAAGCAAATACTTTTGAAATTATTTGTTGCCAACTTACTGTGTAATTTGTTTTGCACAAGCATAGTGACTGTATCGGTGAGTTTGGAGATTTCATTGGCTGCCTGCTCAGCCGTTACACCACTTAGGTCGACGCCATTATATTCCAAAATTTGATCACCAATGCGTATGCCGGCATGATCCGACGGAGATCCAGCTGCCACATCATGCACATATATGCCCACCTTGTTGCCGCCGAATAGCTTAATGCCAAGATTTTTAGATTTATCCATATGCAAAGTGACATAGCGAAGAGCTAATAAGTAAAGCAAAGGTTAATATGATAAAGCAAAAGTTTAAAGTATAAAAACCTATAATTAAACTAATCGGCATAATTCGTAAAATATTTGAGTGTAATTCATTATGTTTGGACGACTGAATTTGAAATTTGAATGCATTGGGAGCCCTACCAATTATGACGAAAGTTTGTTAAATTTTAGTATTCCACAAACAAACCCTATATGTATATTTTTAGTTAGTATTGTTAAATTCAGTACGATGTCATTTTTATCATTAAATTACATACTTTCCGCCGCTACAGTTGATGATGGCGGTGGTGCCAATGCTGGCTTGGGATCCTCATCATAAACTGTAGAAGTGCCCGATGCTGTCGTTGTTGTTGTAGTGGCCGCAGATGATGGCATATCTTGGCTACTGCTGATGTCGGATTGATTTTCTAGGCTATCAGTGAAGCTCTGATCTTTTATGGACTGATGTGAGAGTGGCGCCCTTGAACCAGATGTTGACGATGATGAAGTTGTTGCAGTAGGCGCCAGCATAAGCGGCTGAATACCCGACATGGGAATAGACATGGGTATTAACATGTTACGCGCCGGTGGACGTGGTGAATTACGGGGCGTTGGAGAGCCCGAATGATTCACAGGCGATTCTGGCTCCATCTGATGCCCACTTGTACTTTCATATTCTGCCGGCGAAGGGAATTTCTCCGGATTATATTGGACGAGCATGGTGAAAGAGTCCCCACACTGGCGCAATACATTAGCGGCTATCTCCTGCGTCGCTGCTCGCATATTAATGCCACATACTTCCAAGAGTTGATCACCCACCTGGAGACCAGCACGCATCGCGGTGCTTTTGTCGGCAACAGTGGACACGAATATGCCGCCTCCATTGTTATTACACTGAATGGTGATGCCGAGAGATTTGTCGCGCTTATCGATGGTGACTCTTCTAAGGTCTCCAGGGCAGAGAAAATCCGCAGGCACATTAGAGTTCCGCTTGGAACTGCCACTGCCGCCATGGCTAAGCACCTCAACATGGACCTGGGGCATGGGAGAACCGCGTCCACTGCCGCCTCCGCCGTTTGGGTGTCCACTGCTTAAAATGTTGGCACCAAAACTCGAACTCATCAGCGACATGGGAGCTCGCTCCGAAGAGGAGGCCGACACTGAGTTAGCATTTGTCAGCGCAGCATAATGATGATCTATGGAACCCGAACTGTTTTTCACCATGCTTCCACTTTTGCTGGCCACACTCGGATTGGACGGTATGCGCAGTCTCTGGTTGTCTTTCTTACGAGGAAATGTTCCACCCTCGTAGATGACGCCACCACCGGGAGTATTCATTCCATATGGATAGTGCCCATGATTGGTCATGCTATTTTGGGCAGTAAAGTCTAAATAGGGCTGCGGATGCGGGGGATGGTAATTTTCTAAATCAGTTGGTATGCCAATGGCACCCTCTATAGGCGCTTGGGTAAGAGTTTGTGGTGGAGGTGGTGAGGGAAGAGTTAGCGGACTGGAGCGTCTCATATTACCATGTAAACCACGTAAACCATGCACATTGGGGACAAAGCTGGGAAATAGTTGAGTATGCCGATTCCCTGGGGCTTGCGTATGTGGGTGAGGTGGTGCATATATGCCTGCTCCAGTTCCTCCCATCCCCAGCATTCCAGATCCAATACTCTCACTATCACTTGGATATTTGGGCACATGCTTGACTCCTGCCTGCGCCTGTTGTGGCGCCTGTGGCATCGGCACATGACGCTTGGGATAAGCATTGTATTCGCTTATGGGTGGTGGCGGACTTTTGGTGGATAAAATAGACTCAATGGAGTTTTGTGATTTGAGCGAAATAACATCCGCAGGCTGATTGCCTCTTGCACGAAGAGGATTAAGTGGAACAAAAACTGCATTGGGATTAGTTTTGGGCAGTGGTGGAGGATGAAAAACATCGTACATTTGTTGTTTGCGTACAGGAAACTCGCCAGCTGCTGGCCCAGTGCTGCCGATTGATCCAGTTCCCATTAACATACCCGGACCTGCTCCAGGGACCACTTGTTGTTGGGCTTGCTGACCACTTGTCTTGGGTTGATAAAAATCACCGCTAGGAGTTATATTCAGTGACAGACGATGCGAGTTATGTGGCCGAGACCCATATCGATCTTGAGAAGGAATCTTAGCCCGAGCAACAAAAGGAGCAGGACGCTGTAGTAAAAGGGGCTTTTGGGGCAAGTCATCGGGTGAGCTGTAGAGCGAGTGCCGGGGATGCGAATGCTGACCCACCAAGCTGTTACCGCTGTTGTTACCTATGCTGTTGCTGGGAGGTTGGGCAAAAAGCGATGTAACTGGATTTGAATTGCGATTGGGATTGGTCTTAATTGCACTTCCATTAGCATTTCTGATGTGCGCCAGTGGTTTAGACAGTGGTGGTGGCAAAGGTGGAGGAAGCTGTTCCTGTTGTAGCTGTTGTGGCTTATCACCTACCGCCATACCCAATCCTTTTGGAGCGGCCATACTCGGTTCGGTATCATCATTATTGTCTACATTAATGGGGCCAGGTGTAAATAGAGACATTAGGGCGCGTTTCTTTTCTCCGCCCCGCACTATCGTTCCAGTAGGATTGTCGTGCGAGATATTAGTCCTTGGCCATGTGCCCATACTCTTGGATGCCGCTTCCTTTTCCTTTTTTCCCCGTTTATTGCGCTTAAAGAGATTCTCTTTACTTTTCTCTGAGCTGTTCTCGCTAAGCACAGAGTCCAACGCGGCTATGGCATCATCATGCTCCTGCTCAAAATTATCATCTGCAGTGCCTGGTTTACTTAATCTACTCAGTTTCCTTAAAAAATCGGCAATTTTGGATGGATGCTTGGACGCTGAGCCACCACCTCCTCCGTTTGCTCCACTGCCACTTCCACTAACGTGTTGCATGGAATCAATGGAATCTGTTTGCGCTGAAGAGGTTGTTGTGCGACACGGATGACCCCCTTCACCAAGTTGCACATGATCTTGCACATATTTAAGAGCAAAAATGTTGAGTGTGTCGCTTCGTGTGTCATTAATTAATTGCATTACCTCATCAATAGATTGCACGGAATCCATCGATTTATTATTGATACTTAAAATGCGGTCGCCTACGTCCAACTCAGGCTCATAGAAAGCCTTAGAATTCTGCTCTATTTTGGCTATAAATACTCCCATATCCAGTTGAAGTCCATGATTGTCAGATTTGAGTTGAACTGAATACGAATGATGCTTGCTGTGCCTAGTGCGTGATACCAGGAGCAAAATGCGTGGAGCGCACGCTCGAATCTCATCAAGGACCATACGCTTTGAAAGGGCTTGACAATCCATGTTATTGATTTTGCAAATGACATCGTTAATTTTAAGTTTGCCAAAGGCAGGTGAGCTATTTGTAACTCCACAGACAAGAGGAAGTCCTCTTTTATTACTATCATCCAGTATAATACCTAAATCACCATCATGATAATTGGCCAACTCAATCTCTAGCAGATCTTCACCTTCATAACTACTCATGAGGAAACTGCGACGCAACGCATTGTCCAATTGTTGCTGTGACTCTAATTGATCTTTCAGCAAGTCTATTTTTTTCTGGGCCTCATCCTTAAGCTTTTTAATCTTTTCACTGTCTCTGATAGCCATTAGGGAATCGGATATAGCCTTATCCCGCTCGTGACGCATTTTATCACACAATGTTTTAACGGAGTCGCGTTCTTGCACAATTTTCTCGCGCTGTGAAATAGCCCAATCTCTTACTCGTTTTGCTTCGTCGGCGTCCTGAACTGCTCGCTCCACTTCTGACAATGCTTTTTCGAGGCTTTTACGCATCTTTTCCAGCTCTTTGCTAGTATCGTCTTTGCTGCTGCTGGTAGTAAACTCCTTCGACCAAGAGCTTTCCCGCGATTTGAGCAGATCTCTCTTTTTTAATTCTGCATTGGCCAGTTGTAACGCTTTAATTTCCGTCTTAAACATTAGATCATCTTTCTTAAAGCGTTCAATTTCTTTATTAGCTATAGCCAAATCATCGGACATTTTCTGGTGTTCTTGCAAAACATTGTCCTTCTCGGATAGCAGCTGGTTAAGCTCTTCATTAAGATTGACCACATTTTTCGTCTCCTTAGAGAGCAACAGCTTCAATGTTTGGTTCTCTTCGCCACGATCGCGATAAAAATTTCTTTCTTTCTCCATTTCTATGTAAGATTTCTTATATTTTTCCCTTTCAACCGCTACCATATTGCGCTCCTTCTTAACCTCGGCTAATTTCTCCGAACAACTACCGTCACAGGGCGACGATTTGTTATAATAATACATGGCATTGCCGCTGCCGCCAGTTGGAGCCGTTGACTGAGCATTAGTATTTCCATTCTGTTGTTGCTGACTTTCCATAAGCCTTAGTTTTTGCTTTAATCGGACACTCTCCGCCGCTATATCTGTGTATTTGTTACGATCAGCTACGATCACCTCTTGGTAGAGATTCAACTGAGTAGCCAACTCATCACACCGTCGCTCTGTGTCTGAGTGCTGGTGTCGAAGTGTAGTCAGCTCGAGTACAGCCGACTCATATTGCGATTGGAGCAATTCATATTTCTTGCCCTGTCCTGGAACAGGAACACCCACTCCTACGCCAACACTGGTGTTGGATACCTTATTTGGCCCATTGTTGTTGGCCATGTTGGCGGCTGTTGTGCTGCCACTGGAATTCGATGGTGGACGAAGAGTGCTATCGTAACCCACATACTCTGAGCTTTCTTCTACAATGAGAAAAATTTTTTTTAGCATCTAAGACAACTGCCAGTTATTTATTTTATATGAACTCACCTTCCTGACTGCTGGTGCTGGTCAAAGAAAGATCTCCGGATGCCATTTTTGCCATTACAACATATTTCTTAGGATTTCTGTAAAA
This sequence comes from Drosophila willistoni, assembly GCF_018902025.1. Classification (NCBI taxonomy): domain Eukaryota; kingdom Metazoa; phylum Arthropoda; class Insecta; order Diptera; family Drosophilidae; genus Drosophila; species Drosophila willistoni. Next base: position 24,264,575 of record NW_025814050.1, on the reverse strand, counting down.
AGGAACTAAATTTGATCAAGAAAATAAAGATATTTTGTTATACTTAATTTCTTATGTCCTTAATACATTATAGAAATTTAACGCTTGCAAAGGGTAGACAGTTTCCAAATTGATCAAATGATGATAAATTTGGTGAGACTGTAAAATGATTTAATTAAACGATCGGGTCGTAAAGTCAATATATAATATATTAAACAAAAACACACACGCATACAAACACAGAAAATGCACAAGGTAAAGGAAAATGCAACAACTTTCACAATAATTATTGTGAAGTCAGCAATTTTCACAATTGAACAAATAAAACTTAAATGCAAGAAACCTAAATTCACTTTTCGATTTTAAAATACCCTTTAAAAGTTTCCAAGTTAAATTCATAGACAAAACTGTAATAGTTTCTCAAAGATAAGCTTATCTATGCTAAACTGCAATTTACCTCCATATGAATACAATTCGTGATTCCTATCTAGGTTTAGCAATGTATATATTTGCATGCATTTAAATTTTAAAAATATGCCTTTTCATTCCATAGCCATTATAGGGTATAAAAATACACACAAACAGAGATAAAATATAAAACGAAGGAGAAATGGCAAATGGAAGAAACCAAGCTTTCAAATATGTAAGCGCTGCAAAAATTGTGGTAATTAAGAAAAAAAAGTAAAAGAGCAGAGACTAAAGTAAAGAATTAATTGAAGCGTAAATTATTAGAAACCAGACATACATAAGTACAAACGAGTGTGAATTTTGTTGGATGAATGGTAGCCAAACAAGTTGGTAGAGATACAACACAAATTATATAAACTAACTAAATAAAGAGGAAAATGCACCAGCGACGGTTTCCTAAACAAACCATGTTTACCTTAGGCTTACCTTTTAATCAGCACAGCTGGAGCTAAAAGTAAATCCAAAATTGTTCGACTTTCATCTGTGTATGCGTCCAAATAGCGATCCAAACCAACACCCGGAAGTTTCGAGGTGGAGGGTCAAGAGGAGGTGGAAAAAAAAGGTCGAAAAACGGCGAAAACACACTCAAATTAGATAAAAACAGTTCAAGAAACTGCGAACCACTCCATGCCACAAAAAGATGACAAACTTGCACCGAACAAAAACTATATTACTAATGAACAAAATATAAAAAAAAAAAATAATAATAAAATGTAGCAATCGCCTTCTTTTTGTCTTGAGTCTCTCGAATTCGCCACTGCTCTACTGAATTCGCTCTATTACGAATTCGCTCAGCTATTACGAAGAAACTCGCTTTGTAATCATGAAGAAATTCGCTTTGCAATCACGAAGAAATTCGCCGCAGTTTTCATTCAAAAAATTTTGGAATTTAAAGAAATTAAAGCAAAGTAAATTTTACAAATTGTACCAATATTATAAAAAAAGTAAAAAAAGAAACAATCAACAACATTTCACAAAGTAGTGTCAAACAACTTCTATAATAAAAGTCTAGTGTCGTTGTCATGATGGTGGGATTTGATATATTATAGATCTTTTGCACATCTTTACAAATTTTAATTTTATTTTAATATGCGTTATATTTCCTATATATTTTCGATTTGAATTTAAAAAATTTAAGTAGTAAGATAAGATAACACATGAAACTTTGAATTTCACAAAGTAGTGTCAAACAACTTCTATAATAAAAGTCTAGTGTCGTTGTCATGATGGTGGGATTTGATATATTATAGATCTTTTGCACATCTTTACAAATTTTAATTTTATTTTAATATGCGTTATATTTCCTATATATTTTCGATTTGAATTTAAAAAATTTAAGTAGTAAGATAAGATAACACATGAAACTTTGAATGCTAAATTTGTATAAAAGCCACTTGAAGTTTTTAAAGTATGTATGTATGTTGTTTATACAACACAAGTTGATACAACATAAAAATAATATTAATTATTTATTTGTTGCACAAATTGCATTAATTAATGAATTTTCTTTTAAATTTAACTTTTATATTATAGTTTTGTGTATTGTCAAATTCTAAGGTACCCAAAAATTTTAATATCAAATATTTCAAATCCATTACAACAATATATAGTGGGTATGCGTTATTGAATACCATTTATACACTATATCCTTGTTGGGGGGTCCATTTTAAAATCATTTATTTCCTTAATAATTTTTCTTGAATAAGTTTCGTTTTCCAAATAACAAGTTTCATTCCAGTAGCTTTCCAACTGATGAGGTGGGGTTAATACAGATCAAGAATAAGAGGTTAAATAAAAGGATGAAATTTTAAGGGTAGATATATATGATGATACTTTGTTAAAATATGGAAAAAATCTAATTTATAATAAAACACAAAAATTTTCAAAATTACAATGTGTGTAAGCTACACACTATAGTTGATTATGCAGATATCTAAAGCTTTATTCTTGCTTTCATTAGCCTTGACTTCTCCCCATCCCCCAATATAAAGTGTCATGTGACACTTTTTTCGTTCGTAAATCGTAAATGTGTATTTCTAATTGTTACTTGTTTTGCTTTTTCCAATTTTCTGCTCGTCTCTGTATTAGCATGCAATACCTAAATTGTAGTTAAATTGAGAAATGTGATAGCCGACCACTGTATGCATTTCAAAAATATATTTTTGAAAGGCAAAATAATTTACATTTGAGAATTATACCATTATACCTAAAATGTTTACCTACATATAACACATAAGGAAGAATAACCCATTTCTGGTTAAATGAGTTTGTAAAAGTTCTGAATTAGCGTAATTAAAATAAAGGATGTATACATCAAACCATCAATAAAACCATTTATCCTGTCTGCATGTCCTCAAGGATATGCAACAAGCCGCCTAAAAGTTTGCTACCTTTTTTAGTTCTCGTTGAGCAGTCGAACAACATACATCAAGGAAAAACCTAACGGAAAAGCGAAATGAAAATGTGGTAATGTGTTTGTTTGTGTGTGTGTAGTAGACCTCGTGATTTGTTTACCTGTCAAAATAATAAATATATATAAACTACAATGTATTTTTGTTGTTGCCGTTGTCGTTGCACATTGGGCCAGAGTCTGACAGTTTGCAAGCATGTTAGCGGGAATAAAACATTATTTTTATTTTTCGAATCCGATCACGGTTTTATCCCAACATATATAACACCTATATATAATATTTGCTCTTTGCATAATTTTAGGCTCATTTTTTTTTTAAATTTTGCGGCAATAGATCGTGTTATGAAAAAATAATTTCATACTTTGTTGGTGATTTTAGTTCTAAAGTCCGATTAAATAGCAATGTACTTTACAAAGAATCCAGGCCATTGTCATTGCCATTGTCACTAAAATTTTTAAAATTATTGATTTGATGTCGCCAATGTATGCACTTTTAAGTTGATATATTTTACATTTAGCAACTTTATGCAAAAAAAAAAGAAAGAATTGTGGCCCAATGTGCGCTCGCATTGGCATTTTTGGAGATATGGTTTGTCTGGCCCTTGATACTATAGGTCTCATGGCCGCACTTAAACAAAAAAAATGGCAGTGAAGTGTATAATAATTTAACGAGAACGACCCTGAACTCATCGAAATAAGGAAATAAAAAATCCAATTCATTTAGCCTGAGTTTTACAAATAAAAATGTTTCTCACTCATATCTCTGATTTATTACTCAAACCATAATAGAAAAACTGTAAATCATAATATCAATAATTACGTCCTTATCTTCTGCCCAGCACAGGTCCTTATTTAAACAATAACGAGTAAGCCATTATGTACACGGCTTTCATTCGAATTCAGCAACAGCACCAACAATGCAATGTCTCAAGATTTAGTTGCATTTTTAATCAATTTAAATTAATGGGACAAACGAAGCCGAAAGTAACTCTTGTTAAGCAAATGCAGGAGCCAGCTAGATTTTTTATAAGGCCACACAAATCAGAACCCCGCACAAAACCAAATTCATCTTCAACCAATAAAGAGGATTTTCGCATCTATCAGCAGAATATTGATTTAGATGCATTTTTTGGCGAAGAACAGAAATATGAAAAAGTTTCGGATGTTTGTCTGGTTAATGATCATTTTATTTTGGTGAAAATGCCGCCAATGACCAAGGAGCCCACGCCAAATTTAGCTGGTTCAAGTGCTAATGCTGCTTCCAAAAAGTCCAAGTTACCAAGATGTTTTAAATGCAGTCGCTCGAGCCGTATATCGCCAATTACAGAAGACGAAGAAAAGTTGCCCCAAATATCAACTAAAATACCAAACTGGACGTTAAAGGATCAGGAGGAAATTGAGGTATTCGATTCCAGGACACGTATAACAATATCTTATGATGAACAACAACCCCTTAAAATCGATGCATTGCAGTCTACAACTCATGTTATTAATCGTGCTCCAGCGCATTGGTTTTTCTGGCCTTTTCGACGGCGATTTGTGTCCAAATCTAAGCCCCAGTTGGCAGCTATTCATAAAACCTATTTTGTAAAATGGACCAAACCTCCAAAAACACAATGGCATGGTTACGGAGTGGATAAATTAAAAAATTATGAGCTACGACGTTGTCGTTCCTCAATTTTTTAGATACAGAAAGCATATTGGTCTATATATTTTGTATGCTTAGATTATAAAAATGTAACCTATAAAGAAACAAACAAAAATAGTTAGCTTTTAAATTGTATTCCTTAGTTCGTACAACATACGTTTAGCTCTTTAAGTAATGTAGCCAGAAATAAATTGACGCTGTCAAGTACACAAGTCAAACAATCAATTTCCGCATTTAAAACAAGTCCACAAATAAGACATGTTGAGGCAGTGCAGATAAAGTATAAAAACTTTCCTGCAGTTTTTTACTTACTTTTTCAATGGAATTTGCATGCGTCCATGAGGCTGGCGCATACCATGAAGAAGGCTTCATTAGCTACTTCATGTGTTCGGAAATGTCGGGCAATGTCGTTCGTTACTCCCTAGCCACCGCTAGGGATGCACTGCAGCTAATTAGAGTAAAGGAGCCCAGACCCTACGAAAAATATACAACAGTTTTACGATAAAAGCCCAACAACAACCACAGTTTAGTTCTATCAAATGAATAACTCTCTTTGGCAGTTGGAAGAGAAGTTGAAGGGAAGCAGTTTCGGGGACGACTACAAGCCCCGTGCGCCACAATATACATACATATATACATAATAGCAAAAGGAAAAAAATAAAATTAAAACCGTCACGCCAGGCGTCAGCGTAGCAAAGGCAATCGCGGTAAAAACAAAGCACCAGCACCAAAAAGTCAGCCCAAAAGGAGCTGAAGCTCAACTCTGGAGTCGGAGCAACTCACTGAGGCAGCGGGGTCATAATAAACCATTAATATGCAGGCGGCCTGTGACTGAGTATGGCCTAAACCTGACGATAAGACCAAACTGCGTTTCGGTGTATCAAAAATCGAACTGTGTTTGTATCAGCTATAACTATTGTTCTCCCTTATGATTGCCCTTCACTGTACGTGTATTTGTCATTAATTATAATGTCGGCATAAAAGGCGAACACATTAGGCGATAGGCATTGGTCAAATGTTGAATTAGATGGCTTAGACTACTAATATGGAATGGGGGAATAAGGTTTAACAAAAGGTAGCTGTAGCACATACTGCTACTATTAAAGTCGCCAAAATAAATATCCCAGTCGAAAGGTATTATTTCCGACCTTATAAAGTATTTATATTATTGATCGGTATTAACAATGGAGTCGGTCAAGCCTCATCAGTTTATTTAAACGCCTAGATCACGGATACTACAAAAGCCAGAACCATAAAATTTGTTGACTTTCGAATGGCTTTTTTGACTCCAGAGGGAATCTATATATTTTTAAACCTTAACATTTTGGCAATATGCTATCTAAAAGCATTATTATACAATTTTAACAATATTTGGTCAAAGATAGAACGGCAAAATAATTTTTATAGCTTACCCTTCTTATTTTAATTTCTTTGACCTCTTTTAATTAGTAAAAAGTAGCGTAACGGTTCCACTTCATTTGGTGTATCATTTTTTGCACTTCTCTTGGACCAAATAAAATCCAAACAGAAACCGAAACACAGACAGAAGACACTTGCAGGGATAGGTTGCCAAAAGGAAGCTCGCTGGCAACTTGGGCAAAAGGAGCAACAAAATAGAATTTGCCTCCAATTCCCGCAAAGCATTCCAAATCGATTACGAGTTATTTTAAGATCAAATAGACAGGCACAGAGAAAGAAAACGAGAAAAGGAAAGAGACAGAGTCAATGTGTTGACAATTGTCTAGTTGGCACCGACAGCGCAACGACCTTCGATCAGTCCAGGGGATACAACCAATCATCGTTAATGATGGCAATGTCCTTGTGCGCACTGAAATTTTGACAAATCAATTTGTGAGCTAACAGCATGCTGGACAACTCGAAAAAGTCGGTGACGATGTAGTCAGTGGGATAGCTGTAACATCGGAAGACTGTCGCTGTGACTCAGTATGAGTAGTTTATACCCAAAACCGAAATATTTGTCAACAGACTGTTGGGTTCAAAAAAAATTTGTTTCTGCAAATATGAACTCTAACAAAAATTTTTCATAATATTCTAAAATATATAAAAGTTAATTGCATGAATATCAAATAAATTTTGTTGCAAATTATCTAATTACTAGGCGATTATCCTTGACTTATAGTTTACTTATTCGCAAAGAGAACTCCTCATTAGGAGCGGATTATCACAGTCCAAAGTACATATACACAGAAACATCCATACATAAGTACATACGCTCGTACCTGACTTCATTTTAAATTTTTACCTGAGTTTGACTTAGGCAAAACTAAAAGCTAAGCCTTTCTCCGCGTTATTCCTAACTCTTGCCACTTTGGGTTAACAGCAAAAGGGTTTGTGTCCTGGCTGAGGGTCGTTTCCTGCGCATGCCTCGAAGCATGACAGCAAATAAAACTTTATGGTATATCATAAAATTTGTTTGAAATGTGAAACAGACATGATTCTGTTTTTGGTTCTGAATGCTTCCTGACAAAGGATTATTTCCGAAACCAGCTAATCCTACTTCTCACCGACATCGTAGTTTGTTTGTCTTGTCTATTGCAAATCCTCGGACCGAAAGTAAACTCCTGGAAAAGACATTTTATTCGCAAATCTCCTTTAGCAAAGCCAAATATTTGAGGTTTTGCGCTGCTTATGCTAGAAGTGACGCCTGATGCTGCTACAGAATTTTATTTTATTGGACTTTCAGAAACGACGGCAACAGGTAGATCGGCAAATTGCAATTAATAAAACAAAATAAATTCGAATTTCGTCGAGGTAGGGACTTGAAGATTACTATTTTCCTATGATTTTTGATGCCCAACACGTTTGTCAGTTCATTAATCACAAAAAAGGGAGAGATTGGCGGCGGCAGTCTCTGAGGCAGCTTAGCCCATACCTCTACGGATATCAGTAAACTTAGAATCTACTAAGCTTTTCTATAACCTTATTAGTTTGGGAAAAAAATAAAACAAAACAAAACATATTTGACAAATAATATTTTGACGTACGTTTAAAAACTCTCTAAAGGTTATTGTAAAAAAATGTTGATAGGCCAAACCAAATTGCCACTAAAAAGATAAAATCTAAAAATTAAGTTAACTTAAAATGCAAATCATTCAAACCGATATGACTATTTAAAAAATACCTATACACATTTATTAAAACCGTATTTAAGATTCGATCATTTGAACTTTGACATTATTACGTTTTAGTTATTTGTTATCGCTCAAAAATTGAATAGGCTACCGTAGTTTCTATTCCATTAGCGCTCAGTGGTTGATTAATTATTTAATTACTCAAGTGTAACTGTACTTTTACATATGCATGAAACTTTTGAAAAAAAAAACATACAACTAGGAAGGTTTTCTCAAAACATGTCAAATAATGTGGTTTTTGAGCTTTAAATGCAGATTAAAAGAAATCATTGTAACAAAAAAAATACTCCATTGATACTTTACTAACTTCACAGATTGCATAATAATGCATAAAATTATGGTTTATTGAAATACTTGCTGTTTTTTGGGATTAGTGTCGCTTAGAAAGATAACTTGATAAGAAGAATCTTTTTTTAGGGCTCTGTAATGCTTATCCTCCCATTTGGCTAATCGTATGCCAACGTACGATAAAATTGTATGCCATTGTGGTATTACTCCGAAAAAACTTTGTAGCCTACTCTTAGAGAGAAACTTGTCTTTATACTTGTTATTTCTTTGACGTTTGAACTTAAGCAAGGAGTCACACAAAAACTTGCAAGGCTATACCAAATTCGGTAAGCGGTCCTCTGGTTTCAATTGCAGCAATTACAGAAAAATGAGGCAATTAACACCTTGAACATGACGTTGAAATTTGTAGGAAGAAACTAGGAATAAGTCTTTAGCTCACCAGGTTATCCCATCAAAAAAAACAGAGTCTCATCGCATATCCTGTGGAGTTTGTTTGAAATTTCCAGACATGTTTTCGGAAATGGGCATTAGCTACTTAAAGGTTGTAATGTACAAAGTGATTTGCGACACCCAGCTGAGAACAGATACAGAAGCGTGTCAAGGTCTTTTCAAAGAAATTGAAATACAAATAGAGAGTTTCTACGCAATTTCGGATATTGAGATCCTCATTTTATTTTTAAGCACTACCTTATGGTTATCAAAGCATATTTCTCGTAAAACTGTAAACTCCAAAATTAACTTAAAAGTCTTCATGAAAAAATACTTAAAATACACAGAGCTTCATGTTTAACTCTATCTTAAAAAACAAATATCTTTGGCGACGCATATTTTAAAAACATATTTGCTATATTTAGTAGGCCACACCCTAGTACCAGGAGTGATAGAACGGTTGTGGCGGCATTGTCGTGTAGTTGACTTTCGAAGGCGATGAGAAAGCGGCGGCTGCTGCATTGAAATTTTGCGGCATGAAGTGCGTCGTGGGCGTTGGGGCATAATGTGGATGACCCGTGTTAGTGTATTGCCCATGATGTGGATGTGCATGAGGATGGGACGGTGGCACGTGGCCATGCGGGTGCGAATGGGGATGTGCCGTTGCTGAAGGATATGACGCATATTGTGGTGCTGCATGTTGATATGGATGAAACATTTGATGTGCTGCCGACATCTCCAAAGCCTGGCTTGTTGAAGTGATAGAATTGAGCGAGTCCTCCGGCGATAGGGGAGCATTTGGCCGCATTGTTGTCCAGCTGCTATACAGTTGCGGCTGTTGTTGAGTAACAACCGCCGAAGCTGACACCAAATCGGCTGCTTCCACTTTTAAATCAGCAGAGAGATCTTCGCTGTCAACGCTGGCATTGGCCAGTGATTGCGAAGACTCAGCTGGATTTGTTGCATTACTACCTCCACCCACTACTACGGCCGATAGACTGTTAGGTGTGGGCGGTAATTGGCCAAAAGTGGAAGATACCGACTCATTGGGGCTCTCGTTACGTGGCATTGTCTGATGTGGCTCAGATTCAGTGCTGTAAACGGAGCTTATTTGAGATTCATAGCAAGAGGAGGACACTATAAGGTTGGTGCTTGCATTGTTAGCTGTACTAGGCATTATATAGCTGGCTGTACTTGAATTGGCTGGACTGAAAAAATGATGATGCGGAGGTGTATTGGACATGTTGGCACCAGGTGAGAGATTGCTGCCCGCAACTGTAGCCGAGGGTACGGAACTGCCATAGAAATCGTATTGGTGTTGGTATACCGCATCAATTGTGGGCGGCATTAGGGCCATGCTGGCTACATTGGGTACAACACCGACAGAAGAAGTCATCAAGGAGGATCCAACTGGGGGAGTTGTGGAGCCAACACAATTTGCCACCCCAGCGACACTTGTGCCCATCACGGAAGTATTTTGTTTTCGTAAACGAGCACGCCGATTACTGAACCAAACCTGAATTCGAGCCTCTGTCAAATTGGTACGCTGTGCCAGCTCTTCGCGGGTGTAAATGTCCGGATACTGGGTACGCTCGAAGGCTCTTTCTAATTCATCTAATTGGGCAGCTGAAAAGGTGGTGCGACAACGGCGCTGCTTTCGTTTCAGAGCGATTCCTGGTTCACTTTCACAATCGGAGATATCCTCATCAGATGGTTTACTGTTTGCGTTGTTGCTGTGGTTTAACTCTGAACTGGAAGAGCTGGAAGAAGTCTTATTCGATCTTGAAGTGGATAGCTGTTCCCCATCATCAGGTGGAGCATCACGGCCGCGCACCAGGCGCGATATAGCTGATACCGAAGGTGCAGTGCTGCGATCGCAAATGCCTTCACGTATTAGCTTCTCACGAATCTCCCAGGAGAACATTCCAGGATGATTGCGCTTATATTCTTCAATTCGATTCTCGATCTCTGGTGTTGCAATGCGGGGTTTCGAACCACCAATAACTCCGGGACGTATGGATCCAGTTTCTTGATACCGGTTCAAAATCTTTGACACACAGCCATGAGAGACACGAAGTTGTCTCGAGATGACACAAGGTCTAACGCCATCAGCAGCCATCTCTACTATTTTTAAGCGTATGGTATTAGGCAATGGACGACCGTTAATGAAAACTCCACCCAGCTGATTCACACGTCCTTGGCCGCTGTTCATATCTAAGAATTAGAAAGAAGAAACACAAAAGACATTCAGTCGTCAGTTAGGTACGTACACGTAAATAGTGTGGGAAGAGTGCGCGTGTCACTTGATTTACGACTCCTTCACACAATTGACTTCCCGGTATGAAACTAGCGAAGGTCATAATATCCATTAAAGTTAGAGAGAGCAACGGAATTGCTAGGACTCTTACCTTGCATTGAAGAATATCCACTGAAGAATGGTCTGTGCATGGCGGCGGCATATGCTGTCACAGTCATATTATATCTTTAGCGTAAAATGTTTATATTAGTTTCAGCGAATTCGCTAAACTCGCTTCTTGGTTTGCAATATGTTTATAATTTTAGTAGTTTAGATTAATTTTTATATTTTTATGTAAAAATTGCGAAAATTCCGTTTAGCCACGACGAGGAAAATATTTAAGGAAGACGCGTAAATATTGTATGTCTGCCTCGTTGCGCAGTCTTTGCCTAACTGACTTTACAGCGAGAAACAGCCAAGATCATGCCTTTCTGTGAATCCAATGATGTCGGCCATTCGCTTGGCAGGTAAAACTACGCGGACCAATGGCAGCTCGCAAGATGTTGCCTTCTCGTTCTGCCTTGTGTTTTAAGATCAGCCGCCGTTGCTTGTGGGGGCGTCTTGTTAGCATAGTGCACAGGAAATGGAGGCCCGTTCCTAATTCAAAAGCCAATGGGGCTGGAGAGCTTGGATTCTTGTGAAATAAATAAAAATATTTTCTAAGGACCTTAATTAGCAGTCACCACTCTCTCAAAAACGAAATGGGTCAAAGTCGACCAGAGGAAATGAACTGATTCCGAGTCTGTATCAACTAGCATAAAAAGTAAACATTTAAAATGGTACTCCAGGAATTTAACATTTTCTATTTTTCAATTTGCAATTTTTGGCGTTTTGGAAAGCTCTAAATAGTTAATTTTTTAAGATTTTACGTATGAATATACTTTTATGACGTGTTCCCCCACATAAAGCACGCATAATGCAATCGAGTATGCATTAAATAGTTTACAAGCGTAATATATCCTTTATTGATACCTCATTAAAAGTACACACAATTGATTATAGGTATGAATGCTTTCTTTTGTTTAACCGGGCAGTCCAAACAAACTTTTTCTGTCGAACGAAACGGAAGTTAAACAAAATAAATTTCTCAAAGAAATGTGCATTTAAATCTAGAAAGATAAGTAACATATACAGAGTAAATGTATGTAATTGCTAAAGAGGTGTATTAAAGTGTAAGTTATTTTAGTTATTTATAGTCTTTATATGTATATAAGAATGTAGGTATATTATTCATCAGCACGAGGAGATGAGTTCAAAACGCCATGCTGGTTTGTTCATATACATATGTATCTGATCGTTCGCAAGTCTGTCGGTCGGGATGGATCAACGAAAATGCGTTGAAATTTGTCATGTAATCGATATATGTATGTATTTTGCATATGAAATAATATTGCAAAATACTGAAATTCTAGACTGTGCGTCGGAAGTATGGCCGAGCTATGAAAGAGTCATTAATTCAACAACTTTAATCTAAAGAAGTTTGCTAATCTTTTAATTTGTCTACCCATTTTAAAAACATTTGAACATTTTCTTTTTTCGCCGGTACTGCCACACATTCATAACCATATCCTTGTCACGCTGCTCAGACCTACATATATATATAGTAGTGGTGTCTTTTCGTTTTTTACACCATTCTATAAGCCATATGAGTTTTTGATTAATTACACACTTCCACGCAAAAGAACACCAAGAATATAAAGTATCAAATCCACCACGGCTTGAAAGAGCCTCAAAGAAAGCGTTCTATGAGTTAAAATTAATGATGGATATATCCCAGCTGTAAAACGCCAGCGAGAAAATTGGAATATAGGAGACGTGACTAATTCTCTACATCTTTAGCTCCTACTCCCGCAAATGTTTTTGGTTCTGTTGTTATAACCAAGGACAACGGAGGCCACAAGTTAACAAAAGCCAGAGGTTTCTACTGCACGGCTACAGGCTGCTCGTCGGGTTGTCCATTTAGGTTAAATCGACGGGAGAATAAGGTTACATTTACGCCTAGCAGGTGAGCTATGTAAGTAAAACATTAATGTACATATGTAATAAATAAAAATGTTACGTGTCCTTGAACTACATCTTTCTTAACTAAGCTTTAGTATTTATTTTCGCATTTATCATTAAATCAGATGATTCTACCCTTATACAAAGTCAAATACTTGTTGAAAGCCGTGATTATTTTTAAATTCGTCAATTTTCTAAAACAATGAATCCTGAAAGACAACTCATATAACGCTAATTTTGTTCTATCAACCCAAAAGAGGATTGAGAAAGGCCGTTCCATCAGTTGTGGGAGAGAGAAATATATAGAAATAGAATGAGAAAGAACCAATCTTGGGTATGCATCACTGAAGAACCATTGAAACAGTAGGAGGTAGTGACACGGCCATAAACTTGCCTATTTTCAATTCCAGGAAAAGCATAGTGTAAGAAAGTCTGTGTATGTACATATTCAGACTATGAAACGAATAAAGGACGATGCTAAGGGACTTTATATGATGACCACCTAGGGCGCCATGAATGAAAATATCAATTATCAGACTTTCACCAGGATAGGTCCTTCCATACCTGTCTAACTTGCATCTTACGTTTTTGTTTGACTGTGTGCTCAATCAATGGACAATTATTCAAATAATCATTTGAACTATTTGCCCTTTTCCGCGTCTTTAATCACCCTACTTACAAGCTACTTCAACTTCTTCATTCCTTTTTTTAGAGTTTTTAATCAGTCTATTATTATTTAGCATTAGTATTGTATTAGTGACATATTTTGAAATTGATAAAACACCTATGAAAATGTTGTACATCCAGTATATATAATATTTTCCTTGACCAGCAAACCTCAATACAATATGTTATTTCTATTGCCTTACAAAATGAAACATAAAACAAATTTAATAAGTTCATTTCGTATTGTGCATATATATGTATAAGAAAGATATGGAAAATCTTGGGAAGTGTCATATTAAAAAATCCCGTTTTATGAGGCAATGAAAGTGATCTAATTTTACATACATCAACAGGTGTCCCGTCAATAATCGTTTAGTTTTGGCTATTTTGCTCGATTCTTCTTAACTTAATGTTCCATATCGTTATATTTTTCCCTGCTTCTTTCTGCTGTTACCAGCAGTTTTAAGTTTGTGTGTTATTTTTTCGCGAATCGATTCGATTTGCCCCAGAACTAAGGTGGACTGTTGTCACACCATACAACGACCTTGATCGTGGGTTAATCAATGCATGTAATGTAAGTGGTAAACAATTTATTTATACATATATAAATTTGAATTCAATTCGATGTATCGTAAAAGTATAGTTGACTTTCACATTTCTTATAACTTTACAAACAAAGATGCCAATGAACCTTAGACCTCCGATAAAGGAATTTTTAGCTATTGTGTTTATCACAAATCGTACCTGTTAATACTCTTTCATGTAACCCCCAACGTTTAAAATAATTTTAGTACTAGTAATCTACGAGGTTAGTTTACTTAATGCTAAATTCTTTTCCTCGTAAAAGACTGGCTACAAAATAGTCTATAGGAGGATTGACTTTACATCTAATCCGTAGGAAGTTTTAGTAAATACAAACCCTTTACATGGACACAATATGTTGGACCTGCACAGCAGCAGTCAGTTCTAATTCCAAGGATCATAAAAACGGAACAAAATCCCCGTTAAGCATGCAAACAAATGTCAGCAAAATGCCAAGATTAAGAACAGCAACAGTGGCAACAGCTTATAGAGATTTCATGATCCTATGACTTTTGCTAAATATTTTGCACAGAACTTTTTCTAGTGTCGATCTTCAGAGTTTTTGGGCATGATTATGGCGACTAATCGCATTATAGGTCCAAAAAAGGTTTATTGATCAACATTTGTCAGCCAGGTAGCTCGGATACTGAAAAATAATTCGGCTTAACGCAGCTAACGCCCATCCGTAAAACATAGTGGAAGTAGGAGGAACAAGGGGCATTTCCCGGTTGCTGCTGCTCCTTTAGTTGGCTAATTGAAGGCATTAGTTGTTTGTGGGTGAGCAATGCCCTTTCTCGAATTCTCACTTTTATGTATTGTATGCAAATAGCTGAAATTTCATACTTGCGTAGGTTTCAATTGAAACTCAAACTCCGTGGTTCGCCGCACATTCGTCATGGCATAGAGATCAGACATACATGTGTACACACATATATTGTCGTCGTCTTGTCTCGAACTATATCAGAAAGAGGGGTACAAGTAAAAGCAAACGGGAGCGACAGTTCACCCACAAATTTTTAATACAATATTGTAAACTCATTTACTCAATCTTTCTAAACGCCGTCTTTGTCGGCTAAGATCAGAGGCCATTGCACAAATTGATCATTAAACAGAAGGCAGGCTTGAAGGTAGGCGCAACGGCAACATCGTTGTCCAACAACAACAGAGCAACAGTTCAAAATCAAACATCTGGAGGCAAGGCCAGAAAACCTGCTGGCTGGATGCTGGTCTAAGAAAGTGCTGAAGTGCGAGACGATCAAGCCAAACGTCAACAAGATTAATTTGTTTTCTCGGACTGCGTCAAGTGGTTCCATCCATCAGCAAAGCAATCTGCAACCTGTTGTCCCGAACTCAATATACTTCCACTCAGATTAATAATTGCTCTGCATTGTATAGTCGATCAGCACGGAGTGAGAGCATCATCATTAGCTGCTCACAAAAGTAGGTGGCGTTTTTCTCACCGACCTTTTTGGATTTTATTTCTATTAATTTTGATGTAGCGATCTCTCGTCGATAGAGTTGATCTTCGGGCGGCGTTTGCCCCGTCTATTAGCCACGCTTCGCCATCGGATATATGCGAATTCAAATAAAATTATTTAATTCAACATCAACATTCATCAATCAAAACGCATTGAATGATGCGTTTCTGTTTAGAAAATGCATTAAAAATGGAAACTGATAATTTCAAATAACTATTATAAATCGAAACCAAGCACAAACTTTCTTCCAAATACGAAATGTTTTTAAATTGTAAAGCAGCTTCAATTCTACAAAAATTTTTATATTACTTGGTCCGCCAACTTTGAAAAAGAAGCAACCATGGCTAATTGAGTGACAGTGGCTGCAACCGCATACTTAAATTCCGCTTAATCACACCAGAAAAGCGACCCACATCATCTGGAGACGACGACCCGATAACCTCCACAAAAAAAAAAAGAAAAAATTACAACAGACGGAAGGCCTCATTTACATGTGCTTTGATAAAACAGTCGTTGGGTGTCAGAGCATGAAGAGGATCTCGCCTCATTGCGCAATAGCCCATATGAGAGGATCGGAGAAGCAAAAATCAGACTGCCGGTAGGGTGATTTCAAAGGAATATATTCCAGGAAACATATTCAGCCCTTTAATCGCAATTAGCAATGGATCCCAAAAATATCAAAAGGAATGACACACGCCAGAAACTAAACTATTCTTATGTGCATATAAAACCGCATTCATAGTCAATTATAACTACAGTATAAAGTGATCAATATCATCATAAAAATGTTTACTTTTTCACTGGAAGGATGTCCAACAATGTAGAAGAAAAAACCGTGAAATCGCAGTATGGAAATTTTAGCACCAAAAATATATGATGGTGCCAGGTTCCGTTTTAACACTCTTCTCGAGAATCGAAAAGCGCTTCTTGTGTTCAGAAGGCCAGGTATAGCATTTCTAAATTTTCACTTCGGCCAACTAATATACATACATACATATGTATGAATAGTTTGTATAAAAAATATTGTTTTCCGCACTTAAACATTATGCGAAAAAAGAGCGACGACTGAAAAGAAGAAATATAAGTTCATTGAACATTTATGTGTAGGTCAGTTTACGATGCACAGAATATAGAGTTAATAAAGGGTTTTTCCTTTTCGACGTTTGTTTTGACTTTTTGACTCGAAACGTTTCATCTCCAAGAAAAGCAAGGAAATTCAATTCATCCTGACTTTAAGAGCGTAAGCGTAGTTTGTAAATGTTGTTCTTCTGACAAAAATATATTTTCTGCTACCCTTACTAGCATATAAATTTAACTAGGGCTTGTCTCATTAAACTCGTAATTGAGGCTCTAATCTATGCATAATTTTTTGTTTAAGCTCCGCCCATTCATTCAAACAAGAACCGAAAATCCGTCAAAAAACTCCGCCCGCCCCCAAAAAAAAAGAAACCAAGAGAACATAAAATACCACAAAACTCACTGCATGGGCGTATCAAATTTCTCAATTCGTCTTGGCATTTCAGTAAAACTGTGGTTAAAATAGGGAAATATATTTCAACTAACCAAATTGACCATATGAGCGAATGAAAAGGACTTGAGATACTTGGCAGGGTTCCGCACTGACCTTGAAAGCAAATATGAAATGTTGGACTCCCTACTGAAGCAAAGAAAATCCATATGTATTTTGGGTAGATCGGTAAAATTTTGGTTACGGAATTTAGTCTCGCATTAGCAACCTTGGCAAAATGTATTCGCCAGTAGGTGTGCGGTTTGTGTTTTGGTCGCCGATCTTGCACAGCAAGGTGCATGACCTTAGGTGTAAGTCATTATTTAGCGCTGGTTTCGTGTTTCGTAGAATAGTCATAAATATTTTTGGTGATTATATTAGATAATGCTTAAATAATGTCCTTGATTGTTTCATTCTCGAACATACATACTTGCCTCCATGATCCATTAAGAAAATGTTTATGCACCTATACATTTATAATTAATTTTGGAGATATCCAACAACTTTTCCAAAGCAATCCTTCTATTGATTAAGGAAGGGTAAAAAAACAAATATACACAAATAAACACATTTTATGTATTTTTATACCCTTGCAAAAAGGGTATATTAATTTTGGTCAGAAGTGTGCAACGCATAGAAGGAAGCATTTCCGACCATATAAAGTATATATATTCTTGATCAGCACGACGAGACGAGTTCAAATAGTCATGTCCGTCCGTCCGTCCGTCCGTCTGGATCAACGCAAACTCCTCCTACACCGTTGGAGCTACAGAGCTGAAATTTTGCATGTAGGCTTGTATATACTGCAGGCGTTGTATATCTCGGATTTAGCCGGATCGGATCACTATATCATATAGCTCCCATACAAATGGCAAAGTCACGAACTGTGACTTTTCTTAATAACTTCGTTATTTTCTGAGCTATTGTCATGAAATTTAATATTGGTAAGTTAATTACAAATAAACGACTGTGCCAAATTTGATCAAGATCGGGTGACTATATCATATAGCTCCCATAGGAACGATCTTTCGAAAACAGTGACTTTTGTCAATAACTTCGTTACTTTTGACACGATTGCTTTCAAATTAAACATTTGTTAGTTTAATATATCTGTTAATGACTGTGCTGAATTTGATAAAGATCGGGTTACTATATCATATAGCTCCCATAGGAACGATCGGTGGAAAACAGTGACTTTGATCAATATCTTCGTTATTTCCAATGCTAAAATTGTTGAATGAACGTACTGCTCAAACTAATAATAATTGCAAAAACAAACATTCTTTTGCAGATATTACTTGCCAAAAAAATCGAAACTTGTAGAAAGATAAAATATTCTTCAATTGAATTTGAATTGATTTTGAATTTAGTTTAATCACTTCTTTAATATTTTAAAATTCTACGAGCCTAACATCGATGATTTTGCAACACTGTAAAAATATATTGAAACATATTTCACCTGATAGTGGGATTTCTTACCTTATAGTGGGTTTTCCCCTTATAATGGGAGTTTTTAATATATAGTGGGTTTTGTGCACTTTATTCGATTTAGAGCACTGTCGGCCACCCCCACCGGGAGTAAAATTGGAAACAAAAAAATTCTTAAATTCTTACACAATGACCGACGAAAAGCAGAATGGAGATGAATTGAACGATCTTTTGGATAGTAAGTAGATGTTACTTAAAAACGAAGATGCAAAACATTTCACATCTTATGTAATGGACCTTGCCCCCATTATTATTACCTTTGCAGGTGCTCTTCAGGACTTCGATAAGGGAAAAGATGGTGAAAGCGGCAGTGCTAAACAAGAGAAGGCCAAGACTACGGATGTAAATACCGATGGAGGCGAAGAAGATCCTGATGCATTTTTCATGTAACAAAGCGAAATTAATTTAAACTTCAACCACTTGAACTTTGTCTTCCCCACGCCCTCATTATAACAGTGAACAGGCTAAAGTGTTAGCGGATCGTATGAACACACTCTTCGGAGGCCCAGATACCCCATGTGGCGATGTACCACCGTTGCCTCAGGATCCTGACCAAATAATGGCTGGATTTAAGAAAATGGCCGAGGCAGCTGCTCTGACTTTAAGCGGTGAAAATTCGGCAACCGATGACGATGTTAGCAAGTATTCTGATAGCATTTCACAGGCCCTAAAGGGATTACAGGAAGGCAGTGAGAATCTAAGCGCTCCAGCTTCCGATAACGATATTGCAAGCATGTTTGGATCTCTTAATTTGGGAGGGGATGGGGTAAGTAAATTTTATGATAATGAAATAATCAGTGCCGATTTAGAGTCCCGGCCTTGATCCGACACTGTAATTACCTTCTATAAACTAACTATACATTTATGTATATTTGTCTTTCAAACTAGCAGTCAGGAGAGGCCGATGGTAATATGTTTTTACCTTTCATGGAAGGTATGATGCAAACACTGCTTTCGGCAGAGATTTTATTGCCAAGTATTAAAGAACTGCTTGAAAAGTATCCTAAATATTTGGAAGAAAACGATGCCAAACTATCGACCGAGGACAAGGAAAGGTAAAGCAGAATGCTTGCTAAGAAATATCTTATATTTCGTTACTATTTTTGTTAGATTCCAAAAACAGCTAGAGTTGTATAAAATTATCGAAGGACATCTGCAAGCTGAGAGCCCCGAAGATTCCTCAGCAGTTAAACGTGAAAAATTTCGTGTGGTTTTGGATGATATGCGAAAATTGCAAGACTATGGCCAGCCACCTGCGGAGATATTGGCCGAAACTGGGGGAGATTTACCCTTTGGTGATGCCACTGGAAATCCCGGAAATCCTCAGTGTCCCACGATGTGAATAATTGTGGGAATGAGAGAGAGGTAAAATATGGTGATGTGTGCCAATTACTAATTGTTAGTTGTTGAGTGTTACACATTGTTTAGTCCATAAGAAATTCTTTATAAAACTGTATTTTATTTTTAATTCAGACAACAAAAGAAAAAACGAAATATTTGTGGTGGTTATTTAAAAAATTAGAGTTTATCCATTGTTTTATTTGAAAAAAAGAAAAAGCTAATCTAAAGAAAGAATCTACGCCTCGATTCCATGGCATGTCGTTTGTTGCTTATAATCCAAGCATAGTCCCCAGTTTTGCTGTCAAATGTTCCCTCTTGGAGAGATCTCAATTTTAAAGTGAATCTGGGTCCAAGTTCTCTTAGTTTAACTCTTTTTCCCTCCTTATTAAACTCATAGCGATGATGACGAAAGAATATATAGTCCCTCTGATTGTGGAACGTCACAGCTCGGCGACCCCTAAACTCTGGATCGTGATGAAACAATGCTCCTAGCATGCGTCCAACAGTCAGACCTAGACGTGTAGTAAAATTTGTAAGAATGACTTCCGGTCTATGTTTGGTAATTTCTTTGTGATCACGTTTTATATCCGATGTAAGCTTTACATTTGATAATTTAAAATGAGCTGTTGGACCATTAGGCAGATGTATCATCAATAATCCATTGGGTTTTCTTCTATCCTCATTCACTATAACAACATCGGTGAACTCTTCTCGCTCGGCACTCTTGCATATTTTTTTTACAGATGATTTGTTACGGATCTTAACAAGAGCATTGGGAAAAATTCGTGATAGCTCCAAGCCAAACTTTCTGGTTTTTGTAACCGGATTATCGGCAAATGTGATAAGGACTTTGGGCTCATAAGAGCGCTCGAAATACGAACTGAAATCATCTAGCTGCAATTCCTTTTGTAGCTCCTCATTGTCCGAATCATTGAGATCGCCAACTTCGGTTTGATCTTTCTCACGTAGACTCTCGATAGTATGCCCAGGATTAGCAGGAATCCCAGCTTTGCGCCTGGCGCGTCGCTCCTGCATTTTCTTTTTATGCTTCTCCTTTTTCATTTTTCGATACAGCGCCATGCGCTGTTCTTTGTTTTTCATCAAACTCAGGGGATTCAGCACCGGCAAACGAGTTTTCCTATCATCGTCGTCGTCATCTTCATAGTCGTCGTCCTCGTCATCGGAGCCTTCCTGATCAGTGTCAAGTTTTTCAGATTCTGCTGGTTTTAGTTTTCCGTTTTTCTTGGGCGACTCTTCCTCGTCGCTGCTATCGGTGACTTGTCCTTCGCTGTGTATTTCCACATCTTCGGCATCCTGTTGTTGATTCTCTTCAAAACTGGAATCACTGTCAGAATCATCCTGGACCACTGCCTGAGATTGTTTTCTTTTAATTTTAATCATTTTAGTAATATTGTGTACGCAACACGTGCAGCTGGTACTTTACGAGGTGAGTGTTGTAAAACAACTGTATAGACAACGTAGATAACGATAACGCTACTACGACAACGTCGATAACGATAACATTGTTCCGATAATGTCGATAACTATGTTCCAAAAATGTCAGTAACGATAGGTTTGCTCCAATACAAATATCGATAGATGGTCCATCGCTGGTTTTGCAGCACTAGTAGCTAGGCGAACAAAAAAAAGCAGATGAAGGAATTTCGTGTTTTAGAATTATTCAGTGGAGTTGGTGGCATGCATTATGCATTTAACTGTAAGTAAGTTGCTGTTTTTAACACAGATGTCTAATTTTACCTTCTCGCAGACACCAAGTTGCAAGGGGAAGTCGTTGCGGCAATGGATGTTAACACAGTTGCAAATAAAGTTTATGCCCACAATTACAAAAATCCCAAATATTTGAAAACCCGGAATATTCAAAGCTTAAGTGAAAAGGAAGTTAATAAACTGAATGCCAATATGCTGTTAATGTCACCGCCATGCCAACCACACACTCGCCAAGGATTACAACGCGATACCGAAGATAAGCGCTCCTCTGCCTTAAACCAATTATGCTCCCTACTGCCAAAATGCGAAACCATAAAGTACATTCTCATGGAAAATGTCAAAGGTTTTGAATGTTCACAGGCTCGCCAACAGTTTATTGAGGCTTTGCAGCAGGCCAAATTTTACTGGAGAGAGTTTATATTAACACCCACCCAATTTCAAGTTCCCAATACTCGTTATCGCTACTATTGTTTAGCACGAAAGGACAAGGATTTTGATTTTCCTTCGGGAAAGATATGGGAGCAAATGCCTGGGCAAGCGCCTCACCCTACCAATGAAATGGACACAATCTCCTCTCTGCTCGAGCCAAGTATTTCAACCTCCGAGTTTTTAGTGCCTGATGACGTCTTAAAACGAGTCCTGGTCATGGATATCGTAAATTCTGATCAAAACCGTTCAATGTGTTTTACCAAAGGATATACTCACTATACAGAGGGTACGGGCTCAACTTTTACTCCACTTGTGCGGGATGAATCGGATCGGCTGTTTGAAATTGTAAAAGAAATTGATAATGACCCAAATAGAACCAATTGGGAACGATTGGACGTTTTGAGACAACTTAAATTGCGATACTTCACCCCACGAGAAGTTGCTCGCTTGATGAAATTCCCAGAATATTTTGATTTTCCTCCAGATATAACAAACCGACAAAAATATCGTTTACTTGGCAATAGCATTAATGTCAAGGTTGTGGGTGAATTAATTAAATTATTGACCACATAATCATGTCTTCTTTGATTTTATGTTTAGCAAAGTCAACCGGATATTGGGGGAATACTATAGGAGGGGTTTAATAAGACAGATTTCTGTCTTAAAGATGCTATATCAGAGAACATTCCTGACAGTCGCTGCCTTAAAATTTAGTTAGTGGTAAACAAAGTCAAGCATTTTAATTATTTTGAAATTTCAAATTAACTGTCTTATGGTCACTCTAAAATCTACAATAATCTCTGAAAATGAAGTTTAGTTATTTTTTCGCTTAACGATGTTTGCATTATTCGATCTCAGTCCGATTGTTTAAAGTAATATAATAAATTTTTAAAGTAGTTGTGTTTTAGAAAAGAGAATTGGCATAGCTTATTCAATTTTTTAAATTAAATCGTTAATTTATGAACAACCAATTTAGCGGGATTTTTTAGCGGTATAAAAAATTTAGCTTCTCCCATCACTTTTGCTCATCTCCAATTTAATTAATCAACGAACTAGTGCTGCGAAAACACTCTCATTAATTATATTTCCAAATATTATTAATTTTAAACCGGCTTAGAAATGATACCCAAAAAAATGCCGGTCAAGGATGCTCATATTGTTAAAATAGCGGTTGAGCGTGAGAACCATATGGCCCAGTTGATAAATTTAGATCAGAGACATCCTCTTGCAAGTGAGTATTATGCATAATATTAATCTATGTATGTATATATACATATGTACAAACATAATTGAAACCTGCACGGATTGCAATGATGCATAATTATTAAAAGTGCACAATTGCACGGAAATGCATACATTAAACCCCTGTATTCTTACCTTAAGTGCGAACTCTAACAAAGGGCAATCACGAAACAGAAAAACAACGCCCTTTTTCTCTTCTCGCTAAAATGCAAGAGCCTCCTTACTCTCCACAACTAAACGAATGTTAAATTTCAGGCAAAATCCAGGAAATCTGCAATGGTTGGTCCATCAGTGACCATCAGAACTACGCTTTGCAATTCTGTGAGCCAAATAATCAAAAATATGTCACAGAAAAGAATCGCAATGAAATCAAAAATGGTTCTGTACTGCGCCTTCAGTATTCACCCTCGAAAACTGCTAGTGATGCTTTGGAAACACTACTCAATGGAAATTCCCAAGATAAAATTCAACGTCTCAAGGATTTGAGATCTTTAAGCTTGGATCATACTTTTGCCTTGGAATTTATCAAGGAAAAGGGCTTGGATATTCTCATTAAAATGATTGAGGATGTGCAGCAGAAAGAGGAGGAGATTCTAAAATATAGTTTGGCCAGTTTTGTAGAACTAATGGAACATGGCACTGTCTCTTGGGAGGTTCCTGAAAACTCATTTGTTTCGCGTAATATAGAAATCGTGAGAAATTTCCAGAAATACCCAACAAATTGCACAGAAAGTGCACTTTCAAATCTAGAAAACATTGTTCAGGCCAGCAGTAAATGTATCCTCGTAGCTGATCAAATAAAATTGCATGACATCTTGCTCCTACTGCAGGAAGTTAATTCACCGGTAATGCGTCAGAATGCCATAGCTTTGCTGAATGCCCTGTTCCTAAAGGCGGATGAGCCACGTCGTCGTCGGATTGCCGAAGAAATTAGTGCCAAGCAATACCGTTTGGCCCTTATAGGTAACGGATTGAGCACTGAAATGACCCATCAGTTATATGTATTGCAGACCCTGACCTTGGGTCTTCTAGAGAAACGTATGCGCATGAAAATGAATGCCCAAGATCAGGATGCCCACGAGAAAATCAAAGAATTGCGGCGCATAGCATTTGACGATTATGCTGGTTCGTTAAATTTAAATGATGAGCATTTACGTCGTGGAGGCGGTGGAGGAGGTAGTGGCGGAACGGGTAGCGGTAGTATAAATTTTTCCCAATATTATAAAAAATTAGGATTTAAATGCGACATAAATCCAACTCAGGACTTCATGGAAACACCGCCAGGTTGGTAAAATGTACTCCCAGACTAAAGATAAACATTTGTTAAACAAAAAAGTTTTCTATATTTAGGAATTTTGGCCTTAGACTGCATGTATTACTTCGCTCGCAATTATACGCAACAATATGCTAAAATTGTCCACGAAAATTGTCGTGCGGATGAGCATGAATGTCCTTTTGGACGAACTTCCATTGAGTTGGTAAAAGTTTTATGCGATATTCTTCGCATTGGTGAACCGCCAGCGGAGCAATCTGGAGACTTTCAGCCTATGTTCTTCACACATGATTCACCATTTGAGGAATTTTTCTGCATTTGCGTTATTACTCTAAATCGCACTTGGAAGGATATGCGTGCGACTGCCGAAGATTTTAGTACCACCTTTAGTGTGGTGCGTGAGCAAATCCAACGTACTTTAAAGTGTCGTCCAGAAAATCTGGAGGATTTTAGAAGCAAAATAGCTTTGCTGACATATCAACAGATAACCACATTACGTCAACAAGAGCGTACATCCAAGGAAGAATGTGATTCAACGGCGTCTGCTATTGTAAAGCTTAAGGAAAAAATATCGCCGCATATTTTAGAACTTATTAAGCAGCAACGCTTGTCGTTTTTGGTAGAGGGTGTGTCCCACTTGACTATATTATAAATTTTGGTGGTATTAATTTTGATACTTTATTCTCAGGAACTCGCTTCTCCAAATACTCACGTGGAACTCGCACAAAGGATAAATTTTGGTATGCCCGACTTTCGCCAAATCACAAGGTCATTCATTATGGTGACTGTGATGAGAAAAATATACCAACTCTCGAAGAGTTGCCGAAAAAGTTACCCATCAGCGAAATTAAACAACTGCTAGAGGGCAAAGAATGCCCACATATGAAAGAGAGTCGCCGCAAATCGGCTGTCAATTTGGCCTTTTCTATTAGTTTTGAAAATACGGATCATTCCACGTTGGATTTTGTAGCACCAGATGAAAGTATTTTTAATTACTGGACAGATGGTATTAATGCATTGCTATGTCAGGAAATGACCAGCAAACAGAAGAACGAAGATTTTGACACTTTGCTTTCTATGGAAATTAAATTGCGTTTGCTAGACACAGAAGGCGTGGATATAAGCAAAGATCCTCCACCCATACCAACAGACCCAGAGAACTACGATTTTTGTTTTGAGAGTTAAACTGTCGGCACTTGGGGACTAACAAATACATGCTTGTTGTTAACCTCAATTAATATACATACATACCAAAGTGTAAACCATTCGATATACATTACATTGATGTCTATGTTATATTCTTCCACAATTCGGATTTCCCTTTTTTTTTATCTTATTTAGTATTACTGCGCAATTTCCCAACTGAACAAACACATTAGCCGTTTAGTAAACATTTTACATGCAATTTTTTAATTTTATTTAGTACATATGTAATTATTCTCTATAATATATTTTTTTGTACAAAAACATTTAGAACAAGATAAGCATTTTTTATATTTAAGGGCACAATTTGATAACAGTAAGAAAAGCTAGCTAGCTATAGTCCTCGGAATGCCGAAGTGGTTTAAAGGATATACATACTTTATAATTTGATAAACTTCTAGAGCAATGACGATGTGTGTAACTTTTTAAAAGTCAATTCCAGCTTATATCGTTCGTCAATTGTAGATAGAAGTGCAAAGTATTCCTAAAAAATATGTTTTTCGTTTTACCTCATCTAGTTAT
This sequence comes from Drosophila willistoni, assembly GCF_018902025.1. Lineage (NCBI taxonomy): Eukaryota > Metazoa > Arthropoda > Insecta > Diptera > Drosophilidae > Drosophila > Drosophila willistoni. The sequence continues at coordinate 24,238,445 of NW_025814050.1, read as the reverse complement.
CCCTAACTAAGCCTTAAGCCTGAGATTGGGAGCAAATTCAAATGATCGACAGCAATCATGAATACACGAGTTTAGCATAAACATGCTGCCGTTTCTCTTAATATTATCCACGAACAGTTACCTTACGCCTCCGTGCTGGAGCTCGCTCCTAGATCCTTAATCAAATATTATCCTCTAAAAGCAAATCATTGTCATCCCCCCTATCTGGTAGACAGACAAAGAACTCCAGCAAATTGAGTATGGGTCCGCGCGAAAATGGATTCTGATAGCGTCCGCGTTTGTCACGCAGATATGGATATCGTTTATAGTTGAACATCTCATTTGTGGTGAGATTCATGCAGGCATGAAGAATCTATACAAAACATTAATAGACAATTAAAAAAGGTATTTGTACTATATTCGTAGACTTACCGAAGTGCAGGTTAAAATCCAGCCCAAACCACAAAAAACAACTGCCTCGATTAGGCCCAAAACGTAGAGCAATGTAAATCCTTCAATCATCACACAGTAGCAAGCGAAATATATGGTAAATGAACAATTAACAGCCACCGATAAAACAAAAAGAAAGAACCACATGCGATTCCTTAAGCCGACACAATTGTATATAAAGGGACAATGATGATCAAAGTAAGATACACAACGATTGCACACACGGCAATGTTTGGCCCGGAGTGGCCGCAGACAACGGCAACTGTGACACAGTCGTGTGAGCATAACATTTCTTTTTTTTAACTTGTCAAAGTACGGAATTTGCTTAATGGCTCTATAGTAGGTATCGGAGCTTAAAGGTATATAGCCAGGATCTCGACGATTGGCTATCGCCCAACTTATCCACATTACAGCATTCCAATATATAAAACAATAATGGGAACGTCTTAAAATATTCCAAGTTATAGGCAGGGCTCGTATCATATACATTGGATACCCCCAGAGTAGAACAGAGAAGAGAAAAAGAAATAGAGGACCCTTAGAATCGCCGGCGCCACCAAATATCCAACCCCAACTCTCAGAGACAGAGGGAATCCATCGTGATTTCTTTTTAACCTCTCCATATAGAAGTCGTACAACATCCTGATGCTGATGTGCCTGGGCTAGCATTATTGGTGTTTTGCCATTTTTATCCCTTGGCTCGAGATCCAACTGAGATTTCTCGCACAGAAGACGCACACAGGTCATATTACCCGAGAGACAGGCTAAATGTAGAGGTGTGGAACCAAAGTTATCAGTTTTTTGAAGCTCCACTCCCGAATACATTAAAAGACGCATCAGATCTGCGTGTCCTTTGTAAGCTGCCCAATGCAGTGCTGTGTCACCATTAATGTCCGTCAAATTGTTCAAAGCACCCATTCCCAGCAAGTATGCGGCCGTCGCTGTCCGGTTATACATGCAAGCCAAGTGAAGTGGGGTTAAGCCTTTAAAATCTGCGGCATTGACAGCTACCCCCGCTTGAAGCAGCACCTGAACGACTGAGGCATGTCCTTTGCGGCAAGCCCAATGTATGGGTCGGGGTCCTTGAGTACCCAAGCAGGGCAGATCTATGGGTGCGGAACGTTCAATCAAATACCGCATTAGTTGAACGTGTCCATTTAAAGCTATCCAATGGGCTGGTGTATAGCCATGACGATCACGAGCCGATAAACACTCCATTCCAAATTTATCCACTAACTTCTCAACTTCGCTGACCTCTCCGTTTTTAATAATATCAAATATGTCATCAAGATTGACAGTGGCTCCATCGGCACCTTCAAAAATCAAAACACTATCATGTTCTTCTTGGCTAACTCCATCGAGAGCCCCGTCATCTGGGTGATCATGATGACCATCCTCTTCGACCATATTGCAAGATGCAGACGAGGCTGTCAGGGGCAGCGCCCATATGCTACGGGCCGCCGCCCCCCCGGGACTAGGATGCACTTTGCTGGAAGCCACGTTGTAGAATTCGAATTCAACACCCGGTGGCGGTTGATGATGTAGAGGATTCTCCAGTTTTGCTAGCTTTTTCGCAAACTGCAAATTGTAAAAAAAATGTAAATTCTTCTTGATAATCGGAAGGTAAACACCACGAGCTCGTGAAATTATGTCAGCAAAGACTAAAAATCAATAATTTCTTCGAAAACAGGACGATAATTAAGGCCAACTTCGAATTTCGAATTGCCGCCAAAGCTTTAGTAGCTGGAAGTTACTGACTTTATTGTAAATTACATTATAAATACAGCGGTCGTACATTGAAAAAGAATATTTAATATTTTAAGAAATTTTTTCCGGGAACGTTTATTGTAAAAATTTTACTTTATTTAAATTTATTATTTATTTGAAGTCATTAAACACCATGGCATCCCTTACTAAGTGTTGTAAAGTCAACAAAAATTAGAGCAGGCTCTCAAGCAATTTTACAGTTTACAGCACTGGTAATCTTAATAATGGTTGACAACGTGGTGCCGGAATTAAATAATTTGGACTTAAATAACCAAAAGGCATGTTAAATCCATTTGATATCCTTCAGAAAGTTTAACAAATAACAAAAGTTTTAGTGAGTGATGTTGAAATTGTTGAATCAAGTAGGCAATCATAGGAAACGAATATCATTAAATTTCCTAAATCACACTGACAGAGCCGTAAGCAGAAACTACAACAACAAAGCCCAGCAGCAGCATCCCTGCCAAAAACTACTACAACAAACAGTTAAAGATTTTCGAGGAACTGATCGGTGCTACGCAACTTTGGTTGGTGTTCTTCTGTCCCCTATTGTTTTCTAAGTCAAACAGTTTTCCCCAGTTGTATAAGTAAAGTGCACATGCTTGTTTGTGTTTATAATAAAAATGAATCACGGCAATTTAAAAAGTGGCCACTGCTCCGGCCACTAATATTCGGCTATTGTCTGTGACGTCATAAACTCCATTTGGCTTACTCATTTTGTCAACTGACTAAACACTGCTGGGTCATTGCATCAGTTTTTGTTTTGTTTTAAGTTTCGGAAGAAAAGTGAACATTTAAAAAGATAAAGAACCACAAAAGTATTTTGGTTATTGCTTTTGTTTCGTTAACAATTGTTTAAACAACTACAACAGACAGCAATTGATAGTAGATAACGAAAAAGAGCATTTAAAGCAATTGCTTGTCTACGTAGGCAAAAAAAAACACTAAAATTTAAGTTTTTATTGATTTTCCATCCTTTAACCTTGTAGGCATCCAAAATGAAGAAGGAGAAGAAACCTGCTGCTGGCGGCGGTGACATTCGCAAAGGTAATTTTAACGGAACAAAGCAAATTCAATCTTTATTCTTATAAAAAATGAAATACTTTTAAAAAATTTAAATACTTTTTTCCAGAGCTTAATCCCTGGCCAAAATATATTGAGGAACGCAATGTCTTTTGGGAGAAGTGCAAGGCCGAATATCAGGCCGAATTAGCTGCCAAAACGCGAGAGGCGATTAAAGTAACGTTGCCTGACGGCAAGCAAGTTGATGCAACTTCATGGGAAAGCACACCCTACGATATTGCCTGTGTCATAAGCAAAGGATTGGCTGACAACACAGTGATATCAAAAGTAAATGGTGAAGTCTGGGACTTGGATCGTGTGCTAGAGGGTAATTGCAAATTGCAACTACTTAAATTCGATGATCCTGAGGCTCAGGCCGTTTTCTGGCATAGCTCGGCTCACATTATGGGCGAAGCAATGGAGCGTTTATATGGTGGACATCTTTGCTATGGGCCACCAATTGACGGTGGCTTCTATTATGATATGCATTTGGATGGAGAGGGCATCTCTACGAACGATTATGGTGCCATGGAGTCGTTGGTTAAGCAAATTGTCAAAGAGAAACAGATCTTTGAGCGTTTAGAAATGAAGAAGTCTGATCTGTTGGAAATGTTTAAATACAATGAATTCAAAGTGCGCATTCTCAATGAGAAAGTGACCAGTGACCGGACCACTGTATATAAGTGTGGGTCATTAATTGATCTCTGCCGTGGTCCTCATGTGCGTAACACTGGAAAAGTGAAGGCTTTGAAGATTACTAAAAACTCCTCGACCTATTGGGAGGGCAAGGCCGATGCGGAAAGTTTGCAGCGCGTCTATGGCATTTCGTTTCCAGATCCCAAACAGTTAAAGGAATGGGAGAAACTACAGGAGGAGGCAGCGAAACGAGATCATCGTAAAATTGGACGCGAACAGGAGCTGTTCTTTTTCCATGAATTGTCACCAGGATCATGTTTTTTCCAGCCGCGTGGAGCACACATCTACAACACTCTGATGAATTTTATGAAAGCGGAGTATAGAAAGCGGGGCTTCCAGGAGGTAATCTCGCCTAACATCTACAATGCTAAATTGTGGATGACCTCCGGTCATTGGCAGCATTATGCTGAGAATATGTTTTCTTTTGAAGTGGAGAAGGAAAAGTTTGCTTTGAAGCCAATGAATTGTCCCGGCCATTGCTTGATTTTTGATAATCGAAATAGATCCTGGAGAGAATTACCTTTGCGAATGGCTGACTTTGGTGTTTTGCATCGCAATGAATTGTCTGGAGCTCTTACTGGCTTAACTCGTGTGCGCCGTTTTCAGCAGGACGATGCCCATATTTTCTGCACACCTGATCAGATTAAGAGCGAGATGAAGGGTTGCTTGGACTTTTTGCATCACGTTTATAACATTTTTGGGTTCTCTTTCCAACTAGTATTGTCCACTCGACCCGAGAAATATTTGGGCGAGCTGGAACAATGGAATGATGCGGAAAAGGCATTGGCCGAGTCCCTTGATGAGTTTGGCATACCGTGGAAAGAAAATCCCGGTGATGGCGCCTTCTATGGTCCTAAAATTGATATTACCATTATGGATGCTTTAAAACGGGCTCACCAATGTGCCACTATTCAGTTAGATTTTCAACTGCCAATACGCTTCAATCTTAACTATATTGCAGATGATGGAGAAAAGAAGCGTCCAGTGATTATTCATCGGGCTATTTTGGGCTCTGTAGAGCGCATGATTGCCATTCTTACCGAAAACTATGCCGGCAAATGGCCCTTCTGGCTTTCACCGCGTCAAGTGATGGTTGTTCCAGTGGGTCCTGCCTATGATGAGTATGCTCAATCAGTACGTGAACAACTCCATGCCGCCGGTTTTATGAGTGAAGCCGATTGCGATGCTGGCGATACGATGAACAAGAAGATACGTAATGCTCAGTTGGCGCAGTTTAACTTTATTCTAGTGGTGGGCGACAAGGAGCGATCCTCCAATACAGTTAATGTTCGTACGCGCGACAACAAAGTTCATGGCGAGGTCTCTGTTGCTGAACTCATTTCCAAATTGCAAAAAATTCGCAATGAGTTTATTACAAATGAGGATAATTTCTAATTGTATGGATTCATACTTTTGTCTCTATTCTATTTATATCTACTATATATTAAAACTTAATCTTTGCAAAGCAAACAGCAACTAGGGACGGCATTTGAATTTTCTTCTTGATGTATTTGTGCTTATGTGAAGTACCGAATATCCTGAAAAAAATAAATTAAAGAAAACAATTTTAATATTACTAATTTATATACATATGAACTACAAATTATGTTGAGTTTTGTTAACCGACTGCGCTTCCACATAAGTTTGTTAAAAGTTAATCAAGGGAAGCTTTGATATAAGCGGAATATCGTTGTAAACGTCATAACTGTATATGTACTATTACACGTTCCATACAGCTTCATAGCTAGGCATTTGTAATGGATTAACGACGAAATGGTTATGGCATTCTGACTAGCTGTACGCAATGTGGTTTCCTCACCATGATGAATCAATTCAAATTAATGTTTGTCATACCCGTTTTCAGCTTTCCTTCTTTTTTTCTTGATAAGATAAGGTTTGGCCACAATTACACAGCAGCCCAGACCTAATGGAACTTACCATGATTTGGGCATGGCCATTGAGTGATTCATAAAGAAGGCGGCGCTTTTAAGATTTTGTTTGATATTACAAATATTGTGTATGGGTTTTTTTTCTTTATTTTTTGATTTATTAAAAATTGCAATCGTGTTTTAATGATCTAATTGTGATTTTCGGATCCCAAATTTTGAAAGCTTTGAGTCTAGAAATGCACAAAACTTTCTCTTGCTAATCGAAGCCAAAAATCTTGTAATGTTTACTTCGCATGTTTTTCTGTTCTTGTTTAATAAAAATACATAATTTATATATTATATATCCATTCATAAGATGCACATGGCCAAGAAAAGGGCAACAAAAAGAAAGACTTTTCTGTTGTTCTCCTATAGAAAATTAAGTTAAAACATAAGCCGCAGAGTAAGTCCGGCCTATAAATAATTGTTAACTATTTGCTTAAGTATGGAACTATTCTGTTTTATTTTTTGTTGTTCAGATAGGCGGGGACTTTAAGAACACCGTCTGGCTGAATGGTATCCATAAGGAAGTGGATTGGGGTAAGCATGAGACGAATATAGTATAAGTGACTTGGCAAGTGGAATGTGATCATCGATCATTGTTGGGCTAACAATACAAAAAAATTTGAAAAACGCACAACACTTCTGCATCTGATATACATAAATATATAGTTTACACGTAGATCTTTAAACATTATCTTCGTAATTCCTACCTGCAAACATTTGCACATTTGTTTTATTGAATTCTTTATAGAAATTTCGTGTAGAATAAATTAAAATCCAAAATATTTATCTCGTGTAAACCCTTTTATACATACATATCTATTCGCTTGCTTGCTTGTTTTCTTTTGTTTTGTTTAAGATTAGTTTCTTTTAATATTGCATTATTTCAATTAACATATTAAATTTGTTAGCCGATTTCGTTATTTGTTTAGTCTATTTTTTTGTTTGCTATCATCATTTGTTTTACTTTATAAATAAACTTAAAGTTATAATTGTGTGTATGTGTGTGAGTTTTAAAGGATCCGTTGCATTCTTTTCCGATCTCATGTCATCCTAAACATACACCTACAAAACACCCGTTGCCAGCGTGTGTTAAAAAATGCAGCTCATCTATATCATCACCATAATTTTTTTTTCGTCATCGTGGAGGTTGTAGCGGAGGTTAAGAAGAAGTGGGGGAATACCTGAAGAAAAGAGTTTCATCCTACTTCTAGCACGCGCAACCACCTTCAGGATCCTTGCTCTCATTGGGAGAGTCCTTAAGAACAACTTCTTGCATATCCTCAGAGGGTTTATTCTCAGTGGAATCCATGCCTGGCAACGCTGCTGCCACACGTCTAAATAACTGTTTCACATTGTACCCGGCCTTGGCACTCGTCTCAATAAACATCACATTAAGTTCTTTCGCCTTGCGTTCGCCCTCTTCGGTGGAAACCTGCCGCTTGTCAGAGAGATCCGTTTTGTTGCCTACCAACATAATAATGACATCACTGCCGCGCTCTGTTCGCACATCATCGATCCACTTAGATGTCTGATGGAATGAGTTCGTATTGGTTATGTCGTACACTACTACAGCCACCGTGGAGTCTCTAATATATGAAGGAATGAGCGAACGGAACCTTTCCTGTCCCGCCGTGTCCCACAACTGTAAGCGAACTGTGCGATCCTCCAAATACATCGTTTTGGAGAGAAAATCAATACCGATAGTCGCCTGATAGGTGTTGTCGAAGCTGTCATACATGAAGCGTGTAATTAGCGACGTTTTGCCCACACTCTGTTCCCCCAAAAAGACCAATTTGAATTTCCTTAGCGGATTGCCAAAATCGCCGGATGACATGATGCTGGAGTTGGAGTCGTGTGCTGCTTTCTCGTTGGAACGGACCTGCACTCTTTTTTGTACGTGTCGACTTTTTCTTAATTGCGGGTTTGCTGACCTCTCTTCGCTCTCTCGCTCGCTCACTTGGGCTTACTCCCCTGTTCTCACCCTCTCTTTGTTGATACTTCCTTTGCTCTGGGGCTGGGTCTTTTGCGGTTTTTTATTCCACTCCGTTTATTTGTATTTCTGGGTTTCAACAAGCTGCATTCAATTGTTTGCGAAAATATGCTTAGCGCTGTGTTCTTATTTAAACAAACACATATATTATACGGTTTTGTGGCAAAACTCTACTCGTATTGTTTCTTGTGAGTCAGAAGTAGAGATGTGCATTATTTTGTTCCAGCACTACCCAGAAATCGCCCAATCGGCAAGGTATCGTTATTATTGGTTATCGATTATTATCTTGACTCGATAGTAAAGAGTAACTTGGGTGGCTCCAAACGCTGACCCGTTCCGACATTTGAAGCATTGTTGCTACTGGCCAGATCTATGATGCCCATTTTCCTGCGGTTTTGCCCGTAAATTAACAGATCAACATATGCTTTTTCGTAGAGTTTCCTGGAATTTGGGATCCCCCCAAATGAGCAGTTTGAGCTCATCCAAACACACCCTTATAAAGAATGGACAAATAAGATCGGGAACCTAATTAGCGGGAAATTGTGTCAGATATCAAGACGTATTTTATGGAAATACGTGATATAAAAAGCTCCTTGATAGCCCCTATAGTATTGAATCTAAGATTGATTTTATTTAAATTAGTTAAACCAAAGTCTTTTCTTTTTATTTCGGTACTCTAATAAAAAAAGTGTATCAACTGTTTTGTTATGAATAAGTCAAGCCATGTTTCTATACCTTCCTTCAATACAATGGTCGATCTTAATTTCGGTTTCTTTGGAAAAAATAGTAAATAGTAAGTTGGAAGTAAAATTGTTAAATAGTTTTATTGTATACAGCTTGGTATCTCCACAATTTAAATTTTAAAGAACTACTTAGCGACTCAAAAGCGACTAGTTTTAGCGTTGCTGTTGATCTTAAGCTTCATTTTCCAGTTTGGGCTGAAGCGTTGGATAATGGCGCCAATACAACCTTGGGCAACGAATTCGATGCGAATATATGGGGATGACCATTGTGGTGCTGTTAGTTATGGGCAGAGCTGTGTTAAAGAGTAACTTGAGATCCGTTCCGCCATTGGCTGTGGCTTCTCTTTTAGATTGCAAAAGATTTGCTAATATAGTGTGCAACCAACTCGATTGTAAAGGGTTCTTCAAAAATCTTACATTGACGCAATATTATTGTTTTTTTTTTTTTTTTGTTTTCAAATAGAAGTCAAGATGTGCAAAATATTCCCCTTTAGCAGCAGCAGCAGTATAATTAATCTACAAATTAAAATAAACGCTTATCTGGAAAACATGAGGCGTCAATTGGAATTTCTTATCAGTCGAGCAAAATAATTTCGTATCACGATTTAATTTAAACAGCCCTCGATAAAAGAATATGTAAACAGTTCCTCGAAAACTATGACACTCGACGGGCAAACAATGACACGCCAACACTGCATCCTAGTCGCGTGTTGTTTCATATTGGCTCTTTGTCAGGCATCGGCAGCAATTATAAGAGCCAATTCCGTTGCCGATCCAGATCCTTTACCAAATGGACGAGTTGTTGGCGGCGTCGCGGCAACGACCAATAGTGCTCCATACGCCGTTTCGATGCAATATGGAGGAACCCATTATTGCGCCGCAAGCATTCTCAATTATAACTGGCTGGTAACGGCCGCACATTGTCTGACAAACAGTGCCCAAGTATTAGGATCTACACTGGTGGCAGGCTCTCTTGCAGTGGCGGGAACTGCTAGCACTACTCAAAAGCGGAGCATTACCTATTTTGTAGTCAATGATCTTTACACTGGGGGATCAGTTCCTTATGATATTGGCCTCTTATATACCCCTACAGCTTTTGTTTGGTCTGCAGCAGTGGCTCCTGTCACCTTACCCCAATCCGGCGTAGTTCCTTCTGGAACGGCGAATTTATATGGATGGGGCAGCACCAGTACAACAAATACAGCTTCGTATCCCAGCACTCTACAAGTGGCTGCCAATATACCCATTATCACATTGAGTTCATGTGAGAGTGCTCTTGGCGCTAAAGGCAGCGATGTCCATTCCACAAACTTGTGTACAGGACCTCTGACAGGCGGCGTTAGCATTTGTACCTCCGATTCTGGTGGACCTTTGGTCCAAAACAACGTACTCATTGGCATTGTTTCATGGGGTAAATTGCCATGTGGCCAGGCCAATTCGCCATCGGTCTATGTGCAAGTGTCTTCGTTTATATCATGGATTTCGGCCAATCAAGTGGTATCCAAATAAATGAATTCCAATAAATTACTATTCAAGTTTATTAAAAGACCATAATTATATTTATAAAGTACTTAAACTACAACCGTCAGACAAGAATAGGTACATATATCAGGCTGTCCATTTAAGACATCGTGTATCCTGATGTGTTTGCAAGCAACGTACACGACAGTACCGTGTTCCACAAGCTGTGCACGAATAATTGGAGAAGTTTCCACAAACGGCGCAGAAGTGGCGTAGTGGCTTCTTGGGAGCTGGAGCAGCGGCACTCTCATAGTTCGGTTTTTGTTTCTCCTCCTCAAGTAATTGTTGGAAGTTTTTACGATATTTGGCACGAAAATATTCAGCTCCTTTACGCTTGCCTTTTTTCTCCTTGCAATTCTTTATACTTTCTTGAAACTTGGGCAGCTTTTTTGACATAACCAAGTCAGCATGTGGATCATCATGGAAATTGTCCTGTTCAAGAGCCTCAAGAGCTTTACGTGCACGTCTCTGACGTGCAGCGGAATCTAAAACACGTTTCTTTTCAGCGTCTTTGATGCGATTTGATTCCCGACCCGTCATCGTGGTTGTGTAAATAATAGTGGTCTTAACAGATTTATATGCTATTCTTGTTGTGTTTGGGGGTATAATGTTAATTAATATTTCTAGGCGTTTTTTTCGTGTAACGGAAAACTAATTCGATCCATTAATTCGTCCACACGAACTTGCAGCACTTCCACAATGTCTGTAGAAATAAATAGATGATTCTCGTCTAAATCTTGAATTATAAATTTGCGTCCCAGACTCAGTTTTTCATCTAAGTGCAGCAGAAATTGTTTCATAGCCGGGTCACTAGAGTTGGCAATAACATGATATCAGTTAACCAACCGGAAAGTAACAGAAAGGACTCACCATTTTACAAGGACTCCTTTCATTACATTTACCATTTTTCCTCCTTTGTCATTCACAGGAAAAAAGTGAATTTTACTGCAAAAACGTAAATAATGAATGGCAAACTGTCATTCACTGCAAAAACGTAAACAATGAATGGCAAAGCATTCAAGACAATGCCTGGTTGACGCTAACCAACACTATCATTCTTTCACACATAATCCATAGAGATGGGAGAAAATTGGCTATTCCTATAAAACGCTTCAATTCAAAGCGAAACGCAGCCAACTTCACGAAGAAACAAAAAAACAAAACAAAAACAAAATCTGCCATAATTAAATGAAGGCTATGGAATGAACGAATAGAAACGTAAATCTTTGAGTCTCCGTTGGCTTCGTCAATTCCGAATATGAATCGCCGTCTTAATGTAACTTCGAATTTAAATTGGACTTACTGAACTGATTGTGGATTCCGGCAGAAATGTCCTCGAAACGATACTCTGCGATGAAGAATTTTGCACGGGCCAAGAAACCTAAATTAGACATTAGTGTGAGTCGTGGTCGTCCTGTGAGTCCGAAAAGGGAAACTAACATTGGGAACAGCACGTATGTACTGTTGGTAACAAATCTTTGTCATATCCCAAATATTATATGCACATAATTAATACATTATTCTCAGGCAAGCTTCTGCGGATTTACGAAAAAATGATATTGACGTTGATTTTTGGGATGATGATGACGACGACGTTATCCTTATGGCTACACAACTGGCTGAGGCGGCCGAAGCCGTGCGCAAGACGGATGAGAACACCATGACATTTACTCAATTTTCTCCAAAAGGAGGCACAAGCACACAGGGTCCATCTCCTCCTCCTCCTGTGATCGAGAAGAATTGTCTGCTAGTAAACAGTGAAGACTTTGAGTTCGAAGCGCCAATATTAACATTTATAGCCCCCTCCGATGCGAATGATCCTGGCCCTAGCAACTACAGCCAGAAAACTACCGAAGCTCGCCGGCAACTGGCTCAGGAGCGTCAAATCAAATTTTTAATGGAACGCCTTGATTTAATTAAAAAGGATAATATAAAGTTGAAAAAAGAACTAAGTGACAGCAACGATGTTACTAAGGTTAAAAGCGGTGAGGTGAGCGCAATCGAAGTTGGAATAAAATAGTTGAATTGTCTTAATTTATTTCCTTTTAGGTCAGCCTGTTACGCGATGAATTAAGGCATGTGCGTCAGCAGCTGCGAGCCACTAAAATGGAGAAACTAGCTTTGGCCGATCAAAAGGCGGTGGTAGAAGCCAAGCATATCTCAGTTAATGAGGCAGTATTAAAACTTAAATATGCAGAAGTCAGAAGTGTAAAGCTAAATCAGGCTAAAGCCGCAAATGATATAAAAAACTACTACAAGCAAGAAGGGCGGAGCTTGCCGCGACATTTTCTAAGTATGCCAAAATTGGAGATTCAAGCAAAAGCCGCAAGCGAGCTATCATTGGCGTCAAATACTTACCCCAACATTTACAAACAGGATCCCATTCGAAACATAGAAATCAAAAAGAGTTTAGGAAGCAGGGTTGGAGCATTGTTTAAAGCTGACTTCGATCAGCTTTTAATCAATTATGCACAGTTGGAGAAGAAACAATTGACAAAGGAATACCAACATTTGGGAATTCTTAATTCGGTTTGCAAAGTTTTTTCAGAATTTTGGTCATATGCACACAATTTGGAATCTTTACCCAACAGGCAGGTCTATCCGTATGTTTTCTACCCTTTATTAGGCGGGAATCAACGATCTCTACATGATCTATACCAACCGCTACCCCTTTATCGTGGAGAACGTTTTGTTTTTCTGCGTCGTTATTTGGCACTCCTATCTCTAATGTGTAGTCACAACAGAGCTATAGCAGAAGCATTGCTACACCTTAAGCATGGTCAAGTGAGTTTACTCCAAATAGTCAGCGATTCCATAAAAATTTTGGGGTTCTCTCAAGATCTTCCAGAGCATTTTGGTCTACTGGAGGGATTTGGTGCGTTTTTAACTAGTTTGCTAAGAAATGCATTTGGCGCATCGTCTCCAGATGTGTTAAATCCTTTGTTTGACCTATTAAAACAGTTGGTATTTACCCGACCCAGTCCATGGGTATTCGGTCAGTTAAGTTCATGCATGCTGGCCTGTTCTCAAAAGGCTGCCTGGCCCAATCTAATGTCTCAGATGTGTGTCAATAGTCCAAAAACTTGCTTCATCTCTGATCGCGTACGATCAATTTATCGTTTTGGAACGGACTCGTGCCTTGTGCAGGTCTATGCTGGTTTAATTGAGTTATGCTTTTTCAATGCATTGCCTTTGGAACCAAGCCACTTCCAGTTGTTGTTGTCTACATGCAGAAATCATGTGGACTTTGTTTACCAGTGCTTTCAAAATCCGCCTGACTTTATACTCAAAATGCTGCCATCTCTGGGTGATGCAGAAGATGATGATGAAATGGCTGAGAGGACGGAGATTGTTGGAGGCTCTGCAATCGCAAGTTCGGTCATAAGCGTGGCTGCCTCCGATTATAATTCGAGTTTGGAAAAGGCTGAGAAAAGTGCTGCACCAGCAGAAGAATGTAGTTGTGAGTGCTATGTTAAACTGTGTTTAAGCGTGGTCACACTCGTCTTCCAACTTATGCATCAATGGATTTTGAAAGGTTGCAAAACGGGTGAGTCCTTTATGAATTCCAACATTCAAAAACGATTGATGTACTTTTTTTCCCATTAATTGCAAATGCAGACACTGAAGAGGTTGGAAAAATTTCACAAACTGCAGTGCACTTGTTGAAGTTGATTTTCCGGGAAAACTATCTCACCTGTCTGTTTAGGGACTCAGAAGAAACCACAAAGCACTATTTGAGTTTAATATGTAACTGGTGGACAGAGCACGCGAAATGTTTGGGATTTCTGCGCATTCATGGTAAGTACACAAATCTGGTTTTCATAAATTTTGTTTCAATCTCATAGACATATAATATTTTGCGTAATTTTCCAGTTCGCTTCCTAAGGCAGCTGGAATATTCACATTTTATGTCAAAGCCAATGATTTTAGAAGCCAATGAGAAGAATCCTGAATTAGATTTAACAGAATGGAATCGAACCGCAAACACTTCAGAGGACGTTAATTTAAATGAAATTGATTTTTATAACTACATGATTGGGATTGATGATTTCTTCAGTGAAATTGAGCGAATGGAGGAATACCATTTTGAATAGATTTATATGTGTTTTGGAGCTGTGAAAGCGAAAGCCCTACAAAATTCATGGAAAATTAATACATTTTTTATCATTGTATTTTCTTTATTTGGTTTAAAGTAAATTATAAGAGGCATTCGTTTAAAAGTGCAAAAATACTTCACAAAAATGGTAAAAGGAAATTGGTTTTGCAGCTTATGCGTCTTTACATTGATATAAATACTGTGGTTATTTTATTAAAGATATATATGTATATATAAATAAATATGGTGTAGGTGTAGATGTAATATGTATTTCATGTAAACGATAGGTGTCCTCAAGTGACTGTTTACGTAGATTTCCAAATAATCTATTGAAAACTTTATACGAGTACATATTTTATACCAAGTCGATGTAAATGCTATATTTGATAGAAGACTTAACGGTAAAGTTACTTAAAATAATCCGCAACGCTAGACATGAAATGCAAATAGAAAGAACGTAATATAAATGGTCAACACGGTCGTCATCCAAAAATTACCATTTCAATGGAGTGCTTTTATTGTTATATGCGTTCGCTCTATAGAAAATATTTATGTATATTATTAAGGATGATCATCATTCTCGATAAATGTCACAACTCAAATTTACCTTACGACGCCTTGGTTTTGGGCTGCTGTCAGTGTGATTAAAGGTGTTAGGCGTTCTATAAATCGTTCATTATTTCGCTCAAGTTCTCGTTGATAGTCCTTTTGATCGGAGAGTATCAAATTACGATTTTTTTTCAAAGCATCAGCACAACGTTTTGAAAATTCTCGGAAACACAAACGTAGTTTATTTTGGTGCTTTGTGGGTATAGTAATACCGTCAGAAAGGTTTGAAAGAAATACAGTGGCCATTTCCATGGGTCCTTGATTGACAGTGGTGCCAATACAGCCTTGTAAAACCATTTGCAAGATTTTGGGATCAGCTGGTTCCTGACTTGTAGCGGCAGCCAATTCTATAGTTTTCTTTTGAATATCCTAAAAAAAAGATGATATTTCAAAACGATCACACACATATAGAAGATGAAACGTACTTCAATAGCGACTTCAATGGGTTCCAGAACAATCTGCTGCCGACTAATCACCATTATGCGCGTCTTAACATATGGAAAATGATTGGCTGTGGTTAAAATTGTCTTTCGCTTGCATTGTTCTGGTAGTTCACCATGAGCTTTCCCAGTCTTAGTGAAGGGTGTCGCAAATATGAAACGTTCTGGAAGTATGAATATGCGAATTTTAGAATTAGTTTTTAAGTAAATTTAATTACTTGGGATAAAGTCTTACGGATATTAAAATTACGCTCAAAATATGTCTCTCGATTTCTCATTTCATAGGTTTCAAAATAAGGCTCAACATAAGTAATTTGAATATATGCCTTTTCTGGGTCCAACGAATTAACATCAACGGTATTTGAGTCTTTTATAATGTGCACACAGTCAGACCCGAATCGTTCCGTATAAAAATTCTAATAAATAAAGACGTGTAATTAAATAGAGAAGAATTTTTGTAGATTGCGTTACGAAAGTTTGTCAAACCTGAAGACGACTGAATATCTCTGGCAACTTGGTTAATGTGGGCTCTTTATATATGAATTCCTGTTGATCCAGATCTCCAAACTTAGCTCCATAGAAGCCTACCCGGAAATATGTGCCAAATACACGTTTACCCTATATGAACATAAGAAGCAATTATTATTTTACTTATAATTAACACTTATTATTTTGATGTTTGCCCAATTTCATTTTGCTTATCCCCCTACCTGCAATTGTGCTATTCGATTAAATGCTTCCTGTAGTTTTCCGTGCACTTTACTCAACTTTTGAAATTCTCTGTTAGCCTCACAGATGGGAATCAAGATTTTGTAAACTTCGTTCATTGCTTCATACATGCCAGCTACTTGAAAAGAGTTGGACGCTTCCTCCAGCAAAACTTTTAAGCCTGTCTCCGTAAAATGGTTTCCCAGGCATATGCCATCTTCGCCCGGACTTAGAACATCGTCGGAAACGGCGGACTCCATAAGACTGTTTGGAGATATCTTTTGAAAAGTGACGGCACCAATGGGTAAATAAGTCTGCGATTCTAGCATACTAAGATATTCAGACACCAATGCAGCCGCGTGAACATAACACATAGCTGCCTCAGTATGGTTGGCGCGTTCTCTGTGTTTCTTAGCCATATTTTCCAACCAGGTTAGCCGCAAATCGGGATTATTCTGATAACCTTTGGCTATCCGA
Organism: Drosophila willistoni; assembly: GCF_018902025.1. NCBI lineage: Eukaryota > Metazoa > Arthropoda > Insecta > Diptera > Drosophilidae > Drosophila > Drosophila willistoni. The sequence continues at coordinate 24,221,973 of NW_025814050.1, read as the reverse complement.
TGCATCAAATCCAACAACATTTCCGGGTCCTCTTGGTATTCCTTCATCTTAACCGTGTCAGAAAGTATCATGTGCAGATTAAACAGTAAATCTTGCACCTGTTCGGGGAAGGTTGTATCCTGAAGCTCGGCATCCTGTAGTTCAGCGTACACCAACACGGTTTTCAAGGCGCGACGCAACGATTGCTCACTAAAAGACGAACTAGTGCCTACCAAAGAACTTAATGACATAGTAACCTATAAAATAGGTAAAAACATTATTCAAATTTTAACACTTGAGTTCAAAATAATGAGAAATATAATTACCTGCATTTTCACTCGAGCAAAATTCTGTATATACAACAAAAAAAGATGATAAGCATTTTATTAAAATTATGTTTGGAATATGAGTATAAAAAACACGAACCACTTGCACTTGCAAAGTTTTCAGCTTTTCAAGATATGTTGTTAAAGCAAGCTGTGGATTTTATACTTACATTGCCAATCTCGAAATTCTGTCGCATCAAAAGATATAGTGATGCAGCTGCCTGAGACCGTATTCCGGGTAAAAGTGAGCCACAATGCTTAAGTAGGATCAAGCATAGATCCGCACAAATGTCTGTTTCCTCATCGAAAAGGAGATTCGGGAATTTGAAGATCAAGGCCCGCTGAGATGCAAATAAATTTTGTAGTGCCAAAGTAGACTGGTTGCGAGAGAGGGCATGCAGTAAGACCTTAAGAACGGTGCCAAGTAAATTATGATGTAGATTGGTCGCAACATGAATAATGGTCTCCAGAGTATCAAGAATCACAAGTGCAATCTCAGTAGCCAACGATCCTTCAATGAAGTGGCTCAATTCAAGTTCCAGATCAGTGCTCTTTGCTCCATTCCCGCTGAATGCATATTGTGAGCGATATTGGGGCATATAATCCTTGCGCCAACGCAATTTCTCAGTTGAGTTGCGATCCTTACGTCGATTGATCAGATCGTACCGTGCGGAATTTGTTCCTCGAATGCACTCTTCAAGTTTTTCCTTAACATCCGAAGGCGGAGCAGTTTTCCGAAAACTCTGTGTATTAGTTCTCTTTAGAGTAGGCAGGCGCTTTTGTTGATGGCCTTTGTACTCGAAAGTTCTAAGACAGACATTGAGTACCTGTAACATTTGGTGAACGCGATGTGGACTCAGACCCAACAACCAACGGTACATAATGGAACGTTCTAAATTTTTTAGCACCCATAGGAAACAAGCCAGTAAATGCCGTGAATTCTCAATGCTAAGCGGCGATTTATTCTTCACCTGCTCGGAAAGGTAGTTGTACTGCTGACTACCGGAAATGGCATATGCAACCTCTGGACTTATTGTTGCAGTAGTAATTGACTGATGCGGTCCTTGGTAGTCTTCAAGATGACCTATCTGTTGAAGGCGATCATGCGTTTGATCGTGATCATTCTGATGTAGTTGGGGAATGTTGTCCATTACAATTCCCATTAGAGGGATATACAACGAAGCCACTCTGGCTCGAGCATCCTTATCATATCGGGCGTCTAGGTCATGCGAAGTCATCAAGTTGCGTATGCAGCGAATAGCCTTTCCGTGAATTGGTGGATTTGGAACCTCCATTACGGTGGCCAAGTCGCTTAGCACAAGACCCACAAGGAAATGTTGTTGGCGAAATTCCTGGCTAAGCTCAGCGTACAAGGGACGCTCAATAGATCCAGAGCCTGACCCAAATGAAGCTTGACTATTACTTGATGTAGTACTCGGCGTGGGACTGCATGGAGCTGAGTGGGAATTAGAAATGGTCATGTATGACGTCGCAAATGGCAAATTCAGGGCTACAAAATGCTCATGACTGCCCACAATACGTAGAAAATCAATTTTGTAGTTCATTAAATCTGGAATTGAAGCGTTTTTCGAGATGAGTACTTTTGTATAGGTTTTAATTAGACCAAAAACAAATCCTCGATCCATAATGCTTAATATATCGAAAATGAAAAATCCAAGACTGGCGTTTAGAGATTGGGCTAGCTTTGGCTCATTGCTTGTACTGTGATATCCAACAACCTTAGTTGTTACGAGATGAACCAATGTGGAGAGATCATCATTAAATTGGTGGGGAAAACGCTGTTTTCTGGGAGTATTAGAGCTCAATGTATTGGTGTTGTGTAAATGTTCAATCATAGATTTAACCATCAGTTCAAATAGGAACCACGAATTAGTCATAGCAAGATCTGCGGCCTTTCCGCTGGCCACAACCCAATGTAGGGCTAATTCCTCATGTAGAATCCGCACCTGCCGCTGATTACTAGGTGCTAAGTTAGCGACCGTCATCTGCGGGTGAGGTATTTTACTTTGAAACTGTACATACGTGGACAACAGGCTCTGGCGCCCGTACTGGTCAACAACCGAATGTTCATCATCCTGCTGCAATATGGCCAAATGTTGTGAAACTAGGCCCAGAACTTCAAACACTGTAGCACCGACTTGAATCTGACCACAATTAAGTTTGTGAGTGGTAACTAGCAGCTCAATGAGTTTGTCCAGCACTAAAGGTAAATGTTTCACCAATGATTCCCGATCTGTGTGCTCAATATCAAGAAGGCATTTTTTTAATTCGCCTTCCAGATTGGTTTCGCCAATATGGGATGGTATGTTACGCGAGGCTAAGTATTCGCAAATTAAAAAAAACCGGTCAAGATGAGAATCCAATGTGTGGATAGCCGTCATGGCATCCACCTGTAGAGTGAAAACGGCTCGATGATTGTCCAACCACTTAATGCCGGGTAAGTGAACGTTTGGAGGAATAAAAGAATAGTTTTCAGGTGGCGCCTCCACCATGACAGGCAAATTGAATTCGCCCACTCGCAATTTTCCATCCTCGAGTAGTGGGAGCCACGTATAGCCAACTGGAGTTTCTACAGCCGCCGGTTGTTGCATTTCGTGATGCTGCGGCTTTTTTTGACAGGAGACATGATAAATGGTAAAGAACAAATGGTGATTCTGCTTAATCGCCGCCGGAAGAGCGATTTTAATCTCATCGTAAAAAGAAGGACACTTGTTGTGATAGTTGACAGCAGTAAAGGCTTCAGTGGAATACTCGGGACACGAGGATTTACCAAAAATAGCACTAACAGCATCACTCTGATCCTCGCCAGCCATTAATTGTACACGCACTGCAATGTTTCGAGCCGACCCGGCCCGTGCTGAGAAATTCAGTTCCTTTGGCGAGACAAACAGGAGATTGCGGTACGAGTAGTGCGGATTATAAATTGGCACTGTAGGAAACTCTAATATCTCTTTAACGGGACGTACAACTTCGCAGCTGGTATTTGTTTGTGGTTCAATCTTTGCCAACTCTGGGGAAAGAGAATTTTTCACCAATTCCTCGCAGGGAGATATTTCCAATTTAATTGATCCTGGTATGCATTTGTATTTTTTCATCAAGGAAGAGCTTGGTCGCTTCAATTCAGGCAAAATCTTATACAAATCTTCATCTTTCATTTTGTCGGCTTCCTGCTTAAAGAAGCTCGAAATGGTCAATGTGATTGGTCGAAATGTCTCAACGACATTTCCAAAATCGTCCGGAGACCAAGAACGACGGCGTTTGGTGTCTTTGTTGCGTTCCAGTGAACCGCGCCTGGTTAATGTTAATGTTCCTCCCATGTCGTTGGCCTTTTTGCGCAATTGATCAAAACTACTGGTCGATGATTTGCGATCCAGGCTGTTGGAACTCGCTGTTGGCGCTGTGCCCAGGCCGGCTTGCTGTCCCGCGTCCTGTGGGCCCATTTCTTTGCCCTCAAAATTTTCTCCGTTAAAAACATTCGTTAAGTAGACACCCGTCCATGCAAACGGCATACGATACTTGCCCAATCTCTCACAATAGTCTGCCGCGTTGCATTTTACTTTTTCTCTGTACTTCTCTTTGTCATCCTTGAGATACGGTTCAACCGAGTTGTTGATGTCGCCTTGTAGCACCTTTTCCAGGCGTATTACTAAGAACAGATCATTGCTTGGTTGTGAAATCTCAAAGATTGCTGCATGACTCTGTGTGCTAACATCCGGAGTGCCAACATGTCCCGCCAACATTCGGCGCAGACTCTCCGAATTCATATCAAAGTAAAAGTTCTCTGAAACTTTTTGTCTTTCTCGAGCATCGTAGATGGCCATAGAGGCGAAAATAGGTTCCACTTCGAGCTCTAGGCGCAACTGAAGACATTTTACCTGGATGCGATGACCCATATGTTCCATGGGAATTTCGGCGGGCAGGCGTCTTTCAATAACATCGCTTTCTGAACCGGTCTCTGTATACGGATAAAGCGAAAACAAAGTATCCTGACGATTTTCTTGCCTGCGTGTCTCATTTGTTTGATCGATCTGCTCCGGTGGGACATTGTCCAGCAAATTGGGTATCAATGGATCATTTACCGAGCGCCTCAAATCAAAGCTGGCCCAAGACCCACGTGGTGTAGGTGTTAAGGTGTCCGTACAACAGGAACTAAGGCCACTTACGGAAGCCAAGCTGGCCATCGATTGACGAGAACTGGATGTGCAGCTTTCCCCTATGGTCAGGGTTTCATCAAATGAGGCTGCCAAATCCTTGTCGATTTCAAATTCCTGCTGGTAGGAAGAAGGGCTAATGGTACCGCGATCAATACGTTCGCGGGTGCAGCACGAGCTAGAGTAGTGTCGCTGGGCATATTCAACAATTTTCCATGGACGCGTATAGCAACTTAAACACTCTTGAACATGCTGTGGTAAATCGTTTCTGTAAATAGATGAAATGTTGTAAGATAACTGAATCCACATGTTGCACTTGTCTCTGTATCTTTACATGTTCTCCTTGGGCACTATGTGATCCACAGTACGAATTTTTCTCGGTATTGTTTTCACAGTCACATCACCGGGGGGAAAATCTAGAATATTCTTCAAAGGATCGCGATGTATTAAGTTCATGTGTTGGCCCAGAAAGTCCTCATAATCGATAGGATCTGTAAGAGAAATCTAATTGGTTGCGGAAAGATGAGTTACATTCATTTTATTGGGCATCTATGTGATGCATATTTATATTTACATACCGTGGATAAACACATCAAGGATCCCGGCTCAATTGCCTTAGTTTGCATGTGGCAATTTACGACATTTTTGCGTATATCAGCTGCGGGCTGTCTAATATTATGAAATTGCAATCGCATATATACAAATTAGTCAAAAGTTCTAAATTAAAATATATTTACATATGTACATACATATTGTGTACCACGCATTAAAAACAAAAAACCGTCTGTGAGAGGGTGTAGCTGGCACTTTTGCAGACAAATGGTATGGGCACAAAAATAATGCATTTTGGATTTTACTTACTTGGAAACTCTTTGGGCAAAAGAGCGTTGTGTAGACATTTTCTAATGCCAGGTTAAGATTTTCAATTTAATTCATAAAATCAGATTAACAATCAGCACCAAAAACAACAGAAATCTTGCCCTGTTTTTCTTTCCTAATTGTTTTTTCTTTATTGTTTCCCCCTATTTTCTGCTGTTCTAAGTTTGTTGTCGTTCTCTGTACTTCTGGTCACACTGTCCACTGCACAGTGGTCGGATTCAATAAATTACGGGCAACACTTTGTAACTTTTGAACCAACCCAGATATCAATATCAAATTAAACATATATTAATATACATATATAATTCGTTAAAAGCGGTATAAAATAAAAAATGGGTGTAGTGAAAAAGCAGCAAATGACCACACTAAATGCTTTAAACATTTTTAAAATTTAATTATATATCATAAAAAAATATAATATTGGTTTATTTAATTTAGTTAGATATCTTACTCTGTTACCTAATTTTCGTGCAATTTTGCTGGGTTAAATATGTCGAATATTTTTTTAATAAAAATATTGGTTTATTTATTGATTTAGAGTAAAGTATTGGGAAAAAAATGAGTCAAATTTTCCCCAGCATAATTGCTATTTGCACGGCTTGCACAAAAATTAGGTACAACATTTAACAATTAGGTACAGTCTGATTGTCTGCACTGAAACATATTCGACGATAAAATTGCCTTTGTCACCCCTTTTTTCTCTTTTACATTTCTTTTCAAATTTAGAGCTAAGAAGAAAAATTTATAAATCAATTCATACTTGAAACATTTAAACACTTTTGGCAATCGGAAAAACACGAATTATGATTTACGCCAGACACATTTCGAGATCCGACCACTGTGCACTGAAGGATAGTTGATTTAAGGCTCCGTTATTTTGCCGAGGGTTACCTCAAAAGTTTTTAGAAATAGAATTTCCCTTACATTCCCTTTTTATGTTCGAATTTGATATATTTGTAAATATAAGTTTTTTAAATTACCTATACACATATTTTGTAGTCCACTTAATATTGACCATAACCTCATGCATTCTGTCTCAAATGTTTGTGCTTAACCCACGAATTTCCGTTCGCTGTAGTCGCACCAAAAATTGAAAATTTCAATTAAAAAATCACCAAAACTTGTGTCACCCAAAACATCCGGCCAAAGAAGGGGCAACTGTGCACTCATTAATCTAATGAGCCGCCACAGCCTTACGTTTTTTTTTAATTTTTTATTCGTTGTTCGATTCACATTTGGTCCAAGTGATATGAACTCATCTTCAAAAAGCAAAGCCACATGGCAGTTTATTTCAATTTGCGTGCGTTTCCGGCTAAGCGACATGTGGTGCAAGTTTTCACTTTCACCCACAACAACAGCCAGCCCCATCTCATACCACATCCATGGGCGGCAGCAGCTGCACTAAATTCAGCGAACAAATGGACAGGAGCAGGCAGCAGGGCTAAGGCATGAGGCATTGGAATGAGATTTTTATAGATTTAGAACACGTCTCGGGCATTCCTCTGATTTTTCCGGCATGCCTGGAGAATGCTACACTTCTACGATCTCAGTCGAGTCAAGATGGTGGGCGGTATAGCATAGGGGGAACGTGTCTGACAGCTGTGTGCTTTCGCTGTGGGTGTTGAACAAATTATGGGCTATGATCTATGCCGTGACCAACACTAACCGCTAATCCTATCAAAAAAGCTGTTTGAATCAAACACAACGTTTAATTTTTTTCTACACAATTTACGGAAATTTAGTTGCAATCTCTTCCATTTAAACTGTCACCTAAAAAAAGTCTCTTAATATAAAAGTATAATAACAATTTCAACAGCCAGAACCACCAAGAAGGTGCCACAAAAATTGAATAGCTTTATCTGATTTAAATTGCTTGACTTTTTCGCCTACGGTGACAATTTTAATGAGTTCTTAAATACGCATTATAAGTATTTATTAATTGTGCTTAATCCATTTTCATATGCGACCAAATCGGTGGCACCTTGGCCATCCCGACAAATTATGACATATAGAGTGCCATAATTCCCATATGGGTGTGTGTGTGTACATATATGTACATAAATACATTTGCATGTCCACGGACAGCTGCGTCGCCAGTGCTCTTTTGTTTATGCGCTTTTTAACCCAGGGCTGCCTCTCATTGGCCATTTACGTATCGTTTCACTTTTGGGTTGGGGGTCATTTAAACGAAGGACCACATGAATTCCATTTAATTTTTTAATTTTGATTGTCCTAATGTGAATGAGTTGTCTTCCAAAAAACAATTTAATGACAATAAGTCGTACAGGTTGTTTTGTTCATTCGCAGCTTAATTAATAGAATAGTTTTCCCATTTTGTTTGTCTCCCCGTTCATCAATGAACAAATTTTAACTGTAGCATACTGCAAGTCAACATGTGCATAGAAGATTATTGTGTTGTACCAGACACACCTCCTCGAAATTCGTTTGAACTTTTGTGCCAGAAACAAGAAGCGAAGCAGAAACTCAAGACTTTCAGTTGGCCACCACTTGAGCGACAGATGCCATGGACTACCTCCGCGTAGGAAGCGCGTTGCCAAAAATATTGGCTGGGTACAAAGTCCAATTAGTGACAATCTGACAAGCTGTTGCACATAGCCAGTCGTCACACTTATACACTTACATTAGGGTGGGCCAAATATAATCAGTTAAGTTGGCACACCGTGCGTATACATGATTATTATGTAGGGAATTTTCCCATTCGTAACCAAAAAAAAAAAAAAAAATTCCTGCTATGTAAATAAATTAAAAACCTGAGACTGTTTTCAATTATATAGACGCCGACCGATTTTCGGCTAGATGTGCGAGAGTTGAAACACCTGCCGACTCAAGATTTCTCAAAACAGTGTTTTTTGGCCCACCTTAATATACATATGTATGTAGGTACATATAACCGCAAGCATGCATATGTATATATGCATCATTTAAAGAAGAAAACAAAGCGAAAAACTTTTTCTAATTGTCTACATATTTTTCATGGCTGGCGCCAATTTTCTTCTCGCCACGAGGAATGGGAATGACATTTGCATTTTCGTTTGCAGTTGATGCCACATCGAATACTTCTGCCTTTTCACTTTTTTCTTTGGGTTCTGAATGAATTTTTAGTTGAATTTTCATCAGATTTCTTGGCACAACCTTGTCGAAACTCTTAAAAAAAATGTAACAGCGCCATCCTTCACTAATCAGTTTCGTTACAGTATGAGTTATCAAATTGATGTGGTTAATGATTAAATTATTCAAATAGGTTGAAACTTCGAATTTAAACTTTAAGAAATTACTTTGCTTATTTTTCTTGAAAAATGAAAGGTTAATTAATTGCTCAGCTCGGTGTTTCGTACCTCTATAAGAAACATGATCGAAGTAAAAAAATTGTAATAATAGGCAGGTAGAATAGTAATAACTGTTTTGAATTATGTAGTTGTAAATTGACAAATATTGATTTTTCCAATGTCGTATAATATCGGAAGTGTAAGTTGGACATTTGCATGCGTTAGCGACCGGCTGTTTGGGCTTATTTGCACAGCAGTTAAAAACCAAACGTCGTTGCTGAAACCTAAATCAACAATTCTCATTCTCAATGGTAAAAAATAACAGCTGTGCTGATATAGTAGGTACAATGCAAACGATTTCGATTCGAATAGCAAGCAAATTGAAGAAGTTGAGACAACCATACATATGTAAGTGTGTGTACAATAAGCTCAACTTGAGATGCAATTGTAGAAATAAAATGGTAGGAACCACCACTACCTGGGTTATATACACTATTCATACATATATACATATATATATACATACATATATCATACCCATCGAGGGTTTTCTGATTCACAACTCTCGTGGCTATGGCCGACAATTAGCATATTTAAGATTTACAGACATTTTGCAAACAAACAAACAAAAATGTGGCAAATAGCAATAAAAATTAGGGTTATTTAATACATATTTAGATCGGAAACTATTTTCGGAGTGGTCATCGCCACATTTGTGTTATAAATATAAATTGAAAAATTTTATATTCCGACGTCCCCTTGACAAGTACCAAATGTTGCGGTAAAGTGTAAATTAAATTATACGAAATTATATATTTGGTGTATGGGTGTAAATCGCACTCTATTTTATTTGGTATTGCTTTATTTATAGATAACAGCGAAACAGGAGTTGGTGTGAGCATCGACGACGCATAAAAACCATTTTAATTGTCTGTCTAGCACCTCTCGAGGTGTCGGGTTTGGAATTGGTTATAGAATTGGATGGAGTACTCGCTCGAGTTTACTTACTTGCTCAAAGGTGCGAAGTGTGAGCATGTGCCACTGTGCATTTAAGTAAACTCATTTAGCCATGTCGCTTTTGGACCTGTCTCTGATAACATTAGCAAGAGTTACTTAAATGTGCCAGAGATTCAGCAACAACCTTTGACTAACTAACTATGGTCAACCTAAATGTACCTACTCGTATTTCTGTAGATCTATTTTTCTATAGATTTTGCATCCAAGGTTACCAACCCTTACCCTTTGTCCTGCTGCTCTTGACCCTTAGAATTTGCCTGATCTGCTTAAAAGACTGACTGACTTCAGGCCAATGCCAGACGGCTTAGACGCACCACCCGCTGAGGGTCTGGCGCCAGCGCTAACAACCTGAACTATGACTATGCTGAAATCACACTACAGTTACGTTACGATGTAAGTAGATGCCGATATTGAAATGCATTTTATAATTTGCCTGTAATGCTTCACAGCTGCACCAACTGTCAATAAAAATTTTTGCATTTCATTTTCGAGGAAATTTGCAAAATGTCTCACACATCTTATCTCCCCTGATGCCCTCTTCTTTGACTCCATCGTCAGGGTCAATTTACCTGCAGCCGTTTTTTACTGAATGAACTTTTGCAAAAGCACCTGACAGATCCAGACGCAAAGTCAAGCCAACATAAAACCCAAACCGCACGCAGCAGTTATTAATTTAGGAAAGGACAAGACGACATGCCCGCCAGCATATCGGCAGCAGTTGTTCCTGCACCTTTCTTTGAAATGGCGGACTGTGGCGGTGTTGTGGCGTCTGCTTGGACTCTCGCAATAACAAAAGGCATGCTAAGTAGTGTTGTCTTGCTCCTTGAAAAGTGAGCAGTAAAATGAGCTGATCACTTTTCTGATTGTAAGTGAGCGCAGAAATATACCCCAAATAACATTTTTCGATCAGTAATCATTTTGTTTAAAAATGCCTGAAAATATACTAAACACTCTTTTTTGGGTTTTATTATATATATTTTTCCCTCCTAACATTATGATTTCATTAATGAAATTATTTATAAAATAAAGTGCACCACATATGTATATGTATATATATATAGGGCTGATCATACGCGACGCGATGAGCACAGTTTACCCAACTCCAACCGCGAATGTATATGTATGGCCACTTAAACATACATACATATGTACATATATACAAAAGTATGTAGGCACATACTATGTCCTATCTATCCGCACGCAAATGAAGAATTCAAGCCGGTTGAAGCGACGGCGACAAGTGGCAAATGAGTGGCCAATACCCCAGCAGCTACTCTTCCTCCTTCTCATCCTCCTGCTCCGCTCTCCCGTTTAAGGTTTGTGCGTGGCATGTGTCAACGTCAACGTGCGACAACAGAAAACGCATCTGGCTGGCGGCTTTTTTTTTGTTAGCCTGATTCAGTGGTGGTTTTTTGGGTCTTTTATTTTGGCATTTGGCGCAAAACTTTACAGTGTTGTGTGCAGTGGCGGATCTCATTTCACCCTTCGTGTAGATCCGCCACTGGTCTCATGTCTGGCATTCACCAACCTGTCCTATTGGTTTAATTGTTGCTTTTATGACACAGACTCAAATATATGCAGAATTCATACTTTTACTGTTATTGCAACTGTTGTGAGACAACCAACCGTGCATCTGGCGCCAGTCGACAAATGACGAGAAACCATCTCCGTCTCAGTCTACTGTCTGGCCTTTTGTGCATCTACAGCAAAATTGAAAATGTCTGTACAACAAAAGGCAATCGAACAATGATATTTTATGGCAAGGATATCTACTTTGACAATAGCAACATAGCTAATGGCCTGGCAGGAAGTACGTACATCAGCAGGTCAACAACACAACGCATACTCCCTTTCAGGTACACATGATATGTGTGTAATTTACATCAATTCTGTGGCATATATTAATTTTCATCAATACTCACTTAAAGCGTAGTAAAATTTGGAGACTGAATCCACTTTTTAACCTGGGTTTAAAACTGCAGAACAAGCATCATCTTACAGTCTTTTTTAGGGTTTCTCAAGTATGGCTTGCCCCAATTTTTTTTATTTTGGTTTTTATTCGGGAATCAGACTTTTCCAACTTGCAAATACGTACACAACCGATTACAGAAATAGACTTGCCCAAACATACTTACACAGCATTGGAAGACAACCAAACCAAGTGTGGCATCACAATAAGCAAGTTCCTTCACTCATCTGTTGAAAAGATACACGCGTACAGAAATAGACAGAACTGATAGGTGAATCTGAATTCTGTCGCCACATGCTAAGGCTAAGACCAACAGATCGCATCCAAACCCATTGATTCCTCTGAATGTTTTAAATGTTTATAAAAACCAAAAAGAACCAAAAATAAACAAAACAAAAATATATAAGAGTGTACCTAATAATCTAAAAAGTGTATTATAAATTATTTTATAATTATGCTCGATGCTTCAAAAATTCTTACGACTAGATTTTGGCTAAGGTGCTGCTCTTTTCACATTCTGAAACTGATGGCTTTCAACTTCTCTTTCGACATGCCGCCCAAAGCTATCTCGTTTTTCGTATTAACAATCTGCTCCTGTGTAATTTCGTTATGATACTTGGGGGCGACCAGTAGCCAGCATCCTCCAATGTCTGAAAAGTACAAAGGTTTTTGTTTCCTTTTTTTCCGATATTCGTTCAGCTTGCGGGTGTTTCTCATACTAAGAGGCGTGGGAAATCAATGCCCCTGTGGAAAGTTCTTCGATTCCTGTCCATAAGATTGCGTGCCAGCATCTTCAAAAAAATCATCCACACGATGTCTCGACAGCTTTGATTTTGTGCATTTCTTGACATTAATAGCGTGAATTTTGTTATCTAATTGTATTTTGTAGCCATGTCTGACTCCTTGCCTTATGCCGATTTTCGACCTCTTCGGATATATGTATGTATCTACATATCTGGATACATTTATCAGATATTTGCTCGCATGCATTTGATTACGTTTCGCTTGCGGCTGTCACGTTGCTGCTTAAGTTAGTTGGAGCTGAAAATTAAGTCCCTAATTTGCTGATCGTCATATGATGCACTAGAGCTTTAAACTTTTCATCTGTTATACATAATTTTATATACTATGTATATGTATATATTCAAATTTTTGATTTGTGCTTCGTTCTATTGTTGTACAGACAGTTTCGAGTTAAATCTCATTCGCAGATTTACAATGGCCAAAAAACATGTGGCCGGACTTACTGTCTACGTAGCATACATACATACATACACATGTATGCATTTTTTCTTCTATCCCATAACCAATATGTCATACTGAAATTTTCCAAAAATATTCTCACGCGCATAACAGAAAAACTCAACAAAGACACCGTGTCGCCAGATTGGGTGTAAATTTCACACACAACGAAGATGGAGGACATAAGCGTTCTCCTCATCTTCTGGTCACCATATGTGCCATTAGTCGACGTCGTCGATACCGCCGCCGACTGTGCAATTTCTATGAAAAATCGCAAGAGTCAGGCCGACGCCTTTGAAGGTCGGCTCCGTATGGCCATGTGTTGGGATGGCTTAAGCGAGCCATGTGTTCCATTTCCAATCGCCTCGCAACCACTTCCTGTTGGAAGTCACACTTGATGTCTGCTGCTGTTGTGAGCAATCCTTTCACTACCACCAAATTCAGTACGTTTACATATGTGTCTTTGGATATCCATTTGAATACGTCTTCAACGTAATGCAAGAAAAAAAGGCTCAAATTCATCTGATACCAAAATAATTCTTTACTGATAAGTTTACCAATTTTGGTTAGTATCTTTTCATCACATCCCACAAAAAGTATTGCGTGAGAATCTTGCGACGTATGACAAAATAAAGTCAGTCATGCAAAACACGTGACAAAATTTCATTACACTACACTCTTGCCTCCTTCAGCACTATTATCCTCGTGACGTCACATGGATGAACATGTGCGCATTACGACAATCAACTACGGGAATACGAATGTGAAATGCGTAGGTCATTATTAAATCAAATAAGAGCAGCTGATTCTGACATGGCAGAGTCCTTGTTGGTTGTGGTAAAAAATATACACTTTTATTATGGTTCAGTCGAAAGGATTTTACTTCGCCACAATTGTTTTACCTGATTGACTTAATTGTATTTCACTATGATTAAATATGACTAGACAGAGAACAGACCAGTTTAAATGTGCTGTCCGCAGTCTCTCCATTTAGTATGTGCAAGACTAGTGCAATGGCATTGCAAAATTAACTGTGTAAATTCTGAGAAGTGAGCTCTACCTGGCTGGATGGGTAGCACTGAAAAATCTATCAATCGTACTGCTGGAAATATGCCGGCAATTAGTGAAAGCAGACTAAAAACAATTAGCGTTTGCAGCGTAGACAAACAAACAAGCGACGTTCAGTCTATGTATGTGGATGTGACAGGTAGAAACTAAAAACTGGAAATTGCCTTTTGAATCTAAAGACATCAAAGCTAGATGCATGAAAGGATCTATGGTAGCTTGGTATTAAATTAGGCAATCGATGCATAAGGAAGCCAAATCGAATAAGGGAACTTTAGCTACTGCCAGAAGAAGTTAATCAAAAATACCTTTAGTAATTCTAGCTGGGATGTCGGTAGCAAACCAAAAAAAAAAAAACTGTAGATTTTTCAAAAGGGACGATCAAATTTCGCCGACACGTACAAGAAACAAAACATCTTACTGGAGCCCCAGCCAGACCTGATGACTGGGTTATCCTTGAACTTGAAGTTTGACAAAAATTAAAAGAAAAAGAACGCAAAGGACTGAAACTTGGCGATGGCATGTGCGGGTTGCGTCTCAAACGATGAGTTGACTAAACAGGTTAACCAACCAGCAGTCCAATCGAGGGCCCTAAAACGTAAGTCATCATTCAAAAAGTATTGCATCCACAGACTCATACATCTGCTAAAAACTGTTTGCCGAAGGAATTGGGCAGACGGCAACCAGAGAGCACACAAACGTGGAAAGACCTCAAACGATTCCGGCCCGGTCTCCGTCTTCAACTCCTTCTGCTTCTGTCGCGGTCCCATACTTGGACAGGTTTTGTTTCGCTTTTTCTGTCGATGCTTAAGAAGGCATGATCATACGAAATTTAAACATTTTCCTAGAAATCGCCTTTATACCTAGAATTCACGAGGAGCAGAGCATATAGGGCTGAAGGATGTGCCATATTACGTTTCCATACGTTTTTTGCAAATTTGAAGCATTTCATTAAAGCGTTTAACGGGCAACCCCAGTTAGGAAACACTATCAACAATGTACATTTTACCTTGTCTTTTTTCTCATTACTGGGTCACTCGTAAATTACAACCACTAACGCTGCACAGTTTCATCTTCAAACACACTGGTGACGCAGTATTACTTAAATACCTTATCTCTGAAAAAGGAGTATACACCCGCAAATCAGCCAGAAAGTTCTCTTAAATTTTTACATATGTAGATATGTACGTACATACCAACTTATGTATTTAAGCACTTTGCACTTTAGTTATAATTTATGTCCTGTAAAATGAGGTAATTTTCGAATCATCTGTAGCGTATATGAATTTCGGCCAAAATTCATATCGGCTGTCCCATATCATGAGCATGCAATATACCTGACCTGTTGCATGTACTGTGTGCTTATCACGAGTGGAGTGGCACTTTATGGCGATTGTGTCGCCACCGAATACCGTCCACAGACCAAAACACTGCATCGACCGCTACCTTTGATACCTTTTGATATTCCCTTCTTTTACTTCTCGTTGTTGCAACTCGTTTATTGGCATTGGGAAAATGTTAATGAATAGCCGGTTTCAAGCCAGGCAGAGGCCCTTAGATTCTGGGCGTCAGCGCGCTCTCTTTGGAATCTGGGATATGCACAGCAGATTGGTTTCTTGTCACTTAATTTGCATTACTTTGTTCCTGTTTTCTTGTTAGTATTTGAATAGCTCCAAAGGATTTGAAAAGTTTCTTCAAATAATTCATTTAATTATGTTTAAGCACATGTTTCACAAAATTTAAGACTTGCTTATAACTTATGTTTAAACAGCAATTACGTAATGCAATTTTTATTTTCTTGTTTTTATCCATCCTTTTGGATGCATTTAAAATCCATGCCTAGTCTATTAATACCAAAAGTAATAACTATTAACAAATAGTCCCAATAATGAATGTATGTTGGTCTAAAGCTTTTCTCTATCCTATACCTACGTGCTGCTTCAAATAATAAGTGAAAATGTTAACCAACTTGAAAATTAATAATATTGTGTTTAACTTCGGATATATTCTGGATAGTCTATTCTTCATGACCGTAGCCGCAGACAACGCCATCGTATTGCTTACATCTACGGATCGATCGATTGGATCATTGCTGGCCTGTGCGGGTGCAGAAATCCACTTAATTTAATCTTTTTTTGTTTTTCAAGAATAACGTCTATTGCATGCGGAATTCACTTCACTTGTGTGAACAACCAAAAGACTACAACAATGACGACCCAACAACAACTGAAACTCAAACTCGTTTGCATGGGCCACGGGCCAGGCCCCATACCAAAGGATTCCAGACATCTTGCCAGTGCCAGTTGTGCCTTAAAATCTGCACGTCTTTTGTCTGTCTGTCGCTGGCGTCTATTTGCTGTGAACATGAAAGAGTGGAGCACATACCCAAACGCGGTTGGGGGAAAAATGTGACACAACTGGCGCCGCAGCAGCATCAGCAGACAAAGCGGTTGCTCCGTGTTTACCCTTCCCATCAACATCTGACTTGGACTCTGGAGTATGCATTGGTCTAAAATCAAGTGAAGTGGTGCCATTGCCGCATTGCCGCCAACCAATTCTTTGACGGTTCGGCTATTCAGCAATTTGCAAATCGCAGATTTAAACAGATTTTGTATTGCCTTTTGCAAATAATATGTATATAAGCTATTTGATATCTATTATTTATCTAAATAACGCTGAGAAGTTAAGCATTTGCAATTAAGCATTTCTTGAAGTCGAATTTTTTTTTCATTATGTTTATAAAATGGTATCAGATGGCATCAGGTCAGGTAGGTGTACTTTCGTGATGAAAATCCCAGATTTTCTAAAGCCAATTCATTCATAAAATTTAAGATACGCTAAATCGAACATGTTCGAACGCAGTTTCAAATCATACCTATACCCTTTGCTAAAAAGGTTACATTAATTTTCCTCACAAGTTTGCAATGCATGCAAAACGACAAAGAGATACAATTAAAATAAGTATAAATGAGAATTCTTCAACTTCAGTGTATTGACTGTATAAAATAAAATTTGGCAAAGGGCATACAAATGCCAATATGCCCGAAAATTTCTCTTTGCTGTGTATCTGCATTTGTGCAGCTGTATCTCAACACGACTTTGCCACTAACGTCGAGACGTGAGCACTTTCCGAATCTGAACCGAACACAAGTCCCGAAGCACCGTGACACAACCCGGTTCGACCGCATGTTGTTTTTAGCATGAAGCCGGCCGCAAGATACTTTCAAAACGCAAGATACTTTCGTTCTGAACGGACGTGCCTTTTTGCTCTGCGTATGGCCGGACCAAAGTGAATTAATTTAGAAATTCTGAAATAAAGAAATATAAAAAAAAAAAGAATGTGTATTTGCTTAACTGAGTGAAGTGATTGGAAGCTCTTAGTGCATTTGCCCTCTCAAAGTATAAGTGTGTATACAAATTAATAGATATCAATTAGGCTGTGATATCTTATCGGTTTTTGCAAGTGAAATTACACCAAAAAAGCACATCAGCAAAACAGAAAAAAAATAAAGAAAAGCGTAGCGAAAAACTCTTCAATCGAATCATTTTGGATTACGCGTACTTCAAGAATGGAAACGAACCAACTTTACATGCAACTAAATGCAGCGGAGCTAGCAGCCATAATTATGAAAGGTGAATGTTATTTAAAGTTATCTGATGATTTGATATTGGGTAAACAGCCTAAGCCCACCTGTTGTCAGGGGGAAATATGCAGAGTCGGCTGTTAATTGTTAACGTGGAACAGTACACACATGTATATGGCGAGATATCAATAATTTGGCATCTGTTTCTTATATTGCTTGCCATTTTTCTCTAGATTTGAAAACTTTAGATGCCAATTGAACTCATTGATGGAAATTTGTTTCTGACGCCTTCGACCATGTTTTATTATTGTGGGTGGCGAAGATTCCGACACCTATCGATTTTTGGCTGTTGTTATTATATTTCCATTATATCTTTCTGTCGTTTTCTTTAATACATTAATCGCTGTGAAGGGGTTTTGAGAATTGTGTCTAATTTTTTTGGTGTTGCATAAAAAATATTTCATCTCTGTGAAAAAAGGTTTATGGAAAAAGTTCAAGTTTAATTTCAAATAAGTAATAAGGTATAAAAAAAAAAACAGCTGTTAGCATATTGGGAAGAACGAACATTAACTTGTCCCCCACGAGTCATAAAATTTTTGCCAGTCATGTGCCCTTTCTCTTGACACAGGGCCTAGAAATCTGAAACTTAAAAAATTTAGGAAAAAACTACTGAAAACAGCTGTGTACATGCTTTCAAAGAAAAATCATATAAATTAGTCCTAACCGATGACAACAGATTTTATGATAGCACACCCAATTCGAGTCAGTCGCAATTCCCAACAGCAGCAGTTTCATCATAAACAGGATTCCCCGTTAGACTCTGAATGGCGAACAGTGTTGGAATGGGTAGGAGGCCGCCAAATGTCTGCCAATGGAGGCTCTGTGGCGCCCCAGCTATTTCTGTTACATCTGCGTCGGTCTTGTGACGCATATGTCAAAACGCCCACACTCTGCACTAACGCCATCAGGAAAGGGAAACGAGGTAAAGACAATGTCGCCAGACATATTGGCAATTTGTGCGTTGGTGGTGGCATAGTTGGTCTCCATTTGCCCTCGAGAGAGCGTGCAAACAAGGAGTAGCAGATACACTCATCTACTACTCCAACCTTTCGCATTCAATTCCACCCACAATGCTGTGGATACAGTTAGAAAGCACTTAAATTTATAACCATAGAAAGCAAAAGGAGAAGCGCCAAAAAGACAAAAACATCCAAACTACCAAACCAAAGAGGACATTGCAAAGCGTTTTTCAATTCTGCTGACAAACAGCGATTCTAGCTTTATCCATGTAGACATAATCATTATATATATGTGTGTACATACATCTGTGAGTTGCTATTAGGAAAAATCTACTTATTTGTTGGTTTGAAATTGAATCGGAGGTATTAGGTATGGCGCCAACAATTTGCCATAGCCATCCCGAGTTGCAACCTTAAAAGACACTTCTTCGTTGTACTATATAGTTCCAGAGATTCGACGCAAATCAGCTTGTCTCGTGGCAGCGGCTGTTGTATAATATATTTCTTTGGGTCTGGCACATTGGTATTTGTTTGTGGTTCACTCTTTCTTTCTCTCTATATTTTCTTCTCTTTCTATTTCCCTGACACGTTTTGTTGGGGGTTTGAGATTCTTTGCCCAGGCGCCATCTGTTCTGTACAAAAACGACAATAAAAAAAAAAGTAGCACCGATATCCCGATGCTTTAACAGTTCTTAAATGAAAACGCAAATATTCTTATTTATAACCAGTCAACAAATGACTCAAGAAAACAAGGAGTTCAGGATGTTTATAACATATTATATCAGAAAAATAGTCGCTGTATGCTATTACCTATACGGTGATACACTGATTTCAAATTAATGCTGTCGTTGCTGTGATTGTTGTTTGTGCCGCGATTCATTCATAAAAATGTCGCGTCATTTTACTACAATTATACACAAGATCACAGTCTAATGTTTTACACCGATCACTGATTTGTATTTGTATATGTTTGGTGATAAGTGCTCGCTTCCCACACACGGAATGCTGACTTGCTTCCCAGTGGACCAACGATAACCCCGGCTGACTTTTGGCGTGAATACGGGATTTTCTACTGTCTCGGACAGTTGGTGTGTGCCGCTTTTAAGTAGGTTTTAGCTGATTTTTTCATCGGGGTATTCATTCTTGGAAAGAAATGTCCATAACATCCAAATTACTTTGAATTTCCAATTGAAAATACCACCAAACGATTTGTGTGTCGAAGATGCTTCAGATAGGATAAACGCCAAGTTTCTAATTCAACTCTGGCCGATTTACACATCTACGATCTACCTAGCTGCACTTGAAAATACAAGTATATTAAATAAAATCCTCACATAAGAAGGTCGGCATTTGAGACAAGCCAACGATTTGGAATGGTAATGGTACCCTAATGCTACCAGAACCAGACCTTTTCTTAACCTTACCTAATATTGGGGGTAGGACAACAATATTTCCTTTCTGGCCATTATGAATCGGTGTCACACACACACACATATACTCAGACACCTTATAATTTATAGGTCTTTGTGGCAACTGTAGCTGTCGCCGACGCGCTCACAGGTGTTTTGGCTTAGACGAGACCGACGTCGACGTTAAAGCAAACATTTGTCTAAATATAAATTATAACTCGGAGTACGAGGGCTAGAGTTGGTGCTGCTGCTGGAGCTATTTGTATTTGTACAGCCTGATTTCGAAACGCTGCAATGTCAGTCAGTTGCTGAATTTCGTTTCGTTGTTTGTCTGTCTAAAATTAGCAAAGATAGCAAAGTAATATGCTTATAAATAGTTGTGTCAACATGCAAAATCAACCAAGTCTACCATCAGTCACATGTGTCTGTGAGCGAGCGGTTAAGATAAACTGCTGCTTTTACTGATTATTTGCTAATATTCAGTATGTATGAAGGTGTAAATCGGGAATAAGCATTGTATCTAGATTAACATAGGCAAAAAAGTATTTGTTTTGTGACCCATTACATCTCTTTACACTCGGATATAGTTCACCTTGTTTTATCCTTCTTTGCAAATTTCTTTAGCCGAAGCTCTTTTAACTTTGAAGCATATGCTCGAAATGTATGTACATGTTTATTTCGTTGGGATATCATTTAATTACTGACCGGGTTGTTGGCTTCTACTTCTGGTGCAGTGGCTGCTGCTGAACTTGAACTGACGTTATTCGCCAGACGCAAAATAAATAACGTACATTCAGCAAGTAAGCTGCGCTTAAACGTTTTTTAAATACCTGTGGAGGTCAGTGGTTGGTGGAACGATCAGAGCGAGGCTGGAAACAGGTTTCATTGTCATCATGATGCACGGTACATAATTTCAATTTGCATTTTTGGGAATTATTTGGACTGAAATATGACACAATTGCTTGCCTTTTACATTTTTGTAGTAGAAATTGAAATTGAGAGTGCGCCAGGATGTTTATATGAAAAATGTGTTCACAAATTAACTTGATAGTCTCAATGGGGACAAATTTCCGCACTTTGGATTATTCGATTTGTTCATTCATAGAGACAAATACTATGTATTACAATAGCAGTCTGTCAGAAGGGTTTGACGTAGGTTCCGCGAAATCGGGGGTTTTTTTTCTTTCAAATATGGCCAAAGCCAAAAATTGCAAAATGAAAACATAAAGAAACCGGTTCTTCAAAATATGTAGAAGACTTTTAATGCTTCGTCTTTTTCTGTATTTTTCAGATTCACCCAATTCGAATGACCGCGATGCGGGTTTTTGCTCCGCCAGTTCCGAAAGCGAAGGCGGAGACGACCTGACGGCGGAGCGTGCCTCAAGTATAGAACCAATGGAAGCCGAGACAGGGGAGCCAAAACCAATACCTCTTTTAGTGCGTAATAAACGCAAAAGCACGGAACCGTCAAAATTTGTAGATGCAGCAATAACCACAAATCAATCCGCCTGTTGTGCTGCTACGGGTCCATTGAAAAAACGCATACGATATATCTCTTCAGCGGACTCAGCCGTCGTGCTGACGCCCCGCATATCAGCGTCTCCCCAGCCTAGCCCTAGCAGCAGCAGTAGTAGTCAGCCATCTACAATTGTGTGGAATGCAAGCTCCAATACCAGTCATTGCGTACCCCACGAAATTATGCCAAATCCAGCGCACATATTCGTTCGTCATCCCGGTGTGACCACATTTCATCGTTCATTGAAACAAGAGCATCAAATCGACGAACAACAGGAACCGTTGGCCTTAGTAGCAAAGAAAACATTCGCACAAACCGAAAGTGGGACATTTAATGACCCAGTGATTCCTAAGAAGACATCATACAAAAAACTATCGCAATCGCCTACTCAAGAATTCGATGAGGAGGACATCTGTAAAATTGGTTCCGGTTCTGATATTTCCACATCCCGTCCACAACAACGTAACTACAAAAATATGACCCGGGAACGCCGGATCGAGGCCAATGCTAGAGAACGTACCAGAGTACACACTATTTCCGCGGCCTACGAAACCTTACGTCACGCCGTTCCCGCATATGCCAGCTCCCAAAAACTGTCAAAGCTATCTGTATTGCGTGTGGCCTGTTCGTATATATTAACACTTAGTCGCATGGCTGGCCAGGACTATAGTGCCGATCAGTCGGAGCCATCAATTGCAGAGTGTATTGACTCTGTCACCTCGACGATTCAAACTGAGGGGAAGGTCAAGAGGAAGAAGGATGATTAGATGTTCGTGCTCTTGAGTGTTTTTAAGACTTCTAACATGACTGAGTTACTGTTATAATAAGCTGTGGAGTTTAATCGGGCATAGAGGGGGGAACTAGCTTAGTGGCTAGTTCCTAAAATGGCAGTCACTTGAGGTCACGGTGTGGCCGAATAGCTTTAAAGGTTTTCAAAGCTTCCTTTTTATGTAAATACCTACGTATAAATGAACAATTGTGTACATGTTATAGTTTAAATAATGGGGAAATAAAGACGCACATTAAAATAAAATCGATATTTTATAGAATGTTAGTCTAGCGATGTGATCTTAAATTAAAGTCGCTTTTTAATGCAACAAAAAATAATATTGAAAATTCCTTTTGGAATTAAGTCTAAAATAAAGCAACTCCTTGGGGCAGTACAAATTAAGAAACGCCAAATACCAGTAGATATGCAATTTTATTAAAAGACAATAAATGTTAATGATAAGAATAATTCTCGCACTACACTATATTGAGAAACAGACAATAATACATAGATATTTATATTTTACATAAAACATAGTCACTATGTACATATATGTATATGTATGTATAAATATAAGTAATGGATGAATGATATTTTATTAAAAAGTCAATGTCAGGAATACCCACAAGTCACTTTGTTTAAATCAAGGATTTAAAAATAAAAATATATATACTAGAAGCCTATTGTAAATCAAAGAAATATGTAAGCATTGAAGGATTTTATATATTAAGTCTTCTATGTGAATAAATATAGTCCTTTTGCTAAAATTATAATCTCATTGTTTGTAGGTATATAAGTTAAGTGCCATAAAATCAGAAAGCAAAAATACAAATCTAACTGTAAAATGAAAAATAAGCCTTTTCTGTGAAATGGTATGGTTTTGGTACACCTTCCAGGGGAATGCGACTGACCCATTAGTCATCTGGGTGCGTGCGTACTGAATTGTAGAAAAACTGTCATCAGGTTTGAAAGCCACGACGACGACATGTAGGGTAATTTATGTTTATACGTTAAATAATCTTATCGGTTTGGAACAAGCCATTTGTTGCTACAATGCTGTGCGAGGGAGCAAGGTGAATGGAGAAAAGGCGAGCGGTGAGCAGGAAGGGCGCGAGAACCCAATCGAAATTCAACAGGTGCGCACATAACGATATAACAACAGACGGTAAACGGGGCCGGTTCAAATGCACCTAGAGCTGTAGCTGTCATAAACGCGTTTTGGCACACCATAGAGAGCATACTAGCGCCCACTTATCAGGTTCAGAAATAAATTTGTCAGCTAATCTAGCTGAACAGGCAAAAAGTGTTACGATATCGTCGTCACACACAGTTGGTTGGCAAAGTGCAAGTGCACCCATTAGTTTGATTCGATCCGTGCTACTATTCTTAGGTTTGTAAGTACCATCTCGTTGACCCAGTGCAATAGCCAGATCAAATTACATCAGCTTCTGTAAATGCGATTGTAAACAGGTTATTTGTTAAGTGGTAGAGGTTGTCATCTCTGCTTAGAAATAATGATCTGCTACTATAACGCGAAGTCATCGAAACTGTTTGAGACAGGTGCTAAGATTCGTCCATATCGAACAAATCTTTGATTGTTTGACCCATGTTTTCGCAAATATTTCTAATGGAAAATTGTGCCAATCGCAGCCCCAATGATTCAGCAACTTGACAGGTACGTACCAAAAAAGGTACATTTTTACTGTCTTTATAGTATATATCATCATCCCGTGTTTACATACTAAATATAATATTAGGGAATATAATATTACGGATAGGTTATCGGTCATATGATGAACGATGGATGAGTTGCAATTTTCAATCAAGAAGAAACAAAAAATCAAAAAACCTAGAAAAAGTCAGGTAAGCAATTGCTCAAAGAACTGTTCTTATTGAAAACGAATTTTAAAGGGTAAGTTTCAATTGTAATTTTTTTAATCTAATAATGATGTATTATTTTCGTTACACCCTCATTTTAAATAATTTCTCTATTTACAGAGCGTTCTAACATAAATAGATTTTAAAACTAAAAGCATCTTGGGGTAAATATTTTGTCCACCTGATCGCAACCAATTTCTTTTAATTGAATCACTTTGGTTTTACATAAAAAATGTTACGAATGTCAACTTTTAGTTTCATTTAAGCTAAGCATTGAGTTAGAAACTTTGCATTTAGCTGATGTAATTAGGCCACTATATTGCGGCTACACCACATGGCCAATACGTAGTAAATTGATCATTGTTTTTAGTGTAAGTGGCAAGACAAGTTTTATTCTATTTTCATTTCAATTGAGTCAATGATTACGACTAATAATGATAATTTCTGAATCTCAATTCAAAACATGCAACAATATATATCCATTAATTATCTACCGAAGTGTTTTTAAGTAAGTTTACCTATAATACAGTAAAAAAATTATTTTTGCTATGTGTGCAATACGCGAGTTCATTGACTGGTACTAGTGCCCGTTCGTTAGCCATATGGCGTCACAGTTGTGATGATTCGATATATTTAGTGGATTGTCAACGTCTGGGTCGATATATGGTTAAATGCGTATGCGCAACAGTCAATGGACGAGGCAAAGTTGGCGTTCCTCGACCACACCTATGCAGCTTAAAGAATTCAGGAGATATTTACTTCGACTGACATTGGCAATGACTTGGGTGTAAGCTCAAAAATCAGTCTCAAAGTAAAATATTTTATGTAATCATCAAAATGTCATCAAAAAATAATGATATGAATTTCGTAGCCGTATTTAAAATGGAACAAAACAAACAAATTTTGTATTCCGGTAACGCGCGAAATGGAACGAAAACCATAGCAAATGGTCGAGGAAGAATGTTGCAATTGCAAACGCAGCTCATTGATATTAACAAGATTTATTGTCATATTAAAATCTTTCTTTAACTTAAAGGCCCATTCTTGCAATGCTTGGCTTGTGCCGAGATCAATAACTTTAATCAAGCAAAGGGCACAAAACTGGGCGTTTGACTGATTGTGGAAACAATTGGAACCTGCCAAGTTTGGATATGAACCAGATATAAGTAAAATTTCAGATATATCGTTTTTCCTTTACTGTATACTAGGCATAAAAGCCAAACATCGCATGACAAGCAAGATCACATGTTATCAAGAAGATGTTGATTTAGTAGTAGCAAGCCGAGAAATTATTGTACAAATGTTGATTCAAAAGGTGTCTAAAAATATATCCAACGCAGCCAATTGTACATGCTGTTTGAAATTAAGTTGAAATAACAGCAGACGTCTATTTCAAATATTGTCGCACCTGGTACAGGTGACTCTACCAAACGATATTTCGGGCCACAGGCACACTTGCGCGTGTGTCGACTGCTATTGGACATTAGGCGGGGGTGGAAAACAAGTCATAGCAAGTCACATCAAAATAGATGCCATCAGCTTGGTATCACATGTCGAAAAACAAGCGGCGAACGTGATCTGTTCATCAGCCAAGCGTTTTCGAATTAACACAAGTGTTTCTGACTGGATCAATCTGATAATTAACCAAAAATTTACTAGTATCAATCACTTATTAAAATCGCAAGTCTATATATAGATGACGCCCATTGTTTTCGATTGCAATCGAAATCATTTCGTGACACTTTATTTTCATTGCTTTCCTTTAATATTTGCAAAATGAGATCGAAACGGCGCTTGAAGTTAAATTTATTGATTTTTAGAAATTTGTCATTTGAATTTTATCTATCTAACACGTCGTTAAATATTTAACAATTGTATATTAATTCCATATCTTAATAAGCTGCCATGTATGTACTAATAACCCGTAAATTAAATCTATTATCCACGTTTTTACACTGGATATATACAAAATAATCACGTTGGATTCCAAAGTTGACTCGGATTCCTCAAAAAATTAGGAATTTGGAATTTAATGATCACATCTGAATTAACTTCTTCGTCGCAAGGCCATTTTTTTTCCTTTCCAAATTTATTTAAAATGTTTACGCCCCCAAAATTATTTACTCCCAACAGAAGGGTTCAGTGCGTGAGAGTATTTTAAACTAATTTTTGGGTAGCAAGCTTGAACACAGCTTCGACAGATACCCACAGATTGATTTTATAGAATGGAATCACGCTAAGTTGAAAGTTTATACCTAAATCTAAAATACATCAGAAAATGAATGTACATTAAGTAAAAAAATATGCAGTTCTACAATATGAATAACAAATTTGTTTATTATCTTATATTTGTATTTGCAAAGAGTCATTGGACAGTTAGTAAAATACGGAATATATAAATCATAGAATTATAAACAATATATCTTAACTAAAGGTTATTTAGTTTCTTCAATACTCTTGTTGATATTTTATGGGCTTCAATTTATTTTAATTTCATTATGTTGTCTTTAAATTAGTTAATATACAGAAGACCTATAATAAGACTATTATTGACTATTAAAAAGCTTCTATTTAAGACGATGAAAATGTCTGGTGGCATATGGCGCCATTTATCAGCAACGATCAACAATCATGTTGCCGTCGAGTCGAATTTTAATTTTGCAAACTCATGCGGCTAGACGGAGGTTTGTGTGTGCAAATACAACACCTGGCAAAGCTAATGGATTAAAAGTCAATCCACGCATTTTCAGATAATTCCCCTAGATAGTTGTAGGGTCTTCCTTATTCTTTTTTTATTTTTCTAAATTTGTAAATTTGAACAATAACTGTTTTACCAATCCATTTTAATTACCATTGACTATTTGAGACAGTATTCAGGAAAAGCAGTCGACACAAGTTTAACTAGAGCGCAGTAAAGTCCAAATTGAGAGCAGTCAAACCTAACACAAACAAGGGACAGAGCCAGATTCAGGCAAGCAACGTGGTCGCAATGAAATTATTGAAATATTTGCGCTGTATCGGGTACCAAATATAAGTATAAAAAAAAAATGTTAAAAACTGACTATAAAACAAAAGAAAAAAGAACGACAGAGACGCCGACGGCTGACGACTGGCGACGACTACACCGAAAAAGGATGCAGACGAACGATGTGCCCAACTACCATATAAAAATATGCAATCAGACGGGTGTAAGATTGATCTTGGGCGATATTCTGAGAAACCGAAAGCTTGTATTTGGTTGGCGTACCATTGGCTAACTTCTCCCTTAGTTAGGTCCAGCAAGCCCATGCACCCATATTTGCACACGAACATACACGCATACATACGTATACATACGATTGTTTAAGTGGTGCAGGATCAGTTTGCAAGTCTTCACAGAAGCCGCATCCGATATTGTCGAATTTCGGGTTGGCAGCCTTATACATGGTCGAGTGCTCTCATGTTTGTAGTGGAGGAATTCGATCGACTATTTCATATATCTAAACCTATGTTTCGATTTGTATTTAATTTGATTGAAAAAACAAAATGTAGCACCTATAATACGTCCTTGCATTGTATGTATACAATGCATACTAAAGAGTATTGCCACTTTATAAGAGCGTAATTGTTTGTGACAATGCTGGTTTTGTCTCAGCCGCCACTCGAGGATCCCGAATTCATTGGATTAACACATGTACCGTGTACAACGTACAGTGGATAACGAGTGATTGATTCTGTCAGTTTTTGCCACTATGTAGTTGATACTCACATATAAATACATGAACATATGTGTATTGTAGTTGTATATACACCTACATATTGTATGTAAACATTGTTATATACGCCATTATAGCTTTAGAATATTTCGTTAACTTGTTTTTGGAGACGGTGACGGTTTGTAATTCGGGCGACAAGCCACAAAACGGGTTGCATTCCGTTGACCATTTCAAAAAATTGCAATTGCTTTGCTTCTGCCTCAATTGGGGTTTAATTTGGACTTGGTGCTTGGTGCCGCAAACCTGTGGCATTGATTGCCGATTGGACCGTGTTCATTGCACACAGTTGGAATATTGATAAGCCCTGCCTTTGCCGATTGGACCGATGTGATGGCTAATCTGCGACATTCAAGGCGGAGGCTGTTGTACGTTGGTGCGAATGCATTTGTTACCATTTTGCACTTTACTTGTTCATAATCGGAGCCTTTTTTCTTCAATTTAAGTACAGGTCATTCCAATTGCAGGTTGAAATTGCAAACCTTTAATATGCCTGTAATTGGCTTTTTAATGCAAATTTTACAATACAATTCTAATAAGTGGTAAAATTATCAGAAAATATTGCCATCCAACTGCTATGGTTTTGCTAAAAGGTTATCTAGAAAAATCAAGCTCTA
Organism: Drosophila willistoni; assembly: GCF_018902025.1. Classification (NCBI taxonomy): domain Eukaryota; kingdom Metazoa; phylum Arthropoda; class Insecta; order Diptera; family Drosophilidae; genus Drosophila; species Drosophila willistoni. The sequence goes on along the minus strand of NW_025814050.1, from coordinate 24,193,493 downwards.
CTCAAGTTAATGACATAATCAGTCCTGACAAATTGCACCACTGGCCGAGATATGTGTAAAATAATGCGAATAAGGATAAAAAAGAGGCGCCCCAAAGACAAAATAATGCAGTCGCAGCACGAGCACCTGTAAAATATGAAATCAATAATTAATAACAGTTCGAAACTACAAAAACAGGGGCAGCATCATCATTCAGTAGCTGTCCCAATACCTCGCGAATTGATACCAGTACCTGAGTTAATTATGAGACGTATAAGACAGCGACGACATCAGCTGGAGCAGGCATTTGTGATGTTAGGGATCCGACATAAACTGTGGAATTGAATTTTTTTTCGGGTGCGACGACATTTTAATTGCAACGCTGCCAACGCGAGTGAATTTGAGGCCAATCACTGCTGCTGCCTCCCATGTGCGCATAATTAATTTCGAATTTGATTAATTACTGCAAATGGGTGCAGTCAGTTAACCAGTAGAGCCATCGCAGACATGTCCTGATCAGCATTTTTGCACGCAGTTGTCCAGTGTTGGATGACTTCATGGTAAATGGTTCGGTTAGGTATATCGAGATAAGTTTATTTACGTGTTACATACATACATCGAGGTAGTTAAGTAAACTTTCTTTAATACATAGATATATTTGTATCTAATTAACATTACGGCTTCAAAGGATTGACTATGTATCGCTTAGAAATACAGAGGATATAGATTTAGTTATCTATAGGAATGTAGATTGCACAATGAAAACCGAAGCAGGCAATCAATGATCCACTTCATTAGTAAAAATGGACCGAGGCATGCGTAGCACGTCCGAGCTTGGAACATAAATAATATTTTTTTTGCTCTTTGGCAGTCTTGTCTTCGACTTCCTTTTGCAAGCCTTGGGAAATATTTGACGTCCACTTGAACGTTTTCGGCATTGCCATTTCGCTGACACTGCCGCTGCATTTTTATTTATTTAACTTTTTTGTATAGGCCATTCCAAAAACAATGTCAACTGTCTTGCTAAACATATGTAGACATAAACGTCAGCCTGCTGGGCCCGCTGGAGAGCTGCGTCCTTAATCGATTATCATTTTTAATAATCAATTTCAGAGGACCACTTCTGACGATCGATTGGGTCGAGTCTGGGTCTGGGGCTGTATCTGGTATGTCGATGCTGCATATGGCAGTTGCCCAGTTGAAGTTGACAGCAAGAGCGCATTGACATTTATGAGTTGAAGCGCCGTGGAAGAGCACACAGATCATACCCTATGAGGCTGCGCTATTTTAATTGCAGAATCCTATGTTGGGCAAAGATGAAATCATAAATCTACTTAAAACGTACGTGGCAGGCGTTCTTGCAGTCGTTTTAAACATATATATAGTCCATGAACATACACTCAGAGAAAACAACGACTTTGAATCATGCAGCATATTCCACTTTATTGACGTTGTTTTCAGTGCATGCGGTATATCAAGGTTTTCCATAAATTTGTTCTACATGAATTTTGACAGGCCGCCGTTGAGTGCAAATAATAATTGTTCATATTGATACATTTACCGCAAGTTGGCCAGTGCACGGCCAATAGCCAACCGAGCTGCAACATAAGGAATGGAATAAAAGTCCGCGCTCGTTAACAATGCCACTAGAATGCTTACCTGTACTTTGTGCAAAACTTTCGATCACAACTTCCCAGAGCCTAATATCTCCACGAATATTTACAATATCAACGATGTCTGGATTCATTTGATGCTTGAACTTTAAAAGTTTTTCACTATTTACAAATACTTCGTAGTAACTTTGACGACATGCAATGATAATGACGAAAGCACTTCCAGGTCTCAAATTTGTATGCATACGAGTTACTTCGCGATTCACCCAACACCCATTCAAAAAAGCACTTCTGGTTATAATAGCTTTTCCTAGTTTATCACGGCAGTTACGTAGGAAGCTAGGACTGAAGAAAAACGATGCTGTAGGCTGGGGCCATACTTCTTGACCCCGCTGCAGGGTCACGCTAAAACTCTGGGGCATTAATCGTACTCTGCCTTCAATGCGGATCGCCCGTCCTTCAGTAAGCTTCTCAATTTCGGGTATTCTTCCGTAAAATGGAAGCGTTATCTGAGATCGATGTATTTTGTGCAGTTTTTTCATCGTGGCTATAGCATCATCTACGCGTAGCCATTCACGCGGCAGAAAACGTCCGTCTTCGACCCATTGAATTACGGGTGAGTTATACACACAGGCTAATGGACGCGCTAATGTTTCAGATAGGAGAATGGGATACTCGTTTACGTAAAAATTGTTAACCACAACATCTGACACATCTCCATGAACATCTATGCCCACCAACCACCTGTAAGGTAATCGATGGTGGTACTCCACAAAATGAAATCCGTTTACTGATATGTAAAACGATTCCTCTGTAAGAAGGACCTGCATCCAAAAGGACTTGCCCCGCACTAATTGGAAAAAAAGGTTTGACGAATTCTCCTCGATTCCCCATTTACCCATTAGTCGAGAATTTCGAACTATATAATTTTGAGGTAGACGCCCGGCGATTTGCAACAGCACATCTCCATCCCCATTCCCATTACCAGCACTGTTATGGCTTAGTTCATATTTTCTTGTGATAAAGTCAATAGCAAAGTGTTCGCATGCGCTTAGTATAAGTCCATGAAAAAAAAAGCTCAAACCTGGCATTGGTGCCTCCATTAGTTTAAAGTGTTTACGTCTGTTGGCAGCACTTCGTTCTTCATAGAAAACTGACATGGCGTCCAGATCACGTCTCAGAGCTATAGTCCGAGCCCCGGGAAAAATGTTCATATACATCCTTGTTCATATTAATAAATTCAAAAACAAAAAACAAAATGAAAAAAAAAACGAAAATAAATTTTCTCAAAATTACAGTTACAGGCATAGGAAAGCATTTTGATCTTATACAACATACACACAACCTACAACTTTTATTCGGTATATTAATTCAGTATTGTATTTATGTGTGCAATTAATCATAATCAAAATTGGGAATGAAAAATAAAATTTTCTTTTGTCTAAGTTATGCCGTTTACCTTTAACATAAGCCAATGACCAAAGCGGCTAGTCATTCTAAAAAATATCTGGGTTGATAGTTCACATCTGCAAGCTAAACTAAATAATAATATTAATAATCTACTTTTAACATTTCTTTATTTTAAATTTCACCGGCAAGCGCGCCAGCTAACAGAATGTTAAATGCACCTCTGAGAATTCATATCTACATTACGTTTTCCTGGTATCTACAATAAATAGACGGAGATAATTTCGGTCATGCCGAAGTTTGTATACCCTTGCAACTTTTTCTGTTATTCTGTCGTTACCTACTGGCGTCAAAACGGAAACACATTTTATCTAAAAAACTTGAAAGTCTGCAAAAGAACGGCTTAGGTACAAACTCGGGCGGAAGAAACATGGCGCATATATGCGCATTTTACTGTAAGGTTACATGACAGCTTTATAGTTATCCCAATTTGATTAACATTTAAGTCAATTACCTAGTTTAAGTTAATTACCTCGCATTAGAGAAAACATATTTGTATGTATTATTCTTTGACCGATCGTTTCTAAGAGAGCTACTTATATGATAGTAATCAGATCTTGAAATTTGGGATAGTGATTAACAGCTATATTAAACTGACAAATATTAATTGTTATTATAATCGCACAAGAATATATATAGAATACAAATACTTTAAATAGTCATGCTTTCATACATGCTTTCTTCCATGCACACTTCTGACCAAAATTTTTATACACTTTTTGCAAGGGTCTAATAATATAAAAATTAAACATCTGTATTGAAAAACGAAAATAACATTTTTATTGTCGCCAAATACAAAAGGCACGGGTCAAAAACCCCTTTTTGTGCTGGCTATAAGCCAGCAACAAGCTTTAATCAGAAAACTAATGCTAATATTCCTCCGTGTACGTAGGATTATGGTAGATGCGAACATTTTTACCCCTAATCATCGCATTTTGTTCGAGAGTTACATTCCATAGCTTTATGTCTCCTTGTATATATATTGTGTCCACCAAGGTCGAGGCCATTTTATATTTGAATTCCGTTATAAACTTCTTGTTCACATACACTTCAAATGAATCCTTTGTGCAAACAATAACCAAGCTAAATGTACGACCTGGTCGGAAATTTGTATCAAGCTCAGACCGCTCTTCAACACCCCAACTACCAGCTGACCAGGAATTTCGGCAGACAACAGCTTTTCCCATTGGACCACTGCTCGCCTGGGAGAATCGTGGATTTAAATGGAATGCAATTGTGGGATGTGGCCAAATGTTCTGGCCGTGTTGCAAATTTATGTAAAACGAATGTGGCAGTAGGCGGACACGACCTTCAATTTTTAGGCATCTACCCTCTGCTAATGATTCCGGTGGCAGAGCTCCATAATAAGGCAATGTAAGGCCGTCATTCTTGCTTGATTGTAAGGACAGTAAGCTTTGTGCACTTTTTGGGGAAATCGGATCAATCTGTTTGGTCGGCGCGTTTATAAGACACCATTCCACGGGTATGTTAATCATCTCCTCCTCGGCACTGGCATCGATTTCATCAGATCCATCTTCATTTAAGTGGATTTCTATTTTTCTAGCCTTTGATTCTGGCAATCGTTCCGGATAGCTTTGAACTATGGTGCGCAGCATTTCGACTTCTTCAACGTCACCTTTGACCTCGACCATTTTTACTTCATTATAGGGTATTCGATGGCCGTACTCTGCAAAGTGATGACCATTTACTGAGATCATATAGCAAGCATAAGTAACAAGAACTTGTATGGAAAATCTTTCGCCTCGGTTTAACAAAAAAGGAAGTGCTGAGGACACTTCTTCAGGCCCCCATATTTCATGAAGTTTTGTGTTACGAACAATGTAGTTTTGAGGTAAGCGTGGATTAATGTGCAAAGCAATATCCTTTGTTTCATTATCAAGAACAAAGTTTATAGAGAATCTGTAATACATGAAAAAAATTATTGATTTAAGATTGGACTTTGCTTATAAATGTATGCAAATTTTGATCGCTTACCTCTCGCAATTAATAGGCATTTTACCAGTAAATGTAAAACTTACACCTTCTTCTAACCTTCCAATTTCATTGTTACAGTACTTAGGCAATGGATCTGTATATTCGTAAAAAGACGCCTGAAATGGAAAAAAGTAATTTCAACTCGTTGAAAAATAACATCAATATTTTGTAATTTTTACACATCAACTGTCTATTCACTTCCTCACTTGGATGATGTATGCATGTACATTGTACACACCTTTTTGGGTAGCTGGCGCTTTTTAAAATTGTTTTATTGCTTCCGGAATCGTGATGATTTATTTAAAAAACTACGGTTCACCAAATAGGAAAATAAATCCCTTAATAGCCTTAAAACTTAATACTTTTTAAAGTTCCACAAAAGTAAGAAATTATTACAATTTGTATCGGTCTTTTAGTCCAAAAGGCTAGAGACCGCTCTGTGTTTAAAAAATCAATAACTGGAAGTTAATTCTGAGCCTGAATTGCTTACCTCATTCAATCCGCCCTTCTTTGTCTGATGACAACAGCAGCAGCACAGATTGCTACCCAAAACCTTGAAACACATTTTATTTGGCTTGGGAAGCAATTCTAGAAGTGTGAAGGGTATTCAAACAATCACAGTGCATTTCAAATACTTGCAACATACAAACATACACAAATTGTTGGCAAAACTCTTAATATATTGTTTATTACGTGTTGTGGGAGCAAAAATAAAAGCCCATTAAATCTCAAGACTTTGAAACATGTACAATATACATTTTTAGTGTATTTAGAATAGGCGTATCTACTTCTCACTGTTTATCACAGATCAGCTTTAAAAAACGTTTGGACTTGCTTTAAATTATTTCTACGTATATTTAATATCTATAGATATTGTTGTTCCTGATTTTCCTTAAGCTACGGATGTACTGTTGTTTTTATTTGCGTGCTTATTTTCTTTTATATTTCGCGAATGACTGATGCAGAGAGACTAACAATAATAACGATGTGACAAAGCTGAAAAGCTTTTGCTTATATTGTGGCACTGTAGATATACGCAGTAGCGGACTTACTTTCAAAGCCGCCCATGGAAATTTAGCAATACCGGCCCCAATTTCGTATCTCAAAATAAGCATAAGTTGTCAAAAATAACGTATACGCAGGATGTGACAGCTAACTAATCATATTCATATCAAAATTTAAACTTTTTTTATTACATACATAGGTATAGAAATCTACCGAGGACAAAAAGAAACTTTTGTCATAAAAATTCTTTATAGAGAGTTTTAAACCACAAGGCATACAAATGGTTATAAATTTGTTGAAATCAGTGAATACGAGCTTATTGCATAACCTATTTCGCAGGCCAAGATTTTCCTATGATACAAACAACCTGTTGACTTTCTTGTGCTGCCGAAATCTATTAGATTTTTTCATCTGAAACTAAAGATAAGGTAATATGTCTATCAAATTAAAGTTCTTACGTTTTCCAAACCTGGATTTTTTTTTGGATATTACCGCCGCCGATATTAGGCCGCCTAAGAGTAAATCCAACACTGGATTTAGATATAGGTACACACGTAATCAATAAAAGACAAGTGGCCGATAAATATACATAGTATGTACATATATAAAAATTTATGTTGAACAGGATACAGAAGCTTCTTTAATCCTATTTTTCAAAGTAGAATTAATTGTCAAACTCTTAACAAGCTAAACAAAATCGATATTTTTGTTTTGACGAGTTGAAAGTTTCTTTTAGGCCACCACTTGACAAACAGCTGATGAAAGCTTTCGAGCATAGAACGAGAGAGTGTAAAAACAAAGCACACTTAACGTGAACAATTTCACCCACACACACATATGTATATGTAGTTGAATCATATGTATAATTGATAAAACAGTATGCATTTTGTGTAAATCACAATAGGCCCCTGTACTTATGTTCTATTTTGTAGTGTTAATGGCAGTTACGTACATTAAATTTAGTTCCGTCAATCTCTTCGATGTCCCAGTTATTTATTTTACCGAGTTGCTGGCGTTCGGCATCTATAAATTTAGCATGTAATTGACTACTGCGCTTATTGAAATCATCAATTGCTTGGAAGGACTCCGGGTGGGCCTCAACGGCGGCAAAATCGATGTCTAGGTTACGTTGCATGCCGTCAGCTTGACCGTCGATAGACTGACGCAACCAGTGATTCCTGCAATGAAATGCGAACAGCTGCAGTCGACGTTTGTTCCTGTAGTATCTTAAACTGCGTTTTAAGTTGAACGCGTTCCGCACAAATGCATCCGACAAATCTAAAAACTCGCGAATAGAGTAGCAAACCAAGAGGGTTATTGCCGTCATACTAACGAGAGCCCCAAACGGGTTAGCTAAATGACAGAAGCGTTTCTCTTCTCACGATGCCGATACTAAGTAATGGGGGAGAACTTGAGATCTCTTTCACTCTCTGTCGTTTTCTCTTTTTCTGTTTTATATGTAGGCGTATTTGGATTCAGCACGCGGGATGATTTGCCAAATACTCTCGCTGAACAAACTTGCTGACAATTATGTAAATACGCTTGTCTTTCAAAACATATGTATTTAAGTTTGACGATAGGTACAAAATATACCCCACACGCAAAGAGCCTGAAGTTAAACTACTGATGACACACTCTATACCTGGTTATTCTAAAAAAAAGTGAACAGTACTAAGCTTTTGTCGGCTAACGTATGCTTACTCATATCTATGTATGTATGTAGGTATATGTCTACATATGTATGTTAATTAATAGATAGGGAATTCATTGCACTTTGTAAGAATTGAAAAATTGAGTATGGGTTTACTACTTTTTCTACTTTGTTTTCACTTACATTATCCGTGACAATATGTAGCCGATGTTCCTCCTCTGGACCAGATTCTCCGGTTCCTTTTCCACAACAGCAACGCATTGTTTTTAGCTCCACACATAAGGTACAATGCACCAAAATTTTATCAGCACTGATATCAGGTAATGCTAGTTGTTCTTTTTTTTATACTTATTGTTAGATAAAACTATTCAAAAAACAAAAAATCACGCAAAAACTCATTTCTGTCTACACAAAGACAAATCGACGGTATATTCATCATTCGAGAGATAATTTCGAGCTAAAAATACATGGAAGTATGCTCGTTCCAACCGTCAGTCTTCGCAAACACTTTTCAACTGATGTTTCGCTTTAAAAATTGTTTGCCAGAAACCTTGTTCATTTTATTTAATGACTGAGTCAGAATTTCTATTTGGGTGGGGCTGATTTTGTGGATTGGTAAGACTTTTGTCTTATGAAATGTTGAACAAATTTATAGTTGCATTTTTATTTTGTATATGGTAAGGAAATATATTATTATATTACATGCAACGAATTGTTCTTAAGCATATGGTTTCAAGTATATTGCTATAAAAATAAATTTGTTGCATATTTTTAAAATGGTTTCATTATACAAATGCGTTCAATATGTGGATTATTAGATTGTCTTATAATCAACGTATGTAACAATGTCTCATATTTCAAAATAATTCTAAACTTATGAAAATTAATTTTTCAAGTTAACATTTACAAATTTTGTCAAACAATACAGCACTTATCATAGCAATAACCAAAATTAATATTGAATTCTACTGCTCATAAGAATAGTTTCACTATTTATGAACAAACCGAATCCATTGAAGTTGATACTTTAAAGTGCTCAATAGTGCCTCTAAGTACATCCATTTTACTTTTTTTTTTGTGGTTTTTCTTTTAACTAATAAACTAATTGGAAATTTTTTCTTATAGATTTGATATGACAGAAAAGTATGAACGCAAATTCAGTTCTGTGTCATTCTCAGCGCTGCCTAGTTGACCGGGTCGTCATTGCAGGCCCCTTATAATACTTTGACATGGTTTTGCTTGTCCTAGTTGGTCGATTTAACTTCTCTCCATCTGCTTTTAATGGCAAGTCATCGTCCTCATCCCAACGATCACTTGATTTTTTATCCTCAGCACCTGAGTCTTCCTCGTTGGTATCGCCTTTAGTTTTGCGGTTTCGACGATTACGCGAAGACGAAGAACTGACATCTGCACGCTCGGTTTTTTCGCTGAAATGATAATATTGCAATTAATATATACTCGATGCATGATCACAATGGGTAAACTCACTCTTTTACAGATATTTTATTTGGCTCTGGTACTTTCGACTTGCGTTTCAAAAGCGCCAGCTCACGCTCGGCTATGGCTTTTTTATGTTCCTCGGCTGCAGACTCGACAAGACTTGGTTTGGTTGTTGAATCGGCCATTTGTTTTACTGGCTCTTCTTGCTTTACGCGCTTCAGCTGTTGTTGTTGTTCCTGGGCTTGCTTAAGCGAACGTTTTAATGCGCTTCGCAAGGTGTCTCTTGAAGTTTCAGGTGGCACATCCTTTCCTTGTTGTGGGAGGCCTATGGCTTCCAGTAGTTTTTGCCCCAATGCAGCCTTTACATCAGACTTACGACTGGCTTTGGTTTCACCATTTCCACTTGTTGCCAGTGTCTCGCCATCTGTACCATCTCTTTCTTGTTCCGATTGAGAACTCGAGCCCTCTAATACGGTGCTTGTTGGTGCTTGTGATATATCCACCCCTTGTTCCTCAACTTGAGAATGGAGAGTTTGACTATATTCTTCTGCCATATCTGGCGCTTCAATGGACCTTAGACTTTCACCTATTAAAGGTTCATTCCGAGTCTGGATTTGACCCGTCGTTGGTAGGCAATCTTTTTGCAATGCATTTGTTTTTACCTGTTTTGATGTTTGTATTACCGTTTTTCGACGCTTAATGATGGGACGGGATGGTACAGTTAGGGGCTCCTGTTCCACCAACACATTGTCCGAAGGCTGCATACCTTGAACAGTTATGGATTCAAGGACGTCAAGCGCCGGCTGTGGCTCAACCAGGACAATATCTTCCAAGTTAATTGGTCCAGTGCTTGCCGTAGAAGCACTACGACGGCGGGAAGTATTACCTTGAATTTTTGTTGTTTCTTGTTGTTGCTGCTTAAGCATGGACACGAGTGCCTCATTTAAAACATCGGCCGGATTAGATCCAAATTGAGATAAAAGCATGGCATTGATGTTTTGTAGTTCATTCGCTACACGCGTCGCATTTGATATATTGGATCCATACTCTTCGCTATTCCGAGCGATGTGTTCGCGACTACGCGGCTTTCGTTGGGTCCGTTTGGTTGTTGGTTTTGTAAGCAATGGCTGTTGTTGTGGCAGCTCTTGCTCTGTGGGGCTCGACGGGACTAATTGCAGCGAAGTCTCCGGTGGCAGTTTATATGGCATTGTACAAGATAGATCTGATACACTGATGGTATCTTTTGCTATTGTTTTAGACGGACTTGCAGTAGCGACAGCAACCGCACTTGATTGCTTTTGCTGCTGTTGTTGCTGAGCCACTGCCAACATTGGTCCCAAATATGGTCCAAGCAGCTGAGTCAAATCGGTGTCCTGCAAAAGGTTTCGATCAGACATAATGACAGCAAACTTTGAACTCTTTAGCCGTGTCATTTGCTCCTCGCAATTGCCGGACGAAACTGGCCATTTAAGCGCTTTCAGTATAAGCTTCAATAGATCAGGATCCCGAATCACATTTCCCAAAGAAATTGCATCTGTGAGGCTATGCACATTGGGTGACGTTTTGGTCGTTGGAGGACTTAGGTCAACCGTTACGGAAATGGGTGCTGATGATTGTGACGGTTTTGTTGGAGTTTTTTCGATTTGAGGCTTTTGTGGTGCACGATGAACTTGGGATTTTTCGGTTTCTTCTTTCTTTTTTTTTGGGGCCGCTATGATAATGTGTTCCGGCAGGGCTTCCTCTACAGAAGGCTCACAACCATACAAAGATTGGTGTGGAACGACCGTTGTTGTAACCAAAGGTTGAATATTGGAATTCGGTTGTGAAGACTTTAAAAGCGACACCTGGCCATGTCCACTGTGTTTTGCCTTAATGTTGTTCAGGGCATTCTTGAGATTTCGTCGTTTCTGTTGCAAAACATTATTAGAGAGATTCGATAGATTGCCACTAGTAGATGGGAGATTTCTTTCATGTCGTAAAGTCTGCATAGCTTCAGCCTGATTTCCGCTACTGATACAGGGCGCCGCACTGCCTGTGATGCGGCCATGGGTTTGTATAAAGTTAATAACACCCGCTGGTGAATGTTTCTTTTCTGGGCTAGATTTAGGTGCTTTTGAAAGGGTGACCTCCGGGTGGAGTTGCGCCAAAGATGATGGATGTTGTTGCATCGATCTTTGCGCTATTGACATTGGAGTTGATCCATAGCGTGAGTCCACAAAAACGCTACCGCGACGTGCCGGGATCCTCACATTGTCAGATTTCGAACTTGAGCCTTGACCCACTTGGTGTGCAGTTACCGAATGCTGCTCCTTATGACTGAGAACATTGTCATGCTTCTGTGTGGCAGTCAAATTAACACCAGCCTCTAAACCACGGGATAGCGAAATCGAACGATATTCGTCATATTCTGCGTTACTACGACGATTTTCGCTATTGGTGGTACTATCATCCTGGCTTTCCTCTGCATTAACTTGTGATGATCCAGATTCGCGGACATTTTTCGGCTAGAAGTAGATGGATTATTATTTGGTCAAGTACATTTATTATTAATATTTTGGTTACCACTGTGCTAAGTAGAAAGTCGCGAAAAGCTAACTGCGTGTGCTTTGCTATGTTAGAGAGCGATGCAGTAGCCTCCACTTGTCGATAACAGGATTTACAAAGCACTTTTGGTAGTAGGTCATCCTCGGCAACCTGAAATATTAAGGACATATGTTATTAGCCGATAATCTGAATATATATACATAACGCTTAATGTATTACAAAAGTTGGAGTGCGCTTTTAGGCGAACTAAATCATAAAACAGTTTTGTATATATCAACCACTTTGTGTTTACATCGTGTGTGAAAAAAAAATGAGTTCTTTATTATATTATTTAGATTTGTCAAGTAAAATATATGAAGTTGTTAAAACTTAGGTAGAAACCGTCGACAGAGTTTTCTGATTAAAAAAAATTTTTTGAGGTATACTGCTGCTTAGGTAGACAGGTGTTAGTCTAACCGATGTCGTTTCGGAGGAGATTTAACGTCTGCCGCTTCTTTAAGTTTTTCTTTGCCTACTTTGTTCAACCGTCGCACGCACACCCACCCACATGGCTGCCGTATTACTACACATGTGTCACGTATATGTATACATATACATATGCCACCCACATTATATACTGTGTGCTCTTTGTGTCTGAATTGTGACTTTAGTAAGTCGTTTTTATATTTAGAAGCTTTGACGCCTTTTTGGTGCTGTTTCAAATCGTTGGCCTTTACGTAATTGTTTACGATAATATTAGACTTTTAATAATAACAGATTAACGTTTGTATATGTAGTTGCATTTGACTTACATTTAAATATAAATGCCGCGATATTTTATCCTTTAGGCCGACTGTTTTGAAAATAAAAACGCTCTCGACAACCGAATCATCCTTTTTTTTTGTGTTAGCCGCACAAATGCGGCACAAATTCTCAAATTGGGCATCCATATCCAGAGGTTATTTCTATTTTCAGATTTTTGTTGCTAAAATTGTTTTAGAATTGCATTTATCAGCCACTCACTTCACACGCGCTTCGTTGTTGTCATGGTTTTTCCTTTACTTTAACCAAGTTTTTTTTTTAACTTTACAATTACAATTTTGAGAAAGTCGCGCGCGCTCAGCTCAAAGAGAGAGAATAATAACAAACTGGTTGAAAAAAATTATGCAGTACGAAAAGAGAGAGAACGCGCGGCTGATCTCTTCTTGCTCTCTCACCCTCAGCTATTGCTTTCTTCAACGTTTTCTGTTGTCTGTTTCTTGGTTATGATTAAGTGTAGTAAATTCTTTGATAGAATTTAAACAAAATATTTATTATTTTCATTTGTTATTACAAATTTTCATGCATTGCCATAACATTTACGTAGCGATTTTTACCGCACTTGCGTTTACACGAATGAACCAAAGAAAACTGAACAAAAACGCTGTTGTTACATTCACACACTCACCACGTTCACACACTTACACATACACATACACAAACACACAACACGCGTGAACACACCAACACTAACAAATGTGCTCTCTCGCACAAATACTCCCTCGCGGTGCCTTTGCTTGCAGTTTAAATGTGTGCGTGTTTTTTTACTCATTTTATTTTTCACCAACTTCGCATTCTTTTCATGATATTTTGCTTTTGCATTTGTGTGAGTGTGAACGACTGTTTCTCTTTTCATGGCGCCCAGCCAGTTTTCTGTCCGTGTGGCCCCAAATGATTGCCGCTGTGTTAGTTTGCCAGGGCATAGACAGATACATACAAAAGTATCTGTACTTTTTGGATTTGTAATATTATGTACATCTATACGCATTATTTATCACATTTTTTATATTCTATAGCATTTTGTTTTATTTAACTTAAAATGGTTTAACGATTTGTATATACATATGTATGTATGTATGTATGTACATCTTAAAATATCGTGAAAATAAAAAGTATGCAATGATTTTTCAATTTCATATGTTTAGTAATTTTAAATATCTTGAGTATCATATCTATATACAGATACAATACCTACAAAATATTTATTTGTAAAATAAGGACATTAGTTGTTTTGGTAAGCCGTTTTATTATCGAATGCTACCAATTATACAGGTAATCATCGGTGGTTAATTGAATGATAACAACAGCAACTCACATTTTGAAGGATTTATACCATGTATGTACATACATACATATATATGTATGTACATGTGAACGAAATTCCCTAATCGCTGAATATCTTGATGTGCCTAAAAGATGCAACACAAAAAGTACATTTTCTATGTTTCCTTTTCTAATAACAAAAATTTTAAATTGCATGTCAGAAGAAGACGTGCTGGCCAAATCCACACAACTCTGTCGTACAGTAAAGATATATTTTAACGATAAAGTTGCTACCATGCAAAAAAGACAGCTCAATTTACATTAGAAATTACACTAACTTAAATAAAAATTTACTTTTTAGGTTACTCGATTATCTTTTTACTTGCATAGCTAGGTCTATTTAAAGCTTCCAAAAATTTTTGTTTTTTTTTTTAATAATGTGTATTATTAATATTATCAGTATACGATATACATATGTATGTATGCAAACTATCAAGCTAACTATATTGTACAAGGACTAGCAACTATGGCCTTCGGTTTAGAAGAAAGCTTTATACAATAGCCTAAGATTCGAAGCCGGACCCTCGTTCCATTTATACTCTTTCATTGTCTAAAAGTCTTAAGTTCACAAAAGAACAGCCTACAAGCTTAGGTTGGAGCAATGCCGCGAATGTAGTATGCCATTTCATCATAAGTTTATATGACCGCTATATAGTGAAGCAATCTTGATCAAATTTAACAAATATAGATTTTTATGACAATCGCAACCAAAGTAACATTCACTGGTTTTGACCGATCCCTCCATAGAAGCTATATAATATAGTCATTCGATCTTGATCAAATTTAAAGTCATTAACAGGTAATCGGAACTAACAAATATTAAATTTAAAAATTATCGCATTTTTTTACTTTGAAGAAAAAACCGTTGATGCTAGTTGATGATGCGCAATCTAAGGCGCAATACAAGTTGTATTAGACAATTAATAATTACCTAAATTCTGATTTAAGCTTGAAGTTCACAATTGGATTTTGTATTGGCTGTAAGGAGTAAGATTTATTTTCCTATCATCTATTTAATATAAGCTGAAAATAATTGAAACATAATTTTACATATATGTATAAATAAATATAACCCCAAAAGTATGCAAAATTATAATGATTTTACGCAAGCAGACGTAGACAAATTGTGATATAACGAAAGTATGTTGAATGTATGCTACCTTTTGTTGTTTTAAACAGTGCGTGGAAAAGCGGTAGTGGTGAAAATCTCCTTGCTTTTCGGATTCGGCCGAAATTCCATTTTCAAAATCAATTGTCATAAAAGTTAATAATTTCAGTATAATTATTATTATTATTTTGTTGTCGTATTGCAACCTTTTTGATTTTGTATCTCATCCTCAACAGCTCATATACCAAGGACTATCAGGTATTCTTATTCAAATTTCATAAAGGCCAAGTGACTACATCATATATGTATGTAGGTATATAGCTTCTATAAAAATAATAAACAAAAATTCTTGTGTGACAGACTTGGAAGCTTACAAACATCGGCACGTCCAAAGTCTGATGTGTTTTTTGCAATGTGACTGCATATATATTTCAGTTTTAACACTATTTTAGTTTTAACATTTTTTCCAATATAAAGTGATTGGCAGCTGTAAGAGTTGTACGCTAATGGTTTGTCGAAGAAAATCACTTACACATTCTAATCCAAGCGACTAAAAAAACTCAACTGTGTTTGACTTAAGGCTTCACGTACATTGACAGAGTTGGTTTTTATTCTTGGTTTTTTATTTCGGAATGGTGTTTTTTGTTGAAAAATCGTTTTTATTGCTCTATGGAAAATAATAAGACTGTAAATCTCGTAGGCTCAATTTTCATAATGCATTCGCGAATTTAAAAAATTTTTAAGACTAAGACTTTATTACAGTTGTACTTAATCTATAATAGTGTTTGTGGTTGAAAAGTCGTTCTATAATTAAGTTGCATTAAAAGTTGCCAACTCCCTCAATCAACATTGTTAATGATTCACAACTTAATAAACAAAACAATAAGCAATTGAGTGGAATTTAATATAATTACAGAATCTAAACCTTTGACACAATGGGCTTGTTTTCCAATAAATGCTTGAACAATTCGCCTTGTGCAACAGTCCCATGTTTTCTGTACTAACTAATAAGTTATTAAAATATTGAACAGGATAGATAAATGCCAAAGTTGGTTTGCGCTGTTTAAATGTAGTAAGAAGGCTGGGTTTATCTTGTACTTTATATGCCTTAGCAAATTCATTTTTTTGGCAATAAAATTGATCAGTTCAACACAACTATACTTTTTTATGTATAAATCTTTCAGATTGATATTTTTTGTGCTTTACATTCCACTTAAACGGGAGTATATTTATCACGACTTTGATTTCCACCGAACTTATCTATATGGATAGAAGATAAATCCGTCAAATTGGGTAGTTGTAAAACTAAAACATTTGTTTACCGTATTGAGCCCAATTTTTCTTTTGCTTTATTTTATTCTTAAATTTATTTACTGACTGTCGAAAAATTGGGCTAGGAAATTTCATCGACTACAAAGTGACCAACACCAAATACATGCCCAGCTGTGTGTGTTTCGTGGCTTATAGACCGACCAGACACTTTGGTTATGAGTTGGGAAACGTGAGGGCGCCTTTCGCGGCTGCTAAAGCTAGTTTCACGATTTCGCTCTAAATGTGGCGCGGAGGTGGTGGTGAAACAGAGTGAGGTTTGCCTGGTCTTGCTCTTGCTTTGTAGATAGGATTATGTAAAGTAGCTTAAACGATCGCATATTCGAAAGGAATTTGGTTTATATGTTTGTTTTGGTTTTTTGTGCAAACAAAGTGTTGTTTTTGGGGTTCTAGAATCTAGATCAAACGAATTGCTCTTTCTACGCTTGAAAGTTAGGTTGCATGGTATAAAAAGGCCGAAAGAAAGAGATAGAGAGGGAAACACCATGACCCCTCGAAATGCTCCCGGTTAAATTAAAGCGGTTTGGTATTGCCACACACAAAGCGCAACAAAACATTTCAGCAATTTGATTTACAATTTGTTACAGTTACGAGTTATAGTAATGAAATGAATGGCTTAACAAAATCCAGACCCAAGCGCAGTTAAAACACAACCAACCACAAACTCACAATGAAAGAAAGAGCTCTTTGCTATACCGTTCAATTATGTGGGATATTTTGAGTCAGAATGTAGACCCGACAAACGCGCTGGTTAGGGTGGAGCCAGCCTTTCTATAAAAATATCACTCATTCGTTATAGTCAGAGTGTGAGCTCTAAAACTGTGCTTTGTGTGCATTGCGAAAGCAAACCAAATTCGCCTCCGCAAACCGGATCAAAATCACGCTTGACATCGCCATTGTTGACCACATTGTGTTCTCTTTATTTAAACTATAATGGCCCGTATTATAGCCTTGCAAGTACATACATATATTGCTGATGTATTTCTATGTAGTTGAATTTAACCAATTAATTGTCACGGGGCTTGCCCTTGTCGCTTGTTAAGGAAGTTTTACCGTCTAGGCAATCTTGAAACAAAATTCACTTCCTCTTCGATTGGCGGAACAAACCTTATATCCTGCTTATTACTACAGAGGGACTGGCCCGTTACCCAAGTTGATTTCCAGGTTGGGCAAACGACCTTGGAGTACGTAATAAGCTTTTGCTTCTTAATTTTGAAACGACTATGCTTGTGGTTGTATAATGTAGTTGAAAATTGCTACAGTTGTGTTAATGGAATCCGGTTTATTTATTTTTTTTCAGCCCACATCGTTGCTCTGTTTCTTAACTTCACTCAGAGATTGTGACAGTGTTAAAAAGACCAAAACCAGAGGGCCGGGGCTAACTTCGACCGCGTCAAAGTTTGAATACCCTTGCAACTTTTATGGTAACTCTTTTCTTACCTATAGCCATCAAAGTGAAAAAACGTTCAAGCTAAAAAGGCTAATGTTTGCGAAAACAATCTTAGCATAGGAATAAACTAAGATATTGATCAAAGTCACTGTTTTCCACCGATCGTTCCTATGGGAGCTATATGATATAGTAACCCAATCTTTATCAAATTCGGCACAGTCATTAACAGATTTATTAAACTAACAAATGTTTAATTTGAAAGCAATCGCGTCAAAAGTGACGAAGTTATTGACAAAAGTCACTGTTTTTGAAAGATCGTTCCTATGGGAGCTATATGATATAGTCACCCGATCTTGATCAAATTTGGCACAGTCGTTTATATGTGTAATTAACTCACCAATATTAAATTACATGACAACAGCTCAGAAAATAACGAAGTTATTGAGAAAAGTCACTGTTCGTGACTTTACCATTTGTATGGGAGCTATATGATATAGTGATCCGATCCGGCTGAATCCGAGATATACAACGCCTGCAGTATATACAAGCCTACATGCAAAATTTCAGCTCTGTAGCTCTTACGGTCTAGGAGGAGTTTGCGTTGATCCAGACGGACGGACAGACGGACAGACGGACGGACGGACGGACGGACGGACGGACGGACATGGCTATATGAACTCGTCTCGTCGTGCTGATCAAGAATATATATACTTTATATAGTCGGAAATGCTTCCTTCTATGCGTTGCACACTTCTGACCAAAATTAATATACCCTTTTTGCAAGGGTATAATGAGTTTAAAACAAAGTGACACTTCGTAGTCCAGAAGAAATCTATTAAAAGTTTTGTTTTCAACCATAAATGTCCTCTTTGTTTACTATTCTGTTCCCTTCGATCGGAAGAGAAGTAACTCATAGTTAAGAATAAAAAGTAAAAGTAACTTAAATTAAAAATCATTCAATATGTTCAAGTCATAAAACAAGGCGTGGTAGACTGGACCAGTTATATTCACACCCGTTCCCAGCCGGTTATAGTTGGTTCTATGTGATACCATTTAAATGGCGCACCAGCTTGCTACATATATGCATTTCTGTGTAATTTACATGTATATTCATATTCCTATATATGTATGTGTTTAAATATATACACAATTGTATAGTGTGAGTGCGCAAGTCTTAGCACACGGATACTCCACCTCACCGCTCCACTTTTGCTGTTGTCAAAACGTGAATTGCAGTGCCTCCAGTTCTGACTTTTTGCCGATTGCGACACCGTCACGCCACACTGTAAAGAAGGAGAAGGTCAGCAAGTTGGCTTGAGCTACCTTTGTTTGGCATTCGTTGTATTCACAACGCTTACTGTTTTTATTATTGTTGTATCTTGCAGTTGCAGTTCTGATTTTCGTCCGATGATGCCTTAAAATCCCAGCTTTACCAAGTGGTTATATCTCCTTGCAGCGGGGTATTACCGATCTCATAAAGAACACATATCCTCTCCAAGTCTACTTAAGGGTATAAAAAAGCGACTTTATCTATTCGGAATTGTATGGTTACTTCCTGTCGTTTATGTGTGAATGAAGTCTACATCATTAATTTAACTTATATTAGAAAGGCAAATACCGAAAATTACTTTGATTGTTCTCCATAAAAGCATTAGGTATGTATGTATGTGGCTCATTTTATTAAATTCACGCCTCAAAAATTTGTGAGTGGACTATTTGTATCACTACCGCAATAACGGGTGCAATAAATTGAAGTACAAGTGTCCAAAGTCAAGCGAATTGTATTGACAAGGGCAAGTCAATTAACATACTTTGGTATTTGGTGGTATTTGGTTGTGAGTTTCAAAGTCAAATATCGCAAAATGTTTGGGCCCATTTTCAAAAGTCTTTTAGAAATTTGGCTGGAAGTGTATATTTTATTTTCGATAATACCAATTAAGTTCACAACCGCAAAAATTAAAGCTGACTAACTGATTTTGATTGAATTGTCATTCATATCAAAGGCATTAGAGGCAATCGTATACGTTAAAAATTATATTTTATTAACGCTTTGATTCCACAGCGTAGCCTTTATACCCTACAATACAGTGTGCTTAGATAAGATGTTAATGTTGCCTGTTTTTTTCTTCCAATATATATGACTTTTTTAAAGTCTTGATTAATTTAAAATCGTTCAGCGAGTGGAGATCAACAGGGAGTTAAACAAGTAGGGTCATAATCGTTCAGCGAGTGGAGATCAACAGGGAGTTAAACAAGTAGGGTCATTTTCCTCAACTTCACATAGGGTATATAAAATAGGAGCATTCAATAAAGGTGATTCTAAAGTGATATACCAATGAACACAATGAGTACAATTTTTAGATAGGAAGGCCCCTGTAAATGAAATGTAAGTTTTGTAGGTTCGTGTTTACTTTTAGGCTTAAAAGCCTACAAAACAAATTTTGTTTTCAATGTCAGTATTTGATTGGTAATTCAATAGTTGTAAGTAGTGAAACACAAATACATAGCTAGTCAGTGCAAACGTTCTTAATCACTGAATTTTACATTTACTTACATGTATGTATGTAAAAAAAAAATCGATGTTTGGAGGAAACATTATAATTACGTGTTGATAAATTTGTACTGCATAAAAGTATGTACAAAGTGAATGCAGATATTTAAATGGGCGCTGTCAAAGTTTTTGCAATTGTTCGCGGAACCGAGATCGAAAACGAAAACGACTAAGACATTTGTAAGCTACTCATAAAGATTTCGACTGTCGTTGGCTAAAATTTCGTAATTAAGACATTAAGCAGCAATAAAAAAAATCGTTTGTGAAATTGCCCATTATACATTATAACTGCTTGTTTAAAACTGCGAACAGATTTGTTGGTACATAGGGAACAGGGAGAAACCGTGTTAATCAACATAAACTATGAACAGCACTCAGAAATAGTAAATAAATCCCTAAAAAAAGAGACTAACGTACTTTAGGCTTGTTCAAGATACTATATGATTGAGTTTCTTGTGAAGGTCCTATGTTGACCTCATATCACCTCAACTGAGAAAATAAGAAAAATTCCGAAACAAACGAAAGAATAGATATATATATATGTATGTATGTATGTTTAAACAGGCATATGGTATAGTCTTTTATTATTTTGCTAGAATCGTGTGAAACATAGTTAAGCAGTTAATAAATTAGTTAATAAGAATTGTCTATTGTGCTTCATTAAAATTACCGAGTCTAGGCTGCCACTCACCAACCAAATCGACTTTTACTTATTCGCTTTGTCCGGCAATGCTTGTTGTTGTTTTCTGTTTTGGTCGACTGACTTGGCCTAGTTCTTGGCCGTTGGCCGTTCGGATTGACCGCGGTTTCACTTTCAAAATTACTTGTACTCTACTTACCGTTTAAATATGTATGTATCTAACATCTGATTTGAAATATTCTTAAAATACGGAATTGCATGTAATCAATGCTATTCAACTTACTAGAAATAAAACTGTCTTTGCCTAACAACTTTTCATCAGGGGCATTCTCAGACTTTGACTGCGGATTCAGCAGTAAGTTGCAAAGCAAAATGTTTAAATTGTAACAACATTTCACAATCACTATAGAAAATACCAGGCGCATGGCAAACAGTTGTCTGGCCAGGCGGGCTGGTGGGCAGGTGGGCAGGTATGCTTGTGCTGGTTTTTGTTTGTGCACAAGAAAACCACCCAAGCAACCGACCCAGGTATACAAGTAATAGCATAAATTTGGCAAAATATTCCATTGCGATTCACGATGCCAACGGTGGGTGCAATACTACATGGGAGTGCCAAAAACTGAATACATAGCTTAACTAGGAAAAGAATAATGCATATGTCATTTCATCAAGATGGAATTCGTTTTCAATTGACTGTAAAGAACAATTTTACGAGAATGTAACTCAATTTCCCTGGTCTACATATGTACATACATATATATGTATGTAAATGTTTTTTAGCTATATATTAATATAAACTATATACATATAACCAACTTTTTGCTGTCAATCTGTTCACTGTTCACTAAGAGCAACTTGGCTTGTTATACATTCTCTGCATGGTAACATAAGTTAGCCACAAAACTTCGGCTTTGAAATGAAACCCGCTTCACTCTTACTTTCAAAAGCTTAAGAGACACCGTTGAAGCCGAAGTTTGAAACGAAGCAAAAACCCAGCTCCTCTGTTAGCTCACATTCAGCCCCAGCCCCAGCTCAGCTCAGCTCAGGCCTGGCTTCGCACAGCACAGTCGCGTTTTGTAGTTGCTCGGATTAGGACGTGTGGTAGCTTGCGCATGGTAAGAAACGAATTTCGCGAAACACCTAAAATTGCATTGCATTGTGTTCATTATGCCATAGAAGACTCACGCACAAATTAAAGAATGATTGAATTTTAAAATTACAAAGTGCTAAATCGATTTCCAAATTTCGGTTGTCTCTAAAGTAGATACGCGTCTATTGCTCTTCGCTAAATTATCGTGCATAAAAAATCATCAACTGCATTTTGTGGTTCAAAGCAAACGCTGGGTACACTCGCTTTAAATCAAAAAGAAAGTTTTGCTAAATGTAAAAACAGCAACAAGCTAAACCAAAAAAAAAAAAAAAAATAAATAAAACGTGCAAGTTTTGTTTTTGTTTTGCTGCGTATTTTCTTCAAATACACTGGCCGAGAGTGTATGTATGTATATGTGAAAAAAGCAAACCCGCTCACGCATAGTTTTCCGTTTACGTTTATTGCCACTGCCCGAGAGTAACAAGGAGACTCTGTGAATTTGGAAAATCTAATTTTCATTAAATATATACTAAATAGATAATTCGTTTTATTATGTATGTGTATCTGTATTGTGTTTGGTAAATCTCTCGGCCCAATATGTACAATATGTACTGAAAACAAAAACAACTTTGTATGCAAAAATTACAGAAAAAGGCCAAGTGTTGTAATCAATGTGTGTGAACTTCGCCGTCGCCACTGCCGTTGTGTCTGAAACCGCAAATGAAAGCCCCAATAATAGAGACAGTCACTGCAGTCAAATAAATAAAAATAAAGTGCAGCAGCAGCCACAGCTAAAACAAAATCAACAGCCAACAAAATTGTAACACAAAAGCTTAAAAAACCAAAAAAAAAAAAAATCTGTATTGCAAGATTGCAACATTGTCTTCTTGCTGGGTTTTATTTAGCTTTATATGCGATTGCAACTGAGCTTTTCCCAGCTAAGACAACTGCTGCTGCTGCTAACTGCAGCGACCATTGTCGCTTTGGTATTTTACATTTTGTGAACTAATCTTAAAAAGCAAGTGCAGTAACCAACCACCAACATCAATTAAATTTACAGTTACAGTTACGACGACGCGCTACATCTACAACAGCCGACATGGAGTTTTCAACACAACGAATGAGTTTATTTTGGATGGTGGGATTATGTTTATTATTATCGAAGACTGGTAAGTTAGAACAACAATATGAATAGCTCCAATTTGACTACACGAAAAAGAGCTGAATCACTGTATGCAAAAAAAAACTAGAACTTAAGCAAATAATCTTATAGCACTTAAGCCCAGACCACACAGGAAAAAAAGGTTTGCATACTTATGCATTTGGGTGGGTCGAGATCTCATTAGACTTTTGTTGCTAAATATTCATAGAAGCAGTAAAATAAGTTTCTGCAGCCTGCCCATAACATATCCTAAAACGCTAATCGTTTTACAAAAAATATTAGGCTAACCCCAATATTTGAAATTTCGTGTTTTTCGGTCCACCCTGCATGGATCCCTAGATGTACTTTCAAACATACATAGGTACAATGCCACAGACTTGGGCAAGCACTTGACGGATGTTGTTCAATTTACCTAACAAACAACAATCAAATCACGTTTAGGTGTTTGTTGCAATCGTAATTTGCAGTGGTCGCTTGGTCAACGAACTTGCAATTGCTTGGCCAAGTCTGATGTTGTTTGTAATCTAGTTAAATTTTGATTTGGTTTAAGCTTAGCTTGTATACATTTCTTAAAGTGTTGTGAAAAGCTGTAATATCATAAGATGTGCATGTATGTACCTACATACTTATGCATGTATGTATATAGGAGAAGTTCAATTACCTGAATTTATTAAAGTTTAAAGTTTTTCTTTCAAATATAGTACCAGGCCATAACACGCGATTTGGTTGTATTAATTGATTTTCGTTGGGAAAAGTGGAAACAGGAGCCATGGTCTTAAATGAATAAATTAATGAATATTTCACACAAAAGATTCGTCGCTCTCACTCAGGTACCAAATCTTCTATGCTAGCACTCAAATTCTTTATTATGGAAATGTTTTCTTTATTACGGATATGAAAAAAAAAAGAAACAACAATACAAACTTGTTTTGGTTTCAGTAAATCTATGGAGTGAGTAGCGATAACAATATCTACATATCTGAAGTTCAACCAGACATCTTTTAATCATTTGTATTCTTCTCTCCGCATTATAAATACGTTCATTGCCAAAGACTGCCAAGAAATATTTTGTTGTATATTCTAGATACTGTGTTGATTTCCAGCTTGCAAGCAGAAAAGTATACAATTTAAAACAATAAAAAAGAAAAAAAGTAGTCGTTTATAGAAACTTTGAATAGTGACGAAATTGGCTATGATTAATCGATTGTCAAAAAATGGTTTTATCTTAAAAGAAAGATGGTTAAACTCTATACCAATATCTAAACTTATCTAATACCACACTATGTAAATTCAAATTGTTCACCTGCTCTATTTATCTAATAATAAGTAGCATAATATCCACAAAACTACACAAACAAGACAATGTCAATCGTACCCTTTTAAGTATAGCGGGTATGTGCAAATACGACAAAAAAACAATGTTATAACAATGTTATAAAACCCACCAAATGGGTAACGATCTTGGTTCAGACATAGAACTTGCAGACTTTAGGTGATATATATTTTAATAAACTTCGAAAGGTATGACTGTAAAAACAGTATATGGAGCAAATGCTCCATATTGCAAAATGTAACTAGAGGGTATCTATAAGTCGGAGCCCCTACTTTTTCATATGTTTCTTTCTTTATGCTGGGTAATGGTAGTAGACTTATGTAAGTTATGCCAATCAGTCAACCAGCTTATGGCACAAATATTAATTGCATACACAATATACATACACTTGTGGGTACATATACATATATTTATATACATCGACTGAATTGGCTTGAATGAGTTGAATAAGTGTTTGCCCGAGTGTGATTGTAGTTTTTTCTTATATATAACCGAGTGAATTGCGGTTATAATAACTGTTAATAATTTACAAACAGCTCACTTAATTGTTTCTGTGTATTTAAATATGCCAAAAGCAATCCGCTGGCTGAAACAGAGTTTTTTGGGCCATATACCATTAACTATATAGATACAAATAGTTATATATTCATATTAATGTAATGCTCATGCCAACGCTATTAATTATCATCAAGTTCAAATCATTGTTTTTCTATATCTATACACAGAAGTACTTAATATAACCAATAAAAATTTTGAAACGAACAACTTAAAAAATTCGTACACAAATACATATTAATGACATTTTTTCGCTTTTCGGATACACATTTTCTTTGTATACATTTATTAGTCATATTAGA
This sequence comes from Drosophila willistoni, assembly GCF_018902025.1. Classification (NCBI taxonomy): domain Eukaryota; kingdom Metazoa; phylum Arthropoda; class Insecta; order Diptera; family Drosophilidae; genus Drosophila; species Drosophila willistoni. The sequence goes on along the minus strand of NW_025814050.1, from coordinate 24,168,218 downwards.
GGAAACGCATCCTTTATTATTTAATTGAGCACACTAATTTAAGCAAATGTGTGAAAGTGAAGCTATAGAAACTCTTACTAGTTATGTAATAGTTGAATGATGGCGTTAAGCACCGTGTCAAAGTGATCAAAGCTGCTGGACACATACATACGCAAATTTGTAAATATGCATATAAAAGAATATTGAAAATTATTCCAATGGCATTTTTTATAGAGATATAAATGGCTGAATGGCTTAACAGTATGTATAGCGTACTTTTCGTTCCGTGACAAATTTTTTATTATGAGGCCACAGAAAATGTTATAATAAATTCAAGTAGGTAAACGTATACGTATATAAAAAGTCAAAAAGAAAGCCATCAAACATAACATACAGCTGAGTGAGACAGTGACAATACTTTCCATTTCGTTGAGTAAAATAAAATTTGTTGTTATTTTTACAAATTAACGAAAGGTCGGTTGGTGTGTTGCTTCGCTGACTTCAGGTAGTTGAGGACTGTAGACTGGAAAGCCTTATGACTTTGACTCAGTTTAAAATATTTTCACGCACAAGTCTTAGAGAGAAATTATACATATATATCTGTTCACAGTGCAAGTCAGGAAAGGAAAGCAGGTGAACTTGTCACCTGGACAGCCGAAAATAACGGTGAAACACAAAGGCGAAAGTAAAGTCGAAAAAATAACAATGTGTTAAATTGCACAATAAAATGCCCATATTTCATTAGACGTTTTGTTTATTGCCGAATTATTGGATTGGATATTCTAAAATTTGTATCGACTTAAAGTTATCTCATTACGTTGGAGTACAGTATGTCAATGTCAGCAAAACTTTCATAATGGGAAAAGGCATCAGCCAAGCTCCCATTATTGGTTTCTTTCTTCGTAACAGCAGTATTGTGTTAGTGGCGGTGTCAATGCCTACCGTGTGAAAGTGATGGCGCATGCGGAAGACTGACATTAAATTACTTGGTAGCTACTTCAACAATAGCCGGCTACTTTAAAAATAATTGTAATTTGAACATTTTACATATATACATACACATATGCTGGTATGGTGCAACTTTGGCTTCAGTGCAACTAACTAGAGGTGGTGCACTTTCGTTTTCACACCAAAAAACGGTGCGAAACAAAAGACTTAGGCAACGAACTTGAGCATAAATTTGCAAATTTTTCTACACAGTCCCTGAAAATGGAATGGTTGCAGATAATTTCCGTCAAATTTGGAAATATTTGGTGCTACAATAGATTACAGCACCCACACTCACATGCAACCGACAAAGACCACCCGATTCACCTTGAAATGCATTAAAATAAGCGTACACACATTCATTATTATTATGACAGCAAATTTTTCCATTTCGCAATGAGCAAGCTATTAAAAACGTTGTCTATGCTCAACTCTGAAGAAAACCAATGCATTATGGATGAAGCATTTGACGCGTCTATAGTATTATATAGTATTACACCATGCCGATACTTTGCTACATTGCTCTACTTAACACTCTCATACTTTTCGCTCTGCCACAGATCAACGTCTTTCTCTCGTTTAAAGTGGGGATTGCGTAAAAGACTTTTCATTTTAATGATTATTTTATGCGTATTTCACATTTACGGATGGTTGCTTTTAACGAAGTCACACACACTTAGACTTTGACGTGCACACATACAACTATTTTTATAAATAAAACAACAACAAAATATATAGAATTAAATTTATCTTTCGCCCCTAATGGAAAAAGTTTCCATAATTGTCCTTGACAAATATGTGTTATTCTACCAGGTACATTAAGTATTCGTATCTGAGAATCCAAATGCTTGCAGCTGGTATCCCATTCTAACTAGTTAAAAAAGAAAAGGATAAAAATATCCTTGAAAAGGTTTTTAAAAAAGTATTCCACATTGTAGTTTATTTAAAATATTGACAATGCATTAACTTGTTTATCCGCTTTTGGTTTCTGTTTCGCTGTTTTTCACAGCTGCAATACTTGCAAGGTCATTAGTGCACATGCACAGAGTTCAGTAAAATAGAAAGGTAAACTTATACTCATTGGGTTCCAAGAGTTAAAAGGCTTGTTGGACGGATATGCATGATATACATGTGGCAAGGTCTACGGTCTTCGATATTACAACATCATTGACAAAGTGGTGGACATTCAAAATAACATTTCAGATAAAAGAATGTCTTCGATTTTTTCAATTCTATTTATAAAGGTGAACTGCAGGCAACTGCGATCAGAGCCGCCATTTTAGTTATTTAATAACCTGAATTTTGTACATATTATGAGCATTATGAGTATAATGAGGCTGTTGTCTTTTATGGGACTTTGTTATATTTTTACAATAACGGGATCTTCCACAACTTAAACATTCTTAACTACTTAAGACAAAGTCGTATGGCTTGTCGCTTGATAATGCGATCTCTTCTGGACTTTCAAGCTACTGACCTGAAATTTAGCGTATAGGTATCGTTGCCATTACAGCTTTCATAAGAGAGATCGTATGACCATAATTTTCAATAACTTGTAATATTTAGATATTTGCCAAGCGATGGCTTCAAAATTTGGCAATGCTATTCTTATGTTATTTGACTATTTATAGACGAACAACCATCTCAATTTGCAAAAGATTATAAGTTTGGAAACGCTTTCCTCTGCCCGTTATACATATATTTTGGCAACTGTATTCTGTCGGTGCATAGTCAAAATTTTGCGTTTGCCAAAAATCCGTTTAAACCGTTTTTTCCCCTTTTTAACAGATGTTATTTAACTGATATAAAATTATTAAACATTATGAATTTTATAATACTTAATTAATTTAGTGTTATTATAAAAAAAAGTGCTATAACCCTGTGGGCTTGTGTTTAGTGTTTTCATTTATCTTGCACTTAGCTGTTTAATGTTGTTAATTACTGATCAGTGCGAAGTCGATTTATTCAGTCACAGAATACTTATTCATTTGAATTTTGTAATTTTTGTGTCAATATGTACAAAGTTTGCAAGATCTATCAATTTGTACATGATAAAATAGATCAGACTGAACAGTGTGCGATTTATTAATGATGATTAACCAGCAGTCAAGGCTTTTACATGCTCACCTTAAATTATCCAATGGGTGGGGCTGGGTCGCTGCAAACTTTTTGCTCCGTGGGAAAATTATTTGTATTTGCTGGACAAAGCAATCACACCTATCTGACAGAAAACGAAATGAATTAATGATTGTAATATAATTCAAACTAAATTATCCACATAAATTCTCGCTGTACAAAATTGTAAAAGGATAACTCTTGACATGTGTATCCAAGAATACACAAACAATATTGCAAAAGTTACTAGTGGTAGATGCCCATAAATTAGTCTGGCCCTGTCGTAAGCCGTCGAGTAACTTGTGAATTGCGTAGGACTTACACTTCGCTGGCAATGGCATTCGCAGACAACTCTTTATGTAGAGCTTACCTTTCCGTAGTTTATGTGATCCTATTGCCCTGATTACATGTCAACAATAATTTTTGTATGCTTATATGCGACAACATCCCACAGTCCCCTGAATTCTTTTACTCTTGTTCAAAGTGAATTGGAAAAACATACATAGCTCAGCCAAGCAGATGTGACACTGATAAGTTCGTTACATGTGTACGTACATGTTTCGCCGAGTTTATGACATTTTTACTTCACCGATACAGTCAAGAGGGTGATGTTGTTATCGACAACTGTGTCCTTCTACTGAGTAGCCAAATTCATAATAAAGACGCGCAAAGAATTATCCGTGATTAAAAACTAGCCTTGAAATATTTTTTAGTCACATTTCATATCGAGATATTATGAGGTAACACTACCTTTATACCCCGAAATGCCGTTTAAAATTTCGCATATTTAATTAAATAGTCTTAAAAATGTTAGATCAACGCAACACAATCACGCAAACCGGATAAAAGACTAAAGGCAAATAACTTTGAACAAAATGTTGTCCGCTTTAATGAACGCATGGCACATGTTAGTCATCGAGTTATTAAAAGACTCCACAAAATAATGCGAAACCAAGCAAAAACCCAAATCTTCTACCAGAAGTCAATCAAAATCAAAAAGTGGTTTACCCAAACTGGTGAAACACTTTCCGATGTTTATTCTTTTGACATGGTACGACAACACAAGATATATGTTTGGCCTAAGGAACTTGTCTTTCAAGGGTAAGACGCAGAGAGATAGAGAAGGTTGAGCTAGATAATTCACAAGTTCATAAGACAATCTTTAATTGACCCTACTGATGGCTAATAATATTAGATTTTGACCTTGACTTTGGCGTTTCACTGGTTGCTTAAGTACAACCACAAATATTTAAAAATCAATACATTTTGTTAACATTACCGAGAATTTGTTTGGTAGTTGGTAAATAAATTTGAGCAAAATTAATTTAAGTTACTTGTTAGATTAACATCAATATTTTTTCAAGTTTTGATTTTTATTTTCTGTATGCTTGGTTTTTTTATTTTATAAACATGCACATATTCAGCTGTATATTTGGATGTATATGTTTATGGCGGTTTCTATCTATCTAAATTTGTGAGTTGCGGTTTTGTTTGGTCGTTGCCTTCGTAGCGTTTGTTTTGCCAATTAAACAACTTGATAAAAAGTTATTAATGAACCTTTGTCGTAGATTTGAAAACATAAATTTATTGGGTTAATTATTGTTGGTATTTTCGAATGTAGTGAGATTTCGTTAGGTATTATCTCCAACTTAAAGTGTCTACATGTACTTTTCTTGTTGCTTTGAATAATCCATGTGTAAGTTGCCCAGAGTGCTACGAAGTTCTTAATTGCTGTAGTTAAAAGCTTTTTGGAATACACAAACTAATAGCATAAAACAAATCCCCTCAGTTAAAAATAAAAGTTGGTTTCCCCACTCAATGTGCGTCCAGATGTTATAGGTATATGACCCCAAATGAAAGCATCATGGTCGAAGTTGTAATTGACAGTGGTTTAACCAGTTGCAGGCAAACCTGAAAGCCGACACAGCATCTTGGAAAACGCTATTTTTGCTTTTTTGGTTTTGGCTTTTTATTCATTTTGTCATTGTTACGGTGTTGACTGATTTTACCTGTTCCCACTGAACACGGGCGTCAACAGTTCAAGTTCAACGGTAAAACCATTCAGTCTGGAAATTGTCGGAAAAATTTCCTCGCTTTGCGATTACAATTTATTGATACATTGTACGTACATGAAAACGTATACTGACACCGCCTAAGAGGCTGATAATTAGAATGGAGGGCTTTTGTCTATACAAAATGTTTCGTTTTTAACTTAATGATTAAGCTGTTGATCGATTCAGTCTTGATACTAATCATCACATCAAATGTAAAGGTCAGCTAGGTAAGGCCATTCTATACAAATTTAGCTATTGGTTTTTTCATCTGTCTTGCGCATGCATAAATTGTTTCTATCATAAACTAGCTAGCAACATTAATTTTTAGTTAGAATGTGATTAAATCAAAGAGAGTTTGCATTTGCAAAGCTCCATTAGATTGACGACTTTCAAAGTCCTTCAAAGTCGAATTCAAACAAGACCTATAATTAACAATTCCCTGTTACTTTATGCTTTACAATTGGCACCAAAGCGGACAACCTTTCGATTTTGTTTCAATTGCTTGCTGGGTTTGGCAATCAAATAGACCATTAGCCGTTAAAGGCTTTTAGATTTGTAATGCTGTGAGTCATACCAATCGCTACTATGGCAGTCGCATTAGATTGCATAATCATAATATTTTTTCAACATGTGCTTGGTTTAATTCCCAGTATAAGATATACTTATGTATGTATATACAAAATAAAAGATATAAATGGATTATAATTAACAAATTCTAATTCAAGAACCCCTGTGCGCTTGTTTCTACTGATTGCTACTGTATCTAAGGAAAACAACTACATTAATAGTCGATTAAACAAAAAAAAAGTAGTTCGTTTTGCTTTTATTGCTTTGTTAGTGTGTAATTATTTTTAAAACTTTTTGTCGTAGAATTTTTTGTTAACCACGTTACCGCAGACTCAACTTGGCTACAATGCTAACGCCGACACAGACTGGGACTGCCTGACGGTTTGTTGTAGAGACAATAATTGTTTCTGTCATTTGCTATATGTTGGCGTCGTTCTCTTGCACAATCGCCTCGACTCGCGATACTATCGCCATTTATAGGCCGCTGCTCTGCTGAGGCGTTGGAGTGACCCTGAAATCGTTTCTAAATCTTGTTTCTGAGAACGTTATTCAATAGTGGTTAGCAACAAAGCATATTTAATCTACTTAATACCTACATACAAAAACACAACCTTATTAAAATGTCATTTGTATAAGTAGCTAGAGTAAACTCAATTTTTTATATACCCCTGTAGTTGAACTGTGACGGGCAAAACGTTTAATTTTTTGGGTGCTTTATTTAATTAAGTCGCACGAAATGGGCACAAGGATCATTAAGATAATGTATCTAGAAACATGCAAGTCAGTGAACCAACTCTGTGTGGTAGTACTTTGAATATATATTGGTTTCACTTTGAAGCCAAACCGTTGGCACACCCAAAATGTGCTGCGGTTCCATATTCGCAAGCCATTCACTTTTAGATTCTATTTAATGCCAACTTACAACAATTTGTGGGTTTGGGCAGTTTCGTACATACATATATCATGTCGATACTGTTTGCCAAGATTACAATTAAAGCGACATTGTATAAAGGTAGATCACGGCTGGATCAGTTCTTAACCCATCTGCCTGCTACTTTGTGTTTTCAGCGTTAGGTTTGCTATACATATTTCTATAGCAAATAGTATAGTAAATAGGCGTTTTATCAAATGGGGTTCTCCATTTTTTTTATGCAAAGCAAAGTTGGTATGGGCTGGCCGATTGTTTTTCTTTTTTTTTTTGCCATAGTTTGAAAGTTTTGAATTAGTGGCCTTTGCTTGACTTTTGATATTTAGATTTGTAGTATGTATAAACCAAAACTTAAGTAATAATTTGGCATTCCGCCCAGTCTGTTATTTGAAAATTAATGGCAACAGAAGACTGCATGAATTACATCATTGAATGAGGAGTTCTTATTTTAATACCAATGCACGCACAAGCTACTAATATGCATATTCCCAAGAGATTCTCCCCGTAAACCGCTATGCGAAACTTTAATTGAGCATAAAAGACTCAAAACAACTAAGGTGCATACCATGTATAATGACACTTAAGAACCTAGGTATTGGCTAGTAAAAGTATTTTATTTAATTTAAGCTAAAAACATAAGGAAATTTTTGCAATATATGTACCTATGTACATTATTAGATATCATTACAATGATAACCAAACGCTCACTTTGCTGCTTACATCATCCATGGCCATTATTTTAATCCATGACTTTCTAGTTGCATATGCGGCAATTGAAATGTCTGGGACGTGCAGTGATCATTTAGCCAAAGCTTACAGTATTACTGCTACGACTAAAGACATCACACCAACCCCACGCACTACGCAGCCAGAGAGATGGCTGTGACAGCAGTCACGATTCCCAAATATGCCCGTGGGTCGAAGAGACTATGTTGGGTCTATCTTGCGAATGGCCCAATTTTTCAATGGTTACGGATTTCCCATCACCTAAGCAGATGTGCAAAGAAATTATTTATTGCGTTGAGACAATTGTACGCAATTTCTTTTCAATGCGGAAGGCCTACATGCTTATGCTTTTTCACAAAATTGCTTATACGTAATCATGAAGAGTCCTCTTATTGACACACAAAACTGGCATAAATTTGGCAGATATTTGTATGTACATGAATTCGAAGTGGCTCTTATTTAATGCCAATGGAATTCACGTAGCGGGTGAGATTTACTGGTACATACATTGAAGTCTGACCAAGAAGATTTTATTGAAAAAGTTCGGTCATGTATAATATGATAATTAAAATCCTCACGCATATCTCTTAAGTCATTAAACACCATTTTCTCGCCGCCCGTGTGCCAAGAAGAGATTAAAATAAAGTCACCGCCAGTCATGCCACCGTTCACATAAAGTGCAAGAAAACCACAATGCTTCTCCTGCTTATGGCACTGAGTAATGAACTTTTACGATGCAGCCTTTTCATCTTTTGCCAAAACCATGACACACCGTAAAATTGAACCGCACATAAAAGCTGTGACTACCGGGACAGCGCACTGAAAAAAGGTTGTGACTCTTATAACGAGAAATCTCTAAATAGGTGTTTGCACTGGTCAAAAAATGTATATCATCACTTTTGGGCGGAAAACTGAATAGGTACTTAGGTAGTTTTGCTTGAGGATGAATCGAAATTAATTGTGAAAACTCTATTGATTGTTAATAATTGAATGGCCCTTACAGTGACACTAAACGTCGCTACACATAGTTAAAGTTTTCTGAATCTAGGGTTGCAAATTACAAAATACCACTACACGCACATATGTATAAGCACATATGTATGTACATATGTTTTATAATTTCTATAGATATTTCCGGCATAATCTTGCTTTCAAATCGGACACATGTAGCATGTATTACATTTACTCAATGTTGAAGCGTTTGTTACTTGGTGCTTATCAGTCATATGAAAAGTGAAAGGAATTTAATATTACCTGCCGTCTACTCAGAAATGTCGTTGCAAAGACATTTTAAGCCGCATGTAAGGATAGCCAGTCAGCTTAGCCCTCTGTATTGACCAAGATTAGGTCCAATTTTTGTAGGAATAGTAACTATAATCCTTTTGTACAATGAAAGTTAGATTTTTTTTTTAAAGAGGGTATCAAAAAAAAATGTAATACAATTGGTTGTTGCAAACTGCTTTACATGTACATAAATATGCATAATTATTATTTTATCCAATGTCCAACAACATCCAAATCGTTAAAATTTTCGGCACAAACCTTAACGAGCTATAACGAATTGCTGGCATCGCGTAGTGGCGAAGAAGACGCAACCACCGCAACGCTGTTTGTCTATTTGTCTTCAAGTACCTTGACCTATCCACGTTGTTGGGGCCAATTGAAAAGTTGTAGTCAGTGGGGCGTTTTCCTTTCAAATTGAGTTGAACTCTAAGACGAGCCATAGGTACATGGCTGAAGCAGTAACTGTCCGCTGAAGCATACATTTTTTCTGCTGTATGTAAATTCAAGTTCTCCAAAGTACACAGTGTTTGTTTTAAAGACTTTTCGACTTGAGGTCTGCACAACTTTAGTTCCTTTGACCACAGTTTGTATTCTCTGTTTGCTATGCTAGTAGCAACTGCCACAAGCTTCGTTTCGAAAACAAACTACACCCATGTACATACTACGAAACAATACAATTGTTCAATTGAAGGAAAAGCCCCTTAAAGCATTTTACGACATCGAAATGAGTTAATATTTATGGAGTAGATCACGCGACGCAATCGCGGTTGCACCCCATTCACATGCAGCCTAAACATGGGTACTGCCTATCGGAATGGCCTGGCCTATAACGAACCAGAGGGAACGGAATACTACTCGGTGTCTACTTATTGTGAATGCGACACACGAAGCGCAGACATTGCATTGCCGATAGATACATACATACACTCTATACATACAGTTATACAGTTGCAACTGAGGTAAGCGAAAGTGATCGATTTTGAAGTAGGCGTGGCGCTGCGCGCTGCATTTTAAATGCACTCTTTGAGGCCTTGCGCCACAAAGCTGTCGTTTGCGGCGACGGTACGACGCGTGGTCCAGCTGCTGCAACTAGAAAAAAATTGAAATACGAGGCTTAGTGAGTGTTGTCTGTTATGCAACATTCTCTTAGTTTGACCCACTTTTGCATGCTTGTTATTTCAAAGTTTTTTGTCGCCAAATTTTAGTTGTTGCTGGGTCTAAACAACATTCACTCTGCTCCTATTTTGCTTAGATGTGTACTTGTATACTTGCTCTTTTTATTTTGTATTGCATTATTTTCGGTGAAAATATTAACTCCACTGGTTAAAATCAAAACTATGTCTAAGCATACTCAAAAAAATTATACTCATAAACACATAAATATGATTTAATCTATGCTTACAGTGCATGTTAATAGTCTTGTAAGTTATGGTAGTAAATTATACTGAGTAGACATCAGATGGCGTTCTGTGTCGTAAAATCGTACTTGAAAGAAAGGCTATTCCATTTGTCAGTAATTTAAATATATCTTAAGAATGGAGCTGTTTAGTAAGCTTCTTTTTTATCAGCATTAGTCTATATAATGGATTACGCCTTAAGCTATGTTTAACCCCGTTCAGATAACACTGATTAATCAAACTCTAAATTTGTACTGTTATGTAAACTACGGCACAATTGTAGTTAGCGACCCATGATGGTTTTCGAAATACTTTTACTTTTTGGACTTTCGTACACATGTGCCCGTAATACATTTTTGAAGAGCCTTTTTTTTATACATATTCATTCGAGTATAAATGCAGACGTGCGCATTTGTATTAGATATGCAGGTATTGGTATTTTTCAAATGCTGAGCCAGTTAGCAATAGCCTTCTTACATAATAGTCAAAAGCGCTTGCAGCTTGAGCCAGAAACACATTAAGTATAGCATTCACCAAAACCAAAAAAAAAAAAAAGAAAGCAAACCATGGTCAGGTGCTGAATAATTCCTGTTTTGTGGGTACTTTCACACAACTATTCACTGGTCGTGGGCATTTCATTTTATTGGCTTTATTTCAGGGTTTCTCTGGTTCTATTGGTAGTAACGTATTGTCATTTGAAATTTTGTTTACATGCGATATGCAGTTTTCTTCAATCTAAAAATGAGAAATGGTATAAAGTGTTAAAACTTGTTTTGGTTAGACAAATTATGGAAATATGAAAAATATGATATTGCTATGATTTGGAGCTCGTTTGTAGTCTTTTGGAAAGGACCCCCCCCCCCCAACCTAAAAGATGACTAAAACTTCCTCCGCATGGAAAGAGATTGTTAGACTGCCTTAGATTGCCTTTAGTTGAGTTGATTGTTTCATTAGACAATACTTTTACAAAAAACAAAACAAAATTGGTTTGATGTACATATATATAAACAACAAGAGCAATAATTGGATCTGGCATTACAGTCATCGCGTTACGTTGTTCAACAGCTACAACACCCTCTCATTGATTTGTACATATGGTTAAACATAAAACCAAGAGTGCAGTCTAACCAACGAATTATACTTCCGCTTTGCCAGGTTGGAAAATGAGCGTGAATGTTTAATTGCGGACCGCTCCCAGCGAAACCCAATACAGTCTAAAATGTTATTGTTTGTAATCCATTTTAATAAGTAACCTCCAAAAGCTCTTTGCAAAGAAAAATTATAACATTAATTTAATTTAAAACAAAAAAAAAAAACGAATGCTAACAAATATTGTCTGATCATTGACGTTAAAATTCAGTTGATTCTTAGTTATTTTTTAAAAAAAATTGACCATGTATAAAAAATTAGTGCAGTATTTTCGTACAAATTTAAGCAGAATGCTCTCAATAATAACATAAAAAAAATAAAAACTATTAATTTGAGCTAATCTGAGTAAAATTTGTTATCCAGTCCATTTTTTAGTGTGAATATTTAACATGTTTTGAATGTAGTTTAGGTCATTCAAAATGTTAAACACTTATTTAATCAAACTTAACATATTGTAACACCTTTCACATTGAAAATGTTTTGCCACTTAAATAAAACTAAGCTAGTAACTTTTTTTCTGAGGCATTTGAGTATGTTTGGCTTGGTTTCTCTGCGCTTTTTGTCCGCAACCATTCGAGGTTCACTTATAAATATTCAACGATTTAATATAGACATTTTTATTGATTTTAAATGTTAAATATCATTTAAGGTGGTGTCATTTAAATAAATTGATAATGAAATGCGTCATGCTGCTCATCTTTGACAATTTCTTGTTAATGGAATGCATCATTGTGACTTTAAGCACCTTTTGACACCACTTTTGTTTATGGTTATCCAATTGATATTTATTTATTGGGGTATGTGTGTATGTATGTATTAATAAAAACACCGTAATACACTGCACTTATTTTAAACGACAAAAAACTAACGAAAGCAAATGACAAGCTCTATGCAAACTTGCAAAAAAGCCAATCAGCCTTATGGCCGAATTACTGAACATTGCATAACAGCTCAAGACAAGCTCTAGCTATGGCTGTGGCCAAGTAATGTATGTATAAGTTTACGGATACATTGACTATAGTATATATGTACATACAAACATATGTATATTGTTTGTTCAGTGGAGCAGAAAGTACAACACAATAGCAAAATGCAAGAAAACAAGCCAACAAAAAATAAGTAACAAACAATCAGCAAATATGCCGTGGCAACTGCGACGCTGGCTAATACAAATACAAATGTCATCCAAGCTAGTGCTGATGGCGAATCTTGGCTTTTGCATGGCCAACCGCCGATGGCACGTGATTAGCTTTCATTGTGCACCACCACCGCAGTATATCACTCAGACTCGGTCATTGCAGTGCGAAGTTGTCAGTTGAAGACCTCAGACTACAACTGTGACTGTTAATTACACAATTTGTGGAGCGTGCCGTCGCCACTGCATGCTAACTAGATTTCCTCGGGCAGCCTTGACACGATTACTGGAAAGTGAGTATTAGAAAACAGGGTTTCTAGCAATACAAAGGCACACAACATTTCTTAGAGCAAATAATACCCGGACGGAAACTCTGAAACTCCAAGCTAATTTACACTTAGCCTAGTTTAATTTGATAGCCTGTTAACATAGTTGTTGTTTTCCCACAGTATGTTATATTTTGTCAAACTGAATCTAATGGTTATTTTTCTGATTGTGGGAAACAGCATCAATTGTTTGTATGGTAGTATCAAACACGGTTCATAGTGTTTTCTGTGACCTAGGATAGAAAAAGTATAGATGTAAAGTGTTTCCACTTTTATTTAGTTTTTTGTTTTTTATGCAATGCACCGATAGGGGGAAATTATACGTTAAAGGTGCCAAAATGTATGTACCCCACAAAAAAAATATGCATTCTTCATCAGCATCAACAGCAGAACCGATGTCCATTCGGTTAAAAAAAAAAACCCAATCTTGACAATCTTGGGTAAGTCTTCAGGGCTGTCCATGGGGAATAACTAGCGAGCAACAATTTTGCAAATTCTTTAGTAGGAACGTCATTTGCAATTTCGTCACTTGCCAACTAAATACAAGGTATAAGCATACGTATAAGCATTGAAAATATCATTCGGCTTGTCGTTATAAGTATGCCCCTCAAGTTTTTATCGTACACATTTTAATGATAGATATTATTTTCTTTGTTCTTATATTTGGCAGAAATGGTAACAGCTCAAAGTAAACGGTCCTCACGAATCACAAGTTCCCGAAGTTTTGGTACAAATGTTAAGCCAACTAGCTCCAGTGGAATCAGCTTTGACTGTCCAGAGGAATTCGGCTATTACCCACACCCAACGGATTGCACACAATACTATGTTTGTGTTTTTGGTGGTGCTCTACTTGAGAGTTGCACTGGTGGTTTGATGTACTCACACGAGCTTCAAACGTGCGACTGGCCACGAAACGTGGGCTGTGAGGTGGTGGACACCTCTACTGAGCGCGGCCCCGCTCACGCTCAGACACAACAACATGTTCCCAGTCGAGTCCGCTTTGGGGCAGCTTTTTCAAGTCCAGCCGCCTCTCCGTCCTCAAAAGCACCTACAGTTCCGCCCCAATATCACCGCTCCCCACCGCAAATCATACAAGCACAAGTAGAGCATATACCTCCACCACCGGAGCTTCGGGTACCACCCAATCCAGTCGTAACATCGAGAGGACAGCCGAAATTAGTAGACTCACAGGAAGATATTGCAAAGGTAAAAAAAAGATTGGTTTTTGATAAGGAGTTATCATTGTTTTATTTTATATGTTTGTTCTAGTTATACGCTGAGGCACAAGAGACGCTTCCGCCGCTTGAGGAAGAGGAGAGTGATCGCCAGCAGCGTGTCTACCGCGGTCAGCCGAGTACCGTCAATCAGGTTCAGCGAGATCGAGATGGCATTTTACAGCAAGCTAGTTTAAACGCCATACCTCAATCGGGAAAGATTGGCTCATACGCCTTTGGAACTGCATATCGGTGAGCATACTAACTTGCTAGAGTTCTTTTCATTTTTTTTCGCTTTATCTGAACTAATTTTGATGCTATCTTATCTCTGAAAAAATTGAATTCAAATTCTCTGCAACTTATCACATTACCCACTCTTTTCTCTCATACATTGCATTCTGCACTATCTTTAAATCTATATTACAACACCAATCGACTGTACCGCTTTTGGCCAAAAACTGTACGTAAACAGCGAAAGCTTAAACGATGACGTGACAAATAAACTCGAACTTTCCCACAATCGACTACGTAAACGACGTGATATTAGTAGTCCATCAGAAGAAAGGACTACACCCAGAAACATGAACCAAACTGCAGAAACGTTTAGTAGTTCAAACTCTTCCCGAGAGTTAATATATTCTGATAATTCAATAAAATCCTCGATTCAGGACGAAGATGAATATAACAAGCCTGTGACCATTGAAATAAAGACAATAAAATTCTCTTCGAAAATCGCGAAAACCGATGTCAGCAATAATAGAGCAATGGAATTTAAGTATGTAGATTCGGAAGAGGACAAAGACGTGGAAGAGGATGCGGCCAGCATGGAGGGAGATGTGGCCACGGGTGAGTCCAAACGGCAACCCCGCCAATTACGATACCCGGCGCATGAGTCTGTAAATTGGCCAGGGCAACAGCCAGGAAATCACTACCGCTCGGTAGATCCACAATCATATCCCCAGCAAAATGCTTTTAGCTTTGGAAATTTCAATCCGTATCTTACACCGCCCAGCAATACTCATAACTATAATCAACAAAATCCCGCCTATCAAGGATACCCTCACCAACAAATTCCATCATTGTATCAAAAGCCCAAATTAGTATATACGGGATACAATCTCTCTTTACCACCGCCACCCTTAGAAGACGATTTTCGACCAATTGCAGGAAACTACTATGGTGCTGCGAGCTTAGTTTCTAGCACTCCAAGAACACCCACATTGCAAGGAAACAGAGGAGATCTGCTGCCCTATCTCATACAACAATTAAAGGAGTTAAAAGAACGACGCAAGCACTTACAAACAGAAAATTTTGCGTACTTTCATCTGGATAATCAACGAGTAGCTCCAAAACCTGCTACAACAGCGCAAACACCTTTCGACTTTTATCCATCAACATCGCACCCAAATAATCAAGCCCATTTCAGCACAATGGGTGGTTTTTATAATAATCAAGCTGGTAAACTGATCTCCCACTACAGTATCGGAACATCTGCTGAACAAAAAAGCACAACAGAAAGCAACTACTTCCAGTATAATATTATAGCCAACCAAAAGATGAAGGGCGTATACACAACGTCAGCACCAAATCAAATAGAACACGTTCCAGTCAAGGTGCGACCACCGGTCACACCGTTGCAAGTAACGCCAAATATAAATATTGTCTCGGCTCCGAACTTGGCCTATAAAAAGCCTAATACGTTGCAGCAGGTACCTTTCCGAGAATTTTCACACCTACCGGTGGGCATCACTTACGCAAACAATATTACCTTGCCCGAATCCTATCAGACTTTCACAAAGTCGATCAGTTCTACAGCGATTCCCACATCTCCATCGACTACCTCAAAGCCTTTGACAGCAAATTTTCAATTCAACATAAATGAGTTTATGAAAAACTTAAAAGCCAGCGATATTGCCAGTGTAAATCCTGCAATCAATCCGCTTATTAGGTATTTTAAGCAAGTAAGCAGCGATGGAAATAACAATGTTAAAAATGCATTAGTAATTCGTCGGCCACTTACCAACAGCACTAAATCAAGCCCACAGCCACAACGGGTAACATCGAAACCCATACCAATTGGGTCTACATCAGCAACTCCATTAAAAGCAAAGCCAAAGCCCACCGTGGCTACTTCCAGCACACCAACAACAACGCAAGCATTGAAGGGCTATGAAAGCTTTATAAAGGGCATTCAAAAGCAAATTGATATACAGAATACCAGATCAACGGCTCTGACACCAACAACATTTAAAACTACTTCAACAGAAATCAACTCAAGCACATTGAAAAATATTGACTACTACGATGAGGACTATGAGGAAGACATAGAAATATTGCCCCCATCGAAAATGCCGCCCTATATGCCCATGTCGGAGACTATGGCGCCACCACGTCAGCAACTCCCCACAGCAACACCAACACTTGTAAAACCCGAAGTTTCGCATACCAATTTTCAAACAGGCTTCATGGAAGCTACAACAACAAGGCGCCCTTTCCATAACTTTTCACGATTAAAAAACTCAAGTTCTGGAATTGGTGTGCCTCCCATTATTACCTTCCCCAGTGACATATTCCAGGAACTTAAACATCGGCTACCTTTACTACATGAGTCGACTTCGTCTACCTCAATATCTGAGAATAATAGACAGACTTTTAACGCAACAATAACAAGTACGACGGCTGCTCCGATTCGTGGGCGTTACACCGTACGGCCGCAAAGGCAGCGCGGGCAGCAAAAATGGACAGTTACTCCTTCAGTTGACCCCATAATAGACAACACAACAGAACGATTGAAGACCGAAAGTAACTCATTGCAAGGAAATGGGAAGCAAAGCAGCTTAGGCGGTCTACAATTAAACTCAATCCATGTCAACTTGAGTTCCGAAAGACACAGGTAGCTATAATAGGTGCCTCATAAAACGCTGATCAATTTATTTGTGCCGCTACACAACCACCCAAGAATTATTATAAATAACAGAAATACCCAACAACTACATACACATATGTACATACAAATATATAAAATTACAAATATATATATATATTTTTTTTGAATCTACCATCTACTTACACCCCACGTCCACTGGCAGTCCTGCGATACTCCTTACGTTCTGACCCTTAATTATGTGATTTTAACGAATTGAACTCGCCAATGATGTACAGTTGACTAAACAATTATTTTATAGACTGGGCTTCGCTAACTTCAGTTTTATCTGTTCTAACCTCATCAATTTTCACAGTACTAAAAGGTTTAATGATATTTTTTGGTTTTATTTCATCATAATTATTTTCCTCTCTTTATTATACTATAACTACGATATATATAAATTTTAAATATGTGTATGCATATTTGACAATGTAAATAATCACACAATCACGAACAATGTGTACAGAGTTGAATCATCTTCACCGTCATCGGGACTTGGGACGCCAACATCTGCTAATATTTTTGTACAGCCAACGCCACAAGGCCAGGTGGCTCTGTTGGCATCTAACCGTAATAGCTACAATGCCTCATCAACCATATATAATCAAGGGAGCGGCTACCAGTTACAACAGTCCCAACAACAGCAGCCAACACCATTTCAACAACCTCAACAACAGAAACAACATCAACCAGAACAGCAAGCACAATCAGTCCCAAATCCCTATGATCCATCATATTATTCTGTTTATGACGACGACATTGATTTATACAGGGACATTGAGTATCAACAACAGCAGCAGCAGCAGCAGCAGCAGCAGCAGAAAGAACAACGGCCCCCACCCTCAGCCTATCAGACCGCTCTACGCCCGCAGCCATCACAATCAACGTATCGTCCGTTGGAACAATTTGCATCACCGACGCCATCGCAAAAACCGTCTTATAACAACGAGCCCACCTTGAGATATAGTACGGACTACGATGAGGACGTTAATGCTCAGGTAATAATTCCTAGTAACCGACATTTTACATCTTAATAATTATTGTTGATTCATTAGATCGAACATGAAAATGCCTATGACCAGCCAACGCGTACGCCCCAGAGGTGAGTAAATTATCAAGTAATTAATGCGATTACACTTTTAATTTAGCAAAAGCTTTCGTTTTGAAATCATACATCATAAGTTGAATTGCTCATCGAAATTGGGCATAACTCATCAAATCAGAGAACATATCAGATAAATTAAATTAAAAATCAGTCCCAAGATCAGATTGCTGGTTAGCTACTTGAAATACGATCACACACACGCACTCACATAGTTACAATACAAATCCACAACACTTAGATCAGCTTCCATCATTATACGCTTCCTTCAGAAAATACTTTTGCAAACACAATACACCAAACCACAATACGTTTATCTATCAGACCGAAACAGGTGACTATACAGAGATTAGAAGCGCGCACCACGCCCACAACAACACGTCCAGATTATGATGCTCGTAATTACTACAGTACTCTAACTACTCCAAGTCCATCAGCGGAATTTGAGGAAGCTGATTATAGCTACTCTAGCTCTGCGGAATACATATACGGCTTGTCTGAGGACTATTTGCAAAGCGAGCGTACTCCAGTTAAAAAGAAACCTTCCTTGGACACGGATAACGATAATTTAATTGCCAACATAGTAGATTCTACAAACAAGTTAAACACGACTCCACCCACATTTACACAATCAACGTCAGTAGCAAGCAGCAGTACGACAAAGAGTTCTATCGCCCCACCAACTGTTAAGGTTACACGTCCCCCTTCAAAAACAACAACCCCGACACCACCACCACCGACATCAACATCCAAATTATCAAGGTATTTTTAAATCGCCATTCATTTAAACATACATATGTGTAAGTCTGATCCAAAGATTCAATTCAGCAAGTGTCATTACCTCAGTTTTCGTATAAATTGGCTTAAACATTACACACACACACACACACACACACACACGAATCCACTCATGAATACAAACAGTTTAAATATTTTTTGTTTAGTCTGAAGTTCTTTTCATAGGCTGAATTTCTTATAAATTAGTGTTAGTACGATGCAAGAACAATTTTCAGCCAATTTTATTGCATGTTCTTATTTAACTATCTAAGCGTTATAGGTCGCAAAAAAAAAAAATTCGCATGAGCATGATACTTCACACAAAAACAAATTGATCTAAATCAATGACATGAATGGATAACATTTTTAGACATTATTAAACCACCTTTACTAATCTGTTGCGAGCTATTATAATTAAAATATTTCTGACGTTCTGATATTAAAAATGTTAAAATAATAAATTTCCAAATGCGCGAGAACCAAAAGTATAGGTCGTTAGAGCGTTAAACATTAGAGAATCCAAACTCACTTAAGTTACTAACAATATTATTATTATTATTATTATTGTCTTTTATCCAATACACATCTCTTCAACAGCTCAAAAACGCATGAAAAAAAAAATTATAGTGGTATAAACAAATTTAAGTCAAGCAACGTCCCTGGACCCAGTACATCAAATACTACAGTACAACCAAAACACAATACACCAACTTCTATTCCCACTAGCTATAACACCAATCCCTTTCTTAAATCAAAACTGCAAACTTTAGCCAAGTCGTTGGTCAGCTTTGTGGCAAGCAACCAAAGTAGGGCCGAAATTGTAAACTCGTCCTCAGTCTTACCCTTAACAAACAAACAATTGGTCAAAACAGTTAACAACATAAACGCGAGTAGAATTGAAAATATTGAGACGATATCGGATGAAAGTCAATTTGTGCATATACAGACAGCGGAAGCTCCCACTAGCCGGAGTCGTTCATTCGAAACGAGCACGTCTCCTAGGTTTTTGGACTTTATCAATGCGGCAGCATATGGCACCAGTCCCAAAGGAAACCTTGTGAAAGGTCCTTCTGAAAACTTGGAATATGCCAACAAGAATGTCCTAAAGTATGCAAATTCAAGCGAATTAATTCCGGCGGTTAAGCCTGGTAGGCGAATACAAAACTTCGTGCAGTCTGATATAGCTCCGCAAAGCTTCAAAGTGCCGAAAGATAGAAGTACACCGGATGAAATAATAGACGGTTCGAGCACCACGAGAACTAATAATGACTATCCTGGAATATACACAGGATACAGGCTAAACGTTGAACAACCAGAGAAAGAAAATGGATTATTGTCTGACTATAATGAAGTTACATTAACACCAGCACCTCCTATTTCAACAACTATTGATTCGGTAACTTTTGTAAATATCGTCCCCACGACATATGCACCACCATTACGAATTTGGCGCAATGGACGACCAACAATTCAACAGCAAACTATTAAGTCTACAACTCCTATAACAGTCGCAACCACTCCAGAAAGGTTCAGTGTTACTACAAAACCCTCAGTTTTTACTGCACGTGTCAGCAATTTCAAAGATACTCTTAATCGAGTTACTGCCAATCCCTCAATGCGTTTCGTGTCGCCTTACAAAAGTTTGGAAAATTTGCTACATGAAGAACGCCAAAGTCCTCACAGATCCCGATATATGATAACTCATGGTTCTGCATCTGTTCCTTTAATGCAGACTACACACAAGCCCTTGAAAAGCTTCTCAACGATTGCAGGAGTCCCTCGTAATTTCAGCGTCAGTGATTTAATTCTCAGCACCATTAGACCTCAAACCACTACACAAACTGTCCCACGGAGCACAGCGCCTTTAAATCTCACGCTATCCTTGACATCGATTCAAGAACCGCAGCCACAGGCTAACCAACGTGGCCGTTCACGCTTTACAGCCGCTACTTTTGATAGCATAGACGAACCCACAACATATGCCCCAAAGTTTAAGCCTACCAATAATTTTGTACTGTCCAGCCCAACAGTTAATTTGCATCCAAAGCGCAAGGCGCAACGTATACGAGTAATAAACAATAAACGGCTATTAAAGGCCACGGCACCATCAAAACCAGAAAAAAGGTTTGAAATTAAGCCATCATCAGAAAATGAAGCTACTATTGACAACGATGCCCCCCGAGCAGAAGCATTGGTCGCCGATAGATCCCTTGAAGCGAAACAGGACAACAGCATAGAACTGAGCACTGCCGCCGACGATGCATCGAGTTCCACAGAACAAAGTGCAGACATTGGCGATAGATCGTCAGTCAAGTTCCTTTACTCAAACAAGTATCGTCAGCAAATGGCAGAGCGCACATTGGCAGACAGTTTACAGAATGCAGGCTATATAACTGCAGTAAGCGGCAGGAATCATAAATTCCGAACTGCCAATGTGTTAGAACAACTCCAACAGTTTCTTTCTGGAAGCGGAAGTGATAGCAATGAGAGTGGCTCATCTCAATTTGTCAATGAATTTTCCGTACCAGAAATACGTGCGGCTGTTGATGAAATTAAGCAACTTTACATACCAACGACCACGACTACGTTGCGCCCTTCGACATTTTCTCCTTCCCCCTCTCAACCTTCCAGATCTTCCTCCAAATTAATCCCCAATCAATCTAAAACTCACTTCACTTCCTCCACTTTGAACGTCTTAGTTACAGATCCTATTCCTACTCCAACTAGCACTTTAAGCACTTCTAATATTACAACTGTCAAAATTCCCCCAATTATAACAACGACAACAATTTCAACAACAATTATCCCAAATGTGTTTGCACCTGCCACAACTCGCGCTTCGAGGGTGAATAACGTAATAAAGTCGTCAATTGCCGCTGCTGCCGTCCATCCGTCTAGTTCGCTCCCAACTACCTTATCTAGTAACCAACTACAAAAGCCTGCAGTTCGAGCTAATAAATTTCAATATGGTTTTCCAACTACCAACAATAATAACTATCAACTTTCGAACAACAACAACCACAACAAAAATGTCGCTCCTACCTCTGCGAATGCTGCTGCGTCTGCTTCAGTGAAGTGTTCTGATAGCATACTGAGCCCGAAATGCAACGAAATTCCCTCAAGGTATACATACCGACCCTTTCTTAACGCTCCTAAAAAATAAATCATCACTCCTCCCTATATATCTCTCTCTCTATATTAGAACTCACCGTAATTTCGTTTAGAACACAGTCATAGTCTCTCTTACCCAACAACAATTGTATTGTTCTTTAGCTTTCGTTTCTCATTACCCACATTTCCCCTACTTATGTATACATAGCTATTTGGTTGATGTTGAGTGTTGGATTTTTATTCTGCCTTCAAAATACATAGAACTACTCTAGTATTGTTTGACTTGCCACTTAAACTGCACTTAAATTTAGTGCAAAAGATACACAAGTACGTACTAAATATAAGCTGATGTGTGAAATGTTGCAAAGGAAAAAAAACCTACACATTACATATAAAACATGAGAAAAGTAGTGTTTTGATTCTTTAATCGATCACGTGTAATCGAATACGTGAGTTACATACTTATGTATCTATAGGTGGTGGCCACTTAAAATTGCAGAGTTCATTCCGTTTCTGTTTTAGTTAGTCTTAGAATAGTTAAATGTATACTGTATTATTCGAATTTTTGTTTACCATGTTTTTATTAACCAAAAATGTGAGAACATAGAAGTTAACAGTGACTTGGGCGATAAAATACATGACGAACTTATGCTAATGCATTCTTCTTGCATCGCTGTTATAAGCCAAATACAATTCTGAAAATCAAACACAATGGAAACATCTCTAAGTACTATCCTAACGAAAATTAGTAAGAAAAAACAACGAAGAGGATTTTATTCAATCTGCATAGACGACAAACTTATTCAAAAAGAAAACAATATCTTTGGGATTCTATAAATATTGCCATTCATGTCTTAACATTAGCATTGGAAAACATCTAAAATGCATTAAGACTCCGAAAACTTATATGTTGGCTTATCCGGCACTGCCGCATACTATTTGTTTCTAAACCCGCTCAATATTGTAAAGGCCAAAATGCATTTCAAATCTAAAGTTACATTACAATTAACCAAATTTATCAAACCCACCACATAACCTGAGGTTTTACAGTTTAAATAAAGTTTACAATTTCGAATCGCACATTTCACCAAGCTTTTCTTTAGTAGAGTCTTGTGGGATCGTAGAGTAAATTGTTGCACAAAGACTTAAACATCTTTGTTTGATTTGTGTTAGGCACCCACGTACAGTGTATGTATACATTTTTGCGTAGGGGTGGCAAAACCCTTTTTGGCTTCAAAATGCAACAGCAATCGAAATATACTTCTTTATTTATTTCCAGTTATGACCTTTCGCCCAACCCCAAACACGTGACACATAAGTAAACTATATAACTTTTCGGTTCTCACTATCTACATAAATCTGTTTTTTTTTTTTTTAATATCGTTGAGTAACTTTATTTAAGAATACTGAAATTGTACATACCGACACACACGCATACTCGTATATGTATACATGTAAAATATTGGTTTTTCAATACTTAGCGGGTTGTGGTTGAAAACAAAAATTTTGCATTAACTATTTTAATTTCTGTGGCTACTAACTTAATGCTAACTATATTTTACAAGGATGAATAAACTTATTCCGCGCTTCCTAGTGTAGTTGTTTGGCACAAAATATTTTTCAACGTTTCACTAAAATGTAGTGGCAATTGAATCCAGTTTTTCACATCCAAAACACTTTTGTATTCAGAAATAGCAATAGAAACAGAGGTAGCTCCACATACAGTCAGGATCGTGATGCAGTGCCCGTGTCTACACCGAATCGAGGAACACATCCACCGTAAGTTTTACATAATATGTTTGTTTACTTTTGTTGGAAACGACATTATTCCTCCTAAGATAAAATTTAAAATGGACTTATTTGTTTTGATATAAATAGGAGAACACGTCCAACGCTAAAGCCATCTGGAACAATTGTATCTAAAGCTCAAGAGTTTGTGGATATATATAGATATCCGCCGACGCGACCAGATCCTCTTTATCCACAGCCCACACCCGATAAAACGGCAGCCAAATGTAGAAAGGATGTATGCCTACTCCCAGATTGTTACTGCGGAGGCAAGGATATACCTGGTAAGTAAGATAGGACTAAGTTAATAGACATTTACTACACAGTGTTAGCCCTACCAACACATAGGCGGCTTAAATATAAAGGATACGCCGCAAATAGTCCTAATTACGTTCGATGATGCCGTCAACAACATTAATATTGAACTTTACGAAGAGTTGTTTAATAACAAATCACGAAAGAACCCAAACGGTTGTCCTTGGCGTGGTACATTTTATTTATCTCACGAATGGACGGACTACAGCATGGTTCAAGACCTTTACTCTGATGGACATGAAATGGCGTCACACACCGTTTCGTAAGTTCGGCTTGGTCTTTGCTTTCCATTTCTTCATGTGAATAGCTACATCTACATCGGGAAGACCGCGTCTTGTAACATAAATCATGATCTTTTTTATATTTCTCCCATTCTATATGCTTTGGTTATAAGTTCTCTATTCATCTGCCCCGTATCCATATTCTATGTCTCACCATCAATGTCTCAACATTCTCATCATGAAAACTAGGCGAACTACCAGTGGACAAAATACCACAGATTGTCCTTTTGACTTTTGACGATTCCGTAAATGATTTGAATAAACAATTGTACACGGATTTATTTGAGAAGGGACGTGTTAATCCAAACGGCTGTCCCATAACAGCTACGTTTTATGTTTCCCACGAGTGGACCGATTACAGTCAGGTTCAAAACCTGTACTCCGATGGACATGAAATGGCGTCGCATACAGTCTCGTAAGTAGCCGGTCACTTTCAAAACAACACAGCACACGGTAATTTGAACGGCTGCAGTACAACGTACACTAGAAAACATTCATCTGTAAACCCACACTTTCCATTTACAAACCCAGCCATTATGCAAAAAATATTTACTAAAGTACAAATTACGGGTTTCAAACAGCTACATACTAAAATTGTTCTCCTACTTTCATCTGTAGGCATAGCTTTGGTGAGCAGTTCTCTCAAAAAAAATGGACCCGTGAAATTGCCGGTCAGAGAGAAATTTTGGCAGCCTATGGTGGGGTTAAATTGGCAGATGTAAGGGGCATGCGAGCTCCGTTTCTCTCGGTTGGGGGTAACAAGATGTATAAAATGCTTTACGACTCAAACTTCACTTACGACTCTTCGATGCCTGTGTATGAGAATCGACCTCCATCCTGGCCATACACCCTGGACTACAAAATCTTTCATGATTGCATGATTCCACCCTGCCCAACACGAAGCTATCCAGGTGTTTGGCAAGTGCCTATGGTAATGTGGCAAGATTTAAATGGAGGCCGTTGCTCAATGGGGGATGCTTGCTCTAATCCAAGTGATGCTGATGGTGTTACCAAAATGATTATGAAAAATTTTGAGCGCCATTACACAACCAACAGGTGGGTCATTGTTGTCCTCACTAAGAGACTTACTTAAATGAATACAAAATTAATTGTTTATTCAGAGCCCCCTTTGGATTATTTTACCATGCCGCATGGTTTACTCAACCGCATCACAAGGAAGGATTTATTAAATTCCTTGACGCCATTAACGCAATGCCTGATGTTTGGATAATCACCAACTGGCAAGCACTACAATGGGTTCGAGATCCGACACCTACGTCACGTATTAATTCGTTTCAACCATTCCAATGCGATTACTCGGTATGCAACTGTTCAATTACAATAATGTTCTGCCACTAACACTTTTTTCCTTTCCAAGGATCGTCCAAAACGCTGCAACAATCCAAAAGTATGCAACCTTTGGCACAAGTCAGGAGTACGTTATATGAAAACATGCCAGCCGTGCCCTGATATTTATCCGTGGACTGGTAAATCAGGTATACGATCATCTCGGATTGACAATGATGTCGAGGAAACGGCTGCATAAAATTGTCATTTTATAATGGGATAAGCACAGAGTGTAACCCTTGTCGGACATATAGTCCGCAATCTTAGACATCAATATATTATCACTAGCTCAAAATGCATTATTCACTCGTACCCACGAATAAACCTATAATTAAATAATTTAAATGTTAAACGAATCATCAATATAATTTAGGTAATTTTTGGTCCATGTTACTTGAAATTATTTATCAATCTAGTTCTCATGCATACATTTCTCACCCCTTATATTCCGAAAGTTTGCTTATTATGTGAAACCCATGTGTAACTGCAAATTTACCGTCGGAATATGTATTTTTGTGTAAGTAAATTAGGGTCAACGGTCGTATATGTTAATGTTAAATGTTAATCAAACCAGTCCCACTTGTAAATCAAAATGTGCAATTTCACATGCATAGATACAAACATATGTGAACATGTTGATTAAATACACTTTTTGTATTCATGTATGTATATACATATATAAGATAGCTTCATTATAAAAAACAAAACAATTGTTTGAAATTAATTGTTTCAATTCAAAAGCAATTTATTAGTTTCGTATTCAAAAGTATAAATTGTCACACTTATATTTTTTGCTTTTTTTTTTTTTAATTTTGTGTAAACAAGTAACTTACAATTAAATATGCTTAAAATATGAAGAGAAGAACAAAATATTTGCAAATACTTGGTCGTTTCATACAAAATCGCTGTGTCATTCAGGACGAACTTGCAAACCTATCAGATATGCATAAGTTTAACACGTAATGTATGAATACATGAAAGTATTAACTAATTTTGGAATACACAAATTACAAAATTAAACATAATTAGTTTTAATATTATACACAATCTATAAAATTGGCACATTGTACAAAACAACTCTTTGTACTATAGCGCTTAATGTAAAAAAAACAATTGTTATACATATATGTACATAAAACGAGTGAATTAAGTATTTTGTGCTGATGATTGTAAAAAGCCTATGTATTTAATAAACAGAAATTAGATAATTTTAAAATAAAATAAAATAAAACATAACAATTATTAAGTGTTAACATTGGCACCAACATTGTAATAAGTAAAAATGTATGCAGGATTCCAAATTTACGGATTTGTAAACGAAAATTTGGCGAGGGATATCAATATTTTTTTTCAGTGAAACTAAATTAAAAAAAGAAGGTGCCCTAAAAAGGGATTTTTTTAAAGTAATTCTGTTGGCCTGGTATTTTATGTTTTCTCCAGAGCAAATTTCGTACATTTTCTTCTATTTTCGTGGCCCGCTAAATTCAAAAAATCAACCTGGCAATTAAATTCAAAAATTCAAATGCACAATAATCCGTTACGCATTTAAAAATAATTTTAAACCAGCCACCTACTAAGTAATTCTGTTGGCCTGGTATTTCATATTTTCTCCAGTACGAATTTTGTCGTTTAAACTTCAAATATCGTTGCCCGCTAAATTCAAAAAAATCCAACTGGCAGTTGAGTTGAAAAATTCAAATTCCCAAAAGTCCGTTACGCGTTTAAAAATAATTTTAAACCAGCCACCTACTAAGTAATTCTGTTGGCCTTGTATTTTATATTTTCTCCAGTACGAATTCTGACATTTAAACTTCAAATATCGTTGCCCGCTAAATTCAAAAATCCAACTGGGAGTTGAATTCAAAAATTCAAATTTCCAAAAGTCCGTTACGCATTTAAAAATAATTTCAAACCAGCCACCTAATAAGTAATTCTGTTGGCCTGGTATTTCATATTTTCTCCAGAGCAAATTTTGTGGCTTAAACTTCAAATATCGATGCCCGCTAAATTCAAAAAAATCCAACTGGCAGTTGAATTCAAAAATTCAAATTCCCAAAAGTCCGTTACGCATTTAAAAATAATTTTAAACCAGCCACCTACTAAGTAATTCTGTTGGCCTGGTATTTCAAATTTTCTCCAGAGCAAATTTCGTCGTTTAAACTTCAAATATCGTTGCCCGCTAAATTCAAAAATCAAACTGGCAGTTGAATTCAAAAATTCAAATTTCTAAAAGTCCGTTACGCATTTAAAAATAATTTTAAACCAGCCACCTACTAAGTAATTCTGTTGGCCTGGTATTTCATATTTTCTCCAGTACGAATTTTGTCGTTTAAACTTCAAATATCGTTGCCCGCTAAATTCAAAAATCAAACTGGCAGTTGAATTGAAAAATTCAAAGTCCCAAAAGTCCGTTACGCATTTAAAAATAATTTTAAACCAGCCACCTACTAAGTAATTCTGTTGGCCTGGTATTTCAAATTTTCTCCAGAGCAAATTTCGTCGTTTAAACTTCAAATATCGTTGCCCGCTAAATTCAAAAAAATCAAACTGGCAATTGAATTGAAAAATTCAAAGTCCCAAAAGTCCATTACGCATTTAAAAATAATTTTAAGCCAGCCACCTACTAAGTAATTCTGTTGGCCTTGTATTTCATATTTTCTCCACCTTTTGTGGTTTAAACTTCAAATATCGTTGCCCGCTAAATTCAAAAATCCAACTGGTAGTTGAATTGAAAAATTCAAATTCCCAAAAGTCCGTTACGCATTTAAAAATAATTTTAAACCAGCCACCTACTAAGTAATTCTGTTGGCCTGGTATTTTATATTTTCTCCAGTACGAATTCTGACATTTAAACTTCAAATATCGTTGCCCGCTAAATTCAAAAATCCAACTGGGAGTTGAATTCAAAAATTCAAATTTCCAAAAGTCCGTTACGCATTTAAAAATAATTTTAAACCAGCCACCTACTAAGTAATTCTGTTGGCCTGGTATTTCATATTTTCTCCAGAGCAACTTTCGTCGTTTAAACTTCAAATATCGTTGCCCGCTAACTTCAAAAAAATCCAACTGGCAGTTGAATTCAAAAATTCAAATTCCCAAAAGTCCGTTACGCATTTAAAAATAATTTTAAACCAGCCACCTACTAAGTAATTCTGTTGGCCTTGTATTTTATATTTTCTCCAGTACGAATTCTGACATTTAAACTTCAAATATCGTTGCCCGCTAAATTCAAAAATCCAACTGGCAGTTGAATTCAAAAATTCAAATTCCCAAAAGTCCGTTACGCATTTAAAAATAATTTTAGACCACCCACCTACTAAGTAATTCTGTTGGCCTGGTATTTCAAATTTTCTCCAGAGCAAATTTCGTCGTTTAAACTTCAAATATCGTTGCCCGCTAAATTCAAAAATCCAACTGGCAGTTGAATTCAAAAATTCAAATTTCCAAAAGTCCGTTACGCATTTAAAAATAATTTTAAACCAGCCACCTACTAAGTAATTCTGTTGGCCTGGTATTTCATATTTTCTCCAGAGCAACTTTCGTCGTTTAAACTTCAAATATCGTTGCCCGCTAAATTCAAAAATCCAACTGGTAGTTGAATTGAAAAATTCAAATTCCCAAAAGTCCGTTTCGCATTTAAAAATAATTTTAAACTAGCCACCTACTAAGTAATTCTGTTGGCCTGGTATTTCATATTTTCTCCAGAGCAACTTTCGTCGTGTAAACTTCAAATATCGTTGCCCGCTAAATTCAAAAATCCAACTGGTAGTTGAATTCAAAAATTCAAATTTCCAAAAGTCCGTTACGCATTTAAAAATAATTTTAAACCAGCCACCTACTAAGTAATTCTGTTGGCCTGGTATTTCATATTTTCTCCAGAGCAACTTTCGTCGTTTAAACTTCAAATATCGTTGCCCGCTAAATTCAAAAATCCAACTGGTAGTTGAATTCAAAAATTCAAATTCCCAAAAGTCCGTTACGCATTTGAAAATAATTTTAAACCAGCCACCTACTAAGTAATTCTGTTGGCCTGGTATTTTATATTTTCTCCAGAGCAAATTTCGTCGTTTTAACTTCAAATATCGTTGCCCGCTAAATTCAAAAATCCAACTGGCAGTTGAATTGAAAAATTCAAATTCCCAAAAGTCCGTTACGCATTTAAAAATAATTTTAAACCAGCCACCTACTAAGTAATTCTGTTGGCCTGGTATTTTATATTTTCTCCAGAGCAACTTTCGTTGTTTAAACTTCAAATATCGTTGCCCGCTAAATTCAAAAATCCAAAAATCCAACTGGTAGTTGAATTCAAAAATTCAAATTCCCAAAAGTCCGTTACGCATTTGAAAATAATTTTAAACCAGCCACCTACTAAGTAATTCTGTTGGCCTGGTATTTTATATTTTCTCCAGAGCAACTTTCGTTGTTTAAACTTCAAACATCGTTGCCCGCTAAATTCAAAAATCCAAAAGTCCGTTACGCATTTAAAAATAATTTTAAACCAGCCACCTACTAAGTAATTCTGTTGGCCTGGTATTTCATATTTTCTCCAGAGCAAATTTCGTCGTTTTAACTTCAAATATCGTTGCCCGCTAAATTCAAAAATCCAACTGGCAGTTGAATTGAAAAATTCAAATTCCCAAAAGTCCGTTACGCATTTAAAAATAATTTTAAACCAGCCACCTACTAAGTAATTCTGTTGGCCTGGTATTTTATATTTTCTCCAGAGCAACTTTCGTTGTTTAAACTTCAAATATCGTTGCCCGCTAAATTCAAAAATCCAACTGGTAGTTGAATTCAAAAATTCAAATTCCCAAAAGTCCGTTACGCATTTGAAAATAATTTTAAACCAGCCACCTACTAAGTAATTCTGTTGGCCTGGTATTTTATATTTTCTCCAGAGCAAATTTCGTCGTTTTAACTTCAAATATCGTTGCCCGCTAAATTCAAAAATCCAACTGGCAGTTGAATTGAAAAATTCAAATTCCCAAAAGTCCGTTACGCATTTAAAAATAATTTTAAACCAGCCACCTACTAAGTAATTCTGTTGGCCTGGTATTTTATATTTTCTCCAGAGCAACTTTCGTTGTTTAAACTTCAAATATCGTTGCCCGCTAAATTCAAAAATCCAAAAATCCAACTGGTAGTTGAATTCAAAAATTCAAATTCCCAAAAGTCCGTTACGCATTTGAAAATAATTTTAAACCAGCCACCTACTAAGTAATTCTGTTGGCCTGGTATTTTATATTTTCTCCAGAGCAACTTTCGTTGTTTAAACTTCAAACATCGTTGCCCGCTAAATTCAAAAATCCAAAAGTCCGTTACGCATTTAAAAATAATTTTAAACCAGCCACCTACTAAGTAATTCTGTTGGCCTGGTATTTCATATTTTCTCCAGAGCAAATTTCGTCGTTTTAACTTCAAATATCGTTGCCCGCTAAATTCAAAAATCCAACTGGCAGTTGAATTGAAAAATTCAAATTCCCAAAAGTCCGTTACGCATTTAAAAATAATTTTAAACCAGCCACCTACTAAGTAATTCTGTTGGCCTGGTATTTTATATTTTCTCCAGAGCAACTTTCGTTGTTTAAACTTCAAATATCGTTGCCCGCTAAATTCAAAAATCCAAAAATCCAACTGGTAGTTGAATTCAAAAATTCAAATTCCCAAAAGTCCGTTACGCATTTGAAAATAATTTTAAACCAGCCACCTACTAAGTAATTCTGTTGGCCTGGTATTTTATATTTTCTCCAGAGCAACTTTCGTCGTTTAAACTTCAAATATCGTTGCCCGCTAAATTCAAAAATCCAACTGGTAGTTGAATTCAAAAATTCAAATTCCCAAAAGTCCGTTACGCATTTGAAAATAATTTTAAACCAGCCACCTACTAAGTAATTCTGTTGGCCTGGTATTTTATATTTTCTCCAGAGCAAATTTCGTCTTTTTAACTTCAAATATCGTTGCCCGCTAAATTCAAAAATCCAACTGGCAGTTGAATTGAAAAATTCAAATTCCCAAAAGTCCGTTACGCATTTAAAAATAATTTTAAACCAGCCACCTACTAAGTAATTCTGTTGGCCTGGTATTTTATATTTTCTCCAGAGCAAATTTCGTCGTTTTAACTTCAAATATCGTTGCCCGCTAAATTCAAAAATCCAACTGGCAGTTGAATTGAAAAATTCAAATTCCCAAAAGTCCGTTACGCATTTAAAAATAATTTTAAACCAGCCACCTACTAAGTAATTCTGTTGGCCTGGTATTTTATATTTTCTCCAGAGCAACTTTCGTTGTTTAAACTTCAAACATCGTTGCCCGCTAAATTCAAAAATCCAAAAGTCCGTTACGCATTTAAAAATAATTTTAAACCAGCCACCTACTAAGTAATTCTGTTGGCCTGGTATTTCATATTTTCTCCAGTACGAATTTTGTCGTTTAAACTTCAAATATCGTTGCCCGCTAAATTCAAAAAAATCCAACTGGCAGTTGAGTTGAAAAATTCAAATTCCCAAAAGTCCGTTACGCGTTTAAAAATAATTTAAACCGGCCACCTACTAAGTAATTCTGTTGGCCTGGTATTTCATATTTTCTCAAGACAAATTTCGTCGTTAAAACTTTAAATATCGTTGCCCGCTAAATTCAAAAAAATCCAACTGGCAGTTGAATTCAAAAATTCAAATTCCCAAAAGTCCGTTACGCATTTAAAAATAAAATTTTAATCCAGCTACCTACTAAGTAATTCTGTTGGCCTGGTATTTCATATTTTCTCCAGTACGAATTTCGTCGTTTAAACTTCAAATATCGTTGCCCGCTAAATTCAAATAATCCAACTGGCAGTTGAATTCAAAAATTCAAATTCCCAAAAGTCTGTTACGCATTTAAAAATAATTTTAAACCAGCCACCTAATTAGGAATTCTGTTGGCCTGGTATTTCATGTTTTCTCCAGAGCAAATTTCGTCTATTTTCTTCTATTTTCGTTGCCCGCTAAATCCAAAAAATCAACCTGGCAATTTAATTCAAAAATTCAAATGCACAATAATCCGTTACGCATTTAAAAATAATTTTAAACCAGCCACCTACTAAGTAATTCTGTTGGCCTGGTATTTCATATTTTCTCCAGTACGAATTTTGTCGTGTAAACTTCAAATATCGTTGCCCGCTAAATTCAAAAATCCAACTGGTAGTTGAATTGAAAAATTCAAATTCCCAAAAGTCCGTTACGCATTTAAAAATAATTTTAAACCAGCCACCTACTAAGTAATTCTGTTGGCTTGGTATTTCATATTTTCTCCTGAGCAACTTTCGTCGCTTAAACTTCAAATATCGTTGCCCGCTAAATTCAAAAAAATCCAACTGGCAGTTAAATTCAAAAATTCAAATTCCCAAAAGTCCGTTACGCGTTTAAAAATAATTTAAACCGGCCACCTACTAAGTAATTCTGTTGGCCTGGTATTTCATATTTTCTCCAGTACGAATTTCGTCGTTTAAACTTCAAATATCGTTGCCCGCTAAATTCAAATAATCCGCCTGGCAGTTGAATTCAAAAATTCAAATTCCTAAAAGTCCGTTACACATTTAAAAATAGTTTTAAACCAGCCACCTACTAAGGAATTCTGTTGGCCTTGTATTTCATGTTTTCTCCAGAGCAAATTTCGTCTATTTTCTTCTATTTTCTTTGCCCGCTAAATTCAAAAAATCAACCTGGCAATTTAATTCAAAAATTCAAATGCACAATAATCCGTTACGCATTTAAAAATAATTTTAAACCAGCCACCTACTAAGTAATTCTGTTGGCCTGGTATTTCATATTTTCTCCAGTACGAATTTTGTCGTTTAAACTTCAAATATCGTTGCCCGTTAAATTCAAAAAAATTCAACTGGCAGTTAAATTGAAAAATTCAAATTCCCGAAGATCCGTTACGCACTTAAAAATAATTTAAACCGGCCACCTACTAAGTAATTCTGTTGGCCTGGTATTTCATATTTTCTCCAGAGCAAATTTCGTCGTTTAAACTTCAAATATCGTTGCCCGCTAAATTCAAAAATCCAACTGGCAGTTGAATTGAAAAATTCAAATTCCCAAAAGTCCGTTACGCGTTTAAAAATAATTTTAAACCAGCCACCTACTAAGTAATTCTGTTGGCCTGGTATTTTATATTTTCTCCAGAGCAAATTTCGTCGTTTTAACTTCAAATATCGTTGCCCGCTAAATTCAAAAATCCAACTGGCAGTTGAATTGAAAAATTCAAATTCCCAAAAGTCCGTTACGCATTTAAAAATAATTTTAAACCAGCCACCTACTAAGTAATTCTGTTGGCCTGGTATTTTATATTTTCTCCAGAGCAACTTTCGTTGTTTAAACTTCAAATATCGTTGCCCGCTAAATTCAAAAATCCAAAAATCCAACTGGTAGTTGAATTCAAAAATTCAAATTCCCAAAAGTCCGTTACGCATTTGAAAATAATTTTAAACCAGCCACCTACTAAGTAATTCTGTTGGCCTGGTATTTCATATTTTCTCCAGAGCAACTTTCGTCGTTTAAACTTCAAATATCGTTGCCCGCTAAATTCAAAAAATCCACCTGGTAGTTAAATTTAAAAATTCAAACGCACAAAAATCCGTTTCACATATAAAAAACATTTAAAACCAGTCGCCCACTAAGTAATTCTGTTGGCCTGATTTTATAACTGATTTAAAATAAAACAAAATTCTCTGTATACCAATCGGTTCGGCATAGCGACATATTTACGCCCAGTACATTTTTCTGGCGGAGATATGTCGCATTTTTAACGGCATATATGTCGTTTTACAACGACATATCATCGCCGGTGATCTGCGCGGAGATATGTCGTTTCAAAACGTTCATATTAATTTATTTCAGGTCGCGCGTTTTAAACTTTCAAATCCTCAACAAATGACAGCCAGATCAGCAAGAAAAACCGAACATCTCGTTTGGACTTTGCACTGTGAATACTCTACCATTAGTGTAAGTATCAATTGATAAGAACTTTTAATAATAAACAGCGAACAACGAAATTTACCTTTGAAATGCACAGCGGTTTGCAAAGCTACCAGGTTATCAAAAAGCTAGCTTTTAATACCAGCAAAAACTGATTTGAAAACATCAAAATCTGAAGATGCATTTTCTGCTGTAATAAATACCATTTTATTTGAAATTCGTTTTTAATTATTAACAATTGGGAAAACCTTCAAACAGCTTAAAGAGTGTATCTTATCTCTCTTATCAAACCATTCTAAAAAAACATCTATGGCGTCTTGATAAGAATAATGAAATTCAGTTGGTGGTCACTTTATCAATTTGTTCCCAGCAGTTGGTCCTCATTAAGCTCAATTGAGATCGGTGCTGTTTGTAAATAAATTCAGCTTCTGTATGCTGTTCCAGTTTAGTTTGATTTTGTTCGCACCAGTGAACGGAACTCTAGAAAATGGGTGCAATCTGTGTGACCTTGTTTCTACTGGCTGCCCTTGTGGCCTTGATATATGTATTTCTAGTCTGGAATTTCAATTACTGGTCTAATCGTGGCATTAAAACCGCAAAAGCATGGCCCCTGGTGGGAAGTTTTCCAAGCATGTTTACACAAAAAAGAAATATGATGTACGACATTGAGGACATATATCAGTAAGTACTTGTAATCTGAAGGTCCTTTCAATTGCTTTACTTTTGGATTTAAATGCTTCAGAAAATACAAGCGCACTGAGAATTTTGTGGGTGTGATAAATACTCGTTTGCCGCAGTTGCTCGTTCTTAGCCCAGAATATGCTCATAAAATTTTTGTCTCGGATTTTAGTAGTTTTCGAGATAATGAATTTTCCAAGTTTGTGCGTAAATATATCATATATGTTAAGCATTTGTATTATGAAATATTTTCAATCAATCAAAATTAGGTCAGCAAAAAGGTCGACAAAATTTTGGCAAACAATCCGTTTATATTAACAGGTAACGCTTGGAAGGAGAGGCGAGCCGAAATAACGCCTGGCTTGACTGCCAACCGTGTAAGATATTATACAAGTACATTAGACGTCATTATTTTCTCTTATCTAATTGAGGTCTCTGTTCAGGTAGGTGCCGTCTATCCTGTAACTCAAAGCGTGTGTCGCCAGTTTGTTGACTACATCAAGGGGCAACAACTCATGGCTTCATCGGAAGGCCTAAATGCTAAGGATCTTTGTCTCTGTTATACTACCGAAGTCGTTGCCGATTGTGTCCTAGGCATTAGTGCCAAAAGTTTCACTGATAACCCCACACCACTGGTGGGCATGATTAAGCGCGTCTTTGAGCAATCTTTCGGTTTTATATTCTTTACGATGATTGCCAACATTTGGCCACCAATAAGAAAGTTTTATACTGTTGGACTTTTCGCCAAGGATGTGGAAGAATTCTTTTTCGATCTAATGCAGAAATGCATTAATTTGCGTCGTCAAGATCCAAAGCTACAGGATCGTATTGATTTTCTCAACTACATGTTGCATTTACAGGATAAAAAGGGTTTAAACACTCCGGAGTTAACTTCACATACCATGAGTTTTCTTACTGATGGTTTTGAGACCACCGCATTGGTACTGGCTCATACATTATTGCTATTAGCTCGTTATCCCGAGGAACAACGAAAATTAAGAGAGGAACTTGGTAACAGTAACGTGACGTTTGAAAAACTTAGTGAGCTGCCTTTTCTAGATGCCTGTATAAATGGTAGGTTGCCATGTGAAAATGTCCATAAAAGTAAATAATAATCTTGTTTGTCTTTAGAAACACTTCGCCTGTTTCCACCACTTTTGTCTGGTCGTAAGATCGTAACCGAAACCTATGATTTTGTTAATAAGAATGGTGTCCGGGTACGTGTGGAACCTGGTGATGTTGTCACTGTTCCTGTCCGTTCATTCCACCTTGATCCACAATACTATGAAGAGCCTGAAGAATTCAAGCCCGAGCGTTTTCTAGAGATCAATGGAGGTGTCCGAAAGTACAGAGATCAAGGGGTCTTCTTTGGCTTTGGTGACGGTCCAAGAATTTGTCCAGGTTAGGCATATGCAATGTAATTCACAATTCTATTGAATTTAATCTTAATTTGGCTTTGACTCAACAGGTATGCGTTTTGCTCTAACACAAATGAAGGCAGCTTTGGTGGAAATATTACAGAATTTTAACATAAAAATCAACCCAAAGACCCGCAAGGATAATGTTTTAGACGATACTTACTTCATGGCCTCATTAAAAAATGGCATATGGTTAAATTTCGAAACAATACAATAACTACAATATTAAGAATTGAATATGTAAGCTTCGCAATCAAAATCCATTTGTGATGACACAATCAATTTAGATGTTTCTTAACTTTTTCTTATTACTCTGTATACTACAAATTTTGCTTATATGGTTAACGCATTAGATAAATATTTTGTGTTTAGTCACGACTCAGGGCAAGTTGAACCAAAGGCAATACCTTAATTGAAGATAAATCAGCCAAAATTGCTTCAATGCTGTCCAGGGAAGCCACTTGCATGATACTTTCCTTACGGAAACTTAGTATAATGATGGCAAACAGGGGCAAAATCTCTAGGCTATCGAACCCGAGTATCTGTTACAAGGAGAAGAAATAAAGTTATGGTACATTTGGATAAATTTATAGTTAACTTACCAAGTCCCACAGTACTAACAGTTGATCTGGTGGCAAGTGTCCTGAAAATGCTCTCATAAGCCATTTGAAAACTACACGCAATCTGTATGGATTCCAAAGACATATTACTTAGGGCTATTTAACTTAGGTATTAGAACTAAGGGGACTCACGGTTGTATCTGCAACTCTCGAAAATGTGACCACAATTGCGGCTCATAAGTCTGTAGTAGCTTCTCGAACAACAAACAAAGACTTACAATGCCCTGGGGATGTGTATTGATGGTGGTCAATCGGTGGCAATAGCGAACATAGAAGGCTCGAAATGTGTAATAAAGATTTACTGGCGAGTCGTACAGATAGCAGAACGGGGCTGCAAACATACATATGCCATGGAAAGGCACCACACCAGACGGGGGACCCTCGTATGTTTTACCCTTTACAGGAAATGTTTCATATTCCACACAGTTGCCAATATCCGTGTCACGGGAGAAACACAACAGGACCTGATAAAGAACATCCTCGAATACGAAATACTGATCATCATTCGAGGCAGTCAACTGAATATCCTTGAAGACTAACTTATCGACTATGTGATCGGTGGTCCATACACTATTTCTCAGCTTTTGCCAATAGTTTATGTCCTGTAAGGAAAATCAGTGGAATATTAGATGCATCTCATAAATTGAAGTCTCTGTTTTACTTACATAATCGTGTAGCTTGCTATCCAAAACAGACGCCCATAGGGCTCCACGATATGGTGCTGGTGTGCACCCCTTTTTCAGGAATTGCTGACACATGGGCGCATGTCTTCCTTCCAAGATGCGTTGGCATTGCGTGGTTGTATCCATAGCCGAATAATTATCGCTCCGCAAGAGATCGGCATAATGTGACCGCAGCTCGAAAAGATTTTTCACGGGCAATGCTATGTGAGAGAACTCCCATTGGGGAATTTGGCTAAAAAAAAACGAAAAGATATTGGCTACATTATTTTAAGAATTTATAAAAAATATGAAAGGGGAAGGAAAATGGAAATTCTCGTTTTTTTGCAACGAATTTAAATAAGGTTACTTACTCCGTGTTTTCGGTAGTTGTTTTTGCGGGTCCTTTGAGAGAAAGCAAGACTTCTAAAAGGTCCTTAGGTGCATACACTGGACGATAATTTGCCAAATCTACAATAGTTTGCAATTAAGTTTTTTCTACAAACAAATACAAATACTTTACGACAGACTTACCCATGTTGTAGTTGCTTAGTTCATTCCATTTGGCCACAAAATCCTCGCGATCGCTACTAATGCGCGGTTGGCCGTGAAGCGGAACTTTTAATTCTGCGCACATGGCATTGAGGCTTTTCCTTACGCGTCTGTCCCAAAGAACACCAGCTCTTTTCAAATAACCCAGGGGATCACTTACTGCGGTTTTCTAAACAATAAAATAAATTTGTTTGGGGTGTTTTACACTTTCTTGGTCATGGAGAACTTACCGATGATTGTTTAGAAGTCGGTAAGGATTTCTCATTCAGTTCATTTTTGCTGATGCGACTCCGCACCAGGTTATAGATTACGTTACGTATTTCTGTTTCCAGTCCAGCCCCTTTGATGGCATCCTCCAAGGTGTTGCGCATATCGTTTGTATCCACGCTTGGATTGCATACCAATTTCTGTAGTTCCTTGTAGATGGGCTCATAACATTTAGTATTTTTAATCGCCGAAATCACCTTGGCTGTCATGTGATGTATACTGGCGTCTTGAAGCTCCTCCATGCTGTACCACACACCGACCACTCAGTTGGCTGGGTCGTTTCTACTTAAACTTGTCAAATTTCAGTTTTCCCTTTATGCACTTAGATAGCCAAAACAAAAAAGGTAAGCGCTCTTTTGTTAGGTACATAAACGATTCGTTTGACTTTTTATCGATCAAACTTGGGTAGCTTGCTTTGATTTCAGTTTTTCGATTTGATATGTGCATCTACATATATTCACGAAAACCAGGCGCTTCATAGTTACGGAATGCAACCACTTGTTTGGCTCAAAGGACTCGTTTTGCTTCCTCCCCACGTGTTTTGTTTTGCTGTTGTCGCTGGCAACCGATGGAGGTATGTACCTAGCTAATGAAAATTCCATTGTGTGTTATGTGTTATGTTCTCATGAACGACGAAAGACGCATGAAATTGTTTTTCTACTTGGGTGATTTTCTTATTGCGTCAGATGCTCATGCTGTTTTGTTTTTAATTTTGGCAGGTGTCATGGAAACAATAAGTATACGACATGTTGGATTACTTTTTGGACATAAGAAACAACGAGATATAAGCATCTCCCTATGATTCATTTAAATTTACATACATGATGTGTAAATTACGATAAAATATTAATCTTTATTTCAGGCTTCTAAATCACGCGTTAAATTATTTTATTAGCATTCTAAATATTAAAAGTTTTATCTTCATTTTATAAACTGCTACTTTATGTATAGATGTAGTAAATATATATCTCTTAATAACAACAAGATATTTATATATAGAAGAAACAGCCTAGTTAATTTTCAAATGTGATATAAATGATATTTAATGATGCTCTATTTCTTATATACACTACTTTCTCGGAAATAGTGTAGGGCTTCTGCCGGATATCAACTCCTCCGCTCCTGTTGAAACACAATTTGTTTTGGTAATTACGCCGTAAATCTTGCCTTAAATTTTATGCCACCAAACTGTCAGCATCCAAATTAGAACTTATGCCACGCCTGTGGTCGCCACTTGTGGCTATTTATGTGTACACAAACAAAATTTGTGCATTGAAAAATGCTAGAAACAATCTAGTGGAAGTGTCTTCCTTCACATCTCCCTACCCCTTTTCTCATTTCAATCTATTTTGTCACTATGGCATACCCAAAAACCAAAAAGTGTTTTACGTTTTGTCATAAATAATAAAAATCAAATGGCCATCAAAAGTTGCTTATTGCCAAAAAACAAACACACTGAATTCCGCCAAACTAAAGGAAGGTTACACACATTCAAACCACTCCACCCAACCACAACCTGTCCCACCTTTCTGATGTCCATTTGCCAGACCGAAATGCCTTGTTTGTTTGTTTTAAAGCTGACGAAAAAAATATAAAACCACATCAACATTTTTGTATTGGCCAAAGAGGAGGAGGTGAACCGCAGAAAGAACAGCAGCAAAAGCATCGGGATGGGCATCTGGCCGCCACTCATATACCTATACATATGAGTGGGTATGATCATATGGACAAAAATTGCTATAAAGTACTAAAAATACAATTACCGTGAGAAATTCGCGCTGATTTTGTGACTGATTGTGAAGACGTTTATAGTCGATTTTTAGTGACTGACTGAGTGACCGACGAGATCCGGACAAGAAAATCTACAGAGCACTATATTATGTGTGCGAGGGTGGAGGCGCTCACTTCATGGACGTAGTGATGGGGTAACAATAAACTGTACAATTACGCAAAAACGCTATATCTTCGGAAGTTAGAGTCTATTTACATCTGTCCACAGGAGAAAACAAGTGAATTTTATTATCTATTTACAAGACTGCATTTAAATGCTTAAATGTATTGTACATTTGTATTCTGATGAAAACAAGGAATCTTTTACAATTTCCAAAGAAAACAAAAATAAAAGGTACTGACTACGCCTGTGGACGCATTCGTCGCTCTTTATATGTATGGCCAGAAAGTACTGCTCTTTGCATAATTATGGCGTGCGCGTAGACACCGTAGATGAAGATAAAATTGATGGAGGAGATGACGTCGCCGACCTTAGCCATCTATTCACTGACCACCTCTTTATCTACATATATCGAACTGCTCGCCCTTGCCCACCTGCACCTGTAACACACTTTGATCTGATTTTTCTTGCGTCTGGCCAAAATCATCTCATCCGCCGCATTCCAATACACACACAGAGACATAGCGGAGAAGGAGGAAGCATCAACACAATAACCATTTCTGCTCAGTAGTATTATACGCGTCCACTAAGCGGATTTTGTTGTTTATAAATAATGATCTTGGCCAGACGATCGGTTTAGTGCGCGACCGCAGGCCAACGCAGTTGGAACGCATTCTCGGAGCTATTTGAAGTCCCCGTCTCCTAACCCATATATACTTTTAGATATATACATATATATATTCATATTCACCATCACTATGGTACTACTGATTGTGCAATAGAAAAAAATATAATTAATTTATAACAAGTTAACTGACTTTAGGAAGACGATGAGAAAATGGACATCATGCGTAAAGCATTCCAAATGTTCGATACCCAAAAATCTGGATTTATCGAAACTCTACGCCTTAAGACCATCTTGAACAGCATGGGTCAAATGTTCGAGGAGAGCGAACTACAAGATCTTATCGATGAAAACGATCCAGAAGATACTGGTAAAGTTAACTTTGATGGCTTTTGTAACATAGCAGCCCATTTTCTCGAGGAGGAAGATGCCGAGGCCATTCAGAAGGAACTGAAGGAGGCATTTCGTTTATATGATCGTGAGGGAAATGGTTACATCACCACGTCTACGCTAAAGGAGATTTTGGCCGCACTAGACGATAAGCTATCATCGAGTGATTTAGATGGCATCATTGCGGAAATCGATACCGATGGCTCCGGCACAGTGGACTTTGATGGTAAGTATATAGTAATCAACCGTAATGTATCGGACAAAATCTCAATATAAAATAATATGTTTAACAGAGTTTATGGAAATGATGACTGGAGATTAAAATAGTGTTACAGGCGAATCCTTATTGCTGATACAAATAAAAAGCTTTTGGTGTTTAATAATACGATTCTTATTTTTTTATAATTATTATTTTTAAATAAATTAACTAAACGCTTTAATACAAACTTTAGTTTCAAAATAAATCTTTCATTAAAAATACATACACGTATAATGAAAGAATTTCAATGACCAAAAAATAAATCAATTACAATACATATCCATTAAATCTTAGATATTTATCTTAAACAAGGCATATTTTACCAATAAGAACTTGAAACGCATACATATATATTATTTACATATACATATATATAATATAGATATAGATATATAGTTCAATATTTACACAAAACAAATAATGAAATCAAAGTTTAATTCTGTATGCTATATAAAGACTAATTTTAAATGTATATAAATTAAGCAGCCTATAAAATGTGCCGTAGATCCTATTCACTTATTCAAAACTCAACATTTCGTTTGGCTTTTGTCTTTACATATTGTTTCTTAAGTCAATTAGTTCTGTGTGGATTTTACATAAGGCAGAATTATCTCTTAGCAGATTTGGCTAAAATTTTCTTAGACACGCACTGAATATGTGTAGATGTACATGGTTATGTACCACATAGATACATATGTACAGCCCAACAAACATGCCGAAGATCCGATTAACCTATTCAAAACTCTCTATATTTTGTCTTTACATATTGTTCCTTAAGGCAACTAATTCTGTGTGGATTTTACAAAAGGCAGCATTATCACTTAGCGATTTTGGCTAAGATTTTTTTTTCGACACTTATATATGTAGGTACTATATATGTATGTATATGTATTTATGCTACATCTTATAGATACATACATATATGATTAATAAGTAATTGTTAATATTTTTTTAACAAGCTGGCACAAAAGATATTACCTAAGTAATTTCGATTTCGATTTTCAACCTTCATTTCTGAAATAGTTAAAGCATTTTTCAAACCAAAGATTTCTTTTCATTTTTGCATTTCAAAGGATCATAACTAATCAATCAGTGCAGCACTTAATCTAAAACTGCCTAAAGGCACTCCAATACAAGTTACACAAACGTTAACCAAGTGCACACTTAATTTGGAGTCGAAAGGGTACATACATAAATGCAACTTAGGTCAAACCTAAAACAATTCTACAAAACACAAATTAGTAGGATACAATGCACAGAAAACTAAACAATTTTCATAGGCACATCGATAAGACACTCAGGTTCCAAACGTCCCAAAGTCTTTTTTACACGCAACGCTGTCAGACGGACAGTGGGATTGGGATGCCAACACTCCTGCATGATTTTGGACACAGTGGCAAGAACGTCATCCTCCTGCCAG
Source organism: Drosophila willistoni (assembly GCF_018902025.1). NCBI lineage: Eukaryota > Metazoa > Arthropoda > Insecta > Diptera > Drosophilidae > Drosophila > Drosophila willistoni. The sequence goes on along the minus strand of NW_025814050.1, from coordinate 24,124,977 downwards.
CGTGATGGTATAGGCGGTCGGAAGTTCTTCACACAAACAACAGCATGCATATCCTCGAAGGTAGGATCTGACGGCACCACGTCGTGATATGGCAAAGCATAATCCTCGCAGGTGGTGGTTTTTGTGCCTGATATCGGCGTATAGCAGCGTCGTGCCATTTCCCAGAGAACCAGACCCACTGAGTACATATCCGCGCGTTTGAACTCCTCGAACTGCTGTGGATTCAGCACTTGGGCGAGAACTTCGGGTGCCATATAGCGGCGAGTGCCAACACGTGTGTTCTGGGCAATATGGATTTCATCCAGCTCCGAATTATATTTCACTGCCAGGCCAAAATCGGCTATGGCACATTGTCCGTTACGTTTGACAAGTATATTTTTACTTTTGATGTCACGATGGGCAATCGCAGGTTTGCCTGGAGTCCCAAAAATTTCGTCATGCAAATGGGCCAAGCCGGAGGCCAACGAGTACGCTAACAATTGAAGCTTTTGAGGATTAATGACCGACATGGACAGGTAATCATGGAGACTACCCACTTCGTGGTAATCGGTTATAAGCAGCATCTGGGTCCAGCTGCCATTTCCCTTGATATCAGCGGCGATAAATCCCAATATGTTCTCATGGCGCATAAGGACTGTCTGATAGATCTCTGTCTCACGGAACCAAGAAGCCTCCTCGGTGGTGAAAAATGTCTTGACAGCCACATGCTCGTCCCGCCACTTGGCTAACCACACCTCGCCATACCGTCCCTTGCCCACCAGCCGCATCATTTGAATTTGTTTGGCTATGGTACGCTGTACTAACAACGGCAGGCCTGAGCCCGAGCCGGAACTTTGTTCAACAAGTTGGGACAACGGTGAGAGCTGTGAGTTGCACATGGAACTGATCAGTCGTGGTTGTTTGCGTAATTTTTCTCGTCGCTTGTAGGTCAAACACAGGATGAAAACAATCACAATGAAAACGGAGAGGCAAACCACAATTGAAGCTAATAATGCCAATGTGTGCATGGACTCGCTGCTGACTGGTAACTCTGGAGCGGGTGTGGTCATTTTGGGTGTATAGGCGGGACGCAGATCACGGTTACAGAAATCCTCTTTGTCACAGCATACAATATTCTTTCCATGAATATGAGGAACTGCTGCCACTTTGCACTGCAAATGTGAGCAAAATTTTAGTAAGTTTTATAGAAAGAGACGGTCACTTAACAAACCATCAATAGTCCGCCATTCTCCTCCGGCGGCATGCATCCAAACGTGCGCTCTTCCTCATATGTGCCTGTGCTTTCATCATAGATTTCCTCAACAGCACTGAAACAACTGCCGCCGGGTCTGGTCTCACAAGTGCCATTGCTAACATTGCCTGGACAGCTACCATCACAGTAGCAAGTCAAAGAGCGAGCTGCAAAAAAATTGATAAATAAAAATTAAAATCATTTTAAAAGAGTAGGTATAATAAAGAGATTGATAGGGACTAATGTCCAATCGGTCATCCAATAATCCGCTCTGATAATCATAATTTAAGTGCCTAACTGCATATCGCTGTGCTCTTTGTTGCATGAAATATGCGTCTGAACATGAAGTGCAGTGGGCAACAGTAAGTCGAGCAATCGATTCAGGTCGCCGGTAAATCCAAGTCAACTAACCAGCCAGCAGCCATCCTAATTACAAGCTCTGTGCAAGGTAGTTTTTCTATCCAGTAGCCAGTATATGTGGTTATACTCACAGCTGAAACGTGGTCAAGTGGCCAGACGAACAGTTACCTGCCTGCTATGTGTGTTTTATTGTGGGCGTTCAACCAATTGGGCGCGAGTTTTATGGCTGCGTTTTTCATAGAGACCGTTATTGGTATGTATGGCTTATGGGCTACTTACACGACTTGATTGACTTCAAGTCGCAAATGTTCCCATGGTTGGCCAACTGCCTATCAACTCCCTCTTCTCTTCTTATTTTTAATATCTGTTGTTTCTAATGTGATTTGGTTTATTCGTTATCATTTATGTATATAAAATGATTGGATGCAATAAAAATTTATCCATGTAGATTTGTGTTCTTTCTTTCGTTTGCACCATTCCGTGCACTTTAAGTCATAATTCTACAGGTTTCTCAAGGCAACACCAAAAAATTTGTACCAAACTGCATGCCAATGGAATAAAATAACAATGCCAGGTAAGATAAAAACCAACAAATTGGCGGATGTTGAATTTAAATCGCTCGATGCTTATTTGTTTCTGCCGCACGCCCACTTTGGTATTAGCAGCATTCGCAAGATGATAATTTAATTACAATATCATTGCAGGTGACAGTCGGGTATTCTTATTGCATCGGACGCGATGTATATTCTATCCGTATACCTTTGTACTACTCTATGCAAAATGTAGGCGATGCAATTTTTGTATCTAATCTCTCTTTCCCAAAAAAAATTGTTTATCATGTAGCACAGTAGCAACATTTCGCTGGCATTGGATTCTCAAAAGACAGACAAATTACGAATTTTTGTTCGGCAAACAAACAAAAAAGAACAGACAAGGGAAAAAATCAAATTATGAAACATGCCATTGAAGCATCCGCAACAGGGCCAGTCCAGACACATCAGACGGGACGACAATGAGATAAAATTGTTGCTTTTGCGGCGGCTGGCTCCAACTTGGCGCCACAGGCACACGCGCAAGGTACAGGGAACAACAAAGAAACACACTCATAGGTAGAAGGAGAATTGGCCAGGCCAAAAACATATTTTAGTCGAAAGTTGGAAAAGACAAGGCAAAATTTAATTTAATGCCAAATATGGCAAGATCATAAAGTATTCAAAATGATTAAAATCAAACAAGAATTCGGAATTCACAAAAATAATTTATCTGTACTGATACTGTAAAACTATTTTGAAAATACCAATAATCCCTTACAATATTTGTTCATCATGTTCCCAGGTTTTAATTGGGGAACTACTATTAAAGAGCAGCTGCAAATAGTATTGGGTTTTATGTCTTATAAGTTTCATATGGAAATGCATATTTCTCATGATTCATTCAACGATTTCCGCTGCCAACGCGCATCATGGCGAATGTCTTTTTTAAGGTGCAGTTTGTTTGCCCGTTTATCATCAGCATCTTCCTCCTTTAGCTCCAGTCTCAGCTCGAGCCGCACTAAAACCGTGTGGGATGCCTTGAATTGTCGTTTTTAGTGATCTCCCGTATTTGCTGTGTGTCTATGTGTGTCGTAAACATTGCATCAAATGGCCGCCCAGGCTAAAAATACACCCACCCAGGTTTTTCCTCTCGCGGTGTTTCCAGTTTCAAAAATTCTTTGTGTATATCCGTTTTTGCCAAAATGCCAAATAGAAAACTTTCGTTTATGTGCGTAGGCAAGTTGAAGTCATGTGGTCTCGACTAAAATAAATATACTATATCTCAACTATATTCATACATATATACAAATCCAAGTACGTGTACACGTAGTACACGTCTTCAACAAAGAGTCACGGAAGTGGCGAGAGAAAAGATGTTTGTGAGCTCATCAATGGAATCAACCTAAATAAATGAGAAACAGAATAAGCCCTATGACTAGACGAATCGGTGACGTCGCCGATGAGTGTTCAGCCAAGACACAATACGAATCTAGACGCACACGGAATCGTTTCAGATATACTCTTTTCTTGTCCTACATTACTATTGATATAAATTCTTTACCTATTTACCATCGAGTACTTGAAAACTTTAGCTTCAGGCAAATAAACTTCACACATTTTCTAATCTTGCTGGGTGGCAAGTGGCTGGCTCAGAGGCTAGCAAAATTAACTTTTAATACTAATCTACAAAATGTAATCACAAACTGTGATCCTTGTGCAAATTTGTATGTGAAAGAAGAGTATTGAATATCGTCATGTATTTTTTTCCTGGTGCTTGTGCCTTTCAATACGTTTTACCCGCCGTTGTTGTTGATTTAGTTTTTCATTTACATTTTGGTTTGGATGGTGGGCGGATAGCTTATAACATTTTATATAATAATGATATTACGTGTTTGTTTTAGGTATTTACTAAATATAAAATGTGGGCGATATATTTAAGTTTTTTGTGTGTCTAATTTGATTTTTTTGTTGTGCTGCATGTTTAATTCCTGTCAGTTTTTAATGAATTTTGGCAGTATTTGATTTTTTTCTGTTGATGTCTTGATTACTTTTTGTTAATTTGGATTTGTTCTCAATTTCCAAATCTCGTAAATCGTTGAAATGTAGAGGAAAAGTTGATTTATATATACTGGCAGATTTATTTTGAACAGCTATTTGGACCATTTCTTGTGACTTGCTGACGTTGTTGCTTTATTCTATTTAATATATATATGGATATACATATAAGTATTTGTATAGCAAATCTAGCAGTATCATCGTGATCATCAGATGGCTATGTTTGTTTGGCTTGTGGCAATTCAAAGAGACGAGAAGGAAATTGAGGTGTGAGAGAAAGAGAGAAAGGCAGGCAAAAAAGGGTTATATATTCTTTGCATTTGTTTTATTTTATCAACAGACATCTGCGTATTTCGTTTTATTTTTATGGACACAGAGGAATGGCAATGTTGCCACAATGAGAGCGAGGGGCGAAGAGCGCGTTTTGATAAGATTTTCCTTGCAAATACCCGAATTGACCAACTTTATATAATTTTTTTTATTGCAAAGTCATTAAATCGGAAATAGAAGCAATATGTAGACACAATACAAATGTTCAAATTGTGCAAAGTTTATAAACACAATAGTAGGTATATTAAAATAAATTCAATAATAATTACCAAGTGTTAAATATATTTTTTGATCTATTCAATATGTGTAAAAACAAACATTATATATACATTGTAAACATTAAAATTTGTTTTACTTAACATTCCATTGCAAGGTATAATTTGCATAAAATGCATTTAAATAGCATTTAATTGACTTTCAAAACGTGTCACACACATCCATATGTGTGTACATATGTATATAACATAGACAGACAGAAAAAGAGACAGAAGAGAGCAGAGTGAGTGCGAGACTAAAACATGTTTTTTTTCGCTAGAAAAATGCATGAATGGGTTTTTTTTGTTTCTCTCTGTTGTTATTTTTCTCAATAACTAACCTGTTATGCCCGCAATACCCTCTCTGTCAGAGGGTGTTCTCATTTTTTAAATATTAGAAAATTTTGAAAAGCCTTATAAATAAACTAAACAAATTCTCACTTATTCGCACTGTCTAATTGGACTTGTTGGAACCTTAACATAGAAATGACAATGCTATTTCGCTAGGGAGCGTCTTCCAAAAGCCGATTAAAGTTTTTTGAGTAACACTGATCCTAATCCCTTTCGCTCGTTCGGCAAGCCATTAACAAATTTCATAAAGTCTGATATATTGCCAAGCTGATTTGCGTCAGATTTAAATTTTAGCACTCATTGTGGGCGTATCCAGTGTTTTTTTTGTTGGGTTTATCTTAATCAAAATGCTGTCAAAATTGTTAATAAAATGCCTTAAGCATTTCCAGTTCTTGGTAAATATTTTGTCAAGTGGCATTTTAATTAATTTCGCCCACGCTGCTGTCCAGCTTCCAACTTTCAAGAGAATTCTAATCTGCATACAAGTAAGCTGCATACATACATACATATGTATGTATAATCGTGGATACATACATCCGGGTTTAAAAGTAAAACAATATGTAAATCCACATTCATCTATACATACATTTGAACATACATACATATATGTATGTAGGTAGATAGAACGATAGTCAGAACCATGTGATCGTCAGAGAGGAAACTATTTGAAATGCAAAACATAACGTTTGAGCGGGCATAAATTAGTCTTGACCAACAGAAAAACTTGGCTTTGGCAACAAGTTGCCAACCTCGTGAAACTAAACAAAATTCAACAAGTAAAACACCAAGCCGAATTAGAAAAGGATTTTATGCTGCAATTGTTGAATAAATGAAATCATCATCTATTTATTCATCACATTGAATTATTAGGAAAATAGTCAAATAAATCAAGTATACGCCCCGCAAATAAATCAATTACAATTAAACGGCTTTTGTGCAAACATATAATAAAACAATAACGCCCTCTCTGCTTATAAAAAAATCTTAATTAGACACATTAATTTGAATATATAAATTTTAATTGAAAATAATCGATACATAGAATAAAACAGCCAACAAAATCTCTTAGCTAAGTTATAGAGTACTAAAAACTAAATATATGGTTGATTTTTGTTGCTATGTTATTCTTTTTCTGGTTTTTATTATGATTTGTATTTGTCGTATATTTGACTTTACAATGCTTTTTGAATGTAAACTATCAAAAAATTTAAACCTATCCTTCCAATTCCAAAATATTATAAATCTTAGGCAAATTTGAATTATCTGAAAATCAAAACCAAACTAAAAAAAAAACGAACAGAAAAAATTGTTGATCGTTTGTTTTCCAAATAAAACCAAGAATGATAGCGAAGGTAAACGGGTTTTGTTTTTGTTAACTTTTTGTTGGTGTTGTTCGTTCAAGTTGTAGCCCCAGGCTTGGTCATGACAACTTTTAAAATTATTTTTCCTTATAAATAGCTATAATTAATGTTGGTTTGTGTTTTGCTATTTTTGGTTGTGTTTTCTTCCCTTTTTTTTGGCGAGTTTTTCATTAATAAAACAGATGGTTAAAGATTTTTATTTGGTCTCCCACAATATGTACGCCAGTCACGATCTCTTTTCCTTCGCTATCTTTCTCCCACATATCTATATAGGGAGCAATTAAAAACAATTGCAGCATTCATACATAATTTTATGTATTTTCTGTGCGCCCAAACTCAGCAGCCGCAAATCGCCACAATCAAGTTTAATTAGAGAAAAGCGAAGTAGAGCCCGTCGAGCAGCCAGTCAGACGCTTCGATGTACAAAATTCGCGCTGATTTGGCTTAATGATTTTTTATTGCGGGCACAAAATTGCACAGAATACATACATACATACATTATATGCATTACATATGTATTCCTTTGTAAGAGAATTCAAATTTAGAACAAAAAATAAATGTTGCTGGCTTTTCTGTCATATAGAAATACTTTGGATGACTATGTATATCAATCAACTAACTAAGCAAACCTCTGTTTTGTATCGTTAAAGATCTTAGGTTGAACCGAAATACCTTTTCCTGCGTTCTTCTTACTTTTTTTATGACAAAATCGCAACTTACCTGGAAAAATATAGGATAACAAACAGCAGCAATTGCATTTATGTATATACTGTTTTCTGTTGTGTGAATCAAAATTACAGACATAAAATCATTAACAGCAACAACATATAATGATAATAAAATACCTACATATTTTATCTGGTCAACGTACATTTATGTTTCTCTTTTCATTTTGTGTTTATACATTTGCATGCAGATACAGTTTTTATGCCGATTTTATCACAAAATCAAAACCACTGAAGTGAAGAGTAATGACTTTCAAAATAAAAAAGATAATCATAGCAACGGAAACAACAACAAACACAACAAATGGATTTCAATATGTCTTAACCAGTAGCCAAATTAAAATAAAAACAACAGCGGGGCTAATTAGTTGTCGTCGTTATCTCTTTTTATTTTCGTTTTTGTTTTTTCTCTTTTTTAGATTGGACTTAAATTAGAAATTTATGCTGTTGCCTTAGCGAAATACCAAATGCTATTTGGCTGAAAATAAACTAGACAGAGACATGGAGGTATATACATATGTACATATATATGTATAGGTACATATATGTATATATAATGTATTTGTACGTATGTGGAAACAATATACATACATCCACAAAGATTCAACTCTATTTATTTGTTGTTAACCCATCAACCTTCAAAATCCTAACTACAATAATTACCATAAAATTAATTATAATTACAAATGTGAATTAGCTAAAGGAATGGAATTATGACAGAGCTTAAAATATTCCTCTCGAAAATAGAATATACATACATATGTACATGCAAGTGTTACTACATATATTTCATGTGTATACAATTATGATTGAAGAATTTGAATATAAATATTTCATAGGTACATATATGAAAAAATTGTATGCATTTTCTTTAGTTTCTTTCGACTCTCCTTAAGGCAGCTAAAAATGCAGCATTGGTAATACACGATGGATGGATGGATGAACGGATGTTCAGGCAGTGTGTCAAACATAAATTTAAAGTCTTTGCCCATGGTATTTTATTTGCATAGGAAATTTATTTTCAAGTGGGTGGCCGCGTCAAAATGTCAATTAAATTTATATGAAAATCACGCGACCGGCATATAAAAACCAGCACAAAAACAAAACAAGCACTAGGAAGAACAGAGAGAGAGACGAAGACAGCGAAAGCGTCAACATGTTGACGACGCATTGATTTAGTTGGCAACATGTTGCCAGTCACCTGAAATATTGCTACCGATTGCCTTTTATGGCGAGGAGGAGGCGGCCATGACGTGTGCAGTCTTAAATTAGCAACCAAAAATATGCAAATGTTTAATGAATTATGTATATACATTTACCGATCTACATTAGTATATGCTATAGTATAACCATATACACATGGATAGACTGCTGAGTTGTCATTTCAATCTCTTTTCGTGTGTGCGTGCGTGATTTCATTCTAATAAGCATGCCGCCAGGCAGTCTGAGTCTGAGATACATTTACCCACTCACAATTAAAATTAGAATTGAATACATCAACAATAAAAGTTAGAAGCATTTTGCGATACAAATTTCGGCTTCTCAGGGCAAGAAAAACGTGCTATCACATTCGTTTAGTCAATTAGCATCGGTAATTCGAATTTAACAGTTTTTTGCTAAAGCCTTGAGGCACTAAAACTGCTAATGCAGAACATCATACTGATAAAAAATATCCCTGTCCCCTATAGGGGGAAACAAATTTATTTCGTTTTCTCATATAAGACTGAGATAATCTTTTTCAACTCCATTCTGTTAAATTTCACTTCATTTATCACACAATCCATCATCATTCTTCACTCTGTCTTCTTTGTATACGAATTCTCTGCGTTTTCACATTACAAAAGGACTTGAACTGTAGATTTTGATTAATCGTCAACGAAAAGAAAAGAGAAACAAGAAATTAAGCGGAATTGTTCGCTAATGGTGGAGAGGCATGGCAGCAGGAAACAGTCTGCATTTACATATGTATGAGAATTGCAGATACATTTCATTTGTGGCAAAGCCACACAAATTCCATGCGATTTAATATATTTTAAAATTATTTTTATTTTTTTTGTTTTGTTGGTTTTTGTTTTCTGATTTTGTTTTTGTTTTGAAAAACAGCAGCAGCTGCTCGTTGGCTGCTTAGGCATTCAGCATATCTGTGCGTATCTTTCCGTTGAGGAACGACAACGACTTCAGTCAATTTTCACGCGCCCTCGCACATGTGTGTTCCACACGTTTGACGAAAGATCTCTTCAGATCGCTAAGAGAAAGGCAAAAATAAACCGAAGAAAAAAGATTTTGAATGAATATACGAGTGATGTAGGAAACGGTGGTGCAGTTGGACTGGGTGATGAACAGGATATGCGGATGCTGCACATCATCATAGAATAATTTACATTCCAAGTTGTGTCATAAAAATCATTTTAATTTTTTTTAAACAAAATATTTTTAAACACTCTAAGGACTATCGGTTTTGGTACCGGGTGCATATCGATATTCGTAGCGTAGCTCAGGCCAGACTTGCTCACAACGAATATGTCACAAATAAATTTAAGAGATAAGGCGTCAGTTGCAGATTATCGCTAAGACAGACAAACTAAAAAAACTTTTGTTATGTTCTGGCCGGCACTTTAACGACAGCCGCTACCGCTTCTTGCTGACCAATTAGGAAAAAATTAAAAATCAATGACCCCCTTTTGCTGCGTAAACGCGAAAAGTTTAATGGAAGTAAAAGTGAAAAAACAAAAGCACAAACTGAAGAAAATTCGTTTAAATAAAATACATTTTTATTTTATTGGTTTTTTCGTTAGCACACTTTTAAGTAAAATATATATTCATACATCTGTACATATGTATGTGTGTTATGTACCTACAATTATAATTTATATACATATGTACATACATATATTGTTTTTCGTGTTTTAGCTTATTAAAATTTTTGTTACGATTTTTGTTTGTTTACGCGTGGCAGACGACGTCGACGACCACGACAAATTGATAAGATTAGCTACGTATAACTATAGATGGGGGCAACCCAAAGCGACAAGACCAGCGACCAACAGTCCTATTAGGTCATATACCTGGGCATAAGTTTAGTGCCAGGCAATAGCAGCAACGTTATCAGATTGGTGTGTATATATATTTACTATATATACATATATGGTATAAACACATACATATAACGCAATTTGTTGTTCAGTGAGTTCCACGAAATATTTTTGTCTAGGCGATAAACATTATTGACTTCATTTGCGGGAAAATAGTTATGTAGTCTTAGACACAGAGACCTGTAGACCAGGTTCCGCTTTACTTGGGATCTGCTATGGATTTTTTTGTCAGCTTAAAATTTCAATCAAAAGACTGCTTAAACGCATTCAATCGAACAAAACCGAAACATCAAAAGGTGTTTTTCATATTTCTGTCCGTCTATTGCGATTTGTCATGGCCTTGACTGGCACTGGGACTGACTAAGAAGACACAAAAAAAAAACACTAACGAAACCAAACCCAAAAGACCAGCCCGCCTGTGGTGTATTATGGACATTATGTGTGGGAGAGGGACAAATAGATTGATGCAAAGAGGGAATATAGCGCAAAACAAAGCAAAATACAAATAAAAGCCACACAGCTTAACACCTGGAGAACAGAAACATGTTAAACCATGGGATACCATCAAAAATTGGGATGGGCAAAGATTACTCAGAAATTATTATATTCAAACTGACAAAAATTCGGTCAGTTCTTAAGTCTCTCTTTCCTTGAAAAAAGAAAATGGAATCCATTTAAATTCTACGTAGGCACCAAGTGACTCGATTTTAAAAAGCCGATCTCATTGATTTTAAAGATCCAAATTGATTTTTGAAGTTTTTTCAAAAGCTATATATGTAAGTACATAGCTGTTCGATCGGCACTAATTTATGCCACATTCAACACTAACAAAAAATTTCGAATTTCTAAAAGGCCTAATTCGAGTATATAATATTAATGCATCTCCATCTACCAACAAGACCTCCTCTCCCATTTCATACAAATAAAAGGCTATAGTGTAATCTGGAACCGTAAACTCAAATCAAATAAAAACTCGTCGATGCATATCAATTTAATCTAAGCAAATGAATTGAGTGAATTGACAACAAAGTTGAGGACTTGAATAAAAAAAAACTACAACACAAAACAAATAAAATATATATATAAATGTAGGCATTATAGTGTGCACCAACCATAGGAACCCTCTTTCACAGAGAGGGAGACGAGAGGAAAAACGCTGGCACCCATAAAAATTGACAGCTGATCTTTTTTGGGTACCCCCATATGTATAAAATAGGAGCGGCAAAGGGTTCCCGTTGCCGCTGTTTCCATCCAAATGCCCAATGCCGATTGTTTTCATTATATTCTTAATCTTCTTTTCAATTGCTGGTGATGTTTTGACTCGATCTTCTTCTTTTACCAATTCTACCTGCGTCTGGGTTATAAACAAGACGAACAAAATTAAGAAAAACATGCACAGCCATCCACACACAGACAGGCATGGCATATTTTAAGCCAAGGCGACGGCGACTGGTCAGAGAAGCCGACCCAAAACACTTGGCACTTGGCGAGAGAAAAGAGCAGCAACAAGGAAACGCAATTAGAAAAACGAATTTCAATTGAAAACATTCAAAAAAAAAACACACAGGATACGCTCTAGGAAAAGGGATTTGTAATATGAATACTGAATACTTATAAGGTACAGAGCGAGAGAGAAGGAGAGAGAGAGAGAAAAAAGATAAAGCGAGAGGGGTTAAACAATATCGTGTTATTGTCCCCCAGAGATGCCGAAAGTAGATAAGCGAATACAGATCACTGTGCACGAAATCCCTGGCAGTAATCTCAGCTTGATAGACTCAAACAGAAATCAAAAATTGTTTAAAGAAAAGTTAAGTTTCATCCATTTCCAAACAGATTGATTTTATTTCTCAGCTCTGAAGTTTTGCCAAAGTTTTTGTATGTACCAAAAACGAATATACCTTTCATTATTTTGGGTATCAAAAAAAAAAAAAAAATAAAAAAAAAAAGAGAAAAGTTATATTAATATTTACCATGAGCCTTCTTCTTTCTGGATTTCGGCGCCATGTCTGGCTACAACAGCAACAACAAGAGGCAGGAACGTTGATGATTTTTATACGATGCAACAGCCTCAACCTTCTACCGGGTGTTTGGGGCCAGGCCAGTGAGTTGCCCCAGCTCTTTAGCTGTTTTTCTTTGCTTTTGCTTTGGCTGCAACAAAACAATAAACGCGGCAGAGCCAAAACAAAAGCACACGAGCCCGTGGATGATAGAGTTAAAACAAGAGACGAGGCGTGGAGGATCGTGAAGAACTGGATTCGTTTTCTTGAAAGTTTTTTCTTTCTTTTTGTTTTCTTTTTTGCTTTTTTTTGTGTATGTTGTTTATTGCGCGCCCATTGGGGACGACGGCGTCGGTCAAGCCGGCGACACCATGGAGCCCGTTCGTCGCGTCTTTTCCAACAACAACAACAGCAAGAAATTATGGGTTTTGTGCCAAACTTGATCCTGGACGAAGAGAAGAGCAGGCGAGAGAGCTGCCTTCTTCCGCTGCTGCTGTTGTTGTCGGTGTGGTGTGAGCGCGTGATCACGTTGATTATAATTATATATGAAAGGTGGCAATACAAATCAGGTGAAATTCAATCTCAGGCAATGTTCTTCTACTTGTTAGTGCATATCCTGATGCATTCTTTTTCGTTTTTCGTTTAATTTTTGGTTTTTGTTAACACTTTCTTTTTTAAAACACACAAAAATAACACACTTTATATAAGATAAACAAAATGGAATATTTAAACACGATTTCAAGTGTTGCTAATTGCCAATACTTCGTTTTATTTATTATTATTATTAATTATTCCATTTTAATAATTTTTCTTTAAGCGAAATAATTAATCTTATTTTCAATGTTTTTTTTTTAGATTTTCAGGTACAGAAAAATGTCACAAAAAATATTTCTTGTTTTCCGAACTATTTTTAAAAACTTTACATCTGTTCCGACACACAAATTCCGACCGCACGTCTTTCCAGTTTGAAAACAAAAACAATACAAAACAACTTTTGAATCAACAGCCAGATTCCGCTTTGAATTCGCTTCTCTTATATGAATTCGCCGGAGAGCGATTAAAGCAGAGCGACGGGCTGAACTCGGCCATAGTGAAGTGTGTATACTCTTGTAATTTCATTGTCTATTACATGTTGGTATTTGATTTTGAACCAACATAACAATATCTTTATGTTTGCATGTTAATCTATTAATTACTAGGTATTGTATTATGACAAAAAAATATAATTATAACAAATGTATAAGCTTCTAATGTTGTTTTAAAGTCTACAATGTTTTTTTTATTTATATTATTTTTATCCACGCCTATATTTATGTAAGCACAAACAAAATTTAAGCAATTAGGAATCATTAAAATCTTATTCTGCTATTAAAAAATATTAAGAAACAAAAAAAAAAAAATAATTCAAAACTATGTAGTTCCTATAGGGGGTTGAACCACAGGTCCTCTATCTAAGGCATTTTATTTATAAGTCATCGAATACATACTTCTAAGCGCGATTTATTAGGAAAATATAGAATAGTGTATTTTACAACGTATCCAAAATTCATCTAAATCGGTGATTCGCACACCTGCAGTTCACCTTGTAAGAAGAGTCTCTCTTCTTATTTTACCAAACCTAAAGTACTTTTTGAAGGGTATAATAAATGGGAAAGAGATTTTCAAGCGGTTTGCTGGTGATTTTAATCGTCTCTGCCGCAGTTGGAATCTCTCTCTCACATTTGCTCTTTCTCTCCACGATTCTTGTTTTTCAAGTTTTTTTTTCTGATGCTCCCCCTATACTCCACTCTCCTTTACATCACTTGCTAAGTAAATGTGTTTGTGGTGTATCTTGGTCTTTTGGTTAGCATCGACTCCTTCTTCGCCAGAGTCATCGTCTTCATCTGTGCTCGTATTTCTCTGGCTGCTTATTATAACTGACATATGTATCTAGATATGGACACTGGCCGCCGCAGTTGCCACAAATATATAATTGAGGGTGCCTTTTTTGCATACACGTATGAACGAGTATATATGGGATAGCGATGATAATAGTAGTAACAGACCCCTTGGCTCAAACATATGATTACCGGCAACACTATTTTCAAAAATGAAATCGAGTTCGTTTACCTACAGATGTACATAAATATATTGTCAATGATGATGAGCCCGTGTCTCAGACAGTAGTCGCTGTTCACTAATTATGGTCCAGCTTTATGTTTTGATACCTGCACATGATGCTTACGATTTTCAGGTAGACTTTATTTCGGCATTAAAAATGCATTTGCACACACTCGTCTACAGAGGAAACATGTACAATCGAGTGTGAGTTATCTAGAAACTTATAGTCCCATAGCTTATGATCCTCTGATAACCTTAGGGACAAGCTCCTTTAACTCTAACCAAAGTGATCTTAAGGTTTATTATCGTTGCCTGCGGTCATAATTCATTTTCTAGTCAAAACCGAATCTCAAGTGAAAAAAAAGATAGGCAGAGACACGAAGAGCTCCCCATTCTTCATTGGGGCTGTTAATAATAACACAAGTTTCCTGGTGCCGAGGCCTGCCTCCGAGGTGTGATTTCTTAAGTGTAGGAGTCATGCGGCGCACAGCCAGTCACTGACTGGGGATGCTGCAGCATCTAAAAACCAAGAACTGTGTGTAGTGAGTTTCGTCAATTCAGAGACCATCAGTTTTAAATACTCTACGAATACTTTAAAATAAAAGTACCAAACATAATATTTTCCGTATTGTAAGAGTATTTTTAAACTATTCCTGAGTTCTTCGCTTGCATTCCAGTAAAGTCGCTTTTGATGGCGATTCGATTACACAATGTTGGTAGCCTTTGTGCTAATAATGCTTAGCATTTTACCTAATTAACAGTCGAATAAGTGATTTTAACCGAAGCCATGGCTTTTAATTGCTTTATCATACCACACAAATGCATTGTATAAATTAAAAAACAGATGAAAGAACATTTTTACTAAAAATTGTGTATACAAACGAATTTCAAGCATGGTGGATTTTGAAAAAAAAAAAAAAAAACTTAATGTGGAAAGGGCCTGCCACTCTACCACCTCAAAGAATTAAAGACGGACGCACATCATACCAGACAAACTGGCGGGCAACAATATATGTACATATGTATGTATCTGGAACGAATCGTAGCTAGCATTATTGATAGAACACTCAAAATTAGATACAAATGAAGAGAGAAAGCAAGAAAGAGAGACAAAGACCGAATGCAACATGGCCAACAGATGTGCGCAACAGGCTCCTAATCCAGGCCGAACAAAGGTTTCGGAAAAAGAGACAAGCTGAAAAGGCCTCAACAAAAGGTTTGAAATGTCATTTAAAGTGTGACTGGGCATTAAATCAAAGTCAGGCAAAGACCGAAAACACAGTATACTCTGTATTGTATACTCTTTTGATGCTTTTGTGTATGTATGAATCTTCCTGTTGCATGGATGGAAATTTGTGTCAACGTGGGCGAAGAAGAGTAAAAATACACCAAAAATTCATTTCATGTTGTCATTCAGCATCACACACAAAACATATGAACAAAGACACAAAATTCTTTAGTTCCCTCATTCCAGCAATGAATTCTTTAATGTTCATAGTAACAAAATAAAGCTAAAAAAAACTCAGTGCAGGTTCCAAACTCTGAACATCATTCCCTAATCTGTTGCCCAAAGTGTTGCTCCGTTGACCGACTACACGTCTTTCCAATATCAAGAAAACCATGAAAATTCATCACAGTGAAGTATAATTAAGTATACTCTTTTTTTTACCATTCTTTTGCACCTTAATTCCTCTTGTTTTGCTATTCAACTTCAAACCCTTGAAGGCAAGAGGTGTTAAAGTTATATGGAATTTCCAACAATAATAAATTATAATTACTCGCAACTCGACAACACCATCAACGTGAAAATACTTCGAAACACGTGAAAAATAATTTGTAAACGCATTAAGAATTCCTCATTAACACCTCAAATCAGCATTGGCGATGATTTTCTCCTGCTGACTACCCTGGCCCTAGGGTAAAATACTATAAATAAATGTATGTACACATACACATATGTATATAGTAGGTGGATGCAGTTGCTGAGACAAGAAATCTGCATAACCTGCATATCTTTTGATCTAAAAATAAAAATGTATATTCTTGTCTAACATAAGCTCTTCTTTATTTTTGAGTCGTTGATAGGGGCTTGTTTGTACTCACGCAACAGTACGAACTAGCGAATGTTTTAACTTTTAATGCTTATGAGAATATGTTATTGTCTGGACAAACAATATTGTTAATGCATTTATATAATGTGTGAACAGGTAGGTTCAAATCGCACAGTTTCTATTTTTATTTGGCTTACCACTTTCAATAGATTTCTTTTTGAGGGGCATGGATAATGATGCTGATTCTTCTTCAACGTCATCGAGGCTTTCCGCATTTAGCCTTTCCGTTCCAATTTCGAATCCGTTTAGTGTAAAGGCTGCTGCTGTTTCACCGTCCAATAGAACACGATGAGAATCGCTGCTGCATTCACCTACAAAAAAGCAAATTCAAAAGCATTGTGTAACAAATATTAGTAAATTGAAAAACTGTGTAACTAATTTGTAAACATGGAGTGGCGGTTGTAGGGTGAATGAGAATAGAAGAAGCAGGAGAAAATTACAGAGCTTGGTACTCGAGTTCTTGATAGAACTTGCGTTTTGCTTTGCTCTGGCGCCAAGCAAATGTCAATTAATAATTTAAAAAACAACAATTGTGCGTTGTCGGGCGCCTGAAATCCGAGATCTTAATGGAAAATACGACGAAAATATATAGGACCATAGTCTTCAAATCGTACCGAAGTTTTTATGCACTTCACTGTTAAGACCAATCAGTATTTTTGTTATATACAAATGTATGTACATACAAAATATTTATTACAACTTCTGATTAGGATATTACTACAAATTTGTCTAGTAGAAGCGTATACCCTGTAATGCACACAAATTCTGAACATAAAACTTCTTCCCTTTCTTTAAAGTCCAAATGAAAAACGTGGGCATCTTGCATTTGAAGTACGTGGGTCTGGATTTAAACCTACGGGCTTTCTTACCGTCAAACTAAACGTGTGTCATAAAGTTGGTCAAAAGCCAGTAATTTGCGGCTTCCTACAGATTGAATGACTGACTAGTTTTTCATCTCCCTGCACATCTCGCTCCACCTCTATCAGTCTGTCTGCCAAGCGAGCACATCTTTAAGATAATGTTTGACAGTCTACTGAGATTATGTCTAGTTTCGCTTCACACGCAACCCCGCAAACGTAACTGCATCTCTCAACCGGCCTACGCAGTCTCTACACTCGATTCAATCTACTCTACTTTAAGATGCGAATGCTTAGTATGGGTCCATTCAGCTTATTCAAAGCGGAAGCAGTTCAGACTATGTCTAGGGAAAGACTAGAGGGTGTCGCTGTTGATGGTTTGCCAAAATTAATGAGCAACATTCAAACATAACTTGATAAACATGAAAAATTGTTTATATTTTGGTATATCAATCACCATGAAATGATAAGCATTATTTATTCGGATGCATCATTGATATTCGAATCCAAGTAAGAAAAGCGAGCACCCCTGAAACATATATTGGAATAATGAATGGATAATTTTAATCGTCTGCTGTAGACTTCCTGGTCTTTGGGTGGCCAGTAATGCGAAGAAGGATGAGTGTAAAAGAAAAAGGATGAGTGTAAGAACTGTGAAATTATATTAGGTGTAGACCCCCAGTAAAGATAACATTTGAGTAAAGTAACTGCATACAACTAAAGCTATAAAGGCTTTTCAATTCACAGGTTCATCTTCCACTTTTTATTTCTCGAATAATTTATTGAAAGTCATTGTCGTCTAATTTTGAGGAAACCGGGTGACAAAACTTAAAGAACGACCATGTCATCAATCAACAAACACTCAGAGAATATGAGAATATGTTACATTGTCAAGTTTTTTTATCTGTTCATTCATTATTCATAATTTTTGTTCGCTGTGTAGTTGCAGATGAAAGTTTTGCCTTTTTTTTTGTTATCTTGACAATTAGCCAGAAGGCAAGCGAATAACAACAACAATGTTTGCCAATCTTTGCCTGCTTTTCGACTACTGCACTTAAGATTGCAACAGGAGCCACAGCTGCAACGCTTGAAATGTTTTCTCTTGGCTGCTGGTAGTCAAAACAAAAACAAAAATAAAGTTCAATGTGCCGAACCCCAAAACCCCAAACCACACCCAGCTATACATAGTATTATAATGATCATAATCATGTTCATGATCATTACTACTACATGGGGGCAATTCATTTGGCATGCAGTCGGCATTTGCTTTTATTTCAACGTAATTGCGAATTGAATCTTTTTGAAGCGATGCGCTAAAACTATATGCAAACTAAATCATCGCCATATGCATATTGATTGATTGATCAGACTATGTACTGGTATCTTCTATACTTATACTATACATATATGCATATACACAGATAGAAAGTAATTCACACGTGCTCCAGTTTGTGTGTGTTTGCATGTGTTTGGATTGCATAAGTAATCAGCATTCTATATCTCTTACGCAGTGTTTTTAAACTGCAATTGCTGCACCTACATGCATTGTCACGTTTCCCAGTTTCTTAGCCATTCTTGAGAATGGGTCTAACAATTTTCCAACATTTGATAGATGGTTTATGTATGCAAAAGTGTGAAGAATTTAGTGCTAGTCACTTACACCCGTCTGCCCGCAGTGTTCAACGCGACGACAACAAGTGCCTGGCACTCAATCAATTGTAGTTTATCAGTTATCAGTTGTCGCTTTTTCTTTGCTTGGCTTCACTTTATTGCGTTGCACTAAAATTTGCCAAAGTTCTCAAACGTATTTTCCAAGAAAAAAAAGATAACCAAATGCCTAATTGGTTCTAATAAATAAGGTCAGCAGACAGCCAAAATTACTCAGCTGCCCTCACTACGAAGTTCTCAAAAATTGTAATTGCACTTATGTGGCAATTAAAAAATGTTTCTTCAGATTTTCAAAGTTGCAAAAAAAACCGAGACAAATTTTTAGTCATTTTTGAAAACAAAAAATGCATTATAAATAGATCAAAGAAACATTTTTCCCAGAATTTTGGTAATATGTAAAGACAAAAAATTCGCCTTAGAAATTCAGTTGGCTAAGAGACATCTATGTTAAACTAAATGTAAATGATCCACAGCTGCCGACGGAGTTGGATTCACATGACTGGTAGTTGGCTGGCTGGGTGCTGTCCATCAACGCTCCAAGTCTATGCTAAATGAGCTGCATTAGTGCAGTATGTGGCCTCCCGTTGATTCTCTTCTTTTACCATAAATCCCACCATATCAACAGTGGGATCGTGTGAACATTAGTCAAAAATGCGTAAATGAAATCAATTAAAATTACGCATCGCACTAGTGCTGCATATCAACAAAAAAGGAAAAAAAAACTCGGTTATGTTTACATTAGCCTACGCGCTTGGCATGGTCTAATGAAGGCACGTCCCAACGTCTCCAATTGGGCTTGGCACCTACGAAGTAGCAGAACCAGAGAATCCACCAGCGGTGTTATTGCTGGTGCAATCGTAGAAGGGGATATTATGGGCATGCAATCAGCAATGGTATGGCCACAAACTTCTTGCCCACTTCAATTTGTTTACAACAACATGCAGGCACTGCCCGATTACTGCATATGCCCCTTCAACACCAAACTCCGTTCTTCAAAGTTGGAAAAGGGTGAGGGTCTCGTCTCTTCAGTTCTATTTTTTTTCTGCTTAATCACACAATGCAGCTTTAATTTTCTTTAAGAAATGAAAACTCATCGTATAATAACACAATCAGTGGACCCACAGAGTGTTCGAATGCCATCATTATAGGGATGGCTCCCCAACCATTTTGTCCAGTTCAGTCAGTTAGTTCAAGGTGTTGTTGCATGTGGCATGAAGATCAACTTCAATTTGTGGCATCTTTTTTTTTCTAAAATGCTTATAAATGCATGGTAATCATTAAATGAAATTTTTTAAAAATCATGGAAGTACACAGTACCTAATCCTTCTTAGAGAACGAGATTAAACAGGTTTCTAAATAGTTGATTATCAAAAACAAATATTTTGAAATATTAGGGTACTGATAGAATTAAATAGTTCATAATGTGCAATAACCATCTGAGAAATACGGAACAAAAACTCAATCACGCGATTTCGCAAGCACTTTATCAGTGATGTTTTAGAATGGTTCTATTGCAGATTCTTTTGGAAATATTTACATAAACGACAAAATTGTTTCCTTTTCTTTATCAGTGATGTTTTAGAATGGTTCTATTGCAGATTCTTTTGGAAATATTTACATAAACGACAAAATTGATTCCTTTTCGAGTTGGCAAACCAAGTTTAAACCAATCCGCACACACATCAAGTAAAACTCTCAACTTACACAAGTAAACGAAAAGAATAGCGTATCACATAGCGATAATACTTGTTTTATTTATACTTCATGCTTGCACTTGGGATTGAGGGGTATATTAAAATCCTAAAATTAACGTAATCGGTAAAAATTGAATAGCTCCTGCTGTATGTAAGAATATAATTTAAATTTGGCACATTTATTTATCCGAATCATACGAGATTTGTTTGCACTTCTTACTGGGTATAAGCAAGTCAATTCGCTTTCTGCCTTATTCCGTTTATTGTTTATCGTTTAGCCAACTGGATGGGCCACCCAAAAGCAGTCAACATACTGCATTTGTAAACCAAGACACGGTACTACAAATTTTTCAAGCCAAGTTTAGTAATAAGGATATTTTAAGAGTATACATCAATGATATTTATTAGTCATTGTCTTTTTTCGCATTTGTGAGATTTGTTTAGTAGATACATGTGTGTATGTATTTTCTGTCATGTAGCATTAAGTTGAAAAACCCAAATATTATGTTGCCTGGTGTAATACGTATGTACGTTCATATGTATAAGCTTTATATAAATATTTTTCTTTGCTTGGCAGCGGTCTCCACGGCATTTTGACTGACGTTTGATTTGTAATTGAAAAGACTGAAAGGCAGGCATCAGCTGAGCAAAATTCTCTAGCTGTTTATATCTTTAGTTTCTATATTATTCGAACATAAAACCAAACATTTTGGGTGGTCTGGTCTTAGTTGGCGCTGACGGTTGGATGTGTTTTTATTTCTATTTCTCTTTTTGCAACGCTCAATTTGGAACAAAAAAGAGGCCTAGCAATTGAAGATTTCCTGTCAGAGCACGTTGATTGGATGATGATGCGGCTCATCGCAAGAAGATTCTACAGAAAACACTTAAATTGAATAATGTCACCCAAAACGCGTTGAAAATTATGATCAGCTCTTCAGACAACTACACTCTCGGCTACCTCTCCAACCGCTCTCCCGAGTCTCCCTCTTACTTGAGCTGAAATTGCAATTTCTTTAGATGATCGCAGATGGACAAGGGTTAAAGAAAAGATGAAGCATGCTGTTATACCCATATCAACAGCTACGTTGGCATGTAATTCAATCTGCGGATGCCAGAGGCCCAACAAAAGTGTGAAGTGTGAAGCATTTTGAGTAAAAATAAGAAGTGTATTGTCTACAATTTTGGAATTCAAATATGTGCAAGTGTCAGCGGCACAAAGTAAAGATACACAAAACGAGACAGTCAGAGATGGAGATAGATAGACACCGCGACAATCTCCTCTGCTTGTCTTGCATGGCGAACACTCTGGTTGTCTTTTCTGTTTAGAATTCTTTATTTATTTTTATTCTTTTACTTCATTTTTTCTTTTCTTTTAGTTATATTTTATTTATAACCAAAAGGCCAGGCCGTAAAAATGTTTCTATACCCTTGCAGGTAAAAAATTTAATATGATATAGTCGTCTGAATTTATTCACATTCGGAACAAATTTGGTGAAAATCGCGTAAAAAGCAAAGAAGTTCCCTGTACAAAATATGCGAACTATTTAATATAGTGGTCTGTAACAAATATTAAAATTTATGCGACCAGAGCTATACGAATTTGTCTAGTTCTTATGACAATTTATTAAAAATAACATAAAATAAAATTTTCAAAAAGTAACAAAGTTACAAAAAAAATAATGAATAAGGTTTTAACTTTGAACAATAAATTAATATACCCGTTTTGCAAGGGTGTAAACTGGGATGAAACAACAAATGCCGACGCATTGGAAAAGGAAGAAAACAGCGCAAATCAAAAGTGGTAAAGGTTGACACGTTAAAGTGTTTGACGTCTCAAAAAAAATTCTATTATGTGTATGGATGTACTTCACATATGTATGGATGTATGTACATATTGTGCTTTTTTTGATATCAGTTTCAAAGAGTGTCTGGGCCATCGGCAAGATATCCAAAAGGTTACAAAAGGCGAAGACTCTTCGACCGTTGATTTAACTTTAAATATTTCGATCTTTCTTTACGTAAGTCGTCGTTGAAAACAATTATCAAAAATATTTTACAAACAGAATGTTATTATTAATAATGATTGAAAAGTGGCATATTTCTCATACATAAATATCAGATTAAAAAAAAAAAAAAAGAGAAAACTTAAAGACTACTATTATTAATTTACATATGTGTTAATGGATATGGATATATTTCCACCACCGTTTTGCATCATTTCGAAAACAAATCATTGAATGTTTTTGGTTAAAAGCCCCTCGCATAACTCCCACTCAAATGCCAAAAACTATAGCAAAATATTAACTGTTTGTCCAAAGGGTGAACAAAGACACGTTATCGTTTTCTTCTTTTTTGTTTAATTTTTACGCTTATAACAACCAAATTTGTTACGCTCGTGTGAAATAAAAAAGACCCGAATCACACTAAAATATTCAAGCGACACAAAAGGTTCAATCAAAAACTAGAACAAGATCGATCAATCGATCGGGAAACTTTGTCGGTGTCTATTGTCTATTATTTCAATGGAAGAAACATAGAAATAAATATATTTTGCACATGCCACAAGTTAGATTCGGGTATTTCTGCCTATACCTAATTTGCATATTTCAGCCGGAAATTTTAGGAGAAGAATTTTTAAGGGCAACATCTTGCTTACTAAATTTAACTGAATTGTAAATTTGGCGACAGAAATATTACATAAAAGATTATCTCGAGTTAAGAGTAGCTTTCGTTTTGTTCTATATGCAAGTCAAGGTTCCTTTACTAAATACTCTTTAGAACAAAAAGGTGCAAAAAAGCAAACGGAATAAAAAGGTTTAAATTTAATGTGTAGATTAACAAAATATGGGCATTTCTTGGGATGACAGTTACAAAAGCTCGTGGAGGCGACAGCAACCACAATTACACGATCAACCACATTTGCTCGTTTTCTTTTTATATATTTCAGACGATCGCCTAACAAGCAAAAAACTTTAAATGCAACTGGTGACCGAAAATTAAATGTCCTGTGCACCAGTAAACGTAGAAATGACACATCAGATAAGACAATATCACCTACCTACCTGGACCAAAACGGTCTCACAGAAAGACACGAGCGCGATGGCTAAGACTGCGGCTGCGTCGTTGGAGCTGATGCTGCATAACGTTGCCAAGATGCAACAATTGATTGCGAAAACAGCAACAACAATGTGAATCGCGCTCAGGGCCGTTGGACAGCAGCAACAGCAGCTCCCCATTTGTAGTTTTGCAAACCAAAAGACAACACGAAATACAACACAAATTGTGGTGTTGAACAGCATGTTCCTTTCCCTCAGAAGCCCTCTTCCGCTACGAATCCCCGCATATCATGGCTAATACAATGCACAACCATACACATTTTGGGCAACCTTTTTATGTATGGTAGTTGTTGTACTTTGAGAAAGTCTAATTGATGATTGACTTGCCATAGTCTGCGCTAGGCAAAAGGCGTCTACGACGACAACCGAGACAGTGCTCATTACGTAGCAAACATCTGCACCATTGCCATGGAAGAAGGTTTTTTTGGTGTCTTCCCCAGAGACATACAGAAATGCCAATTTTCAATGCCAATTCGCAAGACCAAAATTGTCGTTTGCCTGGAAAGGTTTAATTCACAATGCACCGTGGTATTGAAATCGAAAAAGAATCGTTTCAGTGACATTTTTGGGCATTTATCAAATAAAATATTACATTACAGAAGACGTGAAGACATAATTTTATAAGTTTAATAACATGCAGTTATTAAACTTATTCCACTGTACATTCAGCAAAAATAAAAACCAAGGGAAAGCACACAGAAATTTACGAATTTTCGCTTCAATTTTTATTATTTTTTTTTTTTAAACGGCACAGGAAGAGATAAATTGCGATTCTTTTGTGTGGATCGCATTGTTGTTGTTTCTTTTGATGCCTTGGTGTTGCCTCTTTAACACTTCCCGAGGAAGGTCGTCGAGGGGAAAAAAATTTTAAGGCTCGTTTAAATTAGCTTTGACAAGATAAATGATCCCAAAGAATATCGAATTGAATGCAAAGTACATGGGATAATATCTATCTAAAATTAGTCCCTGAACTGACGCTCAGAGTTGAAGTTCACTCCTCATTCTCATTATGTCCAGCGTCATTTCGCGTCATTCCGTCTGCTATTTCAATTCTTCACAGCGCAACAAAACAAAAAAGGGAAACACGCTAAGTATATATAATTTAAGGCACATCCCTCCCGCCTGATGCAATTGGCATCGAGGCGTCAAAAGGCTTATTAAAAGAAATTTGCAATTGCAACGGACAAAATGCGCAGCGAAACGAAGCGAACGAATCCCTAACATTTCAAATTGCCCAGTCTCAAGTCGCAACCAAGATGCACAACTCGAGATTTCGTTCATTCACAGTCTGGCGTCGAGCCATTTATGCTGGCTCTCCTTTCTCTGCTTTTTCGCCTGCTTTAGCTTTATAAGGCCCGCATCGCAATCACAATGGGGCAGGCACGAAACTCCACTTTTAGAAGGCACCTTATCTGCGCAACGGCATCATTATTTCACACCAGACAAGGAGCAATAGCAGCAGCAGAAGGCACCAGCAGCGGCGGCAGAAAAGGGCATACAAACGGCATAAATATTATGGCCAAAAGTTGCAGCAACGGATAGAAGGAAACCAGACAACATGGACTGCAGGCTTCAGTTAGAGATGATATCGCTCGACCGTTCAAAGTTTCAAACTTAAGACAAAATCTGATGTTACCAAAAGAGAACCCCAATAAATAACCATCCGAAGAATAAGGAAAAACTAAGTTTACTATATTATATGGCAAACGAAATTGAGATTTTAGGTTGTAATGGTAAACTAATCGATTATAAGGTAAACAGTTTTTGGAAACGAAACTCACGATGCCGTCTCTAATAAGAAACTTAGAGATCGCATATCGAAAGCACAGTACGTGGCCTGCAAAACCATGAAATGCTTAAACATAAATTCAAAAAGACGTAAGAAAAGTAAGGAAAAGAAGAGGACCAGGAAAAGATGAGGGCATGAACGCGACGGAAACAGCAGCAGCTTGACTAAGCTGCTTGCGAGTACGGTCCTGTGCCGATTTTTCTCGGCAGATTAGTCGTCTCAGGCATACATAGAGCAGCAATTTGGTGTCCTTTTCTTTCTCTTTGACTGTTTGTAGGCAGCTCAATGCGCTCATCTGCTATATTTCGAATACGATACTTAAACTTTCCTTCGATTTTGTAAGTAAGTTTTCTTAGCGACCGCTTGGCTATGTTAGAATAAATGATCGGTTGTTTGGTTCAACGACCGAGCATATTACATAAACGAAATGATTCGTTATGCTTTAGTGGCTATTGTTGATTCCTAAAAGGTTCACGCCTACACTAACCGCTTTAGCTCATCTTAACTTTGTCCGTCGTCTGCGGCGGCAGCACAAACTGTACCCAAAGGTGTGAATTTTGCAGCCTGTGCATATTCCCCAAAGGGACAAAACCTCGAAAATAAAAAGCCAACCATTTTTTTTAGCTTCAACTTAAACTCCAGCTTCTGGGTAAGCCTTTATTTTACTGCCAAGGCAATTCTCTTGGCCGCAAAACGTGGCAGGAATTTTTAATGTATTTCAGAAAAAGAAAACAAAAAACCAAGCTTAAAGAGGACAGGAACGGCAAACGTAAAGTGTGATTAACGCGTACCTAAGACTCGGTTGCAAGCTCTGATTGTGGTCTGCCTTTTTGACACACACTTACACACTCACACAAACTTATACAAAACTTAAAACTCGCAGCCGTTGACAAAAACCCCGGGGATGCCAGCCATAAAGAAGATGACGATGACGACCAGCCAAAGCAACGTCAAAAACCATCCAAATGCTCGCAGAAGCTGCACAAAAACTTGCCTTGAAGTTGGACTCGGCTTCTCATTCTTCCTTCCTTATATTTCTCTCCCTCATTCCCTCCTCCCTCCCTTTTTTTATACCTGGTTTTTTTCATGCGTAGCTCGAGGCTTGAATGCCCAACTGGTTATGCCCAACGCAGCAGCAGCACAAGATAAGCAACTCAGAGATGATGCCTCTGCACTTTGCATGCTTCTTAACCCACGTTGATCGTTCTACCTAGCCAGCCGCCATCGGCTCTTTTTGGGGGCATTTAATGAGTGCTGTGTCTGGCTCTTCGTTGAATACTGTTTCCCTGGTCCGTTTCGTGTTGGTGACTGCATCTTTTTAATAATATTGTTTACGTGACATTTGATTTATTGTGAACTTTTTCTTTTGACAGATTATGTGGCGACCGTAGAGTACACCACCAGTTTGTTGGCTACTGGTATTTTTCGTATGAACGTTCCTTCCATTCTTTATTCGTCGATTCCCAATGCAAGGATCGATGATGGCGACGGCGGCGGCGTACATTTAATTGGCACACACGTTGGTAGGTTCAAACTGGTAGGGATCGGCATTGGCTTAATGGCCTAGCAAATTATGTAAGCTGTGCATGGAATGATTGGATACTGGGCAAATCAATTAGCTGACCAAATAACAGTTGTCGGACGTAGCAATTATTTACAATTACACCGGAAAATCTTGAAATAAATAAGCTTAATTTGGGAATGCAGGTAATTGTGTAAATGTACGAAAGAATTCAGACAAATATATACTGAAATATCATTTGAATTAACGTAAAATTTGTCTTTCTATAAATAAAGTTTTAAATTTAAATTGAAATGTTACTTAAACTGAAATGTGGCTTATTTAATTACAATATTTAATATTCAGTTAAATAGCACTGAACAGATAAACTAAATAGAATGTACTTAATAAGTATAAAACACAAATCTAAAAGCACAGTCGATTCCTTTGTTATTATGATCGTCTGGCAGTTATCCGCTGACTGTATTCTTCCTGCCAAGTGATTTTACGCCTTTTTATAAGCCAGATCGCACCCAAGAAACCCAATAAAAAAAATTAATAGTTCTTGTCATTTCGTTGGACCAAAAATATAATTAAAAATGTCTCAACTGCCAACAGATTCGATAAATCAGTTCACACAATCGGCAGGGATCAAATAAAAAGACGCGCACAGACGTCCGCTTGCTTTCGTTGGTTGGTTTGTACGTTCCTTTAGTTCGTTTTAGCGTTGGCCCGTAGCCAGGCCATATCAAGGCCAGTTCATGTTCCCGTTTGAATGTTAAATGTAAGAAAAATGTTCTCAACGTATACCAAAATTAAAGAAAAAAGGCACAGACACCTTTGCGTGAATTTAATTTTAAGGTCTCTCTCTCTCCCGCTCCCTTCTCAACACAATGTCTCTGTGTTCTTCTGGTCGTTTGATTCGTTACGATTATTTACAGAGAGCTCGACAATGTGTTTTAATTAAGAACCAGTTTTTTTTTCGTACCACATCACATTGTATGGACGTTTACAAATTAAACTCTGATAACGTAAAGTTTTTCTCGGCGGTGCTCGGAGATTTCGAACAATGTGGGTGCTTCTAAAAAACACCAAAATTTAATTATACGAACTCCAAAGTACGGCTCTGGTTATTGTATATATAGAGTGGTTATCGTTAAGACTTTAATCTTTATGGGTTATGGCAGCACTCGAGTGGTTTGGTTAGGGTCGATTTTGTTTTTTTTTTTTTCATCATATTTATGAAGACTGTCAATAATAATAGTCATAATAACAACATAGCAGCAACATAAATACCCTCACTCTCCTCCACCACTCGCCATCGTCGACATGGATGCTAATGGTGTTGGGGGTATGTACGCGATCGTTTTAATATTGACACGCCGATAATGTCATAAATGTGACAGCGATAAAAATCGCTACAATTTTGTGCATCGCCGCATTGTGGATAATGAAGTAGGCGGAGGAGATGACGGAGGTGAAGGCAGTTGGTTAGTGTACGTGTATGTTATCTCCAGTTGATTTTTGATGTACTATGCAATTGGTACGCACACACAGGTTCTCTCAGGCATTTAAACACCAAATTCATATTGACTTTTTACAGCTATGGCAAATGTTTAAACAAAGACTTTGCACACATTACTATTGACATTTTGATTAAGGTTCACAGGAAATATTATGCCATTAAGCAGGAATCTTTTTCACTATGTCGTATGTAAAGTTGTCTGGCGTTGGCTTCGTTATTGGTTCCTTTGACAGGGAACACACAGTCGGAGGTACGTACGCTCTTCCTACATACATACATATATAAATAAATATTTTTTAGTCTAAATGTAAGTTACATTTTATGCAAAGTCAGACACGATTTTGCACTAAAGAATACTGAAGACTGTAAAAGACGGTACGAGAAGACTTCAAGAGTGAAGTAGAGTAAATTAAACTTTGTCGCCAGGTGGTATTTATTTACATTTTAATTAGGATTTCTACTTTAGAAATCAAAATTTGAGGTGATTTTGTCGCTCGACACGATGATGTTACTTATTTAAAAGAAATGAAGTAAGTAAGTCGTCTCGCCGACTTGGGTATACCATACACCAGGGGAAACAAATATTTAAAATTTCGAAAACCAAATGTTTGTCTATTAAATTGTTTTAACATGCCTCATACCATATGCTATCTCGCTCACTCTACAAACACACGAGCACTCTAGCGCCGCCACTACCCAACGGCCAATTCTGCCCTTAGGGATCGCGTAGCAAAATACGTTCATACGTATATTTTGTATGTTTCTAGTCCGATTTCAATCAAATTTGGTAGTTTGGTAGAAATAGATAAGATTAATTAGTCTGCCGAATTTGATCGCAATGGTCAAAAAATTGCAAGAGTCAATCGGTTTTTTCTAAATTATGGACGCGGAAGTGGGCGTGGCAACATATTAAAATATATATATTCTGCGCGCATACTAAGCTAGTATACATACTAAATTTGGTGACTTTAGCTTTGTTAGTTTTCAAGAAAATCAGTTTTGTTTAATTTGCAGGGGCGGAAATGGGCGTGGCAAAATTTTTAAATAGTCAATATCTGCGCGTCTATTAAGCTAGCTTACATACCAAATGTAATGTCGGTAGCTTTCATAGTTTTTAAGAAAATCAGTTTTTTGTAAATTCCGGGGGCGGAAGGGGGCGTGGCAAAATGTTGGAACAATTATTTTTTGCGCGCTAACTAAACGAGTATATAAACCAAATTTGATGTTTCTATCTGTTATACTTTTTAAGAAAGTCTGTTTTTTGTAAATTCCGGGGGCGGAAGGGGGCGTGGCAAAAATTTAAAACAAACTCGATAAGCGTACATACTACACGAGACTGCATACCAAATTTGGTGGCTCTAGCTCTTATAGTCTCCGAGATCTAGGTGTTCATACGGACGGACGGACGGACGGACAGACGGACATGGCTAGATCGACTCGGTTGTTGATCCTGATCAAGAATATATATACTTTGTGGGGTCGGAGATGCTTCCTTCTGCCTGTTACATACATTTTGGCGACTTTAATATACCATTTCACCCTATGGGTGTATGGTATAAAAATATCTGCTATCTATGTATGTATATTCAAAATCCAAAATACACGTCAATCGGTCGATTGGTATTCACAATTTGATGGATTCCGTTTTGGAAAAAATGTTTGTTTCGGTCAGATTGGTAAAAAAATAAATAAAAAGAATCAGCATAAGAGCCATTCCATGCTCCCTGGCTCTCGGTCCTTTGTGCCTTTACTTTTCCATTGCTTCCAGCTAAGCGCGAAATTTCGCGTACGTGCGAAGAGAATGGGAAAAAAGTATTATATATATACTTTTTGTTGTGGTTATCGGCGCGTTTGTATCGCAAAAACGAGGAAATATAAAAAGAAATCAACAGAAAGAGCAGCCAAGCCGGCAAAAATGCGACGCACAATTAATCATATCAGAATATATTGCGCCCTTTTGGTGGCATAAATCTCTCTTTAGTTTGGAGGGCTGTAAGCCGGCTTAGCAGAAACACTTCAGGCTGGAAAAGGAAGGGACTGAACACAAACCTAGAATTTTAGCGCTTCACGCGCATGCGCAACAAATCGCTTGATTAGTTTTTACTGCTGACATAGCACTTTGGGTCAACAGGAAATCTCTAAAAGCTTTCTGGAGACGCTTAATTTTTGGGATTACGTATTTGATCGTACGCAGTTTTTAATTATGCGCCTTTCCAGAGTATTAGCCAATTAAGCAAAATTAAAACCACCTCGTTCGGAATTGCAACAGCTGTAAGGTAAGGTGTCGCCATAGAAGGGATAAGCAATTTACCCTCAACAGCGATGCAGACTTTTCTAATTAAATCCTGAGCTGTGGACAATGTTGTTGCTCGTTCTTGCATCAAGCTCTTTTTTAATTAAAGCAATAATGAGCACACTTACTGGCAAGTTTCCAACAGCGCTAAAGATCCACGAGATGGAATAGGAATTCCTATAACTAGAATCATACATATATGGATTTTGTTTTAAATAAACAACATATTTGCGATAGCTACATATGTATTTGCTATGCAAATACCCTTGCACGAATCATTCTTAAAGTATACTAGTTTCAACATGACAATATAGAACGAAATAAATCTTAAGGTGAATGCTACTTTCGCTCTAAAACAACTCTTCGCGGCAAAAAGAAATACGCATAAAGAAACCTGAAAAGTAGGGATGTAGCTCGATTTAAGTGGATATAAATTTTACAACTTTATGAGCGGATTGTTTATAAAAATATCATCCTAATGACACCATTTGGATATACGGTGTGCAGGTAAAAAGGACCCGTGCATAAAATTTTTCGATTTATGTGAACCACAGCTTTAAATGCAAGTAAAAACTGAAAATAGTTACTTCATTGTGGTTATGGTCGTATATTGTATATGTACCCTTCTCTAACTCTTTGTCATGGTTTACACTCGATTTGTTAACTAACTTTTTTTCTCTATTGCTAATTAGCCATGACATTGGCAACAGCAACAACTGCCCAAAGAACCAATATAGTCTCGTACGGCCGATACTATGACTAGCCTTTAGGCACAAAGCGCTAATTTGAGGCATCGTTAACGTTAACCAAGAGGCAACTGGCCGCTGGCCACTGACTAGTGTTCTCCACTCTAGTCAGAGAGTTAACCGCCTATCTTAATTTTTACATTTAATAACCACATTGCTGTGTTGCCACTGTGCTTCGTGGTTAGAGGTGGTTTGTTGCTAGTTGCCCGATCTCAACGGGCGGCCATTAAGCTTAATATGGGTAGGTCGATTCTCTCCACTTTAAACTGAACCAAAGTGTGAAGAAAAGTGTCGGCAACAGAGACACAGAGATAGCCAAGGGAGCTTTTGGCTCGAGTCCATGCACATTTCTTGGAAGTAATAAATAAAAGGCGGCAAAATTAAAGGAAGGAAACTAAACTGGTAAAGAGGTATTGTTCTGCTTTACCCACAACTTATTGGTCCGATCTCATAAGTGTAAAATAAATTTTATTTATTCTGATTAAGGATAGGCATCCTCTTACTCGTCCTCTGCGGGTCAATGAGTTAGCTTTATCGTGCCCACACAATTAGTGATTGTTACGGTTGTTTCTTTTGAAGCTAAACATTTTCGTTGCGGTGACTTCGATAGATGGTTAACACATTTTCCATTTGCTATTTTTTGGTCTGTCAACACTTGTTATTGTTCAAGATTCTTTGTTAAACAAAAGCTAAGGTAATATAATCAACAATCAGCAAGAAACAACAAAATTTGCCTATAAACTGCCTGCTTAATTTTTTGATGAGCTTAGACTCGTAAAGTATATCATAATGGTAGCTGCTCTATAAAAATGAAATTAGTGCCATGAAGTGGGAAGTCTATAAACCGAAGATTGCGTACACTCTAAAATTAAGACTCAGAAAATTAATTTACAATTATGCAACAAATACGAATAGAAGCGATATTTATACAAGAAGAAAATAAAACAAATACATTTTTGCTTTATAAATATTAACAGTTGTTTTAGGTTTTTTAATAAAAATTATTTTAGTTTTCTTTTCCTTAAATGTTCTTTCAGTTCTTTTCCAACAAAGTCAATAAATGACTGATTTGTGGGATATTTCGAAAAACGGAACTTAACAATCGAATTTAGTAAGCATCTCTGGTTTATATTTGCTCAGCTCTGCTATTAATTACTAATTTAGCAACTGAGATATTTGCATTGTAGATTTATGTATTTTTTTAATTAATCTCTATTTTAGATTGAAATAAATTGAAACCCGAAAGCGAAAAAAGTGTGAATTTGTCTAACCAAATAAAAAATCAATTTTATTTTAGCATATCGTATTCTTTTATAGCCATCAAGCAAACAAACTTCCTCATAAAACACAATCAGTTTTAGTGCGCCTGAAAAATGTTCTTCAATGTTGATGAAATAGCTAAGATGATTTCCAAACGAACCCCAAAAGGGAAGAGTAAGTACCTTAATGTCATTTCTCAAAATACATATATATAACAACAATTTTTTTTTATTTTTGTTATTCATATTTAAAATAAGATTAAAAACGCATAAAAATCGTATTGAGTCGAGATGACAGTGCATAAACTTGATTATTTATGGCTATAAGCCACAACTTACCGCCTCCATCTTTGGCTCTGGCTCAATGCTGTTTTCACCTGACCACCAGTGGCAATTAATTACAGTTTTACACGCAGCCACCAAACAACTCAATATCATGCAACATAAATAATTGTCAAAAATAAGAAAACCAACAACTGTGCAACCAAAAGACTTGCGAATTAGTCTTCATTATGTCAATAAATCTTTGGCCAACTCTTGTTATGTAGCCAAAGCGTTTATTCTTATCAAATTTGGCAATAGTCAATACCAGTTACAAAATTGATGAATTTCTTTAAAGAAACAAAAACCAAGGCGGCGAAAGACTGATACAAGTTTTCATGTCCAGAGTGGGTTACCTTTTATAGACATCTTTCAGATACCACTACCAACAGCAACAAAAACGTTCACCATAAAAAAAAAACCGAGAAACCTCACAAAAAAAATCTGACACCGACAAAAGAGGTTTTCATTGAGCCAAAAGAAAAAAAGTATGCAAAAGATGAAAAGAAAAAGAGTTTGAAATACACAGTTTTTCAAGTGACATTAACAAGCCACAAAAAAGGAAGCAGAGGCCACTGTGATACGACAAAATTTTAATTAAAAGTTTACTGGAGCGAAAGACACGCCAATGGCACGGGCACAGCAACTTCAACCGCAAGACGTTGTTGAGATAGAATGCCACGCAGCAAGTGGCGGACTCTGGCTTCGCAAGATCATTGGCTAACAAGCGACGCCTCCTTTGCTGCTGCAGTTGTTGTCGCTGCAGTCGTCTGTCAGCAACACGCAAAACAACACCACTAACCACAGTGGACGACAACAAGAACAGCAACAGACTCTACCCGATGAGGTGTTAAAGTAAATATTCAAGCGCTTTACAAGAAATTTTACATGCTTCCCCAGCAATAATTGAAAATTCATGTTGCAGCAACATGTTGCTACACGAGTTTTCGCTTATGTAGGCATCCAGCAGTACACAAGTAAAAAACATCCAAAATGAAAGAGGAAAAACGTTTTCGATTTTGATCGATTTAGCTAATGTTAGACTGTTGAAATTCTTATAAAAATCACATTGAGCTAATACTCAAAAATTATTCGAATAAAGTATAAATTTGTGTTCTAAGTAACAATCTTTTTGTTAGTACAACTGTATAATAGTGTAAAGCAAATTGCTTGCATTGATGTGCACGTTCAGGACTGAATGTTTTTAGATTTGTATGTGCGAATGTGTGTTGCATTCAAACGGAAGCTGTAACAACAACAAACAATTAAACCGCCCTGGCTGTTGTTGCGTTGGCTGCTGTTGCCGCTGTTGTTGGTTTGTTTGTTTTTTCGTTCGTTGTTATTATTATTGGCTGTGGCCAATGCCGCTGCAATTGCCACTGATCGCGTCGATTCAATTAGTAATTCTAAAAAGCGGCAAGCGACATCTTTTGCATCTTAATGAGAGTTGCCGTTGTAGCAAGTTGTTCATTGTTATTGTTGTTGATATTGCTGCTGCCAAAGGCAAAGGAACAGGCAATGTGAACTGACTGAGTGGGCATCTTCTGTGTGTACCTCTGCTGCCTGTTTTTCCAGGGCAAGTTTTTCCAATTGACGGCTTAGTACTTTTCATGCCCAAATGCAGTATATGCCGCAGAAGTATTGCAGTTGCAGTTGCATTGACTATATTTGTCATTGGCTCGTCTCACGCACTCGTCTAGCCACATGTTTTCGCGTTTCTCTTCGATTTGCGCTCTTTTCTACAGAAAATGTAATTACAGTGATTTAATTTTTTTCTTATTTTGCCATTTGCTGCTGAGACTAGCTTACCTTCTATTGCAACTGCTGCTGCTACCCGTTGCAACTCAACTCAAATTAATTCTTCAAGCCAAAAGCTAATCAAAGTTTAATCAATGCGGCATTTTGATGTGACATTGCTGCCATTTTCTGTTTTTTCCAGTTCCTTAGATGAAACGATGGGAAAATATTCTTGGCCAAAAGAAATCGTAGTTACTTGAGAATGGGAATAAACTTATGAAGAACACCAAAGAATTTTTATAAATTCCTAACAATTTGCTTTAGTGTTTTGTTGGATCAGATATATGTATTTGGTTTCTCTTTAAAAAAGTTACTAGATAAATATCACTGCATTAAAAAAGTAAAAAAAAAAAGTCAATCTTCTCACCTTCTTTTGTTACATACTGCTCTCTGTACTTTCTCAGGTTTTAAAATTAATCAATTATGGAATATGTTTTAAAGACATTCGTATGGAAGAATTAAATAAACCCCGATTAAAAAGAAATAATACCGAAATTAAAAGTTTAGGCCTATAACCAATAAAACCTTT
The DNA here is from genome assembly GCF_018902025.1 of Drosophila willistoni. Classification (NCBI taxonomy): domain Eukaryota; kingdom Metazoa; phylum Arthropoda; class Insecta; order Diptera; family Drosophilidae; genus Drosophila; species Drosophila willistoni. Next base: position 24,089,382 of record NW_025814050.1, on the reverse strand, counting down.
TCAAGATACTAATTTTTGTTGAAACAGATCTAAATTATATTACTATTAAAAAAATTTGCGGCGGAAATTCAATGAAATGATTTAAACGATTTCCGATTATTGCTATCGATTCCAATTGGAATGCGCCTTGTTGATGCTGCTCAGTGCAAACCGAACGAACATGAAAATTGCGCTATATAAACAATTCTTGTACAAAACATAAGATTTTATAAACAAATGCAACTTGAGCAATTTAGATACACATTGTAGAGAATGAAACACATATTGTACACTTAATATATAAATACATATTATTTAACAATTTTTATGACAGAAGTGCAATTTAGTTCTGCCTTCAGCTCGTGCTCCGCCGCGTTTGCTGAGACCCTTTAAGCATCAAATTAAACATTTGTATGTATGTATTCACATTTTGTATTTATGTACATACATATGTATGCCTACACTTAGAATATAATAGATGCATGAAAATAAATGCTTAATTTAATTAAAATTAATCGAAAAATGCATCAAATAACAAAACAAATCACACACACACGCACACATACGGAGGGAAAGACAAGAAAAACAAACACACACAAACTGAACGTAAAAAAAGAAAAACTTGTTGTGTTTGTAAGATTAAAGGGTTTTGGAGGTTTTTACTGCACTCAATTGTTGCACGTCACTTGTAGGTAAGAACTTACCTGTTGGATATTTTCTAAAAACCACAAAAATACAGATAATTAACAAAAAACACGACATTTCAGTTGTTTGTATTTACTGCGTTAACAGCACGGACCGATATAACAGCGACAATCGACAAGGAATGTTAAAATTCGATATCGATTTATTTGTGATTAACAGTTTTTGTTATCGTGTCGTTATGAAGTGGCTCCATCTATATTGGCGCCTAAGAAATAAAGGGAACTCAATCTCAAAGACTTACTGTCAGTATTTCATTTTATTTTGCTCCGTATTTTATTTTACAATCAACCAAACAACAACATGTCTACCTTTTTGCATTTTACTTGAATTCACTAAATCCAATATCAAATAGTATTATCAGTAGCTGCAACGGCACCATCGTTTATGACCGTGGAATCGAAATACAGATTCTCGGTGGCCACTCCAGAATCAATATTTTCTTCCTGATGTTGATTGGAATGGTGTTCTTCATAGCGCTTAGCCTTGGCGCGTCGGGACTTGATCAGTATGCCATGACCGGGGCAATCGCAATTTTCCGTGAAACATTTGTCTCGACAGCAGACACGACATAGGTGAAATTCACATTTCGTCCCTTGAGGATTGGAGCATTCGTTGCAGTAAGCTAGCCTTCGTTCGTGCCTTAGTTGAATCTGAGCTTCTGTCTTGCTTGGCCGTCGTTGACGTCGTCGAAGTTTTTTCATCCGCTTGCGAGAGATTTCGTTGCCTTCTTTGTCAAAATATTGGCGTTTTGTACGATTAGGATCGATGGCATCGCGTTCCTTTTCGGCTATTTTTTGGCGATGGGACTCGGGGGAAATGCGTATATATGGTTGACACAGCCAAGGTGGTAAAAGCAAATTCTAGAACAAAAAAAAAAAAATTAATTTTAATTCGATTATTCATTATTTATTCCTAAAAACGTACTTGTCCGGAATCGCTAGGTGATTCTGTTTCTTCTGGCGTATAAATAAGTTCTCCTTTTTGGTATGGCTCGTATTTTGACTGCACTTTATCTACAACTTGATGGAATTGCTCCATCTGGTTTCCCGTCGCCAACTGTTCTCTTAACTCGGCATTTTGGTTTATGTTCATGCTGTAATGAAATAAGCAACTTAACCGTATGCTTTAAAAATATTCGTCTTTCATTTTTACATATGATGAAACAGCTTGAAGAGATGTCCACGAATGTATGAAGTGGGACAGGGATACTGATTAACAAGCTCCAAATATTCCTTAGCCATTTGCCAAACAGGCGGAGATATGCCTCGGAATATCGCTGGATTATGCAAATTTCCCTCGGCACTCATTACACCATCCACTCCAGTTGTATCCAAGCAGCGATGAACATCTTCGAGACCTAAGATATTGCCATTGGCAAACATGGGTATTTTGATTTCCTTTCTCACAGATCGAATATAACTCCAATCAGCAACTCCAGTCAAGGGTCCCTTTTGCTCTCGTGTTCGACCATGAACTGTAAGCAGTTGGCAGCCAGCTGCTTCCAACATTTTGGCATAACGGATTGTCTTCTCACGATCTTCAAAGATGCGTATTTTGCAGGTTACGGGTATCGAAAGTTTTTCATGCAGAGTGCTAACTATAAGAATTAAAAACAAAAGAATACCCAAGTTTTAAAGGGCGCACAGGACAGCAGAGGTTATTCTATTTACCAATTTTCTCTAACAGTTCCCATTCATCCTGCAAAAACGATCCATAATGGCCCCTCTTGGCTATTGCTTGTGGGCAACCCAAATTAATGTCAATGGCATCACAGTGTCCCTGAGCAAGTAGAGCAGCCTCCAAAATCTGTTGCGAGTCATTACCGCAGAATTGTATTATCAATGGTCTATCCTCTGCACAGGTCTGTAGCGCATCTTTACGATATTTAACGTCATTGGCAAAGAGATTCGCATGATACATGGGTGAATAGCATAATTCTGCACCGTACCGTCTACATAGCATACGCCACGCCAATTCACTCTGGTCCACCATTGGAGCTACCACATAACGAGGAGATCCCAAAATTCGTTGATAAAAATCATAGCCAGAGAGTTTACTACAAGCTGCAGAAGCTATTTCTCCATTTTCGTTATTCACCATTTTAATGAAGTTTTATCCTTAAAGAAAATTAATTTTTAAGCATTATTATCAATGATTTTCCAAGGTTATTTTAAAAACACTGTTCACTAACTATTAGGTAATAAAATTAGTAAGTGCAATGTATTCCATTAAGATTCATGTAAATTTTTATCCTCGTTAAGAGACTTGTTGCTAATTGCCTTTGGTGAAGCCCTTATAAATACTCAGCTGTTGGATCCTTAATTTTTGACTCATTTTTTATCCCAGTTCGTAAACCTCCCTTACACACCATTTCCCGTGCCTGGTCGTAGCTAATTAGTGGACACATTAGCTTCAAATGGGGTGCGGCCGTGTGAAAAGCTTACGCACAACTGGACAAAGTGAAAAGCGCTAAACCAATTTACTTTGGGTAGAGGGGGGTTTCTCCGATTTAGTGTTGAATCACTTTGAAATGGAAAGTTTTAATAAATTTAAGAAAATCTGTTGCCACCATACTTACTATTTTCCCACTCTTTATTAAAAATTGTTCACTTTTCATTAAAAATCTGAAAAGCTGAAGCATGAAAAATGCGATTCACTTGAACAATTAAGAGGCTTTTGCCTACTTAAATAAATACTAATTGAGCCATTGATGAAGAGATCCGATTTAAATATTCAGCTTAAAGTAAATAGCTTAAGACTGACTAAATGCATATATGTATACACACCTGTGTTTTCCGCTTTGTATGCAGTTTGCAGAAGTTAGCTATATGATAAAATTACTTCTTTATAACAAGAGTTGTTTTCTACGTTGAAAGTTTACTGACCGAAAATGGCATGCAATTTTATCAATGGCAAAATTTATTTTTCCCCACATAAAAAGTTTTTGATACCCTGTGAAAAATAAGGAGAATGGTATATTGTACACCGTATCTTTTATTTAGACATGATTGGACTATATTTTAGAAAGGGATAGATACTAGGTTGGGCAACTGAAAATAAATTATAATGGATTCGTGTAGGATACCATGAATTCGTGGACTTAGCTTAGTTATTTATTTTTCCCTTATAAGGATGTGCACGCCATTTGATCTTCCAAATGTCTGTTAGTAATTAAAGTTTTTGAAAGAGGGAAAAGCTTAAAACTTTTCTCCAGTCTGCATGTAAATGGCATATTAACAAAAATGTGTAAAGTGCATATATATTATTATATGTATGTATTTACTTATAAAGGGCGTGACATTGTTTTTGGTACTATTGCAGCCACGACAGCTGCTCTACAGGCATTGTCTCATAATTATGGCCAAATTACAACGGAACGTGTCCCTGGAACTTGGAGAAACGGGGATGTGGCCGCCGGCATTTTACAATTAAGAACTTTTTGCAAACTCAAAAGTGGTAAAAAAAAAGATTGAAGAAAATAGATCGTACCAAGACGAGTAATGAAGTAAGTAAGTCGTCTCGCCGACTTTGGTATACCATACACCAGTAAAGCAAGTATTTCAAGCATTTTCACATGCTTCTTACAAGCATATCTTAGTATCTCGCTCACTCAATCATACGAGCACCCTAGCGGCCCCACCAGCCAACGGCCAACTCCGGCCTTATGGAAAAACGTTTATATGCATAACTCGACTGTTTTTTATCCGATTTTGATGAAATTTGGTATTTTAATAGATATTAGTATTAAATTTAAGTGTGCCAAATTTGATTGCATGAGGTAAAAAAATACGGGAGATAATCAAGTTTTTCAAATTACGGGGGCGGAAAAGGGCGTGGCAAAATTTTTATACATACAAAATGTGTGCATTTACTAAGCGAATATACATATCAAATATGGTGTCTCTAGCTAGAATAGTTTTTGAAATAAACGTTTTTTTTAAATTGCGGGGGCGGAAAGGGGCGTGGCAAAAATTTGAAATAAACTTGATCACTCTACATACTATACGAGTCTACATAAAAAATTTGGTGGCTCTAGCTCTTATAGTCTCCGAGATCTAGGTGTTCATACGGACAGACGGACGGACGGACGGACGGACGGACGGACGGACGGACGGACGGACGGACGGACGGACGGACAGACGGACATGGCTAGATCGACTCGGTTGTTGATCCTGATCAAGAATATATATACTTTGTGGGGTCGGAGATGCTTCCTTCTGCCTGTTACATACATTTTGGCGACTTTAATATACCATTTCACCCTATGGGTGTATGGTATAAAAAGGGAAATGAAAAGCCAAGGCAGGCGCGGCCAACAATTGCAATGCTTATCTAGGCCGAAATAGTTACAAATTGAATTAAAACTTTTTATATTTTTTATCTTTGTATCTCTTTCTTAAAATTTGTAATGTTAATTAACTGGACTCCATAATACGAATTTGAAACAATCTTGAAATGACATGAGATGGTTAGTGTTTCTTTCACAACACTTGCGTTATTAATTTATTGAAGGAACCAAATGCTTTCACTGATTGTGAGTTTTCTGAGTGAATAGGAGACCGCAAACAATACCAGACAATTCATTCGCATGGCCTAAAACCACAAATTACCACTTCCACTACCTTCCACAGCCGAAATTACAAATTTTACCAAAAAAGAAAATTAAATCAAACTCAATCCAACGGCTTTCGATTTCAAATATCCAAAAGAGCAAAGCCTGCATAAAGATAATTAATAATTTCCGCACCAATTAAGGCGTACCCAAAAGCGAGAGCAAAATTTCTTGGCTTTCACTCTGATAACACACTGGACCCAGCTTGCTGAAGCATGGAGAAGTGCAGAGGCGCCACCGCTTACAATACACGTTACACGCCCATGGCTTGAGTGTTGTGTTGCAGTTGAAAAGTAATTTGCCAAGCCCATGCGTTCAATTGTTAAATTTTCAAAATAGCCTCAATGCGATGGTTTGCCAAGTAGAGACACTATATTTATATATGTATAAATATCCTTACAACACATGTTACTAGTTGGCTGTTGGTAAAAGTAGTAGCTGTAGTCAAAAACGTATGGGATTAATTAAAATAGTATTCATACGTAGAGTTGGATTTAAAAAGTTGGAAAATAAAACAATTCCATATTGTCTGTAAGTTTTATACTAAAAGATAAATTTATTCAATTGTCAAAACCTTGTAAGAGTATGCCCAGTGTATGTATTCATACATTCAATCATTATTTTCTTCCCGACCATAAATACAATTATGTATTTATTTTATCTGCACTTTAATGAAATGTCTTAACTGAGAAACTGTCAGGAGATCTATGTATAGGCCTTAAAACACTTAAAAACCGCAACTCAAATTCAATATGCGAAAAAAAGGAATTGGCTATGCTTAAAAATGCTTGCGTTTTTTATTCAACAACCCGTTAAATTTCTAGAAACAGCAAGGTCCTGCTGATTTTGAATGTAGATATAGTTAAAGAGAAACTTCACCTCAAGCTCCTGCGGTTGCATGGTTTTTTTTCTTGTGGTTTGTTTCAATTGCCCACAATTTGCTGTAGTCAGCTGCTGTTTTATTGCCTTTGGGTTGGCTTCCACATTTCTTCCTTTGGAGTAAAAACGGAAAATGGGAGCGGAGCAAAGCCGAGTCGCCAAAATATGACCTCATTTCTACACACTCAGACACACACGCACACAACTGAATGACATGTGCAAAGGACAACTTTACAATTCCACCACAACTACTACAATGAAAAACAAAAAAAGTACCTATAACATTTGCAGTAAAAAAGTTTGCCCTCGCGCAATGAATTTCAAGTGGTCAGAAGGTGAAAGAAGGAGTTTAGCTGTTGGTTTATGTGGCCCATTAAAGCGCAGGCATTCAAGTGCAACTCTACCCTTTTTTTCGCCCACTGCAAATAACCCTTACCCTAACAGCACCCATAGTGCACTGCTGCAGTCAAATTACAAACGCAACAATAGTGAGTAAAGGCAAAATGAAAGAAAGAGAAAACTCTGCGTGCTCCAACGAACAGAAATGACCGTTTTATTGTGCTGCCTTCTATTTTGATGAAAAATACATTAGGCAAATGGATTTCAAATTTATCAGTAAAAGTAGTATTATATTGGAGAGTTTATTACGCCTATAAACGACTTTGACGAATTTGATAAAGATCGGGTAACTATATCATATAGCTCCCATAGGAACAATCGGTAGAAAACTGCTTTTATCAATATCTTCGTTGTTTCCTATGCTAAGATTGTAGGCCGTTCTTTCGCAAACTTTAGCCTTTTTAGATAAAACGTTTTTCCACTTTGATGGCTATGGGTAAGGAAAGAGTTACGGAAACAGTTGCAACGGTATACAAACTTTGACGCGGTCGAAGTTAGCCCCGGCCCTCTGGTTTTATACATATTGTATTATTCTAAAAATAACCGAATGAACCGAACACTTACAATCATGGGTACATAGTATTTAGAGAGCTTACAAGTTTAATGATTGTAAAAGTTCAAGCTGCTTTGTCATTTTTACCGAGTAATTGGTTTAACTTATATGCCGTCAGTGTCGTCACTCAATCAAATGGAAAGTATTGAAACCTTGTCCACTCATTCATGTGGCACACATTTTCCTCTCCATTTTCAGTTTTCGGTTTTCTTATGCAACCAGGTCAAAGTCGGTTTTTTGGTGACGTAATAAACAATAATGAAAACGACAAAAACGCGTAACAAGCTCGAATTGTGGCCATTTCAAGGACAAAACTATATGTAAGAGGCAGAGAAAAGATGGAAAGACACAGGCAGGGCAAAAAAAGGAATTTTTGGCGACGAGTTGACGGCGTATGCGGCTGCTGGTCGCCTTCAGCCCATGTGTGGGATGAGAAGGAAAGCGCCAGCAACTATTCGAATTTCGAACAAAACAACAAAAGGACAATTGAAAAATTGCTAGGCTTTGCTTAGCCGTAACATAAGTTTAATAAATTTCGATCAATGTCTAAAAAAAACACCCTTAGGCAAAGAGTGTACACCTGCCTTTTTTACCTTTGCCAATTAAAATTGGTTTATTAATTATTAAGATTTTCTCACACAGTTTGGTTGCTTAAGGACCAAGGTTTTTCCTATACGCCAAAGACTTAGCCGTCACAGTCTGAACTTTTTTTGCACACTTTTTAATGAAATTTCATTACTCAGCTCATTAGGACTAATGATGCTTGTTGGCCGCTGCTGCCGCTATTCCTAGTCTGTCGCTGTCAGATGAGTTCTAAATCCACCAGCAAACATTGGCAGAAAGTAAGGGAAATGGGGTAAAGGAGTGCTATGGAAGAAGAAGGAGCGGAGTACAACTGCGCATTGGCGATAATCAAGAGACAACGGCTGTCATGTATCCAGAGATTTATAAATGGAAAATGCACGTTGATGTCCTGTTTCATGTGTGCTGCTTTTCTGTCTGTGTCTGGCTGCTATTGTAGCTTTACTCGCTTAATTATATTTGTATGCCCAGACTAGGATGATAATGATGTTTACGTTATCAAGCCCGACAACTAAGCCCAAACAAGCAAATTGAACGTGAAATCTAGTGATTGAAGGCGCAGACAAAACGACCAAGGGCAGGCTGCTGGAGAAGTTTCCGCAAGGGATGTGCATTTATTTGACTTTTTTTACCAACATAAGACAAAAAAAAAAAATTTTACAAACTGAATTTTCATAAAAGTCCGATCTCTGTAGAATTATATAATTTACGTTTTTGTTCTAGAAAAATTGTAGAGGGGCCCTTTCTCAATTAGGTAAACCTTTGTATTTAAGTGTTAAGTCAATTAGAATGTGCTGGCAGTTTGATTTCTTTACTTGTCCTGCTGTATTGCCACAGTGCCGTATTCCAAGGAACTCTATGTGTAAAAAGATGTAAATTCTGTACATTTTTATGTACATATGTATGTACAAAAATTTGAATGTGTATACATATGTACATATACAGAAATTATGTATGACTGTATGTATGATACTTATGTTTATCTGTTGTGAGGAGAAAAGACAAACAAGCCAAATGACACGTACCCATAAATCCTCCACATTTTATTGCCCAACATTGCCTTAGAACTTTTTTATTTCCATGTGTGTGAGCTGTATCCGTATGCGAAGGATACGAGTGCGACTGTTTGTGTGTGTCAATTGTGTGATTTGTTTTGCTGGGGCAAACACATGACAACACATCAAAGACAAAACAAAAAATATATACACATAATATTCACCAACAACAATTTACTTTGGTAATTTAACGCATACGTATTTGCATGTTTAATATAATGGGAGGGGAAAAACAACATGATAAAGGCAATAACAACAACAGGATAACAAATAACAATAAAATAACAAATATCGAATCTTGAAAGTGCCAGAAGTTTGGCAACGCGCCCAAAAGAAGGCATTCCGCTTCCAAAAATGAAACTACTTAATCAATGCCTAAATAAGCAAATTATATCAAATTAACCTATAATCCTTTCACACTACGAAAAACGAATACGTGTGCTGCCTCGTTTATACTTTATTCAGTATTTTTACTTTAGTGACTGCTGAAATATTTTAAAATGTATAAAAATACACGTGTGTCTTATGAAAAAATCAATTTGGCATTAACAACATCTAACGACAAATTTTGTTATTTGATTGTAAAGAGGTCAAGTGGTTCCGACTGAGAGGCCACAAACACACATGATAATGATAATGACCACAAAGTGTCGCTCGCTTAGTACTCAGGAGAAATTTCAACTTACTGCCACCGGATTGCACGTTGGACAAGGTCTGAAAGCAACTCGAAACCTTTGACAATTTTCCAGCCTTGGTAAATATTTAAAATGTCACAACGCACAACGGGCGATACCGCCTGAATCGACAACTACAACACTAATGGTGAGTTCCCACTATCTCTGTCACCTGACAGGGCAATTTAGACTATGTACAACGACGAGCTGCTACCTGGTTTGTGGCTAACGATAGTTTAATGAGCTTCTTTGTTTAGAATTCTTTTGACTAAAGTGTTTTTTTTTTGATTATTTTGGTTTTATTTTGTTTTGTTTATTCAGCTTTGCTCTTTTTGGTTTTGAATTTTAACTTTTTTTTTATTTTAGAGAGCATTTATCTGATGGTGGCAAAATACATCAAATACTATAGAACCATCTTAAATGTAATACATCATAATGTAATTTAACTAAAAAATGAAAGTATTATAAAAAGCAGTTTGTCAAATTTTATTTATTTTGTCTAAAATACAATATTTACTTATTTTTATGGTATTTTCATTTAATTTTATAAAAAAGATATCCTGAATCCGAAATCTCTGTATTCCGTAGTCACTTTCAAGTGACATTGTAATAATTCGTCTAGATTTCGCCAATTTTTAATTGATGTGTAATCGTTACAAAATTAAAAAATTATTTTTTTTTTTATTTATCCAAGATGTATGGCTCTGGGCTTTAATGAATCTACGAAATTCTAAATTAATTAGATCCCCTTATATACACATATTCAGTGTATAAATGTAGTTTTTTCAACCCTTTCTCGATATATACATATGTAAATAACTATGTTTTTTATGATATATGTATGTATAAATATTTTTGTCTAAATTTTTATATAATTTTTTGTTTTATTTTAATGGACTTCCTTGTAGTGTGACATAATTGATATCAAAATATAATTCTAATTATGTTTTTAGTTTTTGCAATGCATTTTTATTGTATATTCTTCTTTTTATTATTAACTCGTTTTTGGCTTTTCATTCGCTCACGCATCCAATTTAACAGTCTTTCTTTACTTTTTCTATTAGCTTTAACCCTCAAGTATGCCCAACCCAAGGGCCTATCTGAAAAGTCATTAACTAAATTGAAAAGCATATTACGAGCTAGGAAGAGCGGAAAGCAAAAAAAAAATGCTAAAAACGGATGTGAACATGTATTCCAACTGGCTGGGCTGCTGACTTCGGCTTTGCACTAACAAAAGCAAAGGTTCAGTGAACTAACGAAAAAACGACCGAGGAGAGACGAACCGAGTGCGAGGAAGTTGTGGACAAAAAGTCAGGGGGAAAATGTCATACAGTAAAAGAAAAAAACAATGACATGGCTGACGCAAAAAGTGGGTGTAACGCTAACAGGGAGACGACGTATTCCAAAAGATATTCAGTTACCAGTTTAAATGGTCAATTTCAAATAACAACCAAAAGGTTAGAAAGGCGAAATAGATTGGACAAAGATGTAATAGATGTGGATCATCGTACTCTTAACTAGACGAGTTGTTTTTTAATCGAAGATTTTGTTCAATTATTCAATAGTTCTTTGCCTCCACCAATGCAAAGTATTGCGTGTTCTTAGAGCATTTACCATAAATTTATAATTAATATAATAACGACAACAAGAAAAAAAGCAATGACAACAAGTGGTCATGACAACAACAAGAACACCAAACACTATAAACTATTTATTCAGTTGTTTCTATGGCGAATATCATCAAATAGTGTGAGTTATCCTTAGGACCTTTGCTTGTCTCGCAAAACAAACTCCAAACAGAAAAACCCATGCTCCAAGCTCTAGGGTGTTGCCTGGCAGCATTTTGGGGCGTAAACTCCTCCGAGGTCTGCCCACATGCATGACATGAACATGCAATTAAAGAGAAATATATTATTTTCAAAACAAGAAAGAAATAAAAAGAAACTGGCTTGTCTGTTAACCGATTGAGACGGAGAAGGGAAGCATAAAAAACTATATCCTACATCGTATGTATGGATATTTATCCAACGGAAAATCCTGGTGATGGTTATGTGTGTCACTTTAATTCTATACCTAGTTATGAGATCAATCATGACAGAATGGCACCCAGGCAAGTATATAAAGTCACATAGTCTGTGAAAACAGAGAGTTAATTACAATAAGATTCCGAATATTATTAGCTTCATTGAAAATTTTATTTTCTTATCAAAGATCTTTAATTCAGTTCCTGAAATAAACAAGATGAGTGTAATAAACACACTACAATGAAGAATTAAGTTAAAAATGTACATCATATTGTTTCCTACACAGTGATTTGGATAGTTTTCTCCACGGTAATGAAATGAGAACAAATATCAAACTATTCTTCGACTACCTAACATTGTTTGACTACGTGAGATTTGGGTGTGTTAGTTGTGTTTGCTGGTTGGATAGCAGCAGGTGCAGTTGCAAATGTTAATGGCAAGTGCCATCAAATTAAATATTTTTCACACCCGTCAACAGTCTCATATATGTACATACAGACACATCGCACACACTTACAGAGACACACTTTCCGCGCCCTAAAAAGTATGCACTATGTTTTCCAGCGGAAATGAACAACGATACAAAAATAAAGAGAATAGAAGAGGAAAACCTCATGTTTCTCCTTCTCTTTGGTAAGCTGTTGACTTGCAATATATACATACATACATAGACAACAGACAGCGCCAGTAGTGCTGACTGCAGTGGAAAGTCAGTCTGCATTGAAAATCCATTTATAGTTGAGGCTTTATGTTATTTTAGTCATTTACCAAGCGCCTTGTCACATATCGGAAATACACATACACACAGCGAGACAAATGGAAGAGATAGAGGGAACAAAACGAAATAAAGTAGAATGCATGTCAAGCAGGTTTCAATCCGGAGCCAGAGCTTAATGACAGTGCCTTTAGAAGAAAAAGACATGGCAACCTTAACAGTTATTACAACGGATTCTCAATAAAAGCATCTTTTTCGGGGGTTATGAAATTTAAACCTAAATTTTATTAACTAGTACAATATATAATCAAAAAAGCGGAGGAGATATTGATAGTATTGATAGTTGGCCTTAAAGTGTAAAGCTATCCCGCAATATAAACAAAATGTGAAAACTTTATCTCTAGCATGAGTCACAAATATTTTAACAAATTCTGTTTTCATATATTTCTAAAGAATCGAAAAACACCAAACTTTTCACACTATCCCACTGTTTCCAATATACATATACATAGGGGTATTTTTGCACATTCTTGCGCCACTCCTCCTTGTTTAAAATGACCTGGCCATTAACTTTATTTGTTACCCTAACTGTCAGTTTTAATAACATGAACTGCCTGTCTGGGCTCCAACCTGGTGCTCTTCTTTCATTTAGAGTGCCGTACCTCTGCCAAACATAACGTCTGTCTAACCATCTCTCGGTTTGTATCCATTCATCCATTAAACTTTTCTGTGTCTGTCCATGTGTCAGTCATTCAGTCGCGTGCCCGTCTTAATTTTACAAAACATTTGACGCATTTCCATTTCGATTGCCAGCTGTCGCAGAGCGAATAGGCAGTTCGTCATCATGCTTTTCCTATACATTCATTAATTTTTCAGATTATTTCCTTTTTTTTATTTGAAAATTTAATGTGCCTCTGTTGTATAGAAAAATCAAAGCTAGAACCTTTATAGAGCGTCTTTCTCCCTTTCTCTCGCTCTCCCTATCTATTTGTTTCTCCCTGTTCCTATATGAATTACGCAAGCCCAAAAGCTGCCAAATATTAGTATGTGTGTACATATATTTCTTCCTCAAGTTTTATATGTTTGGTTGCCAACTTTGTCACTGCATTTAAATTGTGATCGAATAAAAACATTTGCGTAACAGTTTGGCAACATTACAGTGCCCCCTTCTTAGCTACGCCCTCTTTTCCGGACAATCCTTTAATGTGATTTTTTCAGAAATCACCATGAGTGGTAGCCGATACATCTTTACAATACAGAATCATCCGACACAACGCTTTCAATCACAATTTGAAACATGAAAATCAATAACGGCCAGAAAGGAGAAAATTACATATGTACATCTTTTAGTTGACAATGCTTTCCTTTACCAACGTGGCAGTGTCACCTTAAATAAACCTGCGAAATTTGATTGTTGTTGCATATTTTATGTATATGACTGGAATGCCGGAAAAAAAATTGAATAGCTCTAAAGAAGGAATCCTAACTCTAATGGGGCAGCACACAAATCTGTAATCTTTTCAGATGTAAATCTGTACGTAAAAAAAATATGTTCAAAAAATCGATACAGGCATTCGTTAACCTGGTCTGTACTTATATATTTCAATTGAATTCTCTGCCTAGTTAACAGCCTACTTTTTAAATTTATCTACATACATGCAAATATGCATGCAATATAAAGCAGCCCATCCTTACTGATTTTCGTTTACTGCCGTCTTTTCGCTCTTAATTGATTTCAATTGTATATGACTTTTACACACCTGACAACGATTATTTCTTGTTTTTCAGCGGGTTTTTTTTGTAGACATACAAATATTTTATGCCCTTAATAGAAACCACTGGAATCCTTCCTTCTTCTTTACCTATGTACTGCTGGAGTTGGAGCTTATACTCTGCAGGGAGCTATTTGACGAGGTTTTCCTCAGCGTTTCGCCGGCTAAACTGCAAAGGTTTTGCACTAGGACGGATGACGAGGATGGTGATAATGATGAACGCATGACAAGAGGCGAACAATTGGCCGGATTGGAGTTGTAATTAGAGTTGGCATTATGTCGCAACGGTTGTGGCGACGTAGGATTGGACAGACCCGACTCATGGATGGGCGATAATGTTGGAGAGCGAGTGCGCAGGAAATGTTTCCGACGTTGGCGTCGATAGACATTGCCCAAAGACGGCAAATGACGGCTGTTGCACTGCTGCGATTGCTGTTGGCTGTTGGTAGCGAAACCCAATGTTTCAGCTAGTTCAGCCAATTCCTGAGTGGCCTGCGGCATTTTGCGTCGTGTGGGTGGTGGCAATGCCGGTGGCAGGGTAAGAGTGTAAGTTGTCACACAATCATCACGTATGACAGATGTGGGCAGAAGCATCACTTCCTTGCCAGATGATTCACTAGTGCTCAGCTCACTGCTCTCTGAAGAACTGCGACTCGGGGAACTGGTTGCTGGAGGTGTGCACGTCGAAGAGGCGTACCCTCTGCCTGCTGCCTGTATTTGCAATGGACGTATCTGGTTTTGTTTAATGCTGCCTATATGATGGCTCATATCTTTGCCAGCCGCCACACCGTGATGATGATGACCGTTCCCATTGCCATGATGACGGCAACGTGGTCTTCTGTAACGACCGAGCAGGCGCAACATGTGACGTAAACGAGAACTACGTGGCGGAGTTGTCGTTGTTGCTGTCGCATTATCTTTTAGCTCGACATCGGCTTGGCGACCATTCAGTGTACGTATAAATTGGACTGGTAACTCTTGGGCATTCAATTTGGTACTCGCTTCGGCATTCTCTTGAAAAGACAAAGCTGCCAAAAGATCATTGGGCACATCTGGACTATCAGGAACATTGGCACAACAGTTCCATTTCCTTCGCCAACGCTGATGTTTGGATATATTGCCAGCTGCGGCTGATGATGAAGAGCCAACACCTTGACTAGCTACGGTTCGAGTACTATTGCTGCCCACAGCACTTCCACTACTATGGCCATTGCCCAAGTTATCTTGACTAGACCGGAGCGGGCTTTTAAGGCGAAAAGTGCACAAGCTGCACTGTTCCGTATATTGTAGATACGTAGCTGGACGTTGGGGTCTTGCCTCGCCTGTATATAGAGATCCCTTGGCCAAACTGACCCGACGTTGTAATGAACTTGCAGCAAAACTGGAGCAGCAATGGAAATTTTCTACTCCACCTGCACTTAAGTTGTCTGGCTGTTCCAATTGCACTTGGGCGACACTTCGTTCTTCAAGAAGAGAGCATACATAGATGGCCTGACGCCCCTGATGAAATTCTCGAGAGCTAGAACAGCAGTGCAAACGCAATGATTGGTCAGATTGATAGATATCTGATACCTGTGGATGCTGTTGATTGGGATGGTAGCTTTTGGAGCAACAATATAGCTGTTGTCCACTTGTGGAACCACTTTTGGACGGTTTGTTATTCTCTTGATGGTCGGGTATTGACGGCGAGAAATGTACTGAACCATTTTTTGCTGATGTCCCCTGGTCAATCAATTGTTTGGCCTTCGCTTCTTGGGCTTGGCGATGGTTTCGTATATACTCATAAGTTGTCAGGCCCAAGAAAGATATGTAGATGTGAAAGAAACACAGATGCAACAATAGGCCGGCACTAATGGCAGCCAGTAATCCCAATACGCCCAAAAGCAGGAGAAATATAGTTTCGTTAACTCCAATACCAGCTACCACAGGCGTCGATGGAGTCGTTTGATTACTTTCGCTATTGCCAAACGATGGAAAACTGGCCGATGTGGCTTCTATCAGTGCGGTAAAGTTCTCCAGCATCGTCGGAAGTGGTGATGATGAAATAGTAATTAAGCCAGTGGTCGAATTATCTAATTGCTCTGATTCCGTTGAGAGTTCATCTATTGGCTGTTCTAGAAGCATCATTGTACCATTGGTTAGACTCAAAGTAAGATTAATATAGTCGGCTGAATCCAACTGTCCACCAGAGTCAACTCCATGCTGGGCTCCATTTGTTGCGGTGCACCAATAGAAGCTCAACCAATCTGGTTGGACGTAGTAAAAAACTATCTGAGCAACCACCGCCCCCACAATGACCAGAGTGGCCACCACTGCGCTCACCACACACATTAGAAATGCCACATAGTTCCTAGAGCCAATACAATGATTAAGCCACTTGCAATGATGATCGAATTTTCCTACGCACTTGTTGCACACGGAACAGTGTTTGGTTCGCGGAGATGACGTTTTTATATTGCACAAATGACAACGACCGTTCTCAATGACGTGATTGTGTTTGGCCCGATCAAATTCGGGTACAATGCGATCGTTTCGATGCACACGCCTCAATTCTTTATCCGCGGGATCGGTTAAAAGGGCTGTCAAATGTGAGGCTATGTGCACCAAATAGAGCCCAGTAATTAAACCATACAGCGGACCCTGAAGTGGGGCATGAAATGCTGGTATCAACACCCAATAACTCGCCAAGCCAAAGAGTATTAAAACCAGCCAGCCGAACAGTTGCAACGGATGGAGTGGTAGCTGTAGGCCATGAAGACGTCGTCCACGTCGGTGTTGGACATCAGCTATGTTGTTTTGATAGCTAACTAATTGAGAGAAACGACAAAGGGAGCTTAGCTTGTGTCGTCTGGATGATGTTGGAAACTGACTGTTGTGAGGAGCAGATTGAGACAGAGGAGTGATGTGCGGAGCAGTCAGGTAAGTTGTGGTGGTGGACTGCTTCAAGGGCTCGTTGATAATGCTTGGCTCTGTTAGGCTGGCAGTGCTTATGGTTATTATATGATCCGTCTCCGAATTGATAGATCCTAAAGCTGCTGCTTCAGCTGCCTCCATTGACGTCGATTTTGACATAGTGCTTGGGTTATGGTTTTTGTTGCTGCTATTTTTGTTAATGATGAACATAATAATGATGATAAATGATGAATGATGAACATCGGCGTAAAATGACAAACGTACATTACATCGGCTTAACCACGCCCACTTCGAATGCACATGTGTTTATATAATTCCCGAAACAATTATCCTTGTTGAACTTGCGTTTGTTGTTCTTGCTGCTGTTATTATTGTTGCTGTTGTTGCTGTTTTGCGTCAAGATGTGTGGCGAATTGTGAATGGCGCAGTTAACGGTCTGCATACGTAAACGTGAGGGGGGTGGTTACAGGAAGTAGGCAGGATTATTGTCGCCACCCCCGTTTGCACGACGAGATTCTTGCTCTATGATTTTGCGTTTGCGTTTTTGCTATTTGTTTGTCTCCCACACACCCAAACAGACACACACACACGCACAACAAATTTTCAAAGTTTTTGCCGATCCGTTTATTTCCAGCAAACGAACTTGGCCAAACAACCGACGCGAGGCAACTGAGTGTACCGTTAAAGCTTTGAGTGAAAGCCATAACACAAAAGCTTTTCATTGAAAGCCAGTCTCTATGGTTCTGGTAGGTAAATGTGGGTGGGTTGCCCTAAAGTACACACGAATGACAAACGGTGTGTGGTTTTGCCGGCAACTGCTATCAAGACTTATTCAGTTAAAGACCAACCTGGGGTATACCCCCAAAAATAACACTTACTATCACAACATGCTCCATTTGGGGCGACAGGTAAAAAATAACTTATACGGGGGATGAAACTGCTTAGCACTAGAGATGGCAATGTGATGAAAACAAAGCTGCATTCAGATATATGCTTAAAAAATGCAAATAAAAGATTTATAAATCAATACAATAAAGCCAACTAATATTCCCTTTCAAAAACGAACTCTGACGTGACTGTGGCAATTATTAACTATAAATAACATTAGGAACTTTTACAACTCATTTTTACATCCCTATCTAGTTTGTATCAAAACAGGAAGTGACTATTATATAACAAAAAAATAGGCCAGCACAGCATGTAAAAAAAAACGCACGCATCTTTGTTTTTCTAATTCTAATATGCTTTTGGTTTTTTCTTTTGCTTTCAGCATCATTTTTTATTTTACCATCAACAGAAAAGTTTAGGGATGTTAGCTGAAATGGAAAGCACACTCCAGAGCGTATATGGAGCACGTCCCGAAAGCAAGTACATTGAGAACTTGATGTGATTTTATTTACATCACATTGAGGGTGGCTAGAGAAAAGAACTCTCTTTTTTTTGGCAGACATACCGGCGCCTGGCTGACCGATTGATAAATATTTATGCAATGTTACTTTGAACTACTTGTGATGAAAAAACGACGTTGCGGAGAGAAGACAAACAGGGAGACAGTTAGAGACGATTGGCGTCTGTTGAAGTATTGAGCAAAATTGTAATGGTTGCCCAGAACATGGACACCATCACAAAATCTAAGCGCTAATTACAAAACTAAGTACACTATGCGTATCAATAATCAGACTTAAGTAGACAAAAAAAAAAAAAACAACGAATCTAAGAAAGTACCAAACTTGTAGAGCCCATTAAGCTAGGTAATCCATACCTGTTGTGTTTTGCCCACCTGGTTCGCGCCGATCATTGTTTCCACTTCAAAAAACGATTCTTCATCAGCTTTCCATTTTTCTTTCACCCCATCCCAGTAAGGAAGGTAAGAACCAGAACAGAAGCTTTGATAAGCAGACATAAGCACCTCGATGGAACAGAATATATTAACAAAAAGTAAAAAGTAAATCAGGCTGAACGAGCTTTTTCCCTTCTCTCTCCGAGCCATAGTAGACTCTTGAAATTTTGATAGATATTTTCAAATTTCTAAAAGCACAAATATTCAGTTTGTTAATAACGTTTGAGGTAGATGTAAATAAATCGTAAAATCTAACACTTGCTAAATGTTCGACAAGGACGAAAGAACGTAAACAATTCAAAATGATTGATATTCTCTCGTTGCCGCGACGGAATAATGTGGCAGCCAATCAGGCTCTTCTCAAATTAATTAGTTTTAAAACAGGATTGCCCATTAATAGCTTACCAGGATGGGAACTAATACCATTGAATTGTAAGTTGCCCATGCTTAAGTGTCCAGGGAATCAGGTTATATTTTCGAGAAATAAAATAGGACAATCGGTAAGATAATAATGTGATCTTATAAACATGTCAGTTAATTCAAATCCTGTTTTGGTTCAGTTCAAAAGCGCTAAACAAGAATTCGATTCATCTGTCTCGGAACATATACCTGAATATAATCCACTGCACGATTCCAATTTAAAGACGTTTTATTCGAACGAACGCAATCTAAAGCGTCTCAGGGAGAACGGCGAGATCACACAGGATAATGATGTCATATGCAATCTTAAAGATTTTAATCAACATCGACAGGATCTACACAAATCGCAGTTATATTATGTTTTGCAGGCTTACAGGCGTCGCGAGGCGGAACAACACGACCGTATGCTGATTGCCAACGCTGAATCGATCACCAAGCGTGATCATCTGAATTTGGCGGCACGACATCAATGCTACGAGGAAGTGGTTGCCCGGAAGGAACGTTTAGAGGAAGAACGTCATAGACGAATGGTACATTTGAATAATATCACACAGGAGAAATTCAAACGACTCGAGAATCTAGCCTCAATGCAAAATATGCTTCTGAAGCATCGCAAAATGCTGACAAATATGCGAGTGCAGGCTCATATCAGTCTGTGTCAAGATTTAAAGCGCAAACATTTAATAAAACAGAAGAAACTCTTTCAATTCAAAAAGGATCGTTTCAATAAAAACATGAGAATGTTACGCAAACAGCGTTTGACCAAGAACACAGAAGGGCAAATACAATCTTGGCGTAAACGTTTGGATGAACGCATTGCAAATCAACGTCGGATACATGTCCTTCTCCAGGAGGTGGAAAAGGAGCGTGAACTTTTCATTGAAAACCATAAGGCCAAATATCGAGAAAAGTGGAAGCAAATTCAGGATGAGATCAAGGAGCGAGCTCGACTGGCCATGAAGGCACGACAACCCAAACGGCGTAAGCGCAAGAAGAAGCCTAAAAAAGTGCAGCCCTTATTTTGCGATGAATACCAGGCATCGTTTAATGGTCTTTTGGACAGTGAATTGTGTTATGCTTTGAACGCAGCTATTGCCATGGAGGGTCAAACTCCGCTAACATTCGCACCTGATGATCCAATCTATAAGGCTGCACAGTACATCTTGAATTACATCCTCACTGGCTTCAATGATGATCTTAGTGAGGACCTTTGCGCTATGAGTGTGTTGGTGTCGCGCATTCAGGAGTTTGTTTGTGATGCTAAAAAATATGTTAACTACGTAAGTCCTTTCCACAGTTAAACACACCCGCCAGCTTCAATTTTTCATTTTAGAAAGCAACCCAGATCATTGCGTTTGCCCGAGATCACAAGCCTGTTGAGGTGCCACCATCAATGTCTAGGCCTGGAGCTTTGCAGCAAAAGAACCATTCGCGAGTTTCGCACGTGTCATTTAGTGGCGTGGCCAGTACTATTGGTGTGGGCAGCTACGAAATACATCCTTTTGTTGATGTCCGTCCTTGTACGGATCGTCGTCCCACACCTGCTGGTTCGCTCGCCTCGTTGGTCGTCAGTCAAATCGGTGAACAAGTTATCCAGGACAAAGTTAAGTTGCCGCACATGAACAGAAACGAAATTGTTTTCATCGAACACTATTTGGTTAAGTTCAAGCGGGACTTATTGGTTGGTCTGGACAAGATGGTATTCACTGCCATTCAGTGTCATTTTGACAATCGCATTATGGACGTGCGAGAGGAGCTGCTCGAATTGGATCGCTATTACCTATTCAACGAAATTGCTCGGGGCATTTTAAGCTATGCGGTGAATCCGCTGAATTATCAGTCTATTTTGAAATTGGCTATTAGCGTGTTGGCCAGCGAAAGTATCTGGGAATTGCAACAGACGCTACTGAAACCGGGTAGAGAACCACGGGGCTTGAGTCACCCCTGCAGCTGCGGCTCAGAGGCGGAGCGTGAGCAACTTGCTCTATGCATGAATTAACTTTGAGCAGATGGAATTTTAAATTAAATCCTGTCCATGATTTAGCTGAGACTCGAGAACAGAATAATCGTAAACTTTTTGAAAACAGTTATGATAAATTTTGTGTCATGTTAGTGCCTGTTACTCACTCTGTTTAAGTAAATCAATAAAAATTCCTTGTCCTTAGTATATTTATATTCACTGTTACTAGTTAGAATTTCATTTTGTAAACATCAAACAAATATACGAAAAAGCATGCTTGGCACGCAACAGCTGGTTATTAGAGTTGCCAAGGCTATTGAAGTTAGAGATGCGAGAAAATAATGATATCGCATCGAAAACTATTAAGAATAATCTTCAGCGGGAAATTTAAAATTAGTGCAAATCTTACAACTCAATATATCACTTATGAAATACATAGGGGTTGGTATCAACAATTGTACATATACTCTTTTATCTCAAGTGCTACAACCTAAAATAAGAAATTTACAAATAATTGGTTGAACTTTTGAAAATGTTTAGTAGTTTAGTTTATGTTCTAAGATTCTCGAGGGTATTTAAAACATTTTCCAGAATTAGGTTTTTTGAATCTTTAATTATACTTTTTAGTTTGATTTCAATTTTTCTTAAACTGTTTGCAATTTGATTTTATAACTATGTAAATCCTATTTGGGATAACTAAATGCCGCTCCATATGGATACATCATGGAGTTGTAAGGTGCCCCAGGGGCTAAAAGAGGAAACGGAAAGGCTTGTGGCGGTGGTAAATTTCCTGGAGGTGCGATTTGTTGTTTCTGTTTTGAGCTGCGTTTGCGCTTCTGTTTAATTGCTGGAGGAGGTTGTGGTTCATCACTGGACTCACTAGAGTCTTCATCACTGTCATCTGTATTAGCAGCTGCGGCATCATCATCGTTATCTGATTCGTCCTCATCATCATCATCATCATCCTTTTGCTCTATCTTCATTTTCTTTTTGGGCAGTTTCTTCGTCTTCTTTGATGATGATTTCTTATCCTTCTTGGACTTTAATGGCGTTGATGATAACGGTGCAGTTGCAGGTGTTGAGCCCGCAAAAGTAAAACGTTGTTCCAAATTGAATGTGGTAAATTGATGCATATTAAACTCCATAAATAATTGGAGAGCAGTACTAAGATTGACCGGGCTTGGACAGTGCTTGAAGTTGTGATAGGGGGCTGAGCAATTGCGGCATATCATTTGGCATTGGAACGAGTTGTGACCCTGATGAAGCAAAACCAAAAATATTATTAATTGTTTTATGAAATTGTTGTTTGTAATTACCTTTTTGTCGCAGATGTTGCAAACATCAATGGATTTATCTTTATTTTTTCTTTTTCCAATTATCTTTTTACTTCCATCAGTTTCGTTTTCGTCCTCATCATCATCAGGTATTGTAAAGTGACGCTTCTCTTGGCCCATGCAAACCACGTCATCTTCCGATGGAATCTTCTTTAATTTCTTTGCTACAGATTTGTTTAAAACCTGATCTTTAGTCGAAGATTTGGTTTTGGTTGAATTGACCTCTTTTTCTTCAGCTTCTGATTCAGAGGAATCAGATGATGATGATGATGAAGATGAGGTGCTCTGAGCTGGTGCTTTGACTACTGCTTTCGAAGTAGCGGCTGCCTTCACAACTTCGCCTGCCTCGAAACTATCGTCCGAATCGCTTGAGGAGCTTTCCTCACTGCTTTCTTTTTTCTCTATCGCTTTTGTAGCCGATGTGTCTTTTTTTTCTTGCTTAATATGGATAGCAGGTGGAGTTGGCTTTGTTTCAGCTGGATCATTCATGGGAACTTCTTGATTAGATGGTGCCAAATTAATTTGAGGCTCAATCAGAGTGTTTGGAACTGATAGGATAGTATTTGGGGTGGGTTGAATGACATTTAATGGGGATGGCGATATTTCGGTAGCATCATTAGGTATATTGCCATTACCCATAGTGTCATAGAAAAATAGAGTGCCAGGTGGTCCAGAATTGCCATGAACACCTCTTCTTTCTCTGCGAGATCCGGTGAATCCCCCACTGTTGCGGCGCCGTCTTCTACCGCCACCTCCACCGCCACGAGAACCACCACCTCCACCACCTCCGCCACGACCTTTACCACCCCCACCGCCGGATCTTCTTTGTCCTTGTCCTTTATTTTGTTTCGGATGGCGCTGAGGATCTCTAAATTTTTGAAATGATTCCTGTCCATCGTAGCCGTGACTCTGATTGCTGTTGTTGTCATGTCTTTGCCCATGCCCATGGCCTTGCCAATGACCAACATTTGAATTATTTAATCCGTCTCCGCTGCGATTTTGCTGGCCACCATCTCCATAGTACTGGTTTGAATGGAACCCTCTGTTTCCTTCGCCGTTATGCATTCTTAAATAAATCCACCTTTTATTTCAACCGCGCACGTGTTGCCGCAATAACAACAACTAGTGGTGGACGAGTTATCGATATTGTTTTTATTATCCCACTCGATGTTCATTCGCATTGGTGAACTGGTTCTTGATCAACTTAGATGAATTTCTTTTTACATTAAAGTATACAATAAAAAATAAAATAACTGCAACATTTGAAACCACAAAAACTTAGATTCCACACAAGAACAAATTGGTGGTTATATTTGTAAAGAATAAGTTTTGAAAGTACATGCGTGAAACCAGTTCCGGTACCAGATCACAGTCACATTTCTGTGTATAAAAACAAAACATTGTGAGGATTTCACCAATCTCAACGCGCGCTGGACAAAAATGGTTGGATATGAAGAACTGAATAAACGGCACAAAACTGAGCTAAAGCAACGCACCAGCGCGTGGGGCAAAGGAAATAACAAATTTAAGCCCAAGCCCTATGTACCACCGCAGGCAGCGGATAACGCCAAACCATGGCACCATGTTAGGAACGACATTATTGATGACGCCGACGAAGTGAACCAACAGGATAAGTTGAATATGCAGAGCTCCGAGGCCAAGAAATTCCTTCAAACACGCGAAGAGAATCATAGACGAAATATAATCGAAGCGAAACGCAAAGAGCCAACTTCATGGGAGACTTTTAATGAAGAAACCAGGAAGGAAACCAAAAAAGTTCCAACAGCCATATTAAATGCAGAACGAAAGGATGTAAAGGATTTAAATTTTAACGATCGCAACTTTTTCCGCAGCAAACTGAGCAGAGTTGCCTCATCCAAAAGTCGTAATCTAAAATCTGCCATTAATGAAATGAAAAGGCATGGAGTGCTGCGTGGAGGCACCTTCAAGAAACATAAAGATAATAAATAGTATGACTTGTAAAATATGGAATAAATCAAATATAGTATGAATAATAATTATTGATTTCAATTACTGTGCCAAGTAGCACTTCCTCAGGATATCAATATTAGGAGCTCGAAGCATGAAGAAGTATAACCAATTATCTAAAAATTTTAGCGTTCAAAAATTTTTTAAAAGCCTTTGATATCTGGTTAATGGAGAAGCATTCGATACCGTTAGCGATATATTATTCTCTTCCAGCATAAAGTAGTTTTCAGTCCAAACTGATTTACACTCATCGCTTTACTTACCTCAAATAACATAACCCATTATAGATAGGAACAAATAAAAATACATTTTTTATGAGACAACATTAGTACACACTTTATGTAAATCTTAGAAATAATACAGAGTACATACGCTACGACTTGTACAATGAAATAATACAAATATGTAAAGTATTTATAATAATAATAATAGAGTTGGGCGCAAAAATAAATAAACTAAACAGAATGTGAGAGATTTCTGGGGATTGGATGTTGTCAAGATTCTTTTTCGGGGACCATGCCGCTTGGAGATTTCCTGATCCGACTCTTGGGATAAAGGTTACATGGCCCTCTTCAACCATTGACGATATTGGCCAGCTTGGAAATTAGCTGATTGTACTTACTATTCCCAGTAAAATTTTTGGAGTTTCGTGTTTGTTCTGGGGCATTTTGTAGAAAGTATATGACAATAAATTCGAGAGTGTGATTGGCTTCTTTAGGGTACATCATGTTGAAGGTATAATAGTAGCAAATCAATTGGGCAATGACATCTGGAAAGTCGGTATCCTTGTGGGCAGAAAATGAAGCCATAATTTGGCCTTCTATATAGACCATAGCCTCAGTTTTCGATTCACCGTCGGATACTGCGGATGGTGTATCTAGAATGAAAAAACAGCTTTTATTAATTCCATGCCTAATTTCGCAATTTAGTTATAGTTCACTCGGTAAAAAATGAATGAACAGCCACGTAAACTTACTGACTAGAGCCACCCAGGGTGCATTGGTTGGATTAATATGCTGCAACGTTTCTTTTGGCAAAGGTCCATTTTCAAATTGCTTGAATATATAGTCAGGATCTTCGTTGAAATGATAGGCCAGACCACGGATTACATTGATATTGTTCTCCTCCAACAGTGAGTTGACCTTCTTGTTTTTGGATGTTTTAAAAAATTTGAAAATGCGTTCTCTTTCGCCAGCGAAACGCTTTTCAAGAACTCGCGGATCGATTGACATGAGAAGCTCAAAATGCTGATAAAGCATCTCTTTATTGAAGATGTATGGCCAATTATCCTTGATTGCCTTAATATCGGGAATTTTCTCACTATTATTAAAGAATGATCGCTGTAGTGGAAAACAAACTTTCATATACTCGGTAATGGTAGCGGCATCAATTGATGAGCTGCCACGGTAACAAGATATAAGTAACTCTTTCTTGTGCTCTAGGTCGCGATTAAGAGCCAGATTAGCACCATTACTAGTCACCACCGATGCACAGCCAGATTTGCGTTTTTTTGTTGATATATGTATCTCAAATGTACCCGAACCACTAGACCCACTTGTTCTCTTCTGTGGCCGATTAAGAGCATTATTTCGATTGATCATTTTTGAAATCAGTGACTGCGGGCTTGTAGCTATTAGCTGACCTTCGCGATCTTTCTCTAGCAACGAATCGGGATACTTTTCGGCTGCCTGCTGTGCCACTTGACGAAAAACTCGTATCGGTATTTGTGCAGATCTTTCTCGCAGCGCGTCAACTAAAATATTGCCCAAGGTGTTCAAACGCTTGCCCAGACTATTTTTGCCACGCAGCAGTTTCATAATATCATTTGGTACCTTACTCCAAGGAATGATAAAGTCTTTGAACATAGCCGACGCTTTGGAATTGCTTGGCGTAACACTGGCCAGTGAAAGAGTCTCGTCTGTCTCATGATGACTGGCATACAAACTGGGATCGACAGAGCTGCTGGCGCGTTCTGAACGATTCAGTGGCGATGGGGGAGGTAGTATAACGTATTCATCCGATTCGGCCAATAGCATTAACAGTAACTTCTCCTTGGCGGCAAATTGTAGCACTTCATCTTCGCATATTTCACAACCATTGCTCTCCAGGACAATGTTGTTACCAGTTAGGCCATATTTGTGTGCTATACATTATTGAAATGTAAATAGAAAAGAAAAAACTATTATAATTTTTGCTACCCTCAATAAATTAGACAAAAACAAAAACCTCCTGTCAACGACAATAACAAGTGGTCGAGAAAACAAGTAAAGTGATCGTTTTTAAAAAAAATATCTGTGTTTACATTCAGTTTGTGCAAATCTAAATTGTTTATTTTATATGAAAAGGCTAAAACAATCAAATGAATGCGAAATGTTTATGGTAGTCCGAAACCCAAAGAGGGTTCATTTCTGCTTTTTATGATTACTCATACAAATGTCACATAGAAATATATTGGTGTACAGAGCCCAAGATATACGAGTTGTTCGTAGGGCATGTCAAAATTTAATAAATAAATACGTACACGCATTGACACAATCTTGAGTTTGCATTGAATATTTTTCATTGAACTTGCTTACCCTTCTCAACGACATCCTTTCTAGTAGGCAAAGACATGAAAGACATTTTTTTCTTTCGATCGGCGCTGCAAATCGTTATTAGCACTTTCTCAGGAGCTACATCGCCTTTTGGCTTATCCTCCGCTTTTACAGTTGCAACGTCAACGGCATTGGAATGATTTTGCACTGTTGTCGTTGATTCTGGAAAGCCACCAGAACAAACATTAATTGCTTTTATTTCTCACTTTACATTTACAAAAATTATTTGTAACCCCTCACCTGGCCCCTTCGTTGCTTCGCATTTTACTCCGACTACTCTTTCTGTTTGTAGACCATTTTCATTTAATGTCGTTTGTTGCTGATTTGCAGTTGTAAGCTGTGTATTTAACTCATTGGTGGAGTGCGGTCCAGATGCAACTCCTGGTAGTGCTCCTGCAGCGGCGTCCATTTTTTTTTTCTGTTTTGTTTTTCTTCGGGTTTTGAATTACCTTGGTACCCTTAGGTACCGAGGGCTTTTATTTATTCGGAGGTCCCCGTTAGTGGCACAGATAAAACTACAACACACCAATTTAAGTAATTGTTTATATAAATATAATGTTTTAATTGTTGTAATTGCTATTGGTATACGGCCGACGGAATATTGGAGCTGCGACACCATCGATTGTTACATCGATAACATTATCGATAGGCATCGATAGTAGTGGTGATGGTAAAATTTTCGCTAATATTTTCATCGGCTGTTTTTTCACAAAATCAGTTATTCTCAAAAATTTAAACACTATTTAATAATAATAAGTTTCAATTAAAGTACCAAATGAAAAACTTAATGTATTTTTTTTGTTTAGAATATGCAACAAAAAATTAACATATACATTAAGAGGGGTTAATCCTATCGAGACTGTCAAAATTATTTAGAATGGAATAGAATATATTAAAAATAAATCATTTGATATTTCCTTCAAAATTCTATAATATTTTTTGTTTGTTTTCTTTTTTTTTTAATTGCCGAAATGAAAGAAGAATAAAGAAATGGGTTAAGTACAAGTCATTTAAAGAAAGTCTGTCCTAAATCGTGGTGCTGAGAGACCAAGATTCATTTGCACCTCAAAGCTCGAGCTAAACGGAACGCTTTCAATGGAATTGTTTTTGATTTTCTTTCTGTCAACGGGAAACAAAAAGTGATAAGATACTTGTTTTTTTATAATTGTTTTTCCAAATACAATCTATAAAAGCGCAATTTATACTGCCTTAAATAGAGCTGAGAATTCCGTTTCTCTCTTGTTTTCTCTCGCTGATTGTAATCATAAATTTTCACTGAGCAAGAGACAATGCAAAGTCATCGAAACGAACTACAAATATAAACAATTGAAATGGTTAACGGATTTCCACAACATAAGTAAACAAAACGTTGATAGTTTGAGAATCAAATTGGATCCCTCGGAGAAGAGGGAAATTACAAAGATTCAATGTCAATTGATTCATTTGTATTTACTGAGTATTTGAGAACTGAAAATTGAGTGTTCAGAACGGCTAGAGCTAGTGACGGAAGCAGAGCTACTTGTCGGGGAATCATAGTTCATCTTGATTAACCATTAAAGCCAATCAAAACTAATTCAATTTTAAAAAATTAAAACAATAACTACCAGTGAATAGGGAAAAAATGCAGCTATATATCTTTATTCTGGCTACATTAGCCTCTGGTCATGCCGCAAACGATCTTAAACTTTGGCTTACAATAAGTGCACAAAAAAGATTTTTGGAAATAAGCTGGATCAATGCTCCAACTCAAGAGTTTGATCATATTATGTTGACAAATAAAGATCCATTCAGTTTTGAGGAACGTCTGATGTCACAAGGAACTCCACTAGCTGCCTACAACAATGATGAGGACATTGGTTCTGGTGATCATCAAGGCGACATTATACCTATTCACGGGTTTACGAGAAAGCCGGAAATAGAATCGCAACAGAGAATCATCCAGCCGTCTCGTAAGTTTTGGATCTCAAATGGAGGCTTAAATGAAATCGTAGCCGCCGTGAAACCCACTAAAAGAGAACAATGGATAAGTACTGGAGTTCCTTTCGATTATGAATTATCAAGGAATGTCACTGCGCAGACCATTTGCTACGGCTATTGGGCTAGTTATATAGATCAGAAAGGAACAATTTTAGCAAAAACTTGCCTAAAAGCTTTTCCTCGTTGGATGAATGACATGCGTCCGGTCATTGGAGATTTGCGACTTAGAGATCTCTTTATACCCGGCTCTCACGACTCTGGTTCATATCGCCCGAATTTCGATCCTCTGATTAGAGAGAACCTGGTCACCAAATATGCTCTTACACAAGATGATGATATACGTGGACAATTATTACATGGCGTGCGTTACCTGGATATACGTGTGGGCTATTTTAGAGCCTCTCCTGAGAAGTTCTTCATTTACCATGGCATTACCAAACAGAGGCCCTTACAGGAGGTCATAAATCAGGTCAGGGACTTCGTTCACGAATCCAACGAGATAGTCATTTTTGGACTCAAAGAGTTTCCCGTTGGTTTTGGAAAAGGTAACGGTGTTCATCGTTTATTAGTTTCATATTTGCGGGAGCAATTCGAAGATCTATATGTGCACCCCTCCGCCACCTGGGCTGCCTCACTCAATGACATTTGGAGCCGCAAACAGAATATCATAATAGCGTACGATAAGAGTGATATTATTCAAGAGTTTCCCCAACTGCTATTTAGCCCTATTGATCAACGATGGGGCAATGTTCAGAGTTGGTCACGTCTGGATACATATTTACGACAAGTCAATGAACTGGATCTGGGGTGAGAACACCTATAAAGATAAAGAATATATTGCTTCACTTCAAATTGTGACATTTTCCTCCTTTTTTTAATTTTCCAAGTCGATTCTCGAGTCGTCCCGTTGCTGATATGGCCGAACTCACACCTGAAACTTGGGATGTCATATTGGATAAACACGGGGGTTTGCGTAAAATGGCTGATCAGGTCAATTGGCGTGTATCCATACTATACAGAGACGAATTGGGTAAATATTGTAATATCGTGGCAGCAGATTTTATACGTGGAACCACTCTAGTTGAGACTGCCATTGATGTGAATCGCCGTAGAGCTGAGCTTTTTTGAAAATAAAACTTTCAACTAAATAAATTATTCACTTTTGTTTCACATAATTTACTTTTGAATACATTAACATCTAAAACAGTTGTTCCCTAAATGTGTCACAGTAACAAGATGGGGAAATCATTGTTAATCCATATTGACTAGGATTATAACACAAGATGGAGTACATAGGTATATGTAAAAATATTAAATAAATATGTATACTTAATGGAAAATTAAACTAGGGGAGCCTTAAATAAACAAATCAAAACTTTGTTTCATATTTCTAGTAATAACAATGGTTTTTTGCTTTCCCCTTTTAATCAGGAAAAGTTTCAGGTTCATGGTATACAATATCAATTCGATTTCAGTTAATGCCAAGCAGAATATCATACAAAATGGTGGGAATTATGATCCCAAATCTCCTCTAGCTGTATATATGGAATAACATTTACAAGCGGTATTATTTAAATGCGTAAATTTCTGTCGGTATCATTAAGCTTTAAACGTGTATCTATTTTAAAACTTCGTTTGATTCAATAATGGTTGTATTAAAGATACCACGACACAAATTTACAAGGGCATTTGATAGACGTCCATAACACCGGGGTTTGTCCTTCCAAGCGATGCATATATAATAAAATGGTATGCCAGCTAAAGTTATAATAATACCGATTGTTAGATTCAGAGGTTCTTTAAAATTGGGCAGCAAGACTAAAGTGGTGCAGCTAATCATAAATATGATGGGCAAGGCCAAGTGAACTTTAATAGGACGCGGTAGGTTTGGTCTGTAAGTAAACGTAAAGTTAATGCCTATGTTAATTTTTAAGTGTGTGCACTCACTTCTTATGTCTCAGCCACAACATTCCCGCAATGCTAGCTACAACAGAAAGCCAAAGCACTGAGCTAAAATAGTTAATAAGACTGTATACATTGTCAGTTAGCAGCATTAACAGGGACATCAGACACTGAAAAAAAGTAGGAAGCAGTTAAATATTTATTTGGATTGCATTTATTTTTAAAGAAAAAATCTGCGACAATGATTCAAAATAAAATTTAGTCAGAGTGCTTACTTCCTCTTTGATATCATCTCACACCCCCCTAACATCTTGAATCTAAATGGGCATCAATTGCTTCTCTCAATTGGCATAAGCTGCTGCTACTGACTACAGAACCACTTGCTTAAGATATCTCATTTTGCACAAACTTCTTTAATTTAATTCCCAACTTACTGTGAATATCAGTGAGGGTATGGGCGTCTGTTGTTTAACATGGAATAGTTGAAAGAATTTGGGTAAATGCCCCTCTTGGGCTCCTGTGGCAAAAAGTCTTGCGGATGTGAATAAAACACCTATCAATAAATCATGGACAAACAAAAATCAATTAATATTAAATATAATAATATAGAATAAATAACTTTTTAATGAACAAGTTTAAAAACGCTTACCGTTCACACCTCCAAATGTGCTAAGAGCCACAAAAATGGGTACCATGAAAGCCAATGGACCAAACACTCGATTACCAAAAGTCACCGCCACAGCCAAGGAGCTCAACATTTCCGCTTTATCAACTACTGCGAAATATGCTAAATTCACTAGAACATAAATGCCAGTGACCAGAGGCATTGCTATCCAAATAGCGCGTGGCAGATTTCTGCAAGAAAACAATTTTAATGAAATGGAAAAAAGATATACAAAACGTGCTCATTGAATAGAAAAACACTTGGTCATGTGTGATAGAGAAGAAGGAGAAGACATGGGCGTAATGCTCGCATGATTTGCTGCATACGCTTTATTTAATGAAAATTACCAGATTTAAATTCAATTTTGAATAGTGTATCAAAAACATGAAGAGAAAAATGAATTACTAGCAAAGTATATCAAAGTTTGTCCTGCATCAATTATAAAACCCCATGCTACTCCCATGAGCTCTTAACCCTCGAGAAGTGGGGTTTAAATTGATTGCACGTATAAATTGAATTCATTAGGGAGTAGGTTTGTCTCTAACGTCTCTGCCTTTCAAGGACCCTCAACAAGTTTCAACTTGTTGCTGGGTTAATGCGCATGACGTAAAAAGGCAAAAGGACCAAGCATTTATCTTATTTGCTGACAGCCACCATGTCACCCACCATGCACTTGTCTTGACTTACTTGTATGGATCCTGCAGCTCTTCAGTCACAAAATTCAAATAGTTCCAGCCGCCAAAGGCAAACAAGCCCGAATAGAAAGCGAAACCAATATTCTGAGCACTATATGTACCTTCCCATGGATTATTAAAATTCTGCATCTGACCAGTCGCCATATAATATAGGCCAGCCAATATAATCATAACTAGGGCCAATAATTTACCAATAGTGAAAACATCTTGAACCTTCATAGACAATTTCACCGACATGCAATTGATAGCCGTAAGGAGACCTTTAAAGAAATAAAAGTAGTATTTCTCTTTCTTCAGAGTTTCCTCCACATTTTTCACTTACATAGACAAGCAGCGGCTAACAATTTGACTGCCATTTGAGGTGGATCACAATCTTCAAAGAACGGTTTGGCGGCATAATGGGCAAAAGTAAGAGCCACTATTGTCTAGATTAAAGTAAAACATTCTTTATTCAATACATTGAATTTAAGTAGAAAAATTAACCTTTCTAAATAAAAAGATACTAAATTTCTGTTGAAAGCAAGTGTTTCTAGTATGCATACTTATAAATACTTCAACAGAGTCGTTGCGAAGAATTTTAGTCTCTCACAATCAGGATAGTTTCTCGGTATAAAATATTTTCATCGATCCAAATGGCAGATTGGAAAATCTGCATATGTATATCATACTTAAAACTTTTTGTTTGTTACAATTTTGAGTTTAAATTATTGATGGTTGAAACTGTTTCGAGACCTTTAAACTTAGATCTGTGAGTCTCCTATTATAAATTTAAAAAAATTGCATAATGAGCTGTATTTTATCATCTGTGGATTAATATGTTAATTTAAATGCATCTCTCAGTTAAAAAAACATTTTCTGCTCAATACATATTGTCCAGTTTTTATAGAATATAATTGCTTGGCATTCAATAATTGAATTCCCAGCTAATTGAATTCAATTCAAAACGAAGGTTGATTGGCTCTTCCAACAAAAGTCAATTGATTTGTACTTATGCACATGCAATGCATGTTTTCTATGCAAAACAATTTAATTCTCTTACCTGAGTTGTTGGGCGGATTATGAGTAGCGCAATCCATAAGCGCAAAAAGCCAACTAAAGGACCAAAGGCCACAAGCAAATAGGCATAATCTCCGCCAGATCGTGTAATACTAGTTCCCAATTCCGCATAACAGAGGGCGCCAATGGTGGAGAGAATACCACAAATACTCCAAATTAAAAGGGAACTGCCCACCGATCTAGGGAAAAGGTTTCATGTAAAGGGAGATGTGGGGCTGAAGATGATGACGCAATAATTTGTAGCGATTTAAATATTCATATTCACTTTTTCAAGACTTAATTATTATTAATTGATGTAAGAGAATAAATTTGTTTTCCATCAATTAAAACATTCTACTCTATATACTCACTCGGTGTAACGAAAAACACCAGTGGGTGCAATGAAAATTCCAGATCCAATGATAGTTCCAACGATTATAGCCACACCATTGATTAGGGTAAGTTTACGTTTCAAAACGAGTTTATTAGAATCTTCAATACGATTCGAGTTAGTTGAATTGGAAATGGATGCAGTGCGTCCATTGCCATTGGATGCATCCACCAAGCTGGTGGTCACACCATTTGCATACCGTTCACCCATATCGAATATATGTGTTATTTTGTTTTTATTTTAAACAAGTTTAACAGTTCATTGCCACCTGATTCGAAAGTAAAGCTAATGTTATATCATCAATTAAGTCGAAGTTCATTTGCACTTTTAATGTTATTTTCACCACAGAATTTTTGTGGATTATTAAAGATTTATAATTT
Organism: Drosophila willistoni; assembly: GCF_018902025.1. Taxonomy (NCBI): domain Eukaryota; kingdom Metazoa; phylum Arthropoda; class Insecta; order Diptera; family Drosophilidae; genus Drosophila; species Drosophila willistoni. The sequence continues at coordinate 24,055,339 of NW_025814050.1, read as the reverse complement.
TATAATTATATAAAGCTCTTGCATTGCGAAATAAATGTGAATGTAATAGATTTATTAAAAGTCAGTTAGTCTGAAGAAGGACATTCCAGTAAAATTGGTATATGAAACATATTTAGTCAGGATCGGACATTGGAAATATCTTCAGTCTGTACGCAATGCAATGAATATTTTGAATTTATTAACTTCAAAGTCAGCAATTTGTAATTTTGCAACCTTTCGAACTGTACCCGAAAGTATACTAAGTTTTAGTTTTAAACTAAAGTAAGGGTCAAAAGACAAAACTGGATACAACCCGTAGGACATTTCCCTATCATTTCTAAAATAATTTTCGTACAGACTGATACGTCTCAAACTAGATTTTATGTTTTGTTGCTTAGATATCTGGTCTGCATGTAGAGAAGTAATAAATTATAGTTTGAATTTTTGGCGGCTTGTTGACAATCAACAAATCTAAATTTACAAAGTGGAATAGAATTTCAAATTTTGTATGTAAGTGTAAATGTTGTAATGTAAACAACATTTACAACCTGTTGTCAACCTCGTGCTGCGTTGGCATTATTTCGTAAATTCCTCATCCATCATTAGAGATTGGTGTCTATGTTTCTTCCTATCATAGTTATGCTAGGTCCAACACCGGTTCGTGTGAAACTAGTCCTAGTCCGCAGTGTGTTGGAGGGGGAGGGAGTTCTAAGTCGTGCAATTTTTCACGCGTTTTCATCATCCAAATAAAAAAATAGACAAGTCTCAGTAACACACATATGTACATATACACGTAAATACATTTTCAATGCAGTTTTCCATTTGCACTTCTTATTCATACATATGTGTACAGACATACATTTGTATGCAGTTACTTTTTATCTTTCATTTACTTTTTGTTTAAAATTGATTTTTTTTTTTAACAATTTTCGCTTACACGCCAAAATTGCTACAGCATATAATTTTGTCTTCACCTACTTTTGTTAATATTTTATATAAGTTTTATTTCAAAATTTAAGATATTTTAAACAAAAAATTGCCGACACAAAACACTATCGACCTTCCCAGTTTGAAAGAATACACTACACTGAAAAAAAAAACTGGATTCAACAATTCCGCCGATATGCCATTCATATCGAAATTTAACAGCTGTCACCCCAATGAACATATTCTTCTCAAATATTGTTAACAAATTTTTAATGAAACATTGTAAAATATAATTTGTTTGCCCAATTAAATAAGCTGACGATTTTAATTTGGCTTTACCTATGTGCCGAGATATTACGATTTTGTTATGGTTAAAAAATTACAATCATAAGTTTCTAGACTGATAAACTGTTTTCTCGTAAACTGTTCATATTTTTTTTTGCGGAACATCCTTCACGAATCAAAAGTTCGAGATTTCGAGCTCTACTCTTTATTAAATTTTAGCGACCTTAATCTACCACTTCACACGATGGGTGCATGGTATACAAAACATATATTACTCGATGTTTTTGACTTGGTATCGCACATCACTAGGATCAGCTGTTTTAGATTTGTGTCAACAACAAAGAAATGGCTTGCGAAGTTAAAATTTTTGGACAAATACGCGATTTTAAAAAGGTTCAAGAGTACTTTGGCCTCGGACATGGTAACGATAAAGTCCAGACAAACCTATGTATTAGCTAATATTTGTTTGTTTTACTTGGCAGATGAAAATTGGTTAAATGCGGTCAATTATGCCGTGTCACCCACGGGAGAAATGATAGCTTTTGCTCAGGGAGAAAAATTAGCATTTGTAACGTCTTGCTGGAGCAGTCAAGGCGAGAATCATAATACATACAGTCTCAGTTGGTGTGGGGAATTGGAGGATGCGAATCAAATTGTAACCAGTATAGCTTGCCTGCCCATGACAACAACTACTAACCTTGCCTCCACGTCTTCTGTCGAATGGACTTGTGTAGCGTTGGGCTTAACGTCTGGTCTGGTTGTATTTTATGCAGACAATGGGAAGAAACTGTTTTCCCAGTGCTGCCAAGAAGATCCTGTTATATCCATCAAACTAAAATCGCCGCCACGCCACTCAGAGGGAGATTCATTGCTCTATTTAGTCTACGGACGCTGTGTGTGCTTTATTAAAGGGCAGGACATACTGGCCACGCTCAGCAATTGCCGTTACAATCTCCAACGAGGTGCTTTGGAAAGAAGTTCAGCTCCAAGTGTTGATGTAGTGCCCTTTCAGAAATACAAGTTTAAACAGGTCCGCGAAAATATTTTGAACGATGCTGCTATTTCCACGACACAGAGACCGGCTTCCTACGACCACATCGTGGAGCAAAGTATTGGTTTTGGATACTTTGCCAAAGTGCAAGAAACGCCGCCACAAAGGGCGCAGATCTTGGGGATAGGCGCCGAACCGTTTTTGGGGTTCTTTCAGGCTGAAGAGGGCTATAAAACTGTTTCCATAGGAGAGGTGGCAAAAGATGTCATTGGGATGGCGTACAAGAATCTACTTGGAGGACTTTTTCGTCGAGCGCCAGAGAAGCCAATCACGCCAGAAGAGAATCCGCTGCCAGTTCCCTATAAAGAGGCTCCGATGCGGACACGTTGTCGTCTTTATGACGGAAAGAGAGATGGTATCTCCTTAGTTATAGCTCCAGGTAGAGGGCATTTAGCTGCTGTTACTGATAATTTGGATCGTGTAATGCTAGTGGATACTCAACAGAGTCTTATACTCAGAGTGTGGAAAGGTTATCGCGATGCTCAATGTGGATTTGTTCAAGTCAAGGAAAAATCCGTGAGGGGTCTCAAAACCCATAGAAGACGAGCTCTTTTTTTAGTCATATATGTCCCACGCTTAGGATGCTTGGATATTTGGGCATTACAAAATGGACCCAAAGTTGCCGCCTTTAATGTCTGCAAATCTGGCCAACTGATATACGTCAATCACAACCCTTTGACAGCATTATCTGGTAGTGGTCTTTCCAGAAAGCCACAAGCCCCACTCAATCAATGTTTGTTTTTGGATCCCAGCGATGGAAGCCTTAAAGAGATTCAAATTCCCTTTCACTATGCCTTAAGCGAGACAAATTCAGAAACTTCACGAGACATACACATGCTAAGACGCCTAAGGAATCAATTAAGGTCCATCAATCATGGCGAATCCATCGATGATGCCAATCTAGACGAAATTAACCAATTGGCACAAGAGTTAAAAACTTTAGAAGTCCGTCAACAATGTGTGGAAATGTTAATCAAAAGCAAAAAGCTGCAACCTTTGGTTTTCAAAAGAATTATTGATGCTTTTGCCACAACATCTAAAAATGATGATACTCAGGAGTTTCAAGAGTTCACGAATCAAATTCACAACTACAAGCGTCTAACTGATTTGTATTTATCACTCAGTCAGTCAGCAATTGAGCAATCAGTAGAAGAGTGTGAACACGAACCCATTCTTCCACATTTGGAACTGTCTGATGGAGATCTAGTGACGATCAACAAACTAGTTTTACTTTTAGACAACGGCAAAGATAAACCCCCTAGTGCCGCACAAAGAGAAGTTAGCTTTCAGTTGCATTCATCTCACAGAACGGAAGAATTTGTCGATTATCTAAGTATTTTTAACATAGATAAGCCAAACACTGTAACTCTTATCCCAGAGAAATCCGAAAAGTTTGGTTCTATAAGCGTAGCACTATTGGGGCAGTTTTTTGCCCGCAGCTTGTCTTTTACACAATTCAAAAAATGGACCAGTCAGGCTTGTTTATCAAGCAAAGATTTGCTTACTCTGGTCATTTGGTTTTGGTTGGAAAAGCCATTTAAATATCATAACTGGTAAGTTCGCCTTAACAATAAAATATGACTCTCAATGTATTATTTATCATTTATTTTAGTGATGAAGTTGTTGAGGATATGTCCGCCACATATCAGATGATATATATAATTTGTGAGTTGGCTGGCGATAGTTTAAATGATTATGCATATAATGCCATTTCGCCCTGGTGGCAGGAAGTACGAGAACTACTTTTGGAAAGCAAACAATTCTCTGGATTACTCGTGGCAATTGTCTGTAAGATTGTGGCCACAGATTTTTGGAGAAGTCGCAGAGAGGTGGGTTTGGATTAATATTAAAATGATTTTGTTCTATAAGATAAAAATATTTTCGTAAAGGGCTCCTGTGATGAATGCAGCCTTAACGGTGAGGATGAAGAACATTGGGAGCGTATTTCCCACGATGAGGCCCAATGGGGTTTACTTACTGGCAAACTAGAAGATGTCGCTGTTCTTGGGGCTATTTTGAGCAAACCGCTTACTTGTCGGGAAACATATGGACCAGAAATGTCCTATGATGTCCCTGATTGTAGTTTGAAGAGTATTATAAGCAGTGGCAAAGGCATTGTCACAGAATTAACTGCGAAATGGTTAATCAGTGCTCAGTTGCATCCTAACAAAATAATAGAAATAACTCCACCCGAAAATGAAATCGACGAAGAGGACAATAAACCAGACAAAGGCAAACTCAGTACACAAGCAGCAACAGAAGAGATTGAACAAGAGGTCACCGATGTTGACTTAGATAAACGCATTAATCCAGCCAAAGAATCGGTTGAACCCGTTTTGGAGCGATTGTCGTTGTTACGAGCTCATTTCCCCTTCAGTTTGGAATCTGGACCTCTGCTCAGTTTGATGTCCTGGCAGTACATGGTTCATTGGAGTAAAAACCTTTCATCTCTCGACTATATGAGAGCGGCACTGCAGTGTTTCAAAGAATTCCGAATACCAGATTTCGCCCTGAAACATGGGATCTGTTGCATGTTATGGAATGCCACATTAAAGTATCCCCTTCAAGCAGCTGGAAAGCTCATCCAAAAGGTGGGTCGCCTACCGGTCGACAAAATGTGTCAACAGGATCTGGAAATGTCTGCTGGCAAAGTACCTGAATTTTTGGAACTTACTCTGGAGTTCTTAGATCACTTCTCAGCCTCGCTGGAACACGACAAGCGGGACATAAGATTTGAGCAATCTTTAAGCGAAGGAGCATTGCCATTGCAATTTTTGGCCCTGCAACAACATCATGCTATGCCTCAACTGTTGCAATTACATACGCAACTCTGTAGAGTATTGCATTTCATTGCATATTTCCAAATGCGTGTACCCAAGCCGCTTACGTTAGTCTTTGATGCTGTTAGCAACAAGGCATTCCAAGCGGATATTAACAAAGAATTACCGTATCAATTGCCACCTCCAGATTTGGTTTTACAGCAGCAACGAACCGAATTTCTATGTCGAGTGGTCGCATCTACAATGGATTTGATTAGACAGGATTTACACCAACTGTATATATTGGATCATGTGTATTATATTGGAAAAGTCTGCGAGCTGGCCGATAGTTGGAGTCTGGACAAATCACCAATATTAAGAAGACAGGTAAGATCATTTGTTTAGAAGCAAGACCATTTATATTCAGGAAGTGAGTTTTTTTTAATTGGTTTTTAGATAGTGGAACTGTATGCCTTTGGCTATGATGCTGAAGCTCAGGCGCTACTTCATGACATATGCGAAGATGAGGAGTTGGGTCGTCTTTTATTGGAAATTGCTGGACGACGACTTAATCTTTTAAGTGAAAGTTCACAGTCTACATTCCTGAAGATAGCTTCTGTGGGTCATCAACTATTGGCCTATTTAGACAATTTGGTAAGTATTGGCTCAGTTTATCTTCCACAAATTTAAAACCAAAACGTTTCATATCCAAAACTCGCACTCTTTAGAAGGAGCCGCTCACTGAGCAGAATATAGCAATAACATTTAACAAACCCGATGAGATCGATGTTACAGCCTTGGATAAACTACTAGGACAAGCGTACAAATGTCTTTGCCGACGAGAATCGAAACAGCTGCCAATTATTGCACAGATGTACAACGCAGTGCGCATACTTCAGCATTAAAATACCATTTTAATTAAACCCAAATATATATACATATGTTTTGCAAGTGTTTGGCGTGATTGGATTGTTCAATTTTGCGAAGTATGACTGGAACGATGACCCAAACCCATATCGCCCCGTGTTTTGGCCGTACGCATATTACGGGGATCATTTGTCCTGTCTGAACGGCGTCTTGATGGTAATTTAATATTTAATGCTGAGTCATTTAAGTCCACTTTGCCCTCGACAGGTAAGTATTGATGCAAATAATTTTCAGCTTGGACGCGACTAATCACAGCTGGTGTGGGCAATCGTTCCAATTCTTCAGATGGATGTACCTTAAGATTTGTATAGACTGGTATATAGCTTTGAGTGGTATCAAGGTCAATGCGTTGATCCAAGGCACTGCGACCCGGAAGCTGGAAATGCTTGCCCAAGATCGGATCTTTGAGAGGTCTATCAAACAGTTTTTTTAGGTCATTGGTCTCTAAAGCTTGGGCTGTATCTTCCTCCTTTTCTTCAGTCTTGGCCTTATCAGGGCGCTTCATGGGTCGATCTACTTGTAAGCCAGAGATTACCTTTAATGTGGTGGAACTGGCAACCTTTTTAATGTCAGGTGGAAGCCTGTAAACGTGGGTATCGTCGCCGGCACGTTCAAATGGCGATAGTTTAGTCCAGGGTAAGACACTTCCCAATGTGCCTAAATACCGACCACCTTGTGTCCACAACCGACAGGAATAGTCGTGGCTTCCACTGGCCTCAGTAATTTATATATATAATGGAAATAATTAGTTTTTTAAAGTTCTTCAAATATAGATTTCGAACGAACTTACGTAATTATAATTTTGGGTAAATTAATAAAGGATATAGAATTAATCGCTTTTAGATGTCCCTTATAGGAGCTCACTAGCAATGGCTCTGCCTGATTACGAACTACTCGTTTGGCGCGGGTTAAAAAAGTTTCCTTTCTCAGAAAAATAAAGTCCAGGCGTAGACGAGGCATGCAAACGTGTATCTTCTCCGCTTCGGGTATACTAAAGGAAAAAACATTAAGGTAGAAGAGACATCACGAGTTTGTGGCATTCCAAGTATTTTTCTTTGCAACAAGTTGGTCACCCCCAACCATTTATGAATAATTTATTATTTTTTTATACCAACAGACAAAAAACTTTTAGTTTGTGTGTAGTTCTGTCTTGTCTCAATTTAGTAAGAAAACACGCAAGGCCACGAAAATAAACGACCATTTTGTTGTTCATTTAAACTATTGTGGGCGGCGAGTGGGATGTTCATGTTAAAATAATGAGGTCTATCGCTAGAGACCATTTCATGTGGTTTTGTTTATGGGCTGAAGATTGCTTTTACAGATCCATATTTGATATACATATTTGTATAAGCATACAGTGGAACAATAAAAGTCTGCGAGGACCACAGAAATATGTTTTGCGAAATGAAAGTAGTTTACTCTTTTTGGTTTGTGATTGATTAAAATTTCAATAAACTGTTTTGAATCTTACCAATAATTGACAATATACCAGACTTTGATATAACCAAATGCTGTACCCGTAAATAGAAAACGATTTTTACGATCTGTAGCCATTGTAAGGACGCAATCGCCAGTTTTATGAACCGCAAGGAATTCGTTCATATATCCTCCACGTTGATGGTGTGAATAGACTTGAATGATACCAGTGTCCAACGAGATAAAGACGCTCCCTGAGAAATTAGAGAGAATAGAGTATCCATGGAGTATATTTTATAATTTGGCTCCTACCATGATGCAAAGTTTGTGGACGGTTCTGTAGAAAGAGAACAGCCTGAACCGAAATAGGTACATTGACGCCATATTCGCGTATCTCCTCTTGTCCCTGCAAAATAGCCAGTCCGCGGCTCCGACTTCCGGACATCTGATCCACATTACTTCCCATATGAGATCCAGTGTGGGACATCATGTGTGAGCCACTATGAGGAGCTCGAGAGGCCCATCGCTTGCTACGCTTCATTTGCTTTTCCTCATCCGATAATTTTAACTCGATGAAACGTTTGGGCTCCATAACACTGTATCTACGGTAAGGTTGGCCCGTTTCCAATTTCCAGAAAATGATCTCTCCGGAATAAGTAGCGGTGACTACGCCCTCACCCAGCTTTACATCACCACATGTTATGTCATCTGTGTGAAATTTAGGCCATTTTTTAGGATCACCATATTCGCGACCCTCGACATCGTTAAATTCCGTAACTTGACGATCCCATCCCATGGCTAGAATACGTTCCACTACCCAAATTACAGCAGTGACTTCTTGATCTGGCTGAATGCTCATATTTCTTATGACTACAGCATTATTATAATTCCAAATCTTAAGGGAGCCATCTCGAGCACCTGTCAACAGGAATTGCTCGAGAGGATCGAAACACGCGGCAGTTATCTCAATGTCAATCGTTTCACCATAAATCATTTTAGTATGACAGCTCTTCATGATTATTTTACGCCGACCAGTCCAAGGATCCCAAACTATAATATAACTGTCCAACCCGCAAGTCACAATATTCCTAAAGAGTCGATTGTAGAGAACCACCGATACGGGGGCAGCATGTGTATTGCCATCGGTCAGATCGACCCGTACCCGAGGGCAACACTTGATCGAGATTAACTTGCGACCAGCGACGATAAGCTCACGTAAATGCGAGTGATAGTAATACGTTAAATCAGTTTCAGTGTGATGAATCAGACGGACAAGATCCCCATAGGTTTGGAGCAGAGTGTGCTCTTGCAAGTTCCAAACTTTGATTATTTTCTGATAGTCCACACTATAAACTTTATTTTCCTCTGGTTGGACAAAAACCATCACAATTCCGCCGTTATGGCCAGTCAGTATCGCTGACGGTTCTGTGGGTATGTAAACATCCCAAATCCGCACAAAGGTATCCGGTCCGCCGGTTACCACAATATTATGACTCTCGGCGACAAAGAAAGTGGTTACACCCAATGGTATACGAAAATTGCTCTTATCTCCATAGCTGACCATTATTATGCCAGGACACCGACCACGATATTTTTTGGTATTCCGATACTCGGCCGATGCGAAAAGAGCATTCATATGAAGCGAATAGTACACACAGCTAATCAATTCGCTATGCAAATTAATATACTCTTTGGGTATCAACAGGGGAATCTTGCCCTTTAGCACGTCCGACCAGACGACTTCAATTAAAGCCGCCCCCGGTTTGGCCTGAAAGGGTCCCCTCAAATGCGGCGAATAGGACAGTATTCGGACATTTCCACCATAATCACCTAATATTAATTTTGAGTGTACTTTGCCATTGTTGTAGAAGGCATAGCTCATGACATAGACAGCATGTGGAAGACTGCGTATGACCATACGCAAGGAAAACGTGGAAGCGATTGTCTCATGAAACCTTAATTCGCGTTCGGTGGATGAGGTACAAACCACGCTTACATCTGAAAGAGCCTGCACGGCCAATATCCATGTAGGCATCTTTAAATGGACTAAAAAAAACGCATTTTTGGATGAGAATTGTTAAATCAAATTCGAATTAACTTCTTACTACATTATGCAAAAAAACTAAATTAATTTTTTATATTGAGAACACTTACTGCTCTCAGAACTAGCTGTTCTAATGGGTTCCATATGTGAGCTCCAAAATTTCATCATTCCTTCATGACTGGCTGTAACCCACATGCCAGATGCCTCTGGTGAATCTTCACCACCGAAGGAGAAGTTTGACGTTTCGGCCACCTCTTCGAGCGGTGCTTGATCTGATTTAACTTTTAGCAAAGCCAAACAGCAAACTGCTGAACGATGTTCAGATTTTCTAACCACTGGCGGTACTGAAATGGGCAATATAAGAGATTCTTTTTGGCTGCTAGGATCCTCTTCTTGAAAACCAAATATCAAATATGAGACAAACTCATTCCAATCCACACGGAAATCGTGATTCTGATTGATTTTAAGAAATAAGCGTGTATAGACTGCATCGTTGAAGACAATATCAACTTCTTCGAGGACTTCCCGCAACTCTTCGACGCCCAACTGTTGGTCGGGATACGCTTTAAAGGCTTCATGTAGCTTTTCTAATTGCTCTTTGGAAATGCGATCATGTAGACGCTCTGATTGTTCCTCGGAAATCTGACTTTGAGTCGAAGAGATTGTCTGATACTCAATATTCGTATTGCTATCAACACTGGCATTCAGTATTGCCGACATATTTTTATTTTCTGTATCTATATATTTAGGTCTTAAAATTCTAACCAAAGTCTACTAAGTTTTAGAGGCAGCGGGCAATTAACTCGTTGATACCCTGACCACGATCACCATATTCCCCACCTCGCTTGAAGGATACAGAAACTTTCTTTTTCCAGCCATCGCGGGGGCTCGACATCTAATAAATGAATACAAAACATTAGACTATATTTTTGATTTCTAAATTGCTAGAACTTACGGTGAATGCACACAGGAAATTATTAACGGCAGCAAAATTAGGTCCCACTGTATAGATCTCATGTATTATATCCTCCAAACATATAACACCCTGTTCTCCCAACTGCTGTTCCACCATTGTATTCGACTGAATGGCTGTCTTTTTACCATCAATGCGAGCAAAACCTTTCTTAAATAGTAATTCTCGAATGGTACTTAATGAGGGAAAACCATAAACCACAAATGGTTCAATCACCCTCAATAGCAGTTGATTCTCCTTTGTATTTTCCACAAAGACTGCATTGTGACGTAAGCCCAAGCGCAATGTTTTTAGGATATCGGTAGTGGTTTTGTCGAAAATTTTTTTACCAGAGTGACGCATAACCAGCAACAGGCGAGAGTTCGTATCCTCAGCGGCTGTGGCACTTTGCTGTGTGACATTTGTTCTCAAAATGGTCTGCTTGATTCTCTTGGCAGTACGTTCGGCTTTTAAGTAGCCCATCACAAACGACTCGGCACGACGGAATTTGTGATGCTCCTTGGTCTTTTTAAGGCGTTTAATGCGATCATTTCTCTTCTGCTCGAATACGGACTGGTCCTGGAGAATTCGTCGCTTACGATGCTTCAGTACAGAAACTGTTTTGCCAGGCAATTTGTTGGGCACTGCATATCTGTGTCGGGTACAAAGCGTTAATAGAAAGAAATAATTCAATTTTTAATTTGCCTACTTATCAGACATTGCAGATATTTGAAATTATATACGCAATAGAAAAAAACACGTGCAGGTCGAGGAATCAAAACAATAAGTAGGGCTGGAAAACACATCCAGGGAGCCGGCGTTTTTTTGTGGCTGTTATCGTTGATCGGAGCAGGTGTCGACTAATTATCGTTATTGGAGCAAAGTTATCGATTATCTACACTATCGATACGTCGATTCGCTGATGTTTTAAGCGGGAAAAAAGGAGAACTTCAATTTTTTGTAATGCTAAGGGAACCAAAAAAGGTTGACTGGATAATAAGTTTTCAAGTATTATATCGCCACAATTAAAATTGTATGGGATACATCCCAACATTTCTTTGAAAGAAACCCAACATTTGCTCAGCAGGTATTATTATTTCGCTGTGACTGAGACAAATGGCGAAATTTTTAAATAACACATGTCATTCTGACAACGTTTCCATAATCTATTTCAAATTTACCTCAAGATACAAAGGATAATTAAACAAATGTGTTTTCTTAGCATATAAGCACAGAAAATAAGAAAATAAAAACTACTTTAAATCGGATTCCACACCAGAATCTATATAATCTTTTAAAAGACAGCCACATTGATCTGGAAGTAGTCGGGTCCAATTATTGATATGCAATAGACTGCTAGGAATGGTTATTTCTAGACAATCCGATCTGTGGGCCTCCACTATGCGTCTGGCGACATCTTTGGGATCTAAAAGTCCCAAAATGGAAGGAAATTTCACTTTGGGATGCTTACACAAACCAGTATTGGTCATATAAGGGAATATTGTAGTTGTTTTTATTAGATTTTTGAAAGGTCCTTCGCGTAATTCCTCATGGAGAGCCTCCATCATTCCACGAACAGCAAATTTGGTGGCACAATAGGGAACGAGATTCGATAGGCCCACAATTCCAGCTATTGAAGACAGACAAATGATATGACCACGATTTCGTTCCTTCATATGATCTAGGAATGCCTGTATAGTCCAGAATTGTGAGAACACATTTACATCAAACACCCGCTGAATTTCTTCCTCCGATTGTTGATTTAATGGATGAGTGGGCATTATTCCGACATTGTTCACCAGGACTGAAATTGGGCCAATCTCAGTCTTAACACGATCCGCTAAAGCAAATACCTGGTCGCGTTTAGAAACATCACATCTGACAAAAAAAAAATTGAATTAATATCAACACTTTCAACATTTAAAATTTGCAAAAATATACATAAAACTAAAGACGGCTCCACCATTAAGACGTTTTGCTTTCTCTACCGTCTCTAAGTTGTTTTTTTCGTTGATATCCAGGCATATCACAGTACTACCCCATCCAGCATAGTGAAGAGCCAGTTCCCGACCAATCCCATGACCAGTTCCTGTTATCTACAAGAAAAAACAAAACATAAGCTGAGTGGAAAACAGTTTCTCTTCCAGACATATAGGCTTATTAATTTCGGCTCATTTTTTGACATTGTATTAATAGTTATTTACCAAAACGATTTCGCCATTGATATCCTTCAGTTTTTTTGGTAAAACGTATTGCAAAATCCTGACTATCAACTCTAAAGAAACTTTTAGGAAAAGTATTAGAAATTGTGAAACATCTTGTAGAACATCAAAAATTCGTTTCGAGGCTGTTGTTGTGCTGAAAGATACATAGCAAAGCACAAAAGAGACGAAAACAATTAGTTTTGGGTTAACAATAACAGCAACGACAAAAGTTGCAAATATTTGCCAAATGTTACAAAAGTCGATTGTTGTTTTTGTTTCATTTTAATAAATCTATTTGTATGCAATTTTTGATGGACTTTGCCATGTGTCATGTGTGCATTTAAAGCATAATGATGGAGGAGAAGGAGACTGGACTGCAGTTCAAGTATAGACAAAAACTCTTGGCCCAGTTCCTTTAGACGATAGCAATTAGTCGAGTAGAAGTATTGTTGTTTTTTTAGTTTATGTGGTACTTTAATTTTTGTTGTATGATTATGCATAATAGATAAATACTCACTGGATAATTTCGCGCTCTATCATTATAATGACTTATGAGCAATTGTTTGAGATTGGGTAAGTACGAGTATCTTTTGTTGGCTTCCTTATGAGGGGGTCAAGCAGAACCAAACAATTAAGCTGCAATTTGCAATTTGTTTAATGAAATATTAATGTTAGTTTTCAGTTATGGCTAGTGTTTGGTTTTTTTCGGTTTCAGTTTCGTAGTAGTTGGAGCTAGGGCAGAGGGGTGCTTCAAGAGGAGACTTTTCCGTATTTGCGGTTTTCACAAAACCAACGAGGGAGGAAAATCCAACATTTCCACTTTCGTTTTCTTTTCGTTGCAGTAAAAATGAAAATTACGTGCACTTCAATGTGGCACACACACACACACAATGTTACGTTGAATGGGGGAGAGAAGCTTGATTACGTTTTGGCCAAATTGTTTAGGCGGCTTTTCTGTTAGACAACCAGCAACTAACTGAATGTGTCTCCGTTTTGTTTTGGCCATGGTTGCATTGTCTTTTTTTCTTTTTCTCTCTCTCTTTCTCAGTCAGTGTCTCTCAATTTGTGGCCAATTCTCTTATGCTCTTGTTTAATGGCCAACCAACCACTTGATGGTTGCTGAAAGGTTGGCTCTATTGCAATGAGGAAATTAAATGTTTGTTGCAAAACCAAACCAACTGCCACAATGTGCAACGTGGGTCTATCGAAAAGTATCTCGAAGTATAAGAAAGTAAATATTTTGGTCCAAATATTTATTGTGGAGTATCTTTTCACCTTTAAAGGTTTTTTTTAAGTGCCAAAGCAATTGTATTTGTTTTGGAAACAAAGAATATAAAACATAGTTAGAGTCAAAAGTTCAACTGGTTATCGCAAATGGCGAGCCATTTCATGACTAAATTTAGTATTATTTTTTCTTTTGGATAATCCATAATATTCTACCTTTAACTGCGTATGTTTGCTATATGAACCCAAATCGCTAACTTCACTTCGGCGTTTTTTTCCTTTCGAATGACAACCGTTGAGTCTCAGAGACCGCGACCAACTGATGTAACTGCAAAATAGTCGCAACATTGAAGCCTAAGTCTCCTCTGTTGCTCAGCTTACTGAGAAGACAGAGAGCCAAGCCGAAAAGAGACTCAGACAATAACAAAATGCTCAAGTTAGAGGCATAGTTGCAAAACTGTTCATGATCAAGATCCTTGGTAAGTATAAAACCAGCAGGTTACCTTGAAAACATACAAAACAAAACAAGCCGCTCCTCCTACACCACCTACTCCAAAATGGACGATGTATGACGACTTTATTAAGACAAATCACCAAGATGTGCCGACGTCTCGAGATCTTTTGTTGTGGCATGATTTACCGTTTTGCTGGGGGTTTGTGGTTTGTTTGCACCTCTGTTGGATATTGGATGAGTAAGCTTAAACTACAAGTTCAAGTTCAGAGAAAAAATTTTTAAAAAATTTTATATGTATGTATATTTAAGTGTGTATGTGCATACATTTATTCAATGTAGATATGCACTTAACGGAAAGGGAAATATGGCGAGAGAAAAACAAAACATGTAAATAAAATGATAAACTCCCCTAACCAGCTACAGCTTTGTCCTTCAATGATAACCAGTATTTTTATACATTCTTAAACAATCGGGAACATCAGCTTTTTAATGAACGGAAAGGATACAATTAAGAGCATATACATATTTGCTGTTGCATACCTTCATACATTAATTAAATTAAGGTTTCATGATAATTTTATGAACTAGGTGAATCTATTGTTTGCAGGAAAATTCATATTTTATAGGGTATTAAATCGTCATCTTATTCCAAAGTTGATTGGATCATTCATTTTGTTTTTGTTCTGAAAGTAACTTTTACTTTGTTCATTGATGGAAGGTCAATTTTTTAAGGGCCATCAATATTAAGATCAATGTCCGCAGTGCGGACTCCGCACCAACACATATGTACATACATACATACATACATATAAACATAATTTTAATCAATTTCGGTTTTATACTTGAGAACGCTTGTACTTGCTGCATGTAAAAGAATAGAAATAAATTAATTGAAATTCGCCGATCGAATGACGAAAACATTGACTTAAGTCTGACTTTCATTTAAATCTACTAATAGACAAATAATCTTATCATTACAATATGGGCAGCGGAGGGACGATTGTGTTGGTTAGTCGCTTTTGCCGCAAAAGGAATAAAAACCAAAAGGCCGTGGTCAACTTTGCCCGCGCTGATGTTTCCATACCCTTGCAACTTTTTTGTTACTCTTCCCTTACCCACAGGCATTAAAATGGAAAAACGATGTGTACAAAAGGTCTGTTTTTTTCGAAGGAACGATAAATAAGATTTTTTCGTTTATAATTCGGGCTAGTACAAAAACTTTAAAGGATATATAAGCTTCAGAGAGGCCGACTCTCGTTGAACGATACACTTTGCTGGTAAAGAGAAACTTCGATATAACGAACTTCGTTATAGTGAAAAACTCAACATAACGAATTATTCTTTACGTCCCTTTAATAAACCTCGCTATTACGAAGTTTCTCATACAGAAATGCTCTATAGCTATAACGAAGAATTTCTGAGTCTGAAAGCCTCTATATAGAGAAGCAATTTTTCAAACACTTCTATAAAACGAAAACAAAATAAGACAAAATCAAATTTGTGGCAAGCCGTTATCCCAAAGCTTTCTTTTTACCAAGGTTTTGCTAATAAAAACCTATAGCGAATAGTTAGATATAACGAAAAATTTACTGGTTCCCTTCAAATTCGTTCCGTCGAGGTTTCACTGTAGTTGTATTTTTATTGATTTAACAGGCAGCTGGAAACTATTCAATTGAGAACAACTGCGCAATTGCTACTGGGTTTACTTTCAGTTAGAGTTTGTTTGTCTTAGAGAACGCGTCAGATTTTACATAAGAATGTATTCTATTGTTATTGTTTTATTTTTTTTTGGTTTACCTGTAACCGTGATCTATATATTCCTTATCTGGAATTTTAACTACTGGAAAAGTCGCGGCATTAAAACTGCAGAATCCCGACCCTTTGTGGGCAGCTTCCCCAGCAAATTCAACAAAAAAAGAAATTATGCATATGACATCGATGATATATATCAGTATAAATAAGAAGTTAAAGGGTACATGAAATTCTATGTTGAAAATATGAATTTTTATTGCAGAAAACATAAGGGCACTGATAATATTGTGGGTGTCATCAATACTCGTTTGCCGCAGCTGCTCATCACAAGCCCTGAATATGCTCATAAAATTTTTGTCTCGGATTTCCGAAGCTTTCACGATAATGAAACTTCCAAATCTGTAAGTAGTTTCGTCAAAATTCAACAAACGGACTATAAAAATCTACCATGAAGGTCAACAAAAATGTGGATACCATTTTGGGAAACAATCCTTTCGTATTAACGGGCGACGACTGGAAGGAGCGGCGAGCTGAGATTACACCTGGACTAAGTGCTAACCGAGTAAGATACACACGTCATATATTTTTACGATTCCCAATGGGTTCTCTTTCTGTTCAGGTCAGTTCTGTGTATCCTGTAACGCAAAACGTATGCCGCCAGTTTGTGGACTATATCAAGCGCCAACAACGCATCAGCTCATCGGATGGTCTAAATGGCAAGGATCTGTGTCTCTGCTACACCACCGAAGTGGTGGCCAGTTGTGTCCTGGGCATTAGCGCCAAAAGTTTCACTGAAAATCCTACTCCCTTAATGACTATGACTAAACGTGTGTTTGAGCAGTCTTCAGTCTTTTATTATTTTGCAATGGTCGCCAATCTTTGGCCATCGATAAGAAAATTCTATAATGTTAAACTTTTTGTCAAAGAAGTTGAACAATTTTTTTTCGACTTGATGCAGCGGTGCCTTGATCTGCGTCGTCAGGATCCGGCGTTACAAGATCGTCCTGATTTCCTTAATTATATGCTGCACTTGCAGGATAAGAAGGGTTTGAATACTTTAGAAGTGACTACGCATACGATGACATTTCTTACTGACGGGTTTGAGACAACTGCTCTAGTGTTATCTCACGCATTGTTGCTGTTGGGACGTTATCCCGCGAAACAACAGAATCTACGAGACGAAATAGGAAAGAATAACTTGACGTTTGAACAACTTAGTGCCCTGCCACTTCTAGATGCTTGTATAAATGGTTAGTTTCCATATCAAAGCATTCGTTTCCATTTATCAATAATTTTATTTTTACTTTCAGAAACCCTTCGCCTATTTCCCCCTCTTCTATCTGCCCGCAAAATAGTAACCGAAACCTATGATTTCGTCAATAAGAATGGTGTCCGGGTACGTGTGGAACCTGGTGACATTGTCATTATTCCAGTTCGTTCGTTACACTATGATCCAGAGTACTATGACGACCCCGAAGAATTCAAGCCCGAGCGTTTTTTGCACATTAACGGTGGTGTCCGAAAGTACATAGATCAAGGGGTCTTCTTTGGCTTCGGTGACGGGCCAAGAATATGTCCAGGTAAGGTATTAGCAATGCAATTCACAATTCCATTATTAAACTGATTCTTTATTTGGCTTTGACTTAACAGGCATGCGTTTTGCTTTAACACAAGTGAAGGCAGCTTTGGTAGAAATTTTACAGAATTTCATTATACAAGTTAGTCCAAAGACCCGCGAGGATAATGCCTTACACAATACTTATTTTATGGCCATGCTAAAGGATGGAATTTGGTTGAACTTTGAAGATATCCAATGCACCTAAGTGTGCATCAATTATTGAGCAGAAATTAGCATGATTTCAAATTTGAATAATTGCATTGACATGTGGTTTCAGCTTGAGCTAAGCTAGAAAATAAATAAAGCTTCATCACTGAATGTTGGATTTTCGAACACATTTTTTTGGTAAAGAGGGGTTATTTCGGCGGAGTAGAACTATTCATTGGTGGCACTGGGCCTTATAGCTTTCAATTAGCCCAGCTAATCGCTGGTATCGCGAACGAGAGCGAAGAAGGCAGGATACCTTGGATGATAATGCCCGTCAAAAGACAATGATATGACCAAGGTTCCTAAACAGGCTTTAACTGTGGGTGTGGGCACTGTGATGGATTCAAAATAGGTTATGATACTCATAACGGGCGGTCACAAGGCCTTTGCCTTGTATAAAGCAATCGAAGAAGGTGTTAATCACATGTGGACAGTTAGTGCATTCCAACAACATGTCAATACCTTGATAATTTGTGACGAAGAGCCACCCTAAAGCTGCGCATCAAGATGGTAAAGTATTTTAAGATAAGCTAAATAAATATCAAGGAAAATAAGTGTCTCGTCTTACCCATGGTGGTCATTTGGCGAAAGTATTGACAAGTTCCGGCAGATTTTTGAATCAAGTCCAAACGATGGTACAACAGATCCATGCCGTATCCATAATAAGCTTGCTCGTAATTATTTACCCCATCCTTCAGATTAAATCTCTGATTCGAAGAGATTTTTCTCAGCGGATCATTTCCATTGCTTACCAGACAAAGGACATATATTTGCGAGTTACAAATTTACCAAAGATTAGTCCACCAGTTCGGAGACTTGTCGAGCTGTCGAAACGTTGATGTGTCGAAACGTTGAATGTATTATCTACTGAAGGAAAAAATGAGATATTAGACACGAAAGAAAGATAAATCTAATCTAAACCAACCAGAGTTAGGGCACCAAATTCAGTCAGGTGAGTAATTTTTGGAGTACGCTACAAGCTGGACAAACGATCCGCACAGATGGACACGTAAACGTGTTTTTATATATTCAGTAAAACGTCGCAGGAAACTGAGAAAATTATCACCATTTCGTATGTTGCCGGGAAGCGAACACAGACACATCCATAATTTATCAAATTGCGGCATTTTGACTGTGTCGGGGAACTCAGGTAAAATGGCAATATCTTGCAATTGAGTGGACATGATTTTGATTAAAGAAATCCGAGGTACGGAAGCTCCGCTCCACGAAGACTTCGGTATACTATGCTTCCTCCTGCAATTGAAATAGAAATATAATTGCCATATGAAATTATAATAAAGCTTAATATCTACTGACCTCCAACACCAATGGCCGCGTCTTGACGGGTTGAGTTGGCCCGATCAGAGGAGCCGCCAACTGCCTTGCGGCATAGGCTGACCAATCCATTGAATTGGTCACCTCCTCTGACCCAACCAACTCCCCCCGCTTCCGCTGCACAAAAGACACCAGGTTTTTCTCCGCCACACATCGTTTTAGAAGTGGACTCTAGATCTTTAGTGTGGGAGTTACGGTGGCACTTCTACAGTTTAATGTCAGCATCCTTTGAATCTACCCTTTGGTTTCTTTAGCGCCATTCGTGTTTTCATGAAGTTCATTATTATGTACCATATTGGTCGCTTGGATCCAAATATCGCTGTTCCTGTATGATGTACTCTTCCTTTATTATCTCATCTTGCTCCATAATTGGTACGTCCTCTCTCGTTGAGCAGCTTACTTTTTGCATTTGTAACTTTTAAAAAGAAATATTCATAACTTTTTTGGCACATATCCTTAAATCGAAATGCAGATCTGGCCCACTCTTGACATGGCGGGCAAATCTTTTGAGGCAAGGCGTCTCCGCGCATAACAAGAGTTCCTGTACAATCCTTAATCATGAAAGCCAGGTCTTGGTTGACCTCGTACGTTTTCTGTTACTCCAGGAATATATGTCTTCTAATGATTCGCTTGTACACCTGTAAATTCTGCACATCGCCTCCATTATGAACAATTTAATTGTTTACAATTTTTTGTAAACAAAAAACCTAGTGGTGGTTGTTTAGTTACTTAAGAATCGGTTGTTTGGGCCTGTTATCGGAATTTTAAAAATGATCAAATAAGCAATAAGGTTTGTCGACTTCTAAATACCCTTTGGCTTGGTTATCGATGTAGATATAATATTTCTAGGCACTTTTGGGGAAATGGATTTATTCTGCTAGAAACAAAGACTTATGCCCCTCAATAAAGAACTAGAACTAACAAATTTTATCAATATAATCCTTAATCCTTTGACGTGCCTCTTTAATGGGACTTCAAAACAATTTTCATAACTTTAACAAAATGCTTTAAACGATCAAACTACCTCACGCTACCCTAACCAAGTCAAATATCGAGCAAATGAGTCGAACATCAAACAAGTGAGTCGAACATTGAGGAAATGAGTGCAACATCAAGGAAACTGTGAGCGCCTATCGACAGTTTTCGCATAAATCGAAATTCAATTGTTTCGGCGCGCCATCGGGTTGTTATAATCTAGCAAAAAGTGAATAGTAGGCATCTCCGAAGATATCTAATAATAATAACTTCATTATCTTTCTCCACCATTTGGCGCCAATTTTAAAAATTTTGATGGTTTTGATTGGATAAACTGGTTTTAATAAATAATAACATGTGTAGGACAATGTATACATTAAATCAGGCATATTTTTGTTGATGTCGTTTTAGATAACGACGTTAGTTTCATACATGATTTGTTTAATAATTGAACATGCAATAATTGATGCGGTCTTATTAATATACAGGCAATTAAACTCGCGTTTTTCATACACAAAGGACTTCAATTGCTTTTTGTTTGGATGGTCGGTAGGGTTGAGAGGGCCTGAAAGTGCAAAAATATTTGTACGGCAAGGACTACACTATTGCCTTGATGATCAGAACCCAACCTGAATATCCCCTACCTCTGCGGTTAGGCTTTCACCACGAAAGCACACGGATTTTTTTTTGTTTTTTTTTTGTTTTTTTGTGATAGCGCACAATGACTAAATTTGGCTCCGAGAAAAAGCCGTGCCCAATACGAGATTTCTCTTTGTCGAATCTGAATGCATTTCATTGCTCCGCCGAAAATTGCCGGAAAAACACATGGCAGCTGGAAAACTGAATAGAACATGGACATGGGGACTCAACGTCCCAGCATATGGCACCCACACACAGACACAGAATGCGTTTGTGGCCTTTGTGGATGATGGGTGATGGGTGACTGCCGACACTAGCCAGGTCTGATGCTGATGCTTCTGTATTTTTAAGTCCACCACTAAATACAAACGAAAGCACTCAAGCACAAGTTGCCCACGATTGGGATCGTGTATCGACACAACAACAACAGCAGAACCAACAACAAAAAGTACACACACACACACAAACCTTTCGCCAATAACGAAAAGCGGCCTAAACACACTGCTGACCAGGTTGAGATGTAGAGACAGAACCAAATCTGAACCCGGAGCACCCATCATAGTACAAATGGAATTTGCGATTTTGATTGCGAATCGAAATAGATTTTGTGGTATTTGGCAAGCAGTGCGAAACAAGTGATCCCCCTACCCACCTCACTCACTCTGTTCTGCGCTGTCTCTGTATTCATTTGTTACTTTGAAATGGCCTAGGACAACATTGCGTATACGCGTGTTATTCAGTCTGTTGATTGATTCAGCTTTCCACTACGGCTTTTTACACGCCTTTTCATTTTGCTTTACTTTTTGTTGTTTTTTGTTCCATCGGTTTTGTATTTTAGCTTTTCTGGGATTTGGTCTGCAATTTGATTTCGTTAGCCAAATTCAAATTTGTTCATGATTAAGCATAATAAAACAGGAAAAATTGTAAACTACCCTATACAGATACAGAAATTAACTCTACTCTCTATAGAAATGAACTTACAAGAAATTAAAGCCATGATAAAAGAGTAAAATTCCCAATCAATCTGTTCTGATATCATTCATAACAAAGTCGTTCTGGTTTTGGGTTCCCATTTACTTCTACTTTACATAAATTTCCTCCCACATTTGCTTTTTTTTGCAGGGATACATAATCATGCGAAGCTAACAAAATTTTTCCAAAACAAAAATCTGTCAAAGTCATGCTCTTTTTTTTGAGCCCTCAGGCAGCAAAGCACATTAGCCAAAGAAAAAAAAATAGAGGAAAAGTATTCCCATCGACATCCACATGTCAACCAGAATATCCTCCAGGCGCACTCAGTTTGGCATTGTCGTCATATCATCATCCTCAGCATCATTCCCAGCGTTCTCATCATCATGAACAATAAAAAAAAAACCCAACAGAGAAGAAGAAACGAGTTTGAGTATGAATCTTGAGGAAATCTGATACTCTGCCCATTTACCCCGCCATTCAGCAGCCTGTTCCCTAAGTCGTGCGCCCTGCACCCACCCCACATATAAGAAAAACGTCAAACTTTTCTTTTCGTTTACGTTTTTTTTTATTTCCTCAGTTCGGCTGAAAAATGTGTGTTTGAAAAATCACTAAAGGATAACTGAAAGGATTCCCCTAAGGGTATTTCGCGTGAGCAAGTGATTTGTTTACGAATTTACATACAAACATATTGAGAGGTGTAGGGGATGTGGGGGTATATCAATCCATCTACCTACCACACCACATTCCCAGGGTGTTTTCCAACTCGTTGAACAAGAGAAGCAGCAGCAGCATCAGCGGTAGTTGTTCCCCCGCATTATAGACACACTGATCCCTCCAAGGAGTTGGGGAGATGTGCCGCAATGGAGGGCAATAATTTTGCATAAAAAGTAACCAAAATTGAATTTAAGCATAAAATTGAATCTATCGCTAAGAGAGGTAAGCCATGGGTCGGCGTTAAGTGGCAAATTCAATTTTCACAATGTATGGTGACATTTATGAGACGCCATTTTCGTGTATAGATTTCTGTGCCCAACCACAGCACCATGGCAGCGACATCATCATCATCATCATTAACCCAAGCGACACCCCTTGTTACCAGTCCACCAATCAACCGAATAGTAAATAATGTAATTTATGAATTACAATTAAAAATACACATGAGTCTATCTTCGATGCTAGTCCTAGTCCTAGTCCGTACACTGCGTCAATGGGGGGTGGTCCATGCTCCGGTCATCATTTCTGCAGCTGGTGTAATAAAACTCCCCATTTGGTCGTTTGGCAATTATCCCGATAAATTAGCAGCCAGACAGCAGCTCACAGCGTCCAAACTAAGCGGACAGAAGCGTCATTTACCACCACTCCATTTGGCATTGGTTCCATCGACGTACGCATCCTGTTTTTCATATACCCATATTTCTCGACCAGAGAAATGTGGCTGAGATGTTTAGGGGAACGAAAGTATTGAAGATTTGTTTGTTTTGTTCATTTTCATTCATAAATATTACTTAATTCGGGTTTAAATCAAAATTAATTATTTGTTGCATACTTTTGTGAGTTTATTCATTTCACAGATTATATTTTTCCATCGATTTGTGGACTTATTAGATTTGCCAATAAGTTTCTCAGTCTTAAATGCATGACATCATATTTAAAATGGAACCGCATCAATAATTTGACCATGAAGCAAAAGTAGGAATTCGAGCGTCGGAAAAAAAAAATGAGGCCAAAATGGAGAAGAGAGCGGGGTTTGCTGGCCAACATTGTTATAAAAATACAAACAAACATGGCGAAACAACGAGCGAGAACGAATCAAAGAGACCAGCTTGACCAATGCCCAAGATGCTGCCCCTACCCATCGCGACCAGAGTGAGATACCAAAAGGAAGCAAGTGAGCGAGAGAGAAAAAATCAGAAAGACACAAAGTGTGAGAGAGAGAAGAAAATTATGAAGCTGAAGGAGCATGACGACGACCTGTGGCCGCCACAAAAAGCAACAGAAAAAGCAAAAAAAAAAAAAAACAAAAAAAACAACCGTGTGGCTTCTGCTCGGCAAAAATAAATCGCTGGAAACCGCCCCAAGTTGAGCGAGCAAGAGAGTCAGCATGAGCTCTCGCCCCCAAAGCAGAAATAAAAAAATTGAATGAAATATTTTTATAGCTAGAAAGAGACAGTGAACTGAAAAAAGGAATAAGACAGGAAGATGGAGCAAGGATATTGATGGGCGGAAAGCAATGAAGAGGGGGAAGAGGAACTTTGCTTATCAAATATGAAGGAGCAGAATGTGGGTCGGGCCTGAAACTGGACCTGGGCCTGGGCATCATAAAAGCCGCACCTAAGGGTAGTTATGTGAAAAGTTTTACTGCGACAGGTAGGTCACCCACACAAACTACCAACCTATACATGTATGTATCTATATGTGTATGTGCGTTCCTCTGTGCTTCTCCACCTCCATTTTGGTTTTCTATATCCTCCTCTTTGCCTTTATGTATCTTACATATATTCCTTTTGTAGTCATAAAATGGCATATTGTGTGTAGCGTGTGTGTGTGTGAGGGATGGAGGGAGGTAGGGGAGATGTCCGTCCGAAAGGGGGAGGCTGCACACACGTGTGGATAATAAAAAATGTTTTACTTTTCAATCGACCAATAATACGGCATTCAATGGACGTGTGGACCTTCAGACACACACACAAACACAAACTCACACATGTATAACCCGTAGTTCAATCATCGTTAAAAAGAATTTCATTTTGAAAAATGCCAGAACTTCAATAAATTATATTGCCAGGGACAAGAACAGGAACAGGGAACTTGGGATGCTTGTGCTTTCCTCTCGTTTGGTTAGTTCGGTTTGGAATTTTTCTCGACTTGCTGGCACCTTTCGCTATCATAACCACAATACAAAGAAAAGAATATATATACGTAAAGCTAGAGCTGGACAGGTGAATCGGGTCACCGCAGTCGCCGCCGTTCCCAGCCATTGTCCATTCACCGTGTCCGTGTGGACCATGCCTGTGAGTTTAAAATCGGAGTCTGAGTCCGAGGGACGAGCCAATGGCATTTTGAAGCTTTAGCTTCTCCACTTGCCCGCTCGATGGTTATTGGTTCGCGTTGCAATAATATAATATACACACAGACACAAACATACACACACATACACTCACACTCATGCATATACATACATTGTGAAATAAAAATTGCCCCATCGTCAGAAAAAAATTGTGAGAGAAAAGTAGGAAAGAGCAAAAAAAAAACCAAGTAAAAATGAAGTGGAGGTGGAAAAAGATTTTCCTTAACTTTGTTGCAACGCAGCGACATTTTGCTGCGTTGTCTCCTTCTCCCTACCTATCCTGGGAATGCCATCCCTCGTCGTCTTTTTCCCATTCTTCTCTCCTAGATTTGCAGAGTTTCTTCTGCATTTCACTGACTGAAATGGCTCCTGCTATTGTCATAATGACGCGCATTCCTGGGCGTTTGCTTGCGCCACTATTATTGATTGCAGCTACTTTTCTGTTCATTTTCTTTTTTTTAATTTTTTCTTTTTTTTTGGTTTTTACAACATTTGCTAATTAAGTCATTGAGGTTCTCCAATGAGGCAAATGGTCAGGTGGCAATAGCACTGAAAAAAATTTCGAGAAAAACTCTGGCTAAACTGGATATACTAGATATTAGATTATTTTCCAGGTTTTAATACGAGATAAAAATGCATTATAATGATTAGAATATAAATAGCCAGTACGGACTACATACATACATATATCTTATTAGGACCCTGAAATATTAAATAAAAGCCCAATAGTTATGTCTTATTAAAGTTTTGTAACATCTGAATCTATCTATTATAGAACATACTTGAATGGTATAAATAAAGAACCTTCCCCTCACATAACTCCAAAACTTCCTTATTAGAATTGTTTGAGTGTGTGTGCTTTAGTTACGAATTTTAGCAATTTTCGTTTATTTTTTTGTGTTGGCTAGTTTCGTTTGGCCAATTTATTTGAGCCATTAAAATTGTATGATAAAGCGAGGCCATTAATTGTGTTGCTTAATTTTCGTTTTAACGCATTTTATCAAGCCCAGCCCCATGCCAACACACACGAACAAAGAAGGTCGGACAATAAAGGAAGAAGCTCAACTTTCGGAGGAACATTTTTCTACATCCCCTTCCCTCCTGGGCGTCTGGCTGCTTCGTGGCTAAAAGTGGATGATGTTTTAGTTCGTCTAATGTGTTTTTATTTGTAGCCAAAACGTATAAGACCAACAGAACAAAAAAATCGATGTATACTATAGATAGACCTTAGGCAGAGGAACCCACTAGGCTCTGGTAACGGGAATGCGAAGGGGCTCATATTGTTCTTCTAATTGTGGTGTTCCAAATAGCAAAGCATTCGAGATGTGATAGAAAAGCTGGATCCTTTTTCAATAATCTACTTTTTGCATAAACTCTAATTTAGGTTTTGTCATCTGCAGTAATGTTCAAATTTTACTTAAAATTTTATAAGAAACTATATTGATTATAAAGAGTGATTAAGTGACATGATCCAGCAAGGTAATTTAATTTTTGTAAATTACTCTAACAGATCCGGTTTATGTCCACCACATTTTGTTTGTCCATAACTAAAATTTTTATGTAGCATACTTTTTGGCTGTCGTCACAAGAAACCCTCGCCAATATAGGCCGTGGCTATCTAGCATAAATTGAATTTCATAAAGGATACTTTTATGTCCATTATATATTTACACACGCATACATATAGGCAGGAAGGCATTGACCACTGATGATACACATAAGGAAAAGGGAGACTGACTCCTTCTTTGGGTCTTTCGTCTTAACGTCTTTCGTTTATTCTTGCCATGACTATATATATTTGTATATACCAATAAGTATATATTTCCCCATATACGTTCGTCTAAATACATATATAGGTATATACCCATACAATTCATGGGTTGAGGGTATATATGATTTTTATTGTTATTGTTTTGTCCTTTTATGATGTTGCACGTATCGCAGTAACTTTGCCTCGCATGTCTGTTGCTTTCTCGCTCTTACTCTCTTCCTTTCTTGTGTTTGTGTGTCTGTATGTGCTAAGATAAATACACCACATATAGAAGAAAAATCGAAAGGAAAATGGAAAAAATGAAACAATAACAAAGCTTGCTTGGTGGGGGAGTTCATCTCATACCCATTCTCCACCCATGCCCATTCTATTTATGTATATATATTTATATGTATGTATGTGCATGATTCTGTCTGTATATGGTTATAATTGGGTGGCATTCACCGACTTAGAGACACTGCGAGGGGTGACTTGTGTGTGCGTTTTCCCTGGGTTTTTCACCCCCAAAAATAAAATAAAATGCTGCCTGCCGCCCGCCGTCGTCTTCTACTTTCCCGTTTTCCTTTCCACTTTGTTGATTTAAGCGTTGATATCGTAGTCGTCGTCGTCGCCGTCGTGGGTTCATGTTGTGTGTGGGCGAATATGTGTGCGTGTGTTTTTAAGGGCTGCTCGAAGTTTGCTGACGAGTTTCCTTTTCAGCCTGTGTGTTTGTGGTTGTAATTTGGCCGCCACAACAGCAACAACAAGGAGTATTGCACGAACTGACTCGGTGGTTTTTCTTTACCATTTTTTGGGTCTCCTTGGTTAGAGGTATATGAAAGTTTATGGATTATGATATACACATAACTTGATGTAATAACCACAGCCTATGGCCTACGGGGGTACGTAAATGGTGGGCGTAACACTTGCTGCTGATTGGTGGACCGGAATTCATAATTCTTGTAACCACAATACAATAACCATTACAGGACAAAAATGGCGTTAGTTTTGCAACAAAAGAAACTAACATACAGATTATTACTTTTTAATGAGTTAACTACTATTTCATTATATAAATAAATTTTTTTTTTTGCTGATTTTGTATTACTGACCTATTCATTTCCTGTATTTCTTGTTTCTCCACATGTTTGAATCTTACTTCAATTTCGTCTCGATACAATATTATTTCATAGTTTTACTTGTCACATGATCTGTGGGTATGAAAGGAGACTACCCTTTCAATTTTATTGTTTTTGCTTTCAGTGTTTCCAATTACCTAAATACCAGTACTAGGTACTACGAGTTTTTATACAGACTTTGCTAAGCTCTCACTTGGTTCTCGATTCCAATTTTTGTTATATTTTTTTAGTCTCGTTTTGGAACTGGACTTTGCTAACACTTGTCTTGGCTCTGTGTGTGTATGTGGGTGTGTGTGTATGTATGAATCTGCTATTTTCGTTTCTTCGTTTACTTTTTACATTTTTTTGTTGCTTCCAGTAGTTTTTCAGCATTTTGTACGAAAAAAAGTAGATTTATTATAAACTGCTCACAAACGAAAGAGGGAGACAGAAAGTTCTACATAAAGTAGATAGAAAGAAGCTGGTCTATGTGTGCGTGTGTGTGGAAAAGTTTACTACGTGCACTCTTATGCCGAAAAAACGTGACTCGATACACGAAAGCTTGCACATGAGTTTCCATTTGGTATATATTGTATATAATTACATATTGTATGTGTGTATGTATATATGTATGTCTTAAGTCGGGCAGAGCTGAGCTGAGGAGTTGGTTACATCAAATGCTCGATAGGAGCAAGAAGATCTTTGGTTTTCAAATAAAACATAATGGTACGATCTATACAAAACATTAGGTATACATATAAGAAGATTATTCTTGAAAGTCTTCTTTAGAATATTTAAAACAAACTCATTAAGGTTTGTGCCTTTGGAATTCTTATATTATAGTTAGAAAGTACATATGTAAATTTGTGGCCCCAAAAAGTATGCTACACATATTATTAGGAATCAAGTAGAATATTTTATGCTAGTTTCAAGGTACACCTTAATTCAAATAAAACAGGTGAGCTAAATATTTGTATTCTCATTTCTCTATGTGTCTAACTTGCTGCTTCCCAGTTTTTTTTTTCAATTTTTTTCACATTTTTATGGCAAGGATAGAGGAAAAGGCCAACGCTGCAAAAACAAATTCGCCGCAAAACTAAATGTGTTTGTGGCGTTTGATAGCGTCTCCCCGTTCCCCTTAATTCAGCGCTCTTTGGCTCAAGGTGAGGAACGCGACTCGCCAAACGAAGCGATAGAAGTAAATGGGGAAAAAAATGAGAATGAGAAAGAAAAAGAGCAAAGAAGAAAACAAAATTAATTTTATCCTTTCCATTTCCGTTGTTGCGTGTGCGGTTTATCATGCTCTCTCTTTCTCTCCGTGTCTAAGTTTAGGTGTGTGGGTGCCCTTTTCTGGGTGGTTTTCATTTCCATCATTTTCAGGGTTTTCCTGTTCTTCTATACACAGTTTGGTTCTGTTTTTTTTTTTCTTTCATTTTTTTGTTGTCTTTTGTTATAAATCTTGAGGTTGAGCACTCGACTGAACGCCATTTTTTATTTTTCACCTTCTCCTTTCACGGCATTGTCTACTTACAGAACGTGTGCACCGCTGAGTGGTGCTTATTTTTCAATACTGTCAGTTCTCTCTGGTCAGAAAATGTCGCTGGGGAGCGCACGCGATAGTAGGAGAGATGGTACTGACCAGACAGCTATCCTTTACTCAGATTTCCCAACAAAAAGAAACGGAAAAAAACAAATAGAAAAAGAGAAAGAACGAGGTTTGCACATATGTACAGGGATATGCTTTATATGCGAAATAATTTATAGAAGACTAAAATGAAATGGACTTTGTAAAAGGGTTTTTTTCCAATAATTTATCCTTTTCACTGCCGAAACTGGGAAGATAACTACTTCTAGTAGATGAACGAGGGGGTGTAGAATGTAATCGAATTTTATTTACATATACAGCATCTAAGAGAATGTCAAAAAAAATTTGTTTTCGATATTTAAAAAAGACTTTATTAACACCACGCCATAATTTAAAGGTACCATCCCTGAATCATTACGGTAGTCATTCAGCTCCATTCAAATGCTCATTGTCATTTTTCTTGCGAAGTGTTCGTTGTCTTGCGTCTTTATTTGTTTTGACTGTCAGGCAACGTCGTCTCATCATTAAACCTTTTCGTCAGACAAACTTCACCCTTACACTTGCCGCCATAATGAAAGGCATAAAATTATGTGAGCAATGCTAAAATTTTAATTCCAAATTTGATTCTGGCTGGAAAAAGCAAGACTTTTGCTCATTTCCACCCACTTTAGCTCACTTTCGATGGAGAATCCAGAAGGCGTTACGTTATCGCGACAAAGACATCTTGAATCTCGAGCCTCCATCTTCAACCCCAGAGGCATCTCTTTTCAGGAGGAGAGGTATTTTTCGTGCTGCCTTATGCCGAAAATGACATCAAAAGTGCCAACTGAATGGGGGAGAGTGAAGGCGGCGACGGGGACAAGGTTGAATGTCTAGGCAAAAGGTTCATTGCGGTGAAAGGAAGAAATGTCTACGGATTGCTGCTGGAACAAACTAACGGACGGATGGATAGGAATGGCTGAACGGGTTACTGCTATCTTCTTCATAATGACTTTGAAGTGTCAAACAAATTTTCCGTCTTTTGGATTTGCGCTTGTCTTTTGCAAGGTAAAAATTAAAATTGTTTCATTTTATTTTTTGTTACTTTTCGTTTTTCTGTGATGAAGATATAATTATAATTTAATTGAAATGAAATTGCTGTACCAAAAAGTGTCATGTAGATGCAAAACTTGAGGATTGTTTTGAAGGGTTCTTTTGGACATAAAAAAACGACAGGCTTAGTTTTTGGTACAAATTGACTTTATGTTGTAACGGAAATTTCTTGTAAAACAAACTATTCTGTTGTTGGTTTTTCTTACAGCATTTAATATGCCATGCAGGCAGCAAAAAGTTGCCAAAGTTGAGTTCTCCATGAAGTTGTTTGGTAAGAACAAAAAGAATGATACGAAAATAACCAGAGGGCTAGCTGCCATAAGCCCAGAAAACTTCAGCCCAGGTCACTCTGTCCAGGGAAAATCAATTTAATTTTTCTTTTTTTTTATGTATGTATGTATGTATGTTTGTCCTCATGTTCATCGAAAGCCATGGGAAAACATGAGAATGAGACTACCGATGGAGGGGGGGTTTCGCCCGAGGTGGAAATTTCACTTAAGTCACTTTGAACTTGCTTTTTGTGAGAGAAAGTTAAGTTACTGGCTAGTTCTTAGCCTTTTCTTTGTGTCTCTGGGGAGTGACCATTAGTTTGGCATATTTACATTTCCTCCATTTGTATGATGTGGCGACATTTACCAACCCATCTGGTCCTCTTCCCCGCTGTCTGGCCTCAAGTTCCCTGAAGTTTTACTGAATTTTTGAGGCACATGTAGCAGGTGGTAGGGCGAAAAAATTCTCACTCCCATCTCTTCAGGAAGAAAGGACATACAACTAACTTATTATAGAGTTCAAATTAAATTTTGTGCTATATTAAAACAGACCCTTGGCCGTAAACGGAAGGAGCTCTATCCCAACACCTACATATATGCCGATCTTTATCCAATTGAGCTAAGACTGGACCCAACTTAAGGCAACTGTAATTATGATAAAACTCTTCTCAGAAAATAGTATGTACCTTTTGATCGTAAGTTAAACTAAGAAGCGTCTAATGGATTGAGCAAGATATTAGTTGATTTTACAAAAAAAAAAGTTCGCAAATGAATCATTAAAAAAAATGAACTCGGCAAAATAATTACTCTGTTGCTAATTAATTTGTTTCATTTTGACTTACCATTCATCTGCAAGTCGCGACTGAATTGTCTATTTTTTTTATTTGCTTTCCACGGCTTATTTTGCTATTAACGACAAAAGCAAAGGACGGCATATAATTAAATAAATCAGGCTGTGAGTTGGACTAAGATGGAGACAAGAGGCAATCTACATTTTAATGAAAATTGCATTTTAATTTCCATAAGCAGGAATCTTTCCTTCTTCATTTTGAATCACTTTTTTCTCAATGTCCTTGCCGTTTTTTAATTAAATTGCCTTTGTACCATTGTAGTCCCTATGAGAAGAACCTTCATAATTTCCCTCAAAATGCGGCTTAAAATAATTGCCCAAAATTACTTTAAATGGACGCATTGTCCGAGGATCCTAAACAAAAAAGGAACAGAGGACAATCAACCAAAAAGGAAAATGGAAAATGTCCGCTAGATGTGTTCGTATTTTTTCTGGCTCTTCTTTTTTGTTTTTGGTTAGCTGTCGCTCACGTAGGCAGTGTCCATGTAATTAAATTAAAATGGAAAATTTACTCGTACTGTGGATTAAATTAATTTTCATTTGCATTTGCATAAGTTCGTTCCTCGCTCCATTCCCTTTACCAATTTTACGCTGTCTCTTTCTCTTTTTCTATCTTTTCTCTGTGCTAATTCATTAATTCCTTTCATTATGCCATTTATTGCTGAATTTACTAGAAATGTTCCTTTCATTTTTGTTATTTTAGCCTCAATGCCCATTTCATGACCGTTTTCTCTAATTGTGATTGGTCGTGCACTGACCAAAAGCAAACCTCTCTTTTGATGAGACTCTATAAAATTAGCTAGAGCAAATTGTTATGATATTGAGTACATTTTGCAACACTATATGTTTCAACTATATGTTTCATTCAGCGAAAGTATTTTTGAAATTATGAGTCTCAAAGTATCTTTGATGGAGTCAGACGATTTTATACAAAAAGAACTACAATATACATATGTATGTACTATAGATAGGTTGTAAACTCTTTTTCGTCATGAAAGAAGTAAGTATCCAAAATCTTTTTGACTTCTTTGTCGAGGAACAAAACATTTAAGGGGCTTTACTTTCTTAATTACTTTTAAATAACAAACAAATATCCGACGATCTCATCCTTTTCATTTCACGAAGGGTTTGCTTTCCTTTCTGAAAACCCCAAACCGAACCGAAAAGAAATCAACAAAAGTAAATGAGAATTGCAATTTTATTTATTGTTATGTACACATTTTTCTGTTATGTTTTTCCTCTTTTTTTTTGTGTTTTTCAACTTGAGACGAGCTTATGTAAATTTATTTATTTTGCGTAATTTTTCTTGTTGCTTTTTTTTATTCTTCTTGCTAGGCAAAAGGAAAAAATTTAATTAGAATAAAAAGAGGCAGCCGCATGGAGGGAGGGCCAGGCAAAGGAAAAGCGAGACAAAATTAAAATGAAATGAGCAAAAAAATAAGAGGCAGAGTGAAAGAGATAGGAGAAAAAGAGAAAGAGAAAAAGGAGCAAGGAAAAAATGCAAAGTACACGGCGGCCTGGCTTTGTGCCGTGCAAGATTTTCTGCTTCTGGCGCTGTAAATTTTCCCCCCATAATAAGGCAAAAGTTGTGCAATTTTCATGTGTAACTGACAGGGCCAAAACATTTTGTAATGAGAACCCTTCTGCCCATAACGAAACTCTCTCTTGCCAGACCTCTTTTGGCATTGGTCAGCCGTCAGTTCTTAGCCCTTCTCATGCCTCACGCCCTTCCAGGATCCTTTCCGGCTGTCAGTGGACAAAGGTTGCAACTACGGTCAGCAGGCTGCCATGTCGCTTCGCGTCTGCCCCCTGACTTAAGGGAATTTTCGCGAATCCATGTGACCCTCCTCCATTGGCCTCCTTTTTCTTTTTTTTTCATTTAAGGCATGTAAATTATAACCAATAAAAAATGTTAAAAAAAAGTAAAAGACTGAAAATTTCATTTAAAAATACCCGAAACCACATGGCAGTAGGTTAGAAATTTGTACTCTTGCTGTTATATCCGTGCTTAATTACACATTTTGTTTATGACTTGAGGCACAGTCCTCTAAATATACATATAGAATATCTATGTAAATATGTATGTATGTATCCATCCACGCATCCTTATTTGCCGTCGCTCAATTATGGCAAGCTTTACGTATCGTTACGTTAGTTTGAGTCAAATTTAATTACGTCGTATTATGGAATTTATATGACACAAGCACTCCAGGACTCCATTTCTAGATAGATCCACAGTCAGACCACCACCCCACCCACCCACATGCCACACTTTGTCATTTGGAGTGGGATTAATTATGATGTTTTTGGGCCCTAAGTTGAATGTGTATCCTTCGGCACAGGATTTAAATGAAATGTAATAATTTTTGTTGAAGGATTTTAATTTCGGAATTTTGTGGAACAATTTTGTGCACATAATAAATTTGTCAGCTTTATGTAAGTGTTCATAAGGAATGTTTACTCCCCCATACATATGGATATTGAAATTCCACAGCCATAGAAAAAAAGTGACAAAATTGTCATAAATTTGTGTTGAAATGTAATCTATATAAATAAATGTCGAAACAATTGTTGCTAAATAATAAATAATACCAATTGATTTTGAATACCCACAACTTTTGAAACATTCAAATTACGAATTGGTGAATTCGTTTCTGAAACGTCTGGGTCGTCATCACATTCAGTTAATGAATTGGGTAACTATAAACCATTATTTATGTATATAAAACTTTATGACAAATCTTATATCCAGGTTTGTTTGTTTGTTTATCGCATCATTATTAGAGTATAGTAACATTCTTATCTGCTATGCAAATGTTTTGGACTCTGAAAAGCAAAAAACGGCCATCCTTATTGCCAAATTATCGTCCGTTAATTCAAATGGCAGAGACCACAAATTTGGATTAGATAAGTGTGGGTATTTCTGTGTGTGTGTGTGTGTGCTAAATGCCAAAATAGTCGCTCTTCAAAGTAAGCAGCTCACACAGGATTCTAGGTTCTACAGGATGCCATTTGTCTATGGCATCGAATGGAACGGAGGGTTAACCTCTTTTATATATGTATGTACGTATGGCGGAAACGGTATATGGTTTTTCTGGGGAAAAACTGAAACGTTTTACATTTTCGAAAATAAGCAATTGGAAAAACAATGCTTAAAATAACGACGATAAATGGTGCGTTCAATTGGAGGTTTTGGTGTCTAGCCACCACACGTCCACGCACGGTCTCACAGGTACACACTTACAAATAAATAAAATGGTAAATGGAGCCAATTTAGCTGAACAAAGCAAAATATATATGCGATTCTATTCTATTCTAATTTTAAATATTCCGATTTTATTGAACTCCTCACAATATTTGCCATTCCAGATGCAGTCCGACTAGTTTATCCTCAACTAACTCGATTATGCATACTCAGGTCTTAATGAAAATTGACATCGATAATATACATTTTGATATGGTGTTGTTCTTAACTAATTGGTGATACGTGCAAGCCCCTCTGTGAGGCTCCATCTTCCTTGGCTGCCTCACCGCCTTTGGGTGTTTTCATTTGTAAACTTCCGGCTGGACTGGGGGTCCTGACGTTATTTTAATAACGTGCATGCTGCGCATTTAGGATAACATCTGAATTTATGTAACGGCGCACAAACAAAGATGGCAGGCAGAAGCCAGGCGGCAGGCACGTTACGAAGAACCAGGACGAGGACGAGAACGTGGCTGTATGATGATATCCCGGGGTTGGTGACACATACAATCACACGTACACACACACACGTACATACAAACCCAAGTCGGAGGAGAAAGATCCAAATGAAAACTGATGCGGATTAGTATTTAAAATAATGTCCTGCAGGGATATAACTTTTTTCCTCGCACCGCCGCAGTCTTTGGGCCTTACTTTTTGTTTTTTCCCTGTTTCTGTTGTTTTTCTTCTCACTTTATTTATTTATTTTTTTTTTATTTTTTATTTTTTTTTTTTTTGTGCCAGCTTTTTCTGTTGTTTTTAATTCCCTTGCTGCGATTCCTCCTCCTTCTGGGGAATGTTTCATAAAATTTATATTTGCAGATAAGTCTGAGAGATTTCTGGGCGTTTGACAATTTTTTTTATTACAAGACAATTTACATATTTTTCTTGTTAAAATTCCTTAGCCTCCTCTCTTCATGTCATATGAATTTTTGTTCCTTTTTTCGTTTGTTGTTGTTACTCTTGAACTTTTTGTTGAATGTCCCCCATTTTCTTGTTGCTGAATTAATGTTAATTTTTATTACACTTGCATTGTCCTGTCCTGGTACCACATTCTCCACCCTCCATGCCCCACCACTCCACCCACTTAACTCATTTAAATTCAAGTTTGTTTGTGTTTGTTGCTGTGCGAAGTAGAAAAAGAACTGTCAATTGGGGAGAAAATGTTAATAATAAAACAACAGAATGAATCGAATCCAATCCGAGGTATGTATGTGTTAGAGGGGGAAATCGAAAAATAATAAAAATGGACGAGTCCTCTGTCCTACCGCTCATTATGTATTCCCTAAGCAAATTCTATTAATTATCGTTATGTCCTTTTGATTGGTTGATTGGAATAATGCCTGCTGTTTGCTCTTCTTAGATGCTCTTAATATATGTAATCGGCAAATGAGATTCTACAATTGGTCTATCGTAAAATGAAAATGCGCTTAAATTTTCTGGATAAGATTGGTTAAAGTAGGAAATCATTTTTTAAACGCCCATCTAATTTGAGTTGGCTTCAGCTGATTTGTCGCGAAACTGGCAAACATAGAGTATACAACTATAAACAGACAAATAATTTATCAGTTCTAAAAGAAATCCTTTAATTCTAGTTTTCTATTTTAAATACCTAATTTGATGTAGGCTAGTCATCGAGTGGATATTTTAAATAGTTGTGGAACCATTCAAATTCAATCACCCCTCAAACCTACCACTCTCAGGACGAAATTCAAGAGTTCTAGAACCCAAAAGCATAAAACTCTTATAACATGAAGATGAAAATGAAATTGCAAAAACCTACGAGGAGGGAGAGATTGAGGTTAGAGTCAGGTTGGGCAGGGACGCTCACAATCGAGTACATACACGACATGACAATAACTTTGACTTGACCATTCGACCGTTGCTCATATCTGGCCAGGGCCAAAAGGATTGCCTTTGCACAGTCTGGACATGCCTTCTTGTTTGTACTTGGAACAGCCATTTTAAATGGCACAAGAGGCAAAAAGGAGGATGGATGGTTGGATGCAGACGAAAAGACAGGTACATACATATATGTATATATGTACATGTGTATGTATATGCAATGCTGTTCTTTTTTCGTCTAACCAGGAGATACTAAACAAAGAGAAATATTTATGCGTTGACCAACTTCAATTTTAGCTCCATTTACAAACTACTCAAGTCCCTCCACTCTCTCTCATCCGTTCATGGGACCTGCGGGCATGAAAGCCAAAAATTTCAAATTCAAATCCAATTCGAAATCAAATCAAAGCAAAAAGAAAACTCCCATTGCAATTTCTCTACTAAACATACCCTTCACATCCCATCTCCTTCCATTCCCCTTGCCATAGCCATTCTATTTGCTGCTGTTTATGATGAAAAATGTCCAAAATTACATTTTACCAGTTGGTTCTCGATTCGGTCAGTTCTTCCATGTGTATTGTAACTATAGGGGAGGAGGGAATAGGATTCGAAAGGGTCAGCCCGAGTCTGAGACGTCCAAGACTCAACTTCGAGTTGTGCATTAATATTTAATAATATGAATTGTTGATTGAAGCATTTCGTAGTATAACAACAACAGCAAATTGTTCATCTGCCCCGTCCATGTGGCCTGTCCCATTTTGTCAGTTAGATGCGAGCTTTGATTTTATTTGTTTATTGCAAATTGAATTGGGAATAATTCAACAACAGACAGTATCAATTTCCAGAAAGAGAAATACACCATGTATTTTAGAACTTTTCGCATTAAAATTTCAATAACAAATATTGTTTTTTATATTAAACTAAAAAATAAGAAATTAATACAAACATTATGCAGCAATTGAACAATACATTAAAAGGCCAATAGCTGGCGCACCCTGCGTATACGTTATTGTTGGTAGTCAAAACACTTTCCGAAAAATCTAATAAAATCTTATATATGTATCTTAATGGAAAGCAATAAAGAGTAAAAGAAAAACTAGTACTCAAAAGATTCACCATTTCAGAAATTTTAAAAATTCTATCCATTAACAAGGAGATAGTCGAAACAAACCCAAGTGAACACTTTGGGGTTGGTCAAACGCGCCAATTGCAAAGTGTAAGCCAGACATTATAGAAGAAAAATGCTAAATAAGCGCTTAATGCATAATCTGAACGAGGTTTTTCCACATAAAACGTAGATGTGTGGATGTGTGAGTGTTTGTGAATGTGGGGGATCAAACCCGCCCGTAACCCCTTCTCTGCAATCTGAACTTGGACAGATATGGGCATAATGTATGACTGCCATTTTATATGCGCCTTTTGAAAAATGTGCTGACACTTTGGGTTGGAGACGGTGTTGGTGTCGTGTGGGGGTGTAGAGTAATGGCATTGGTGCGAAAGGGTTGACCCCAAACAATTGACCACGTGTGCGTGTCCACTTTTAAGGGGGCAATGGGTAAAAGGCACTGGTCAAACTTCAGCCCCTGTTTTTCGGACTGTGTGGTAAAATCCTTTTATCATTTAAATGGCATATGGCAAAAGGCAGTTTTTATTTTTATAATCCAACCCCCAGACCCAGCTCCAGCCCCAATCGCACCCCACTCCTCTTCACACTCAGAAGGTGGACAAGACAGCAACAAACCTTAAACGGAAGTTTTGTGCAAATGAAAAAAGTCAGCGAAACAAATCACACAAAATTTGTAAACGTCCATTGTCAAGCGGTTGGATGTTCCTATACCTATTCCAAATCCAGTAGATGGCTGCTTTAGTCCATTTATTAATTTGCTCCAGACGTAATCCCATCCGCTCACGACAGCAGGACTCCAACTGGAACTTCTCCCCCATCTACCCATTCATTCGCTCTGCCCGATTTTGCGTTTTTCAATAAAGCAAAAAGAACAATTTGCCTCACAGCAGGTGGGAGATTTAGCCAGAGAATGGGGGGAAGGACATTGCCCTCCTGTGGCGTCAATTTTGTGTCACTTTCTGTGCGTAATTTTTAGTCTCCAGCGACTTTGATTGGCGGCCATTAAAAATTTTGTTCACATCCTGACGGTCATGTGATTGATGATTCAGACATGATCTTTAGGTTACACAATTATTTTAGTCAACCTTTCATGTTTTATGCATTTTAATGAAAGCCCCTCAAAAGGGGTTGACAATTGTTAAAATGAAGAAAAAGAAAGTCAAGTCATTTTTACCCAACTACAAGTAACTTTTTATATATTAGTTAGTATCAATTTTGCTGAAAATTTAACTGAAAGAGTTACAATGATACTTCTTAAAAATTAAATGCAGTTTAAAAATAGTAAATGCTTAAACAAATTTAACTCCCAAATAAACTACATATAATGGATTCTTGTTTAAGTTTTCTTTTGTCTAATGATAACAACATTTCATACGATCATAAATCAAAAACGCCCACTAGAAGTCACCCGAAAAAACTTTAACCCGATATAGTCAATTTCTTCCCCTTAAATGTAACTCTAACTCTTCCACAACGTTAACTCCAAAATATGCCCAATAACTAAAAATATCAAAACAGATGCGACGATACCTTTTCTATCTTGCCCTTGGCTCGAGCACAGCCCACATCCAGCCCCTTGACTAATGATGTGCCAACAAATTTAACGCTACCGGTTACCCCGTTACGCATTACATTCCACACTCTATCCGGAGATCTCGATTTGACTTGACTCGATAAAAATAAAAATGACTGAGAGCCTAATTCACTTAACAACACCAAAAAACACCAACAAATTTGACAATGGAAATCATATGTCATCATTATTAACACTGAGATGATTCCATTTTCCACGACAATGGCCCGCACATATGGCCCGCTTCCACTCCGTGAAACTAAGCGGATAATTTCGAAATAATATCATAATCATAAGCATCAGCAGCAAAAGGGGGTTGCTGCGGCAACTGCGTTAGAAAATGCGCACTTGACGCAACACCAACGTCCCTTTAGAGTTCACCTTCGTACAGGAAAGGGCGTTGTGAAAACGTTGGCAGAGGGAGTTTAAAATCTCCACAATGTAAAGGAGAAATTATGGTAAGTGGAGTATATAAAAACTGAAAATGAAAATATGTCAAAATGTCTTTGTACTTCTGCCACCCTGTCACAAAGTTTTCCCCCTTTTGTGTGGATTAGAATAGGTACAACTTTTTATTTTGCATATTAAATTAAAATAATGAAATTTTGGAAACTTGTTGTTTACATTGTACGGCAATAAACGGACGGATGGATGGATGGATGGATGGATGGATGGACGGTTGGGATGAAAGGCATGAAAAGGCACCCTTAGAAGTTTGGCAAATAAAACAAAGCAATTGGAAAATTATGCACTTGTCCTAGGCCATCCCTTAAAAGTATGCTTTTAATAATAAACATTAGCAAAAAGTGTTTTTTGAGTGGGCGTGGTTGGGCAAATGTCCAGTTTCTTTTTTAAGGGTATTTCCCTCATCCGTTGAAATTTGCATATAACTGAGAGTCAACTGTAAAATGGACAAGGATTAAATCATAGATTGACTCCTGGGATTAGATTTAAAAGCATTACGATTATGACATTGTGTGGATATAAATTTGTACTTTTGTTTCAGTACCAGGTAATAAATTTAGTAACTTCAGACAACAAATATCAAATTTGTGATAATTTCCATCAATACTCGAAAATTAAATTTGCATCAATTTCGAATTTGTATATTGGCCATCTGGCAGCCAGTTGTTCTCAGAAACGTTTATTCGATTAACTTTAAAGTTTCAAAAATTATGCCATTAGTGTCAGCCCAGGGCCTGCGGCCAAAACATGGTCAAATTCCCGGACACCTTACGGATTAGGGTTCTCCCCTCCGGAATGAATTCCGAACACTTGTGAAAATTCCCAAATGTCTACTTTTTTTTAGACTGAGTTTTAAGCTGCTTTTAATAAATTCGACACAAAATTGAATTTTCATAACGGCCTCATGTTGTTGTGCTTGTCCTTGCACTTGTCCTTTTGACACCACCACCAAAAATTTGGAATGCCATGGCACAGGGGCGACAAGCAACACTCACTTAAAAAGTGATTCATGGACAAAGTCACCCTGGTAAACAAAAAAAAAACAAAAAAAACAAGGCAACAAAATTAAATAAAATAAAACTCAGTGACAAAGGGCGGTTAGACGTGGTGGACTGCTTGGATTGTTGGGTGTTGCAATTGTATTTACTTTTTATCACCTTGTGGGGAATATTTGCAAATGCACATAAACATAATTATAATTTTTTACAACAATGTTGATTGTTTCGGTTGTTTTTTTACCCTACAATTAATGAATCTGATTATATGTATCTTTCAAGGTGTTCCACATTGCTTACTACTTCTTGAGTATATGCAGGTGAAATATTTTACAAGTGATATGCAAATTTGGACTTACTCTGGCCACGGCCTCCACAACTACAACAACAATAATAATAAGAATAATAATAACATTCAAACATAGTGAAGCCTATGATAGACGTAATTAAATTATACTTGAGCATATTTCCAGCGAATAACCAAACGTCTCACCTTGCCAGTGTCTCCAGCTTATCGACTGTCTACGGTTGAGTTGCTTAGGGTTAAGTACCTCAGCAAGTTCATAAGGTTCGAATGGGAGAATAAGTTTGTGGTGGCAAAGCCGGAGGTTTAGGACGAGGGCTATCAAAAATTTATGTATTCAAGTCATAAAAACAAATTCAAGTGAGTGTTTTTTATGGTTATTTCTATATAATTTCTAATAATTTCCCATAAGACTACATATGTAGGTACGCACACGCAAAACGTGCGACATTTCTTTTCAAGAAAAGCGATAAAATTATGAAAATGCGTGCAACGATTACATACATACGTACATACAGACTTATCAGAATGCCCATGGGTTTACTACATATGTACATATATGGAGTTGAAGTCAGGCAGTAAATGAACATGTCATAAGCGCGACTCTTGCACTACTTCATCCCAAACACGTTCATTTGTTCGAGTTATTTGTTCCAAGAATCACAGCTCAGCACGCGCGAGCATGAGATATAATAGTTGGGGATAGGCCAGGAGTAGGGACAGACAAGAGGAGAGGCTGGGCTGCGAATATATACATATGTATAAGCAGATAACTTACATATAGGTGA
Source organism: Drosophila willistoni (assembly GCF_018902025.1). Classification (NCBI taxonomy): domain Eukaryota; kingdom Metazoa; phylum Arthropoda; class Insecta; order Diptera; family Drosophilidae; genus Drosophila; species Drosophila willistoni. The sequence continues at coordinate 24,013,548 of NW_025814050.1, read as the reverse complement.
TGACAAATGGCATTAATAAAGTCACAACAAAGTTACAGAAAATATGAATGTAATGAATAGAATACAATTAAAGCACAAAAATATTCCTAAGTTATCCTCCTCAATGGCTCAAATAATTTAAAGTGGTTATCAAACAAACAATTTACAGTGCAATCTTTTGCTGATTCCATTCGTGCATAACTTTTCAGGGTTTTTACCTATTTTACAGACAAATACGCTCCATCTGTCTCTTATAGTAACTATTTATCTGTTCACCAAATTCTAATTTTAAACATTTTTTTCTAATATTTACATTTTTCCTAAATTATTCTCTTCAACCTTCAAAAATGGTTGGACCTCTCTGGAATTTACCCTAATCGAATTTGCATTAAACGATGAGCAGCTAATAATCTGTAAACCGAATTAAAAAGAACTTAAGAAGGGCGTTCAGAAGGAAACACAGAGTGAGAATAAGAAAAAAATTAACAGAAAAGGAAATGCCTAAAAAAGATTAGCAAAAAAAAATGAAAAGAAGGAAGAAAAAACAAGCCACTTCTAGCCCCAAAAGTCTGTGAACTGAAAATATTTCCAACAAATTAAAGCTAATGAAAGTGACTCCGTCCCCTCTTTAGACCTCCCCCCCTCTATAGCCATGCCCATGCCAATGTCATTGCCAAAAAAAGCCACCTCAAGAAAAACTGACAGCCATAATTCATGACCATCTACATCTCCTTCCCTCTTCTGAAGTATAGCCACGCCCTGGCTGTGAAAAATGTAGATGCCTCTTGCCTCCTGGCTGCTACCTCCTGCCGCTCATCTAATGATAATGATAACAAAACATGCCTCAAGTCCTGAAGTCAGAAAACTTTTTGACATGCCGCGCTCCGTTTCCATTTCTATCGTGCTCCCCGTTTGAACCATTTCAGCCACTGCCTCTTTGCATCTCCGCATCCCTTGAGCTTGACTGGAGCATATTTCCATATAATTCATTCATTTTGGCCCATCCATTCACTTTCTTAGAAAATGTGAATTCTTGCGCATCATCATTGTTTGATTGCTCGTGCTTTATATTGTGTACATACAAATATACATAAGTATATAGGTAGATATATGTACATATCTGTATATATTTTTCAAACTTTATTTTTCATTTTGTTTTGCATTTGCCGACAACATTTCTTCCCCTTGGTTGAGTTGGCGGTGTGTTGCGACTTTTCACTTTGGTGTTTCGTGTCTTGTGTTTGGTGAAATCGCTTGATAAATTGGGGTCGAAATCATTATAAGCGTTACTCTCATTTATAGCCATCAATTTTTTGTTTCTGCTGCCTCATTCTTCTTGGTGGGTTGGGGGGTAAGTGGGCAAATAAGTTCAATATCAACAATAATATATTATTTATATTGTATAAATTTTGAACATTTCTAAATTTGAAATTGATGGATTAAATGATTGAACATTGGATTCCATTGAAAGATTGATTTGTTTAACTAATATAATGATTAAGCATAGAATAGACAAGAATCTTTTAAAGCTTTGACCTAACTACTTTCCTGTCATTAAAAATTTCCTTTCCTATTAATTTTTATATATGTACATATGTGTGAGTGATATTTTTGACCTCCAAAGTGACAATATACGATGCGAAGTCAATGCCAATACAAAAATTGTGCTGCAACCTTTCTCCCAAGAGGATAACAAACGAATGAGGCTTCTGCGGGCAGGAGACAAATCATATCTCACACTGACTTGGATTTGATCTATCTGATCGACTGGCAATCAGTCTTAGAAGTCGATTCAAAAACATTTGATTAGCCAATTTATGGCACGTTCCGCCGCCGCTGCCGCCAAGAAGAAGAATTTGGAGCGACAACTTGTGCATGACCATAAAGTAAAAACGTTTGTCTGCTCAGTCTCTCTCCGAGTGTGTGTGTGTTAAGAATGCCGCAGCAGGCCAAAAGCAAGGAGGCAGAAACAAAAAAGTTATTGCAACTGCCGCCAGGTGCTCGGCGCATGTCAACATGAGTTTCATAAATGGCCAACAGCAGCAGCGCAACATTTTGTCAGTCAGCAACATCAGCAGCAGCAGCAGCAACACCAACAGCAACAAAAACAAAATGCATTATATTCTCTTCGTTGTTGTTGGTTGTGTCGCTTATGTTGCTTATGCCTTTATGTGTCGCTTTGGTATTCAGTTCAATTTTTTCTGCTTATTTATTTAATTTCTTGCCTCTATTTTTCTTTTTTTTTTTTTGCTTTTGTATTTTATTTGCACCAATTTTGGCAACTGGTTATGAAGTCTCATTAAATCTAATTTTTAATTAGCCAAGTTTTTCATTTTGGTTGAGGATGACGAGTAACATATGTATGTATGTATGTACATATTAGCAATTTGATAATTTCATAATTTGTTGCATAAGATTCTGATCAAATATTTAACATTCTCTCACTCACAAAATCAAGCAAATTTGGAAACTTAGCCATCCATAATTTGTTTAATCACATATACTACAACTAGTTGTTCGTCGTCGATCATTGTTCTCCATGTCGCCAGTTGTGGCAGATTTAACAAATTGATTGACGGCTAATGATCAGAAATGGTAATGCCACGGCGAACAATTCAAAACAACTCGGTCTCAGATAGAGAGTCTGGGGTGCGGACAATCGGACAGCCTGACAGATAGTTGGGATGCCTCTGACAATGCTGTTGCCGATAATGATGACGATGATGATGAAATGTGGTCCACTGGGGGAAATATGTATAATGTATACTTAAACGCTACTAGCATGCGTGCGTTTTTTTTTGTTTATTTGCCACTCTGATTTGACTTTATTAAATTAGGCGAAACGATTGGCAAATAAATCAAAAACAAGTTCAAAATTTGTGTCACCTTACAAAAGTGAAGCTGAATAGCGTATCGAATCGTATTGAATCGAACCGAATTGGCCATCGCCTTGTACGTGATCATTTTATTGAGCACATTTGACTATTATTAGGGAAATTTAACACACAATTTTCGCGTATTTATGGTAACATGAAAAACCAGGCAACGCAACGATCAAATCAACCGAGCAACAAGATTTCATGCATTGGCATTGCGCAAATTGTGGTCATAATTGCCATAAAGATCGATGTGTCGACTTGTATGATTAATTAGAGTGCACTGCGAAAAAAAAGGAATCATTCATGTTATCTTACAACTATTATTTTATATTATACTACATTTAATCATTACTATTTTAAAACGTCATTAGTGTTGTAATCATTTGTGTCGATGAATAAGTAGTTTAGTTGACCGTGCAAGTGACCCATTTGGGCCATTCCCAGCTTCACAGCATTCGTTTCAAAGGATCATAAAAGTATAGTCTTTCCTGAGTTCTAATACAAAATTTCATTACGTAATCGTGATTTAAATATGCTTTACCTCCGTAAAAAAAAAGGTTAAAATATAATCTGCACACCTCTCAAAAAGTGCTATTCTTTATCTGTCTTTATGGTTTTTCGCCTAGTGCACTGAGTCAAAGAATCGTGATCGTAACAATTTCATCGTCGTGATGAAGTCAACACCCACAAGCAGACACATATAAAATAATTTGAGCCGACGTTGTTGTTGGTGGTGGTGTCTCAACGGAAGTTGATTTGCTTATTGGCTTAATGCTCGTTTAGACAAACATTTGGCAGCGACTAATCGAGCAAATAAAACAAGCTATATCTCTCTTGTTTTTCGATATGCATATTAACTGACTTGCGTTGAGACATCTCTGTCTCTGAGTTACGGCGACTTTGGTGTTTGTTTTGTCATTCAAATTGCCATCTATGGGAAAAATTTGCATTTTCGTTTTTGTTTTTTAAAATTTTGTTTTTTTTTTCCGATTTCGGTTCACCTTTATGAGCGTAATAAAAATTTTGCGTGATGGATACAAGAAAACGATTAGGTTTAATTTTTTATGTTTTAATTTAATGGAATTTATTTAAAGATTCGCCTGACCTCTGATGATTGAATTGTCTACAGTTGAAACAAAGGAAAAATCGGTTTAATTGCAGGGTCAAAGGAGAAAGAAAAAATGACACTTGAGACAGACTTAGGGCAGATTGGACATAATTCACGCGAATGCAAGTGGATGGAGAACTTTTGTTAAATAATTTCAAATAAAACTTTTTCTAGACTTGTAAATAATTGAATTAGTTAGTGGATGTAAAGGAGCATCAAAACAAGTGCCAAAGCGGAAACGGAAGTGGCAATAGTGAAACGAGTCTAAGATTATAAGAAGAGAGACAGAGGAAAAGAGCACAAAGCTGACAAGCCAAAAAGATTTCTATAAGAATTTGATTTGCCAAAGAAACCTCGGCAAGTAACTAAGACGGGCAGCAGCAGATGGTTGAGGAAATCGGGTCTAACCACAAGGTTTTTTGAAAAACTTTACTCATTTTCAAAATTACAATGTTGCCGCAAGCGTGGAGCATTCACCGCAAGCCATGCGGCACCCCTCCAACTAGAAAAATCTAAACGTAAGCAAAGTCAATGGGAAAAGTTGTCGACGGCAGGAGTAGCATCTTTGATGATGACAAAGAGTAGGAGATAAGGTGGCATCAGTGGGTTGCGGCGCATGCCTTTGCTGTTGCGTCTCTACAGCTGCTCTCGTCTTTAGCAGACATTTTTCTGCTTTTCGCAAAAGTTTTGTTGGCTCAACCACTTGACGCTCGGTTACCTACCCACCCAAACCACCCACTCCGCCGAATCGCTGCCTTTGAACAGAAAATTATTGCACGCTCTTCGTGCCACAAAGGGGAAGCCAGCAGGAAGATATTCTCTTTCTCGCTCATTCTTCTTATTCTTGGCTCTGCTGTGGATGCTGCGGTAAATCAATTTCTGCAAATGAGATTTTTCAATTATAAATCAATTTTCCATTAAAATTACTTTTTACGCAGCTTCTTTGAAGACCCTGCCCTCGCCCTGCCCCTGCCACTGTCCCACTCGCATACGACCCCACTCCAAGAACTTTGATAGATTTCTTACTGGTTTCTTACTGTGGAGGAAATTCTCGCAGAAACCTTTGCCCCAAGTGTGGGAAACATTTATTTAAGCCATAATAATTGATATGTGGCAATGTGAAATCGTTACGGTAGATGTGGGACTAGAGAAGACAATCCGAAGAAATCTTGAGGAAATTTACTGTGGCGATGAATTCTAGTCACCAAGACGATCCTTTATTTTCAATGTTTTATATATTTTAAAGATACTAATGCGCTAAGAAAAAGCATTGATAGCGATATTCGATCTGTTTTCGAGATGTGAGAGACAAAAATGCACTTCACTTCGATTTTGCGTCTCTTAATTAAATTGTGAATTATAGCCTTCGATTTGCCAAATGCCATAAAGTTCACAAAAACAAAATATGGCCAAGAAGATACAGAATGAGTAGGAGGAGGTAGAGATGGAGTTGGAGAGGAAGACGGAAAAGCCAAAACTGGCGACTTTGGGCTGTCTACAATAAACGTGGCAATGAGGCGAGCATAAAGTTTTATGAGGCGACATCCAAGTCAAAACCATCCATCAGAGCTCACATTGAATGTGGAATGACTGTGACGACATCGAGCGATATTAAATTATAAATGAATGAATGCAGTTTTATGGTAGAGCAACAGCATCAGAGCAAAAAGCAGATGGAGTTTTGTCGCCAAACAGCGCTCCAGATACTCATTTGACCAAAAGTCCAATGCAGAGGAAAGATATAATGATGCAACCTGAGATGCAGCAGAGACAACGGTATAGGGCGACCAGCCCATAAATCGCAGCATGAGATCTCAACGTCCAGCGACGCGGCCTTTCGACGTCATTCGTCATAAAGTTTTGCAGTATTTATGAGTCGCGGTAATTAATAAATTTGTGGCTAGAAATTGCATTTAAAAACGAAATAAAGGAGAGATTGAACGAAAACGAACCAAAACAGAATTTTCGCTTATGATCTAGGCAATAAAAAAGTCTCTGGCCAAATGATTGATTCCCCTCAATAAAAAGCAAGAGTAAAACCGCAAAAAGGCTTATTTATGACGCACGTGGCCAAAAAAGGTATGAAAAACGTCGGGGTCACCATTACTCATACATCCATCCATATGTATACGTACATATACATAAATTCAAAACAGAAAAAAACATGCCCTGCCGATCAATCACACTTACAATTTGAAGGTTTTTCTTCTTGCTCTGTCGACGTCGTACTTTCTTTTGATAAATGTCACACGCCTCGCGGCATGAATCTACAACTTTCCCCTCCAACATCCCCCTAAGCGCATTCACCCAGTCGCACCGCAATTGTGAAAACTGTAACATTTTCTTGGAATTTTTTTACTAAAGCATTCTCAAGGATATGCGTTTACAATAAAGTATCCTGAACTGGCACTGGGACTGGGGTGTTTGTATTGGAGTTGGAGTTGGAGTTGCAGCTCGGGTCCCAAAGCGATTTTTTGTATATGTTTCTTTCTTGTTTTTTTATTTTGTCGTTGCTGCTGCTCGTTTCTTGCCTTCTTTGCTGTCTCGCGTGTCTGACAATCCTTTAATTTATGCAGCTCGAGGGAGAACTTTGATTTCTTCTAAGGGATTTAGTATGTAATTAGGCACTATTTGATTTCATTTTAAAGCTTACTCATAATCTTCCAAAGTCACACAGAGCTTTTCGCATTCCTTTTGGTTCCGAAATTGATTTAAGTTTCCACCTGATCCTTTAAAGAAGAACTCCACGCAAGTATTCAACTCGGAATTATAGGTGTACATGAGAAATCCAGACATTTTTGATTCCACAGCACCGACTGAGTGCTCCTCGCAGCAGGCGGGGTCATCTAATCGAATGGATTGCTGCTAATCAATTACAAACTATCTGAAAATTCAAGATACACTTACAAGCGCCTATGCTAAGATCCCAGTTAGAGAATAAGCATATATTAAACAGTATAAGAGACAAAGACAGATTAGCCATTGTGCACAAGCTAAAGCGACAACTTCAACTAGTTTTGAACAGTATTCTCTCGTTTTGCTATATTGCATGGTATAATTTTATATTATATTTCATTTGCTATGGTTATGGTAGAATTCTCTTCTTAAGCGTCAAATACTTATTACAATTTTAAAGAAAATATAAAATACATCCTAATGGACTATGTCATTATCAAAGTAATTACTAGTTTCCGACAGTTTCTTAATGTGCATATAATTATTCAGTGTTTGAATTATGAAATTTCTCATTGTTACCTTGAAATTTTTATTTTGCACAGATACGCTCGATTCCAGTCTGGTTAGAACAGTCTTACTTGGATTAGATTTCCAAAAATTATTATTAGAAATATGTCAACTGGCAATTGTTTGTTGTTACAGACGTTGTTCTCTTGACGCCGTTTTATTTTATTAGAAGATCCATAAATTCAAGGGATACCTTCTCCAAATTCAGAAATCCACTTAAAAGGAATTCAACTATTCCGTTTTTTCTCACTCTCTCTCTCTCTCTTTGTTACTCTATATGTTTCCAGTTGTTTGGACTCAACACATTTGTAACAATATTTGGAAACTAATTTTAGAACTCCAATGCTCGAGCCACATTTGACAGCCTCAAATATTTTAGGATAGATTTTTGACATGCGTCTCGTGATTTGTCATTGACATCATTCAGAGCATACTAGAAGTTGGAGGAGATGTAGAAGACGTGTGGGCCACCCACCCCCTAAGAAAGAGCAGACAAACGGGCTGCATCGGATCTAAAGACTGTTGGGCACTTCATTTGTGCCGCTTGGATAAACAAAAGTGATATCAAGAGGAGTGTATAGGGAGAGAGGAGGAATATATTAGGTCGCCGCTGCCGCCGCCACCGCCACTGCCACTGTCTGCGTCATGCGCCATGCGTCGCCACATTTTCTAATTGATTTTCAAATGCTTCAGTTTGTATAAATAATTGCGTTTTTGACATTCTCATTTCGTTTCAGTATATTCCATATTTTCCACCCAACGGAGGGGAAGGCCCTTCGAGATTTAGCTTAATTGCGCTCTAGCGGGGCGCGGCCAGCATTTCGGTTAATTTTTGGAAATCTTCTGAAGCCTTAGAAGAGACAGATAGAGAGTGGAGACCAAGGCAAGCGTTTTGTATATTACAATAATTTAATTTATGTTTGCTATTTATTATTTTCTAAATTGTTTTGGAACGTGCCGCTGACTATTTCGACTTTCAACTTTCGGGGCCTGGGCTTTGCTTTCCATAAATTTCATTAACTAATGATGATGTGTTTTTGTCTGCTTTCGTCTATAATCTTTTTTTTTTTGATTTTTGGCTATTTTTGGGCTTCTTCTCCATAGATCGACCGCTGAAAGTCGCATCCCGCATTATAATCCACGTTAATGTGCCCAGTTTGGTTCTCCATATTCTTAAAACTTAATCCTTTTGCCTCCACTTCCATATGATACGTGATAAGTTCCTAATGGAGAGTTCAAATTTGAAATATAAAATTGACTAATTTATATGGTTTAAGAAGGATTTATTTTTGGTATAAAGGAATCTTCCTGGAGCACAGTTTAAATTCTTTCAACTATGCATTCAGTGTTTTAATTCCGTATTCCGAAATTTTACTAGTAAAATTGTATGCTTTATTTTTAACAAAAACCTTGCATAAAATGAACTCGTTTAAAAGCTACTTTGTAAGTGACTCTGGGCTTATCAAATCCTTTGACAGATGACATGGAAACTCGCTTTCTGGAGAACACGTGGAACTCGTCTATACGCATGAATGTATATTCAATATCATGTCTATGGACCTAACCCTTTGGCGTAATATTAATCTTACGTCCCCCAGTCAGCCCAACAACCCACGAGCCAACCAACCATCATGTGATACATCAAACAAGATTGACAATGCCCATGATTCAGATCAATAATTCGGCCTGTTAAATGTGCCTACTTCTTTTTTGGTTTGTTTTTTTTCCTGGCTTGGTGACAAGAAAAAATCGAAATAATGCGTACAACATTTGGTTGCAACCCTTTTGGCAACATAACAAAAAATGAAATGGAATGAAATCAAATTGAAGCGGCGTAAAAAATTGCAACACTCGAGGGCGAGCGGAACAAACAAGTGTTGCCTGCTCGAGAAGGCGAGACAGAGAGGGAGAGAGATGATAGTGAGGGAGCGAGAGAGAAAGGAGAGTAAGGCAAGGGTTTGATAGAGCGGAAATGAAATTAAGCGAAAATATGCTTTCGACTTTACTACATTGAATTAATCAATTTAATCAGTTAAATGGAGAATGCTGGAACAATGAAACAGGGTTTTGTGGGCATGTAGTGGAGGGAACTGAGGGAGGGTGGGAGCAATGATGGAGTCTGTATGGGGGGAGGAGGCAAGGCACTGTACCGATCGAGCAAGCCATTAGCATGATTTAATGTTCGGTTCCAACTCTGGAGTCGTCACTTCATTAGCATAAAAGTTCTCGTTCTTATGCGCATTCTAGGAATACTGTTTTCTCTGTATCTCAGCATCGACTTACTGTATAATTTTTATGATATCGCCTGGTCGAATGTGTGTTTTATTTTTTATTACCACCGACCGCCATCAGGTTAAAGTCAAAATCGTATGCCGTGTAATCTGTAAATTGAACGGGTATCTCTATAATTTCAATGAAGTAGTAATACCAGCCACAAAGTTCCTTTTTTGGAACTATATTTAATTGTAAAAAGTAATTAGTTATTCTGCACATATTCCGTTAATTCATGTAATTATCAAATTCTTCGTTATTTCCTACTTTCAAAAACACACTTTTTGTATGATTAAGCCTGGTTTTCATAATTTTGAGATCCAACTGCCACTTACTACATGGTATTTTTAAGTCGGTGACTGTGTTAGAATCATTGTTTTGTTATATGGACAATTAATTCATCATTATTCGAGGTTTTCCTTTTGATTGGGCTTCTTTACAGAAAGAGATGCGAGCGAAAGAGAGGTAGGTCTCTCAGGGCCATCAAACTTTTGGTTGTTGGTATTTTTCTTATTCGCTTTTTTACGACTTCAAGCGAAATTTTTGTCTGTTTTGGTTTGGTTTTTGTTTAATTTTAATTTATTTACATTGAAATTCAATATTTGTTAAATGTATTTTTAATTTTATTAACTTTTAAATAAAACTGATGAAAAGGAATGCAAGTTATGGCCCATCCGAATGAAATGGATAATTAAATCATGATATTTGTTAGAGGGTTTTTCTTTCTGTTGTTTTTTTTTCCATCAGCTTTTTGGTTTATTTGAATATGACACATATCAAGACACCTCGTTAGCTCTCAAGATTTTATGATCTGTGATAGAAATTAAGAAATTTTTGTATACTCGATATCCAACGACTTTAAGTTAATCACTTTGACAGGCTATCCTATGTATAAGATCTTTTCAATTAATCTTTGATTATACCCAAAATAATTCTAAAATTTAATTTTTCAAAGGATAAACTCAATTAAAATCATCAAATCATCCACATGGACAGCGACACATTAGCAAAAACTATACACGTCAAACCATTGCAATCTGGGTCCTTAAAATTTTGTATAAAAGGGATGTTATGAAATTTTCAAACCTATCGATTCAATATTGGAATGTTTAGATCGCGGTGGAAATAAATTGCCTATGATTAACCTTAATCTATGATAGTTGAAATCAATTGTATCACTTTATAGGTTGGTTTATTTCTTTTCAATACTCGACAATGGAATGGAATCGTCAGACCCAATCTGGGAAATACAAGAGCACAAAACCTGACACAGACAATGGACTGCTGCTGCCACACATACTCGCCAAAGTCCTGGGACCCTCAATCAAAGAGCCCAACTCTAAAAACAGAAGCGCAAATATGTGCAAATGGTGGCCAGAGCGAAGTCAGAGAGGAGGACTTTTTGATGGGATGGGGGACGGGTGAAGAAAACTCCCAAACTTCGATGCATTTACGGAAATGTGTGCACAACATGCAACATAAATGGAAATGCCGTTTGGAAAACATATTGTTTTTGGGGGAAACCCCCTTCGCCACCCAAAATGCACTAATTTTCCTAACGCGCCCCATGAGGATGACCAATAGAAGGAGTGGAGTAAAAAGGGTTTTGGCCAGACTGTGAGCCATGGCGCACATTTTAGAAATTGGACGGCATTTTTCGTTGAATTGTGTGCTGATTGTAATTCATTCGATGCATGTGAATTTGTGCTGTTTGGACAGGGTATACAGGATCGTTGGCCAACCCCTCCACTGCCCTCCCCCGTCTCCACTGAGGCCTCCTGTGACTGTCGCCCTTTCACTCACACAGAGAAAATTTGAAAATTTTGATTGCATGTTTCGATACAAAATGGCGCTAGCAAAACCCAAAAACGAGCTGCTACTGCTATGGCCAGAGCCACTGCAACTGCTGCTGCTGCTGCTGCTGATGATGATGAGGCATGCCAATCCTGACGACGATGACGACGACTACTACTACTACGACGATGGTAAAGATTGCACCAGCGGTCAATCGGTTTGGGGGCTGCATGTGTGTGTTGGTGTAGGTGTGGGTGTGGGTGTGTGGAGGTGTTTGCTGTTGTGGATAGGGAGGGGGGTCTGGGTATAGCCAAATTGCAGTGCGTGCGATGTGCGTTTCAGACCTCGGACTCTTTGGGCAAATGTGCATTTTAGATCGACGAAGCGTAAATTAGGATTTCAAAATGACATTTGGAATATTTACGACTTTACTAGCCAAAGCGAGCAGGGTTAAAGAGGTGGAAGGGGGCATGGCATGAGGTCTTTTGGGGGGTATGGGGAAAGACTCGATGTTGTTCATGGTAATTGCGTAGCCAGAGCCTAAAGCCCTCGCAAGTCCCTCCATGTAATGTACATACAGGTGAAATGCAAAAAGAGTTCGTCCGGTTGTTGGATTGGTAGGCGTTTGGGTTACAGGTTCGGTTTTCGGGGTCCTTTGTTGAATTATGCAACTTAAAATTGTGTACAAGTCGACTCAAAATTGGCAAAATAGAAGCCAGCCTTTTTTTAGACGGCAGGGGGAAATGGTTTAGAACCTTTGGTTGGGTAAAATTGTTTGATTGGTTGCAATTTCGTATTTAAATATTTTCACAAGGCCACAAAGGCAGCTAAAACAAGAAGAAAAAACGGATTCATTTCATGTTAGTTGAGTTTTTCGCCCTATTCGTTCATTCCTAGAGCATTCCGCGCAAGCTGGAAACAATGTTACATAAAAAACCACTCACAATTCATCTATTTTCCGGAGGTAATCAATCTCTTTTTCATAAAAGTCAAACTTGTGGCACAACAACAGCAAAAGAGGAAAAAAAGAAAACACTAAAGGAAAATGCTAAAAGAAAATCATACTAGTATTGTTTATTTTTCCCAATTTTCATCCAAAATAAATAAACATCATCAATGTCAGCAAACGAATGGAATAAACGAACGCAACGGTGGGTGGAGGAAGGATGGGTGGGTGACGGTCTTATTCCCACCCATTCGGTTGACTGGCATTTGCTTTTTATGAAACTATTTCAAAATGTGAAACGAATTCGCATAAAAATTTTTGTCAGCTTCCCAGCACCATGTGACACATGGGAAAATCAAACCAAATAAAATAAGAAACTTTTCGTTTTTTGTCATAGCAAATGGAATAAATGTCAATATCATTCAGTTTCTGTCGCTTCTGCCGTGTTTATTGACATTTTGGCAAACATTTTTGCCAAAAGCCTGAAATCTGAATTCCATGCAAATTCGCACAGGGAGTCACTCACTCAGTCAGTGAGTCCATCAGTTAGTCATTCTGAGAGTGAGAATGGCAAAAAACGAACCCAATGGCACATGTCCTTATGAATGATGTGCTAATGTGACAGGACGCTGATGAACAGCTTCTGATTGAGTTGCTGCAACTCGATTGTACGGCTCGGAAAAGTGGAAAGTTGGGTATCGAAACGAATAATAGTAGGCGAAAGAGTTTGGTGTAAACTAGACATAGCCACTAAATAAATGGCAAAATTTTAAAGTTCTAGAATGCAATGCCTTTAAAATACCCATACTGAATCTAATCTTGAATCTAATTTAACATTTAAGTATATATGTAATACATATTTATTTAGCTAGATAAAACCAAATGTCTAACTACCTGATGCTTCTCCACTTTCCACAAATTAAGTGGGAGAGAATGATTCGATTGAATATCAATTTGGGGGATGGAAAAAGACGATTTTCAATAGAAGAACAGTTTGTTGACCCAAAACTCAACACTAGGGACTAACTAAGACGGACGAAGAGACTGCAGAGGGTTCTCAATTGGCACCAGCGCGACATTTTACACCAGTTGCCCGCCGAGAGAGAGAAAGAAATGGAAGGGGAAGAGCAACAGGATGGTTGCCAGTTAGCTCGACTTTCCCCTCAGCCTAGTGAAAGAGAAAGTAAAAAGACACTTGAACTAGAAAATGAGAAATGCCAGCAGATGCTGCATTAGAGAGACAAGGAGATTTTTCTTGGTTTTATTTGTTGTTGTTGCTTTCATAAATGCATTCAAGTTGAAGTAATTCTTGTTTCCCCCTTCCAATTTTTCTCTTTTGCATTCGTTTGATTCAATGCTAGCTGCTGGTCTAAACACTGCTACGATTTTTTTATTGCTTCCGTTTGTCCTGCCACTACCCATACCAACTTTCTCCACCGCCGACTAAACACTCTGTCAAAAGTAAAATAAATCATTTGAGTGGCAGCTTTTTGCCTCAAGGTCTTGAAACATTTCATAATTGTCCATTAATGTGCAAATCTGCGTGAGCAAATCCTTTCCAGCCAATATTTACATTATCAAAATCATTTCCAACCATCCACCCAGAAGCGGCAATGTAAACATAACGCCTTCCTGCCACGTGCCACATGCCTACAGCTGCTGCCCCTGCCTATGGCCCGGACCGTGGCCCCTTGTGAGACGGTAGTCGTGGCCTATTATCCTTTTGCCTAGACATTACGTAACATATTCCATAATGAAATCGCTCATAAAATTATAGCAACACCACCGACAACAACAACGAAACGGCCGACTGCCAGCGTGCTGCCTGTTCACACATTGTCAAGCAGTCGAGGGTGCAAGGGGCGAGCTGTGGCAAGCCACCCCACGAATTATGAAATTATATTTAACATAGTGTGTGGCATGGTTCCAGGGTTCACGCCAGGGTTCGCGTGTTAACATCAAGTCAACGTTTTTCTTCGATTTCGATCAAATCATATTGCCCATAGATATATCTTTAGAAGCGGCAAAAGTATGCCGCGTGCCGCTATTTAGCGTCTATTATACAGAGCCACTACTGCGAGGAAGCATATGCCTCTTGCCCTTTTCCCTATCCGCTATAGCATTGCGACGATGAGTCGCCTGTCTCTGCGTTGGCATATCCTGTTATCCTGTCATCATGCTCCGACAAAATTGTACAAAAGATGACTTCTTTTTTCCGGCACGAGCATTACGGAAAAAGGATATGGTTGATAGGACTGGCCTTGAATTCATATCCATATCAAGGGGGGGAAATGTTCAATATATTATGGTAAGCTTAAACTTTGTCGATCCAAGTCGTAAATTGTCAGAAATGTGTAAAAAAAAATATTTGTATTTTGGATTAGTTCCGCCCTGGGAGAAGAGACTACCTCTTTCTGTCTGGTCAGCGATGACCTCGATAGGAAATCCTTGCACATTGAATGGGCAAGTTATAAACATCTTTCATGCCTTATGTGGCCTTGAATAGTGTTTCGTTCAATTTCTTTGCTTAAATTTCACGCTCAAATATTGAAAAATGATGTTTGGTCAATATTTGCATATCATTTCTACGAGAGAAGGACATGCTAAACGTGGAAAGCGTGACGACATGCTCATACTGTTTGCCAGTTCCTTGGAAATGCTAGCAGCTTCGCAAACGGAACGCCCTCTCCAAAATTGTGAGTATATCCTTTGGCAACAAAAGGGTAATAGCTGCAAATCCGTCGCGCCGTATGCAAATTGCCTGGCCGATCGATCCTTTACCCGGTTTAGGCATAATTAGTACACAAAATATTTGGCCCTTAATTGTAGCAAGAGCGTAGAGGAAGAGAAAAATATAAAAGGGACACGAAGAATTATAATCCCTTCGATCGGATTTTCCGGTCAGCAAGCAAAACTCCCTCGAACTCTGATCTTTCACGATCTACCTGCTTCAACAAAGTTCTCGCACTTTTGCACTAATTTTCGCGCAAGATCCTTTAAGGAAGGAGGTTTTTGTTGATTGATCCTGTTTGCGGGATATTTGCCAAGATGCGGTGAGGCGGATTGTTTGCGCTACTTTCATGCTGACCGATGTCCAGCTGGGTCCTTAGTCTATGGGATTAGAAGGAGTAGAGGGAAGTAAGAGAAAATACATTTGAATAGGCGTTGCCATTGAGACAGTTTTCAGGACATTTAGCTCAGCTTAGTTACACACACACACACAAGGACATAGATTGAGAAAAAAAGAGAGACCAAGAAATATCTCAACTTAAAATTAAAAAAAAAAAATTCGAAATTGATTTGTCAAAAACTCTACACAATTTTCAAATATTTTATTGGCCACCTACCTGCCCACTGCCTATAGAAAGGAACTACCGCAGACCAAATTAAACGTCTTTGACAACTTTTAAGTTCCTCACCCGCTTCGAGCAAGAGATGCGTGCTCTGCCAGAAAGGAGAAAAAAATAAAATAAATCAATCAATTAAATTTTTATAAAGCTTGGAAAATATTTGCCAAAAACAAAAACCAGTCGCTGCCATCGGACAACTGGCGTCACAGTGGTTCCTGCTCGACTGGGTCTGGGGGGTAATTAAAATTTCAGCTAATATATCTCCCAAAAGGCAGAGTCTCCGTTTTACGACAAGCATATGACAGTTTGACAAACGGCCGACCGTTGTTGACGTCGTTGCTGTTACTGACGAATTGAGATTTTGCTGGAATTTCGACTATGTCCACTTTCGGGGGGACAAAAATCATATTAAGACAGGCACATTATAAAACGGACATGTGAGCGTGCTCTTAACCAAATGGGTCTTCAATGAGTCTTCAACTTGGCTGGACTTTCAGCTTTTTCGCCTTCGCATAACTTATTAAACAGAAATAAAAAAATTTGAACAAAAAACCCTCGAGGAATTGCTTCTCCCGAAATATGTCTTTTCAAAAATTTGTTGTACTCAAGCAAGTCTTGATGGACAACTGCCTCTAAGCGCCACTTGGACAACAAGTTTTTCTCTCGAATGTTACCGGCCGAAACCGGAGCAACTGAAACCGGGCGCCATTTAACAGAATATTCACCGAATTGTCTGTCATTGAACTATCTTAAGGTCCGATATACTATAAGTTTGCTGATTGGAATTTTCCCCCGCAAATCGATTTGCTGAAAGCGAAGAGATGAACCGCAACTCCTTTGGTGTCCCCTGTATAAGCAGGAGCTAAATTTGGCTTTTGCATTACATTATGAAGTATGTTTTTCTCCAAGTATTTATGCAATTAATAATTTTTAGCTTGTGTCGAAAATACATTTCTTTAATGATCTGTAAAATGTGTTAGTTAAGTCATTTGCTTGGCATTTTCATTATTCTATTGCCTTATAAATCTAGATTTCCCATGAAGAGGTGCACGTTTTGGGGTGCCACACACACATACGTACAGACACACACTCACACACAGGCACTAAAAGAGAGGAGGCAATAAAAATGTTTTTCAAAAATATCATAATTTTTTCTCGAATTTGATTCCAGAGAAATTATACAAGCGGCCCTTCCCTTTTGGATTCGGCCATTAAACGGGTTAAAATGAAACCGTAAAATGTGTCAATAAATTATGGAAAAACTAACATCAATTAAAAGTCGTAAAGTCGCAGAGCCTAGCTCCCAGCAGCAAGGTGGAAAATGGGGAAAATGGGAAATGCATTGCAGTAGCTGTTGCCTGAGAAAAAGAGACGAAAACGGAGAAGGAACCGCAATCGTATGATAGATAATAAAATCTAGCTAGAAATAGACAGTCTTATATAGATGTATGGAAACATGCATAGATTGATTGTATCTTGTTAATATCGAACACACACTGAGAGAAATGGAAAGAGACAGAGACGCAGTCAAAGCGAGAGAGAGAGAGAGAAAGGGAAAGAGGTAGACTTAGCTGCTGGAGACCTTGCTTCAATAGAAAATCCATAAAACTTGAAGAAAAATTGAAAACTGAACTTTTTGAGAAGAATAACAAATGCATTTCGATTTCATACAGACTCTGGCGTTACTTTTGCGGGGAGGGGGAAATGGAAATGGTGCTGAATACAGAGGGGGATGGGGGAGTCATAAAATCATATAGAACACATGAGATGATTTTTATGGATATTTTGTTTTTCGCTGGTAATAATGCCACCAGATTTCTAGGCCCAGGTCACGACTATTTAGCTAATGCCGACGCCGGGAAATGGGTTGGATTTGGTTTTTGGCCCATTTATGGCTTTTCAAATGTTTCCGCAACTATGTGTTAAGTATGCCAAAGAAATTCTCTAACCGATAATAAAAACATCTCCCTGAGAGATAGCGAGAGATGGTGGGTTAGAGTGTGAGATCGAACGATCCTTGGCCTTGGACGAATTTGAACGGGCGGTTATGTTTACCCATAATAAAAATATAAATTGTCTGGTTTACATTTAGAGCAGACATCACAATGTGCGATCAGAGGAGGTCGTAAACTTGCAACTTTTATGACCCATCTCTTCCTTTCTATTTTGAGATTTGGGCACTTTCTTTTGCTTTGGTTTTATCCTTTCGTCGAATGGTAGGATTATATGATTAGGATGATGTTATGTACCTGTTCATACCACGGATGCAAACAGTGATGCTCTACAGCAAGTTCTCCGGCCTATGCCACGCGCTCGTAAAATTTATCGTTCGAGTAAAAACTAATTACACTAGCTTAAGCCTTTATTTCTCTGTTATCTAATTCTCAAATAAAACACTAATTGCAACTAATTATTATATTTTTAATGGTTTCAAATTAGTTCAATCTACAGATTTTTCAAATAGTTGACTTCGGAGAATAGATTGCTTTAAAAGGGATCGGCCTATAACTCAAAGTTAACTTTAACCAAAGATTAATTAATAGCTGTTCGTTTTGTAGAGTACTTTTTTTTTTTGAATAACGAAAAATTGCCCACTTCATAGGATAAATACAAAGGACGCTGGCTCGCCAAATTTGAAGTGAGAAGAGAATTGAAGTGATTTTGTGTGGCTACCCGCAAGATTGAAGAAGGCATCACAGCAATCAAAATGAATGCCACTCGAATGTCGTGCAAATATAATTTTCGCAACACTCAGCAAATAAATAAATAAAATAAATGCAACAAATGTTTAACCATAAGGGAAACAGCAACAGAGAGAGGGAGAAAGAGAAGAAAGGAAGAGAAATCGCGCTAAGTGAGTGCAATTGACAAAGGAAGCCAACAATGAGATGCGGAGAAGACATGGGGATGGCTATGACGACGATGATGATGGTGAGGATGATGAGCTTCGAGGAGCACTCCAGAAATTATGCGTGCGTGCGTGCGTGAGAAGTGCCTGAGAAGTACACTGTGCGAAATCAAGCTAACCAATTACCAGTTATAACTTAATTATATCTGATAATACGTCATTATTTATACTAGCAAAAGTTTTTAAATTAAAGTTTTTAATATGAAAGCAGAAGTTCTGTTACTGGATGTAACTATTGCACAGTTGAACCGTTCTCACAGTGTATATATGTCTCCTTCTTGAATTCAAAGCAAAAGTAGGCTGAGTTTGTTGCTAGAGCAACTTTGAGGCCCTCCCTGCCCGTCCTCTGGTGGCAGAGGGAGAGTGTGGCTCTCCTTTTCTGTGTGATTGTGAATTGCGGTCTCTAGTTGGCACTCAAATCAAATTATGTCAAATATTTGATGAGTTTTGATTTGATTTGCACAAAGTCAATCGAGCGAACAACTGAATCGATGTATAGCCCTAGGGGACACCTGCAGAGACAGGACATCCG
Source organism: Drosophila willistoni (assembly GCF_018902025.1). Taxonomy (NCBI): domain Eukaryota; kingdom Metazoa; phylum Arthropoda; class Insecta; order Diptera; family Drosophilidae; genus Drosophila; species Drosophila willistoni. The sequence goes on along the minus strand of NW_025814050.1, from coordinate 23,994,538 downwards.
CAAGGTTAGGTGGCGCCATTTGTGCACCCAATATTTTCTCATACGTTTTATTATCCTTATCGTAGAGTGAGAGTTATTCGACGAGGATGAGCGGCGCCTCACGATTGTGACTTCTTTGCTAACCCTGAGCTGCGACTTTGTGAGAGGTACCTGAGATCCAACAGCACACAATTACGTACATACATAGAGCAACAATGTTGCACGATAATTTTGTCGCCAATTGTCTGCATTTCATTGACCAAAAACGAAAAAACAACACAACATAAATATAAAAAAAAACCGATTTAGAGCAGGTAGAAAAAGGTAGATTTTTCCTTTTCTTTTTCTATTCCCATTTCGATTTCTGTTTTTTAATTATTATTGCCCGGCATTTATGTTTTTTTCAAATAGCCTTAAGACAAAGGAAAATCCTTTTTTAATATGGCCGGCGTCGGGATTCAGGGATTCGTGAACAAATTTATGGCCAAGCCTCGAAAAGTTGTTGACATTTTTGTTATCTTTTCCACTTTTTTTGTTTAGTTCTTTTTTTTTTTTTGTTGTCTTCGCTCTATCAATGAAATATTGATCAACTCGAAGAGCGGCCTAGTATGTAGGGGTGTGTTCGAGTATGTGTGTCTATGAAGATATCATTATATATTCTCAGTTTCTCCGTTTTCACATTGATTTATTCGTAATTATATTCCTATACCTGCCGCCTGCCCCATACCCTAGCCTACCTCTGCCCCTATGTCAACAAAATATTCAAATCTCGCTCTATAAAAATTTTTTTTATGGTATGCCATCTTGCCCTTGAGACTTTACGGTGAAGAGTTGTAAAAATCAAGATGAACTTCCTTCTACATATACTCCAGTGGAGATTCGAGTTTATTAAAGGACTCTATAAATGTATTTTTGGGGATTTTTATTATCGTCTTGATTGAAAGATTTATGTTATTCTCTGCGGTAACTACTTGAAATGTTTAGTTCTATTTAAAAGCATTTGATTACACAAGGTTGTTTTTCTGTACCGGCTACCGATGAAGTTTACTGATTAACCAAGATGGATGAGGTGGAGATTTCTACAGAAAATCAAATCAAATTTTAAATTTTAAAAAGGGTGGTGGGAATACTTTAAAGGTCAAGAAAATGTTTTAAATGCCTTTATCATGCAAAAATCTATCTATTAGCTAAAGCTTAAGCTATTCATATCAAGTTCGTAACTAGCTACTCTTTTACCCCATAAACCGTATAATTATAAATAAGTTTTTTGGAGCATAATTAAAGCTTTAACTTTGTTTTCAGCCTCTACAAATACGATCAAATTGAAAAAACCGAAACCCTATGTATCCCCTCCGATACATATGTATTCATAGATCCATTCATTACTCTTGCAAATCACATATAAGGCTAAAACTTTAAACTAAGTCTTATTTCATTTATTACTAAGCACTCTCACATAATTATAAATCGTTGGAAAGGGGCAACAAGAGGGAGGTTCATACATAGGTGAAAATAAAGTGCAGCAGCAGCTCATAAACCAAACATCAAACGTTTTTCAAGCGATTTAAATGAGTTCGAGTTTTGATAGAAATTTTTAACCTCAAGTTGCATGATTTGAATTTATAATTTAACAAAACATTCGGGTAAACGAGCGTGTGTAAAAGAGATAGAGAGGAGGTGATTGGGGAACATGGGGAGAGCGAGATGGGAGTCAGAAAAAAGGCGGCAGAAATGGTCAACATTAAAATCAAATAAAATTGGTTGTCTTGGTTAAAATTCCGAAACGGTAGCGTGCCATAAAACTAGGTACATAGCCCCTACTTCTGCTCCCTTCAGCTACGCCGCGCGCTATCATCTCTCAAATGCTTCTAACGCGGAACAAGCACGTCTCAGAGGACAGAGGCACGGATACATACGTTTCGTAGCCCAGTATTGCATCGCCTTTTCACATAACCATATTAAAATCTGTAAATATCTATGAATATTTCAAGGAAATCAGACAAAGAAGGGCCAGCCATAATTTTTATGGCTCGGCCGACAAGTGTGAAAACTTTGCGCGGTTAGAACAAACGAATCCTTTGCCCAAGGATCGTGCCTGCTCCGTATTCCATTCGTTTGTTTAGGTGGAAATTGCCATAATTATTGAATTGAAATGCTCGGCGCATGCGCGGCCCTCAATATGCGTTTTCTTTTACGTTTCCATTTTTTTCCTTATTTATTTTCGAGCGCCTGCATTTCCCATTTCCCATTCTTTTTATTTCTGTGTGTTTTTTGTTTTTCCTTTGGGCATATACATATTTGTCTTTTGGTTTTCTACGGCGTATCCCTCAGGGGCTTTTTAAAGGCCACCGCCAGGACTGAGCATAAATCCTAGAGAAAACCAAAAACAGACGGAAGTAATTTTACATCGACTTTTGGAATTTGAAATTTTATATTCACTTTCCTACTATCGAACATTTTCCCCTTCCCTTTGGCTTACGATTTTTAATTAGATCGACAAAGAAGCCGCAAATAAGCATTCGTTTTTTGTTTTTAGCTGTTTCGATCTTTTCCTGCAGATAAGAGATCAGAAAGAGAACGAGAGAGGAGTTAGGGGATGGGATAAAAAGGGTATTAGAAATAGGGTGACAAAAATCGATCTGCTGATGGAATATTTGATTATTATTTTCTTCTTTTGTTTTGTGTGTAACCGATAAAAGAAGAAACAAAATGGAGGAAAGAGTAGGATAATTTTTTTTTTATTAGATACATATTTATATGATAAAAACTTGCAATGTTCTGCGGATTTCATTTTTGAGTTTTTGAATAGTTTTTAAAAAATACATCTTAAAGGTTTCAACTTTTTTTTTAAGTTGGATAACAAGAGATGCATACTACATATATGGGTTTTTTAGTGAATTGAAATGAATGTGGCCATTGTTGTTTTTATTTCTATTTGTCTCGTAAGGTTTTTGTTTGATTATCAAACAAAGTTAATTAAGAACATTTTAATGATCAACTTTTTATTTGAATGTTCAAATTGACAATAATAGTACGAAATCACTCTATTGTTTATGGTATGTATATATTGTTTATTATTGATGTTAATGGACTTCCAAAAATTGCTTATGCATATTTAACCCACACCTACACATTTAGGAGACACAAGCATACATGGAAACACAAGCTTACACTCAATTCAATATCTGTGTATGTATGTATATTTAAATGCGGCATATAAGCCTCTTATTTGGCTTAGAAAACCCCGAAAAAAGTCAGCACCTCTCCTTACTACAATGGTCCATCCGGCGGTTATGGATTCAGGATGGGTGATTACTATTAAAAATGTATTAAAATTACTATTTTAGAGGTTAGATAAATATATCAGTACTAGTCATATTTAAATCAGTTAAAAGTTTATTATTAATTAATTTAATATTTAAATTAATGGGTTTACATAGTTAGGAATAATGGCACGTTGTTGCAAGTGTTTTGTTTTTCGCTCGACTGCTGTTAACAGAATACCCCTTCAAAGTATAAGACTGTTAAGATGGTAGAAGAGTTCGAGTTCGAAAAAAATACAAATCGGGTGGGAAAGAGAGAGAGAGTAAGTGCCAAAGAGAGAAAGACGAGCTGCTTATGATTATGAGTGCTGTCGTTGTATAAGTGTATCTGTAAGCGCGCACGTGTGTGTGTGAATCTATGTGCGTGAATATGATGGCAGATATGAAAAAGGGCTCCATTGGGTAGATCCATCGACTCATATTTACTTGCCACGGGGCAATCCGAGCACAAAGTGTGGGTGCGCGCTGACGGCGTCAATGTCGAAGCTCTGCTTCAATATGAACGAATATGAGAGTTATGAATTATGTAGGTATGTGCGATTGGTACATAAACAAACCCTCACACACACACACACACACACATACAAATATACAGTTAGAGGCGGGTACCCCCTTTATACTCGGGCAGTTTTATGAGTGCGCCATTTTCTGGTGCGCAAGGTGCCAGCCAGATTTGGCTTTTGCCCGCTTTTTTCTCTGAAGTTCCTTTTTTTGCTTCTTTTACTTCTACCTTCTTCCTTTCAGCATTGTTTCTTTCGAGTTTTGTATATTATACTACTACTACTTTTTTTCCGAACTCTCAACAGTTGCTGCATTTTATTGGCGCCCACCATATCTCCCCTACCACCACCCATAACACCAATCCAGTGGAAATTTATGACAGTCGCTCGGCTCCAACCGAGCTCCAATCGACAACGACTTTGACTTTTCGCTCAAAGCAGCGACAGCAGCTGCTGCTGCGTCGACGCCGGCGGCAGCAGCATTATTAATGCTTTCTTTTACATATTTATTCCTTTTTTTCTTGTTGCCATTGTTGTTTTTTCTTATTGGCAAATGAAATACTGTCGACTTAGTGCGTTCTCTTACTGTCACTCCCAAACTCTTCCAGATTTTAAGAACTTTTGTTAGCGAGATAATCAGATATAATGAATAACGTCAAACTAAAAATTTTGAAAAATGTACGAACTTTAGCGAGCCGGTTAAAAAAAATCTATTCTTCAATTGAAAGTTTGCAGTAAGAACTTTATAATTGTCTTTTTCATCTTATAATGAGGTATTTGTAAACTAACTTTGATTAGTAATGATTTTTAAAATACTATTTCATCCAGTTCAATTTGGATTATTCATTTGTAAGTGTTAACAGATGTTAGTATTTTTTTGATTATAACTGCTTTCATTGCGAAATCTTAGCAAATAGCATTTACAACAATGTTAGTTTAAAAATGGTTTTTAATCGAAAAAATCTTTAGAAATTACTCATCATTTTTTTAAACAGTTTTGGTTTCCCCTTTTTTTTGTAGTTAAGAATGCAGTTGTTTTGCTAAGTCACAATCAGTTGGCACATACATATTACACTCAATGTTACACCTCAAAAGATGTTCAAGCATATAACAAAAAATAAAACTAATCCGAGTAAGACTTCAAGTGAAAGAGATAGATACAATAAAAACGTTTCCAAATCGAGGAAATAAAAATATAATTAAAAAAGTAGGAGGAGTTGCCCAAAAGTCACGAAAAAGAAACATTTTGATGAATGGTTCATAATATTTAACGAACAAAAACACACACTCACGCCTTATACATATATGTATATTCTTAACACACATACCCACAGATGGGAGAACGATGAAACTGACGAATAAGCGAAGCCAGACACAACAACAAAACACGGGTAAAAGAACCGAAAATCTTACAAAACCGAAATTAAAAAAACAACAATAGCAATAACACGAGTTTATTGGGAGGGGGTGAGTGTGCGTGTGTGTGTGGGGTAACTCATAACTGAGACGAAAGCGCGCAAGAGCAGGAGAGAAACAATGAGAGCAAGAGGCACGCAACAAATGGTCAGGCGCATGAGTGCAAGTGAAAGAGATGGTGGCAGAGAAAAAAGGGCCAACTGCTAAGAAGGTGGGGAACCAGTTGCTGCATATGAATTATGATAAATTATTAATCAAGAGCAAGCGAGATAGACAACTACTGCCTTGTCAGAGAGTGGGAGGGAGAGCAATTGAAGGAGCGACAGAGATAGACGACCAAAAGGCGGAAGGAAGTAAACCGAACGCAGCCGAACCGAAGTTCGTATGTCTTTTTTTTGTTCTCTCCATGGCTCATAATTTTTCGAACAAGTTTCATAAATGCCCAGGTAAGCACACACATAGATGCCACAGCAAGTGTGAGAGAGAGCGCAATAGGACGGGTAAGAGGTCGATGGCAACAGTAACAGCAACACTTGCGCCTCACAAGTGCAAGCGAGATGGACAACGGCGCTGCGGCAGCGAAATTTAATAAAAATTATGATGGTGTGTGTGCGAGAGAGAAAGAGAGCAAAATTATATGAAATGTGAGCGAGCTAGCAGCAGTAATAATAAAAATTCACACACACTAGCGCACACTCACACCACTACAATCACACCAGCATATACCCACGTCCCAAAACAGAGAGAGAGAGATATGCGCAAAAGACCGGTCCCGAGCTAGCACGAGCACGAGCAATCGCGAGGCGCTATTTTTCGATGTCGAATTTTGTTCCGTTAGTGTTGTTTTTGTTTTCAAGCAGAGAAGTCGTGCGCGGTCGAAATTGTAGGAAATTTCGTTCTGAAAAAATCGAAAAATATTTGAAAATAATTCGTATAATTCCTAAATAGTACGAGCTACCATTTTGGTCAGTGTAATTTCGACACGCGTGCTGTAACGTTCGTCGACCGAGAGAGAAGCGAGAAAAATGCGACTGTGAGAAGAACAACGTAACGCGCGGTGCCGTCTTTAACTTCTAATTAGATTTGCTATAACCAAATCATAATATCAAATACATCTCATATATAATGTACATATACGGAACCTGAAATGTATTCAAACAATCATACTACAAGTTAATAAAAACCTTGTGCAAATATATCTTTAGACGGGTACCAGGTGCCGACGGCAAAAATAAATAAAAGAAGAGTGTTTGTGTGTGAAATGAAAACAAATTGATCACAATTGAATTGAATTGATATCTATGCAAAAGCGATCGCAAACTAGCAGCGACTGTGCGACAGTGAGACAAGACTAAGCAGTACCTACTATGTATATAGGTGTGTATGCCTCTATATGCAATTATTATTATCAAAACGGATATTTTAACCAATGTGGAGGCTGGAATTTATATAAAATGTACATTTTGTTGTATGAGTTTTTCTACTATTTTAAAACCAATCACTCAAAAAGAGCTCCATTTTTAGATTGCTTATAGATTTCTTTACTTTGTAAATGTAGAAATTGTTGAACATAGGAACTAAAAGTATTTTAGGTGCAAATTTTATAAAATCGCAAATAGATAATATTATTGAAGTCAATTCATTTCATGTAAAGAAAATGACGAAAACACAATGTGTCCTGTCAACATGTGGAAAATTTCTGAATAAAGTTATTGCCAATAGGAATTCGTGCAGTTCAACACCATATAATCAGTTTTTCTTAGTGTATTTTTAAGGCAAAGATTTGAATATTTATTTATTGATAACTGAATGTTATTTTAATTAATTAAAATTAATTGTAATGTGAGCAATAATTTTTTTGGCAGTTAGACAGGCGGCGGCGTCGTCGACGGCAAAGTGAACATTTTCGCGTTTAAGTCAAAACATGGTTAAGTCATTTGGTAATAAAATTGTTAAATTTACAATAACAATAAACAAACAGGCAAGATGGATACGGTAAGACTGAGAAAGAGAAAGGAAGAGACAAGGAGATAGAGCAAGCCAGAGAGCGAAAGAGATAGAAAGAAAGGGAGCACACAGAGGGGGAGAGGCTCAGTTTGAGGGCATTGGCTTTGCCTTTTATTTTTTTTTATTTTGAATTTGATTTGCTTTGTTTTTATTTTAGTTTCACCTTAACAATTAGTTGTCTCACTTCCTCCCTTGCCCTAAATCGGTTTATCTGTTTCATTAAAGGACGTGGGCGATCTATATATTCACAAATACAATATTGAATCTGTGCGCCTTCTTAAAGATTTATTTTTTTCGTCTAACGAAAAGAAATGTATGTATAACATAAATTCAGATAAATAAATATGAAATTGTGAAATGTGAAGAACCACAGGAAATTATGTCTCTCATTGTTTTTTCTATATATATTAATACATATGTATATATCTTGTATATAGATATAAATTTAATTGTACAAGTTAAAGGTGGATTAAGTCAACCCATAAATTTATCTCCTGTTATAGATGCAGTAAATTTGGTATAAAATATATCCACACGAAATGCGTAAATGAACCCAAGCAGCTCTGAATAGATTATATATAGTTAAGGCATTTCCTATATTGTAGTTGCCGTTCTCATCAAACTATTCAAAATCATAATCATTATCACACTTAGTTAATCATTGTCAGCAATTTATAAATTGTCATTAAAAACCTCAACCACATGTCAAAAAGCGAGTATACATATACGTATGTATATACATACATATATACATATATTATATACATAAGTTCCAACAAAATATATATATATTTTTTCGTTTCGTTTCAATGTTTTGGCTCGTAAATTTTATTCGAAGCGGCGGCCCCATTTTAGCTTTCAGCAAATCAATTTTTTGGGTTTCTTTTTTTTTTTTTTAATGGAAAGAGCAAGCTATTTTATGTTTATTTTTCGTTGTTAGAAATTAATTAAAATTAATTCAATTATGTGGCAAATTAAGTAAAATTCGAATTAGATTTAGCTTCAAATTCTTAACTGATTAAACTAAATTAAAATTGAAAGAAAATTGCTTATGAAATTGGTCATTTTTGAAAACACGAATCATTTTAGTTTAAACAAAATTATGCAATAAACAAGAACTATAGTAATTTGTTGACTTTTATATGAACATTATGAATAAAATTTGAAATTAGAGCAACCGGAAAAACAGGTTAAATAATAATAACATTTCCAAGCTAATTTTTCAACTGATCGATTGTATCTTAATCAATGTAAAAATAAAAAAACTACAAAACTAAAGAGAAACTTTGTAGAAAACTTATGGTTTTTAGTTTGAACTTAGTACACTATGATATTGAATATACAAACAGCTTATGCCAATCGAAAATTCAGAAAATGAAATGATCACAATGTATTCCCCCTATAAACTGCATACATTTGACTTTTCAGGGCTTGTCGTTCATTGTTTTATGTCGGACACATATGTATATATTCAATTTATCATTTTATTATACCATATCATCGCATCGTAGGCAAAATATGCAAATGTTTGACACAAACGTCAAAAGGTGAAACAAATGTGCAGCCATTTGGAAATTGCAAAGAGAGAAAAACACAGACAATAACACAGAATTTTAGTAAAATCAAAAATAAAACCATAAAACAGTATCCCATTCCATATATGACAAGTCAGTTTAATTTAAATCTTAGTTAATTTAATTATTAAACTCCGTAGAATTTTGTGTCACATTAATATAATATTTTAACAAGTGGTTATGGGTAAATTTTATAAAATTCAGCGAAGCGGTAATTTTGTTTTTATTGAGACAATTGACAATTTAGACACATCGAAGCGATTTTTAAACAGTACGTATACATGTTATTGTAATATTTGAAATGAGGAACTTTCAGTTATTTCATCGTCATATTTGCTCTTTAAAACAAATATTGAAAATAATATTAATGCGATTGATATGCAAATGTTGCTGATAGGCCGCCACGGTGAGGAGACCAGTTGCCAGTGCTTCTATCTCTTTCCCGTTCGCTTATTGGATCTGTGCGATAAAAAGTTGCCTAACTCGTTTGATTTTTGTGCAGAAATATGCTTTATTATGGGTAGGTAGATGTGTAGATAGGATAGTATAGTATCGGCTGGTTTTGTCTACATAAATTATATTTTATGGCCTGCTTGTGCAGAGGGGCGAAAGAGAAATTGCCAAAGTTGTTCGGAATTTATTTATCTGACTTGATTTGGTCAGCACTTTTTATTTTCTCTCCGTTTTTTACATATTTCATTGTGTTTTAATTAATCTAAAAAGCAAAGCAAAAAAGCAACACATGTCAACTGCTTATTGAGAATCAGCTGGAAAGAGCTAATTGTTTACGAGCAAATCCAAGTTGTAACAAGAAAATGTAATTGCATTCAGCCAACATCGTCATCGTCGTCATCGTCATCTTGGCCATCTCCAACGCATTGCAATGAACAATTGTCGGCGATTAAGTCATACATATATGCAGTTGCGCATGCAGCGGGTGAGATGGCGGGGAAAACGGAGGAGCTGCTACTTATCGGGAAACCGGCAAGAGTTGTCTATTTTGGTGTTATGTTGCCACTGCCCCTGCAACATGCCACAGTGGCACACACACCACACAATGGGGCACAATGATATTACAAATGTATTTGTAGGCACATTTAGTTATCAACTTTACTTGAGTCATTATTTTCAAAACAAACCAGAACCTTCAATTTAATTTAAAATATTTGCGTTCCATTGAGTAGGCTTTTCTTTCACGTTACTTATCATCTCTTGTTATTATGTCTTTTTCAGACATAGCCAGTTCTGATCAGGAAGAGAATGGCGCTTGCTCGCCAGTGACAACAGCTACATCTAATGCCAGTCCCAGTCGTAGAAGTCCGCAGCGTCACTTGGACTTGGAGATGTCATCTAACAATACAGTGAAAAGTAAAGAAGAAGGCGAAGATACTAAGTTAGAGACTAAACAATTACCAGAACAATTTGTCGAAGATAATGCCAATGTGGCGGAGGAGGAGGGGAATATTGAAGATAATAATAACAAAGTTTCGGTCATGACAAAGCCTGCCCTTATAACCAGCATGGAGGAGGGGTCCACCAGACCGAATACACCCAAGGACAGTCATGAAGACGCTAAGGAAAAGAATGTGGAAGTAGACATAGAAATGTCTGAGCAGGATCACGAAGAGGCAACTGCTCCATTGAATGCTTCAGAAAAAACAGAGATCCCCACATCTACCACACCAACTCCTACATCAGTTGCGAACGCAGCAGCTGCAGCGGCTGCAGCAGCAGCAGCCTCGTCTGGAGCTGCGCCTGTCACTTTGGAGGCCATTCAAAACATGCAAATGGCCATAGCCCAATTCGCGGCCAAGACCATAGCAAACGGCTCCACCGGTGCCGATAATGAGACGGCCATGAAGCAGTTGGCCTTTCTACAGCAGACGCTGTTCAATCTGCAACAGCAACAACTATTCCAGATTCAATTGATCCAACAGTTGCAGTCTCAACTGGCTTTGAATCAACAGACAAAACAGAGCGACGAGGAGGAGGAGGACGAGGAGCGGGAAATAGATGAAGAAGAAGAAAGAGAAGAACAGGAGACAGACACATATGAAGAAGAGGAGCGCATAGCAGACATGGAGCTACGCCAAAAAGCAGAGGCTCGCATGGCCGAGGCTAAGGCTCGTCAGCATTTGATCAATGCCGGAGTTCCCCTAAGAGATGGATCTCCCGTAGAGGGAGAGTCCTTAAAAAGACGAAGGCAGGAGACAGAGGCAGAAGACGGGGAGGAGGAGCGTAAAGATGGCGAGCAACAGCCTAGTCGACGAATTGAATCCACCCAGGAGACTTTAGCTAAGCTCAAGGATATGGAGAACATGCCGTTACCATTTGGATCCGATTTGGCTTCAAGTATCATCACCAATCATGATGATCATTTAGCCGCTCCAGCGAATTCTCTCGATCTTTTGCAGAAGCGCGCCCAAGAGGTTCTAGATTCCGCCTCCCAAGGTATCCTGGCCAACAATATGGCAGATGATTTTGCTTTTGGGGACAAAAATGGCGATGGTAAGAATAGAAATGAGCCCTTCTTTAAGCATCGTTGCCGCTATTGCGGCAAAGTGTTTGGCTCCGACTCGGCCCTGCAGATCCATATACGTTCCCACACTGGAGAACGACCCTTCAAGTGCAATGTTTGCGGCAGTCGATTCACCACCAAAGGCAATTTGAAAGTGCACTTCCAGAGACATGCGCAGAAGTTTCCGCATGTTCCTATGAATGCTACTCCCATACCCGAGCATATGGACAAATTTCATCCGCCCCTGCTCGACCAGATGTCCCCAGATAGCTCACCCACCCAATCACCCGCCCCCAGTTCAGCCAGTACGGCACCACAGCAACAGCAGGCCTTGCCAGTTAGCTATTCCGCAACGCCTGCCTTCCCCGGACTGTACCGCTCACCTATGGATATATTAAAGTCGTTGGGCGGCAATCCTGCAAATTTGCCTCATCCCTTTTTTCCCCAAATGTCGCAACTGAAACCTAGCCAGGAGATGCCTACTGATTTGAGTAAATCGTCAGGTCCCAGTTCACCGAGAGACGATGATGAAGATATGGTTGTTCCAGTAAAAACGGAAATAATCGAGGAAAAGGAATCCAGTGAGCAGCAAAGGGAAGAAGAGGAAGCGGCTTCAATAGCAGCAGCGACAGGAAATGATTCCGAGTTGGAGCCAGAGCCTCTGCCATTAGAGGTAAGAATCAAAGAGGAACGTGTGGAGGAAGACAGCGAAAATGATCGGGAATTAGATCGCAGAGATTCTTCGCCTCCGCCTGCTCCTAAGTCGCCCAGTCAGCGATCTCTTCAAAATCCTCATCACCACCTGCATCATCCCCATCAACTGCCTCCAGCATATCCGCCAGTGATGCAACCAATACAACCTCCCGCCATTATAAATCCACAACCCTCGCCAAAGTCTCAAATGCATTTGGATCACTTGCCTACGCCGGGACAGTTGCCTCCTACAATGCCGCCGCATCGGGAGGATTTCTTCAACGAAAGGTTTCCTCTCAATTTTACCAGCGCCGTCGGAAGTAAAACTCTCTCACCCGAACATCATTCCCCTATTCGATCACCAGCCTCAGGACCACCGCCAATGGGACCCCATGGTGGTCACGCCCACATTCCACGCTCACCCTTCTTCAATCCCATCAAACATGAAATGGCAGCTCTTCTGCCGCGTCCGCATAGCAATGATAACTCCTGGGAGAACTTCATTGAAGTCTCCAATACATCGGAAACAATGAAGCTCAAGGAACTGATGAAAAACAAGAAGATCAGTGATCCCAACCAGTGTGTGGTATGCGATCGGGTTCTGTCTTGCAAGAGTGCCCTTCAAATGCATTACCGTACTCATACCGGAGAACGGCCATTCAAATGCCGGATCTGCGGACGCGCCTTCACCACCAAGGGCAACCTGAAGACACATATGGCGGTGCACAAGATTCGTCCTCCCATGAGGAACTTTCACCAGTGTCCCGTCTGCCACAAAAAGTACTCGAATGCTCTGGTATTGCAGCAACATATACGCCTCCATACAGGAGAACCCACCGATTTAACGCCAGAGCAGATACAGGCAGCTGAGATCCGAGATCCACCGCCATCCATGATGCCGGGACACTTTATGAATCCATTTGCTGCAGCAGCATTCCATTTTGGCGCCATGCCTGGTGGCAGTCCCGGAAGCGGTGCAGGTCAAGTACCTCCTGGGAGCCATATGGCCGCTCATCATAACGGAGTCGCTTTAGGCTCGGAGTCCTCTCAGGGTGATTTGGATGACAATATGGATTGTGGAGATGACTTTGACGACGATGTGTCATCAGAGCATTTGTCGAACAGCCATTTGGCAGAGGAAGGTGGAGATCGTCCACGTTCCGGGGACGATTTTAAGTCTTTGCTCTTTGAGCAAAAGTTACGCATAGATGCTAGCGGAGTGGTAAACACCCAGGCCAATTCCGTGGGTTCCACTTCGGCACCCAACAGCCCCACGTCGCAGCCAAATCCCAGCTTATCGCCAGCACGCTCGGATGTGTCACAGGGTGCCCTGGATCTAACACCACGGGCTGCTGCCGCTCCACCCTCAACTAACTTGTCCACCTCTCCGCCTTCTAGTGATCGTAAAGACAAAACCCAGTCGCCCGTGTCTCTTCCTATGCATCCAGCCGAATCCCGAAGAAGCCCAAGTGCCAGCGCTGCTCCTCTACCTCCTTCTGTGGCCTTGGATTGCCTGCCTCCGGGATTGCAACACCATTTACAGCAGCAGCATCAGCATCTTATGCAACAACAAGCTGCCGCTCTGCATCATCATCAGATGCAACAGCATGCCGCCGCCTTACATCAGCAGCATCAAGAGCAACTGCGACGAGAGGCGCAGGAAGTGCAGCAAAAAGCGGCAGCCGCCGCGGCTGCTGCTGCCGCCGCCCAGAGACAACAGACACCCCCGCAGCCTGGCAGTCCGTCGTCCAACCAACCAACACAGCCACCTAATCCTCTGATGGGCGCACGACCTCCATTTGGCATGTTCCCAAATCTGCCGCTATTTCCCCCCTCAACGACTCAGAATATGTGCAATGCTATGAATCAGATTGCCCAGTCGGTGATGCCAGCGGCTCCTTTCAATCCGTTGGCCTTGAGTGGTGTTCGCGGCAGCACCACGTGCGGCATCTGCTACAAGACATTCCCATGCCATTCGGCTCTCGAGATTCACTACAGGAGCCACACCAAGGAACGCCCATTTAAGTGCAATATATGTGATCGCGGTTTTACCACCAAGGTGAGTTTTTGTTTTCATCAAACCGATCGAAAGTTTTTAAATAAAGATTCAATTGGCATTCCTATTTATCTCAATCAATTTGACCTTTTTCCTGTTCCGTTGATTCAAGGATTCAATGATCCTATAAAAATTCGCATTTCCATTAATCTCAATCAATTTGACTTTTTTCCTGTTCGGTCGATTCAAGGATCTTATACAAAATTTCCAACAATTAACCAAAACTTTTCTTTTTCCTCCCAATTCCAGGGCAATCTTAAACAGCATATGTTAACCCACAAAATTCGAGATATGGAACAGGAAACTTTTAGAAATCGCGCAGTAAAATGTAAGTTTTTCAATGAGTCAAACACCAAAGTAAATCCTCTCCACACCAAATGCCTCCTAAATTAAAAAAATTCAACCAAACCTAATTTTTTTCTCCATTTTGTTCTTGTCTTTTTAGATGAATGACTCGAGCGATGAACGCGGTTAGGTAAATCCCAAATATAAAAGAACCAAATATGATCTCAAGAGGGTAAATAAGAACCATGAAAAGAGTAAGGCAAACGAGGAGCGGGGCTCGAATGTTATAAACAAATCTTTTTCCGATATTTATAAATTGTGTTTGCCCACAAAAATATTATTTGATTGTTGTTTTTTCAAAATCAAAAAAAAAAAAAAAAGGAATAAGATGGAAATGGGCAATGTGAAATCTTCTTTTCATCGATTTTTCTTTCATAAACAATGTTTTTATGAGCCCAAAAGAAGAAATCATAGAGGAAATTATCCAGAAGAAGAAACAAGAAATGAATCGTATCCAAAGATGCATCAAAAGCAATTTTCCTCCCAGAGCTAAACAAAACCAGACTAGAGACTGATAGCGTTTCATGGCCCCCCAAAAAAACCAAAAGCTATAGAAAAACCCAACAAAAATCGAGCAGAATCAGAATTCACAAATCAGATATAGAGACAGAATCAGAGGAGTACCAGAGACGGCGTATAGTAAAAAGAAATCAAAATTCGAATTTAAAACAACCAGCAACAAAAGGTATATACACAATAAATAAATATATATCTGATGTATGTGTATATGATAAATGGTTAACCAACCTTTCAACACACACTATTACACACTCACTCCATATATGTATACATACAGATACATATGAGTATATATATTTATGTATTTCAAAATGTGCAATAATATGACACGCTATAAATTTTAGGCTTTTGTTTCCTACTACATGTATAACTCGTAAATTAGATTTATTATATTTTAATTTTAATTTTTCCCTCCCCCACCAAGCCAATCCAAGCATCCTCCTCAATCCAACTCCCCACCCCCTGTATATACACTTTGACACACACACTTTCAGGCATATTTCGAAATCAAACAATACAAAGAACAAAAACATACAAAAAAAGAACAACAAAAAAATGAGAAATTGTGATATTAAATGTATAAAACAACAAAAACAAAAAATCGAAAAAAAAAAAAAAACAAAATGAAATGGCAAAATGCTTTCCATATCACCTAACTGGCAAATCGAAAGAGGAAAAGTTTAAACAAATCGTACATTCATATAGTTAATTTAGTCTTTAGTAGCTGCCATGGAGAAAGCATGAAAAATTTAGTTATTAATTTTCCAAACACACTTTCGCCACACACACACAAAACATACATTATACTTGTTTTTCATTAATTAAGCGTAAAAATGTCTAATCTAAGTAAGTTTATAAACAATTATTTAAACTATATGTATGGATAAGTAGGGATACCCCCAGGGGTAAGGGTATCTCTCTCGGATATACAGTTTATAAGCATATTTAGTCTCATAATTTATTATGCAAGCCCAAAAAACAAAAATACAAAAGAATGAAACGAAAAAAACAGAAAGAATACAAAAACTATAAATAAAGCAAAAAAAATACTTAAAAAGAAGCAAACAAATAAATATATTAATGTATTTAAGTTATGAAAAATTAATAAACAAATTTGTGTTTTGATTTCGGGGCTAAAAACCTTATCGACAATTCAAGATTTCTCAGGAACCATTGGAAATTCGTGGTAAGCAACCTAAACTGAGCCGATGCCGAGTTCAGCTGAGCTCAAACTAATCTCGGCCATAATAAAAATGATTGGTCTCTCAGGTTTTTGTTTTATCGGTCATAATATCTTTCAGTTCCCAGTTTTGGAAATCGAAACGTTGGAATATCATCAACCATCATCATATCGATGAAATGAAATATTTTTATGGCCTTTTAAATTGATATTTCACCTTCAGCACAAGAAACGCTTCGTATACCCATGGTTTAAGGTGTTGAATGGGTATATTAAGCTATACATACATATGTTCTATGGTAGCCAAGAAAGCAATTGATCAGGAAACGACTTAGGGTATCGTGAAGTCGGCTAAGCAAATGCATAATTCTTTTGGTCATCTTGACTTGATCTTTGTCGAATTGGTTGCTTGGCATTTTCCAGTTTGTCGTTAATCACAAAAATTTCTTGTTGACATCGCTTTGTCATCTTTTTATAATGACGATCACCCGCTGAGTTCTGAGTGTGGAGTTCCGAGGTCTGAGTGTGGGTTTTCGGTTAGGCAAGTTGATGAATGTTCTGAACTGGTTTCATATTGAACGAGAAAGGTTAAAAGTTTATGCGATATATGTACATATTTATTTATCCAGTGAACATCTGCATGTAGAAATTATTTCAAGTATTGTCAAGTATGTCGACAAAGTAATTAGCGCAGACTGAAATGATGATGATAAATGCACCGACAACATTCAAAAATTCGTTTTCCCGGCATCTACAGCGCCCTATTCTTATATTTGCCCTTGTCTGTCAGCACCTCACGTGTAGATTACAGGAAGAAAGAAAGGAACATCCCTTCTTTCGCCTCTGACGCTAAGTAATTTTCAGGTTTCTTCATCCTTCATGCATTCGTTGCATCTTACCGTTGAGTTATTGGCCATGTTTAATGTTAATTTGATGCATGTAATTGGTCTGTCCTTTGGCAGTTGCTCCCATTCTTTCAGTTTATTTATAAAAATTTCAACAGTTTTGTCACTTTTTTAGTTGAATTGGGTTCCCCCTTCGGTTTATGTCTCCATTTATATTGTGTTGGCATAACATTTTACTCGACAAATAAACTTGAATGCTTAACAATCGGTCTGATAACTATTAAGATAAACTACTACCACCATATTTGAACGTCGCTGTGTTCCATTCCGCCGAGGCAAATCCTTGAAAACCGTTTGCAATAAATGCAAAAATCCTTACAAATAATATGAGAATGGTTATGGGCACTCTTTGAGCTTATCGCTGGCATAAAAACAAATACACAGCAAAAAGAAAAACACAACCAAAAAGAAAAACACACGCACACCCATGGCAAAAACAATCTAAACATGGAAAAATTGCACAAATTGCCCGGCTTCGGTTTCGTTTTCAGGCGGCTTCTAAATGGTACGAAAAGTTGAGTTGACTCAAACCCAACTGCTTTTGGGGGGCTCTCTCTGATATCTCGGCCGACTACCAAACGTCATCATCATTGTTATTTTTTAAAGCACAGTGGTCCTTTGCTCATTTGTTAGCATTGAAACTTAGAAGCCCACAATATTGCCCTCAAATGAGTTTTGGCTAATCAGAAATGGGAAAATGAACAAATTTGAATACAACGAACTCCATAAATTATATTCATTTGATTTCTTGAAATTAAAATAAATACTCAATTGTTAAGTTAAAAAGCAAAACAAAGTCAAGAAGCAAAATAATGGAATGCGAAAGCAAAATAAAACCATAGTTCAATAATATTCAAAGTTCTTACATTTGTAGGCATCGCAAGTGGCGTACTCTACATTTTCAACATTTTATTTTAAATGTGAAAAACCCAAGAATAGGAGAAAAATTTTTTAATTTTTAGAATGTGTTAAGAAACAAGGCCAATTATGAACGTGAAATTTGTAAAATTCAACGAAAGAATTTCGAATATAGTCATGTACTTTTAAATATTGTAAAACTCCGGCTAAAGTCAATATCCCCAAAACAAAAATGTGAATTAACCCAACAAATTGGCCTATGGCACTTTAGCCACTCAACACGACGAACAAAAAAAAAAAAAAATAGAAAATTGCATAAATAAAAATAATTAAATAATTAATGTCATTAAGTTATGCGCAACACAACAGCAGTAACAACAATCGTGTCGATATATGTATATATGTATAAAGGTATACACACCTATGTAGTAAATATAATATGTACATATATAGTAGGTATATACTCCATATAAATCATATGGAAATCAGTTTATGGCCTGCCAATATTTCGTTTTGATGATATTTTTGTCTTTTGCTTATATATATTTATTTAATTTATCGTTTCGCCACTAATGAGTTAACATTTATTAATGCCCAACAACAACAACAACAACAATAACACTGATATCCAAAAATACAAATTCCTATATATACAATGATCTGCACATTCATACATATATGCATGTGTCTGTGTGAAACGCGCGAAACAAATTGACTAACAAAAATAAAGTTTATCAATTTTTAAATGCTTTTTCAAAAATTTTTATGTGAAATCATTTTTTTTATTTTCTTTGTTTTTGGTTAATCGGAAAAGGAAATTTTCGAAAGTCACTCAAGTGACATTTGGCGTTATCATTTTTGTCAGACAACCAGAAACCTGAAATCTGAAACCCAAAACTGAACCATTTAATGTTAATTAACAAATTTGTCATTTTTATTTAACGAATAAATATATGTAAAAATTTTCTTTGTTCAACCTACGTGTCGTTCACTTAACTGTTGTTCGTAGGCCTTCTTCTTTGATCCGAAAAATGGTTAACCAAAATGGAAAACCATTAAAAACAAAAAAAAAAAACAAACCAACCAAACCAATTATTAATGTATACATATCTCGGGTATATATCGGTATGGACCGCGTGTTATATCTGGTCTTTATGTATGTCTAATGCACTAGTTTGAGGTTTTTATTTTATTTTTTTCCTATCAATATAAATTATAATTTTGCATTTCCAGTTTTTTATTAGTTTGGCTTTTAAGAGTCTTCGAGTCTCTGCGGCGCGTTGGTTTATGATAAATCAAAAATCGATTTCGTTCGTTTTTAAGCTGAACTTTAAAATCAATATGATTTAAATATTGTATGTATGTACCCTACTACCTACTTATACATGAGCTGATTCAGTTGTGTGTAGTGTGAATGGATATTTTGGGTCGTTAAATTTTGGAACTACTATCGTTCGAGGCCTGTGGATTTAATTGATTTTGAAAGCTTTTATAATTTACATATTTGTTTTCAGTTAATTAATTATATTTTGTATCGTTTTGTTGTTATTGTTTGAGTATTCTTTTATGAAATTATGATGACTTTATTAACGATTTAAACTTTGCATGAGATTTTGGCCGGAAGAGGTAAAGAGTTTCCAGTCTTACTCTTAAGGCTTACCAAAATAATAATATTTTCCTAAAAAGGTATACAAATTCGACCCACTGTTGCATCTAAACAACAGGCTTAACGACACAAGCGACACAACTATGTATGTACGTCTGTACAACAAAACAACCTCAGATAAAACAACAGCAATAGCAACAACAACATCAACAACAACAACAGTCGCAAAAACACTTCAATAGGAAAAATCTAACGATTTGTTTGCATTTTTATTATTTCCTGCTGCCGAAAATTGTCACAAAAATAAAAATAACAACAATTTGCGATGACTGCATGCAGTTTTGGGCAAAAAGCCTCGCCCCTCCGCGCCTCTCCGCGTGCCGTTCCATTCGTACAACTCTCTTGTACTCCCCCGGCACTTCACATCACCTTGTCGCCAAAACTCCTTAATGGTGTTTGAGTATTGCCCGTATCTTGTGTATCTGCAAGTGTCAGTTTGGCACATCATTTGGTCGACACACAATGGGCAATGCCAGTGGCAAAGCCTCCGCCGTTTCGTTTGAGCCGCCGCCAAATGTTGCGCCTTGCATTTTGACGGCGGCAGATTTAGATTCGACTAAGACTTCTTCTGTTTGAGGCCCAGCACTTCGTCAGAGTCGTCGTCTATGGCATTTGACATGCGCTCGCATTTAGGCAACATTATGCATAGGATTAGTTGACACATTGACGACAACAACGACGACGATGAGACGCAGACTGGCTACTGCAGCAGCATCTTGTCTTATAGGTCCTGGGACACGTGCGTGCGTGGGGCGGCCAATGGCTGGGTGGGCGGGTCAATGCCGGCCCTCTTTTGTTCTCTATGTAATAGTAATCGACACTATCATAATATTGCACAGTGCCCAGATTAATTGGCTCTATTCTGAAAGGGCATTGTATTTGATTTACTTTATGTTTGTGGTTTTCTATTTAGGTAGTGATATGCGGCACACTTGCTAAAGATTAGCACAAACACCAAAATTTGGTATCAATAATATTGAGATTTATCTTTTCCATCAAAATGGAATTGGTCTCCTGGCTGGCCATAGTCTTACTCGCAGTTGGTTCTCTTAAGTTTTTAAAACAAAACAAGGATATATACGACTCCTTTATGATATTTTGAAACTGTTTTCGAATACGTCTAATGGTTGAAAAAACATTTCGTTGGAGACAGTGATTGGCTAGTCTTGGGGCAGCATTGGGAATACGCCTTGTCAGATAATTTGCGTTTGGGCTCCATTGCAAATGATGAAGCATTAATCGGAGGACTTGTGGGACCAGCCCCATGGGCGTGTGTGTTGACCAAAAAACGAACGGAACGTGAAGTAATCTTGGCCAACTGGAGTGATTCTAAGCAGCAGCAGCAGCAACGCTGTAAACCGTCGTGATGTTGCTGACGTTAAAAATGAGCGGGACCGCCAGAGTGGACTTTTGCAGTAGTCAGCGCGATTTACTGCTTGGCTGCTTTGCCCCGCCATAATGGGGGTGATGGAGATAGTGGGGAGAAGGCAGTGGGTGGAGTGGAATTGGCGATTACATGAAAAACGGAGGAAAAAACAAAAAAAAAATAACAGACACTGGAAAAGCGAGTCAACTTTCAAGCAATTTTTACAGAGCAGTGCAGAGAGCAAATTACAACAATCCCCGCAATCCCAGCAGCAATTTTGCAAAATTTCCAGTCCCAACGCTCCGGCTACAGCCTCGTCAGTGATTTGTTTGCCAGTTGGCAATGTTGTTGCCTGATGCTCACCGCCTGCTGCATGATGCTGATGCTGATGCTGATGCTGTTTGCTGATGATGAGTACCACACATCGACGACTCGATCTAATTTCTCATGTTGAAATCATCGATTCATCGTTTTGTGCTGCATTGTAAATCAACTGGAGCTGGGGCCCAGATATCAGTCTAAAGAATGGACACAGTATGTGTGTGTTTTGTGTGTGTGTGTGGGTCTCCAACTATAGTTGGACCGCCTACCCATTCGTCCAATCAATCCCAAAAATCCTAATACCAGGCAACCACCCACCCAATGTTGGTGCTTTAATGCCAAATCTAAGCGGTTCAAACAAATCTATATACATATATATGTACATACATATATATATTTTTTCTTTCTTTTTTTTTTTTGGTCGATTTGGGAAGCAGAAACGCGGCATAATTGCCGTTTTGTTCGGTTCGCGAGAGTTGAAAAGAGTCGGCGGAATTCGAACTGAAAGTGGAAGCGAGACACCAAAGGGGCTGGCCCCCAAAAAAAAACAACAAAAAAATTGCACTTTTCAATGTATGTGTGTGCGAGTGTGTATAAATGTCTGCTAGTGTATGTGTGTGTGTGTGTGTGTGGCGAGTGTTTGGGTCAAATCAAAAAATCACAACAAAATTACTTGCCTGTCATGAAATTTGCCTCGAATTTTTTTTCTCTCTTCTTTTGTTGTTGTTGCTATTATTGCGGATGCAAAACGTTTTTGCTATTTTATTTTGTCTTCCTTTCATTGCTTGCTGCCCCACCCCCTCACCACTCTGGCCCCCTCCCCCACCACAACACCCCTAAGACCTACACCATCCGTGCGAGAAGAGTGCAAAGTGTTCATGTGCTTTGGAGGTTTGTTTCTAAACTTTGTAGTATGTCTCTGTATATATGTATGTATAATTTGAATTTACAGTCAGTGGGACGCCTTCCGCCAAATTATAGCCGAGGCACAGTGGTTTTTAAGTCAATGAAAAATCAAACAGGTCAAGAGAATTTTAGCTGTTCATACAAATGGACTGACATGTCTATTAAAGATGTCCAAGTACATTTTAACAACTTTGAAGAACAATTCTTCAAGAGAATTGACTGTAACATATCTCGGTTGTTGTTTCTGTTTGTTATTCTTCTGTTTCCAACCAGTGTGGCCAAGCTTCCAATCAACGTGACGTATGAGCGTTTGCTTGTTTGTCAGGCCAACTCGAACTGGGGGACTTGGTCTGATTGGAGTTAGGAATTGGGAGTTGGAAGTTCGGATTTAGAGTTGGAGTCTGACCGGGTTGGAATATGCAATTATGTATTTTTAAGTTCATGTTTTTACATTTGCAATTTTTCTGCCTCTTCTTATCCCCCAGTTATCCTCTCTCGCTTCCTTTCAGAGTGTGTTATTGCTTGTGTGTGTGTGTGTGTGTCTCTGTCTGGCCTCTTGTGGTGGTTGTTGCTGGTTCTGGCTATTCGCATTTGCGTCCAATTGCTGTAAATGTAAAATTGCAGCAATTTTCTATGACTCGCCTCGATTGGAGACGATGATGATGATGACGATGACGACGACGACGACGCGAACACCGTTGCCGTTGCCATTGCTATTGCTGGCTTGCCTTGCCTTGTCTGGGCTGGGCAGGGGCTTTGGCAACTATGGTGGTTTGGGCTTGATTGGCATCACCCTGTTACCCAGCCTGGCCACATCGCTGTGGTTGCCTGCCGAGCCGAGTCTAACAACCGCCCTGTGGGTGGTAGCGGGCCCAGTTATTATGAATTGCAGCAAATTGCCCTAGCCGACCTATACCCCCGCCTTTTCTAGCCACCTTCCCTCCGAGTCAGTCTCTTTGTGTCTCTCTCTCTCTTTGCCCATCATTATCGGCAATCGTGCGGCATTATGGAAGATGTGTCTAACCGTGAACTGGTCCTACCAACTAAATTGAGTTGGCCCATGCACGGCTCTTAATTGATCCGTTGTATATACCCATTCCCCCTCATGAATAGAAATAACCACAAAATCAACAGTAAGCCAAAATTCATTGAATGCGAACGACGACGACGAATTGCAAACATTTTAAGTTTGGGTTTGGGGACCGCCTGCATCGCCGTCTACCAACAAAGGCGCCGAAAACCTAACCCAACCCAAAAGAGTTGGAGACTAGCATCTAGTCAGGTGATCAGAAGGAGGGGGGATTATCTCACTATTTTGGGTGTCAACTACAAAATAACAAACAAAATGCTTCGCGCTCTTATGAGCGTTTGAAAAATAAACGTGATTTGATTGGACTATGCAGTTTTTCATTTGGTTTTATTTTTATGTGTAGTAAGTTACAACTAGCAGACAAATTATTGATATAATACTTGATCAATATGCAAATGAAATTCGTTTGCCATGCATATGTATATTTCCAAATTATGTTGTTCTTATAATATTTTTGTTGGTTCATCTTCATTGCGAACTTTTATAGAGATATTTACCTCGAAATGATAATTGCAAATGGCTGAGAATGAACACATTTAACGAATTCGTTGAAAAGTCACGGAACAGACAGTCAGTCCATAATAAAAACAAACAAGCAGCAAGAAAATTGCAAAGCAGGCAATAAAAATCGGTTCACAGATCAAATCTATATACTGTACTGATATACATATACGTATGTATGTATGTATATATGGCTAGGGAATTTAAATTGTATATTGAAAGTTTGAAGTTTTCGTTCATTTTGGGTTTAGTTGCCATAAGTTCAACTACAAAAATCGAATCGAAGGTTTTCTAATACATATTTATGATTGGGGAACGAAATTCCTAGAAGATTTTGCAATTTGTGAATGAAACGCAAAGTGGAAAATTTCTGAATGCCCGTACGATTGATTGATTGATTTGAATCATTTGCATGTCACACTTGTTCGTATACTAAATGCAATGAAATACTAAGAATTTCAAATTAAGAACAGAATATGCTGGAACAATACACAAAATATCTTAATCTCAAAAGAAATCGAAAAAACACTCAATAAGCAAGGTATTGTCCGAAAAGTTGTCAACTCTTTGAGGTGTCTTGTATACTTTGTGTTTTCCTTTTTTCTGTGTCTGAGTTGCAGTTCATGCGATGTTGCCCATCCCTTGGGGAAACGTAAGAAACCCAGTTTCATATTGCCTTTTTTTGCTATTGATATTGCGATAACTCTTTGGAGGTTGCATTTGTTTAGGGGCTAAACTGACTCTGAACTGAAGCCCAGCGATAACAAATCGCAGATACATAATTAAATTACAGCGTTTTAATTTCTGTAATTAGTCACGACTTCTGTGTGGCAAACGAATGAATGCTGTTGTTGCCCTGGAGCAGGACCAGGGACCAGGAGCCAGGCGGCGCCAAAAGGAAATTCAAATCACAAACCATTTACATAGACAAAGTATCTTAAGTTTGCCATTTGTTTGCATCGGTTGTAACTATTCAAGTCTGGGCTGCCACCTTCGCCACTGCCACCATCTTGGTCTCAGACTCTATTTGAGGTAGCCGGATTTCTGGCAAGATCATCAAAATGATCTATTTTACTTGATAGCTAAAAATATATATATTTCTGTTTGCGTGTGTCATTTGCCCATGGTCTATGGCTACGCTTTCGCATTCACATATAAATTAAACAAATGTCACATACTCGACTTGATTCATGAAATATATGCGAATTAAGACTAAGCAACAAGCAAAAAGGCACACAAACTAAAGTAACCGAGAGAAAAAATTGGCTTAAAGCTGCCTCGCTGCCTCTGCCATGACCGCAGAGACTCATTTAGACTCATTTGAATACCAAAAACGCGGTACACGAAGCGCCGCTGACTACTAAGGCAACGTCTTTCGCGAGACAAGTCCACCAAGTCCAAGTTGTCGTCGACATTTCTCTAGGCTTATTTTATTTACGACTTTATTTTCAATTTTACATACATAGCTCTTGCAGTTGCAGTTGTCCAACTTTTTTTTTTTTGAGCTCTCCCCTCTTTATGATCCAAGTGGAGCAGCTGCCTTAAATTGACCACCTACATACACACATGTTTACCCGTGAGGCAGATTAAAAAATGGGAACAGGTGGGGAGAGCTTTTGTTTTGCCAGCAACTCCATTTTGTTTTCTTCCTGTGGCAACGGATCAAAATTAGGGAATATACAAATACAATCATGATTTGGAGGTAAATACATACATATGATTTGGACAATGTTGCCAGATTGAAAAACTAGTACAGTTCAAGTGAATTGAGAGACAAGCTAAATGAGAGACAACCAAAGAGCATAAAAGAAAAAACAAACTAATTAATGTAAGAAATGCTAAGGTAACAGTAACATTTAGCATTTTCGGCGTGCGACGCTTTCGTGTACATATTTTATATTAACTTCGTTTTTTTGATGTTTCGATGTGTGTTATTTCGACATCAATTTGGAATTATCGGTGTTCACATGGAAAAATTCGCATTCATCTCGATGTTATGGCTAATCACACATACATATGGATGCATACATATGTATGTATTTAAAAAAGGTTAATATTGAAGAGAACATTGAAAGAGGCTCCGCTGGGCATGCCGCAGCCAAAGAAGGCTCCAAAGATCCCACGCAACTTATCTTAGTGTGTGTAATGTTGTTTGGCTTGGCTTGTTTTTGTGTCTATGTGTATGTGTTCATTAAGTGCAACCCTGAAGGAATGTTAGAAAAAATAATATAACGGAAAACTACAAATGACTTAATTCCTGGAAGAATGTGGAAAGCTAAAAGAGAAAGAAAAAATTAAACTGAGTGCAGCCCTGGAAGAATGAAAGATGTAAATTGAGATTAAATTATTATAACATTAAATACAGAGGTAAGTAAATCATTGAATTAATTTTTCTTTTTCTAAACTAAATAAATATACATATATAGGTATGTATATGTGTATATTTGTATATGAGCATACATTTATTGCAATAATACAAAAAGGTATATTGAATTCAGGACTCTGGTTTTTATATGTACATACATATGTATGTAACATCGTAATGTATTTATATTTTTTAATTAGAGAATTCCTTTGGTCGTATCATCATTGTGATTGCTTTAAGATTTCGCCATCCAGTCCAATGAATTCCATCAATTTCGAACCTTTGATCATTGTAATATTTGCCATTTGGATTTCTAAAAAAGAGCAAAATATAAGTATATGCATATGTATAAGTATGTAGAAATGTATGTATGTATATGTCATGCATTTAAAGATAATATTCTTAATTTGGGTTACACACGCATTTGTGCAGGATTTATGCCACCAACCGCTATGCTTTTCCAGAGCACAGTTGCCTTTCGACCATTCATCATTGTCCCTGTCAAATGTAGTGAATTTGGCGTTTATGTTATGCCTTAGTTGATCCTCAGTGGAACCAGTAAATTCACCCAAAGATTTAAGGACATAAGCCTCGTATTCATTGCCTATGAGAAAATTATCATAACGTGCCCATTCTGTGGTGTTATCGAAGTATTCCAAATGTATAAAAAGCTCGTATCTTTTTCTCATGGTCAGGCGATATATTTTCTCGAGGCCCATAAAGAATTCTCTTTCCAAATTACCAAAACCATAACTATACCAAAACCAATTCTTAACGAAATTTCCCATGCCATTGAAACGCTTTTGGATCACAGTCCAACCGTTCCCGGCCAATTCACTATTGCAGCGAACCTTAAAGGGTTCGATTCCAGGCACTTGAATTTCATGTATACCGGAGGAGTCACCAAAGTCCAGGCAACTTGCTTCGAAAACGATTAAGGCTGGGGTTGGCTTTGGAATTGGCATTATCTCAGGTTTGAGGTTTTGTCTTAAGAGTTCTGGTCCCGAATAGAGGACTTGAGGGGGGTTCACAAGAGGTTGAGTCACTGGATTTCTGAACCAAGTCGCCAATAGATCCTCGATTCGCTTAAGTTGAATAGACTGTCTTTGGGATTCCACTTGTAAAGCATCCATTTGTTTTTGCTGTTGTTCGATTATAAGGCTTTGATTTTGATTCTCAATAATCAAATCCATTTTTTGTTGATTAAACTTGAATGCGTTGCTCATTTGGCTAAGATGCTCTAAAACAGGCTTTAATCCGATGTCCGAATGACCGTCCAGTAAAGACTAACATTTAAAAAGAGTATGAAAGAAAATATTTTAATCGGTAATTCCTTTCAACTCACCTGGCTAACATTTCTAGCTAACGAAAATGACCATTGAAGTGACAGTAGTATTAAGAAATCAAATAAACGTAAATACTTTAGCTCCATTATAATAAATTAAAAATATAATGTTGAACGTCCGCTTTGGTCTGTAGTTTAGTTTGAAGTGAACTTGAAATTTCTTAAGCTTTAAAACAGCAAAGCTTTGTTTTTTGATAAGAATTCAACTGCGGAAGTTGATAAGAACAAATTCATTTAAGTACTTAGTAAATGTATTATCAATGACAAAAGCATTTTTATTCTGTTTACTTAATATGCCGAAAAATGTACAACTACTTAAATGTATAATTTAAACAGGGCCGGAGCTGTAACAAATTTGACAGGGGATTTGCCACACGTAAATGAGGTTTTGACATCTATTCGAATGATATTCCAAGATAATCAAACTACACCCACAGCAAAGTAACCCAAGTCAAGACCGTTATATAAGGGGCTTTGCCTTCGAGTTGCATAGCCTTACACCAATCTGTTGATAAGGGGAAGTACAATGCTTAGTTCGACTTACCTGCAGCGTTTAACTCATTTCATTTGGTGCCTTTTTGGCCAGCAACATGCGTCATCTTTGGCGACAATGTCTGAGGGAGACGAGACGAAGGCCATAAAATACAAAGTATGTAACAAGGCCAAGCGGGGACTTGGAATCATCTGGATGTCATCAACTCATGCCTGTGGCTCAGTCCACGTCTGAGGTGCGTCTGCTCATCTTGTGTGTGACCAAAAGTGCGTGTGTGTGTGTGTGTGTGCGTCATCTTATCAGTATTTTCCGTCAACTAATTTATTGAATTTCTGCTTCCTTAAGGCATCATCCTTCGTCCTCATCCTCGTCCCTATAGCAAGTGCAGAGAGGGCCTTTCTAAATGGAAGGGGATGCCAGTGTGTTTGGACATTTGCTTTATGTCTTGTCACATTTTTATGGCCTCGGGTTTGGTCTCCCGCCTTATGGCATCGATTTTTACTTTTTTCTTATTTTATTAGTTTTCTTGGATAAAATAAAATATTTAAGCATTTTATTATTACAGTCCGGCATCAGGCATCAGTCATCAGCCATCGGACAACGGCATTGGCATCGTCAGCCCCCATTGTTTGTTTATTGTGACCCTTTTAATGCATTTTTAAAGAACCTCAGAAATTTAATAGACCGACGACCTGTGCTAGCAACTAGAAATATAAGGAGGTATGTATTAGAAACTAAAGTGTTAATGTTACCAACAACAATAACCCCCAGGAACATTCCAGCTTTTTAAGTCATAAAAATACTCATTTTCATTGTTTTCAATTAAGAAAGTTAATTACTTGATTATTATCAACAGTTAATTGCATGAGCTAAGCTGAATGAAAATATTCTGATTTATTTCTACCCATTGCATACCCTGTACCCCAAAAAGAGGTATATTCAAATGATGAACTTACATTTAATTGGGTATTGAGCTCAGTCAACCATTTTCAAGAAGAAAATGACCGAAGAAGAGGAACAAGAAGCAAGGATTTGTAATATTACTAGCTTTATTGTCAGCAAAATTTGTACATGGTACAAGTGTCATTCATATGTTAAGGGGTATTTTAAGCTCAGTACCTCGACAGACATTTCATATACTTTTCAAGTGAACGCCCCATTACAGTCTACGCTGATTGTGTTGAGAACTTAAGAACAATGTTATAAAATAAATTTACATTTTTAATTAATATAAACAATTTGGGTTCTACTAGGTATAAGATACCTATTTGATACGTATTTGAAGGTGTTCTTAAAATGTTCTTCCGATTCCCTCTTTTACATAGTTTGTAATTCACGAACTAGCATATTAAATTCCAAAATGGATTTTATCAGTCACTAACATGGGAAATCTCTTAAATTGAGATAAGTTATCCATGCATGTATGTATGTACGCATCCTTGATCAAAGGGGGGACTATATTGTCATCTCCGGCTAAGCCATATTCCTTTTGTTTGCCTTGTTTGTCCCCTATTGAATTCACTTGTTTGGCCCAGAAACAATTTGTCATAATCATAAATCATTTCTGAGCGCAAAATCCACCGCCTAACACCAATTCAAGTCACAAGGAAAATCACCGCATATTTCACAGCAGGATATTGGCCTCTAAATTGCCCCGCAAAATATAAAAAAAAAACCATTCCGGGGAAACCAGGAGATGGAGTCTGAGGGAGAGGAAGAAATATAGTCAATGCGCATTTCAGTGCGTTGTTGTTGTTTTTTTTTTTTATATGATTTTCAATTATATGAAGCACCGCACAAAAGTTGTTTGCACATATGTCGTATCTCATCATATTATTTGCAGGACGCATCCTTTTGTCTGTCCTCACCCACTGCACCCCCTTCTGCCACCACTGCCTCAGTTAGTGGTGACAAAAGTTTCAGAAAAAAGTGCTGAAAGTTTTTCCTGTATGAGGGGATACGAATTTTTATCCCACTCGCACACAATTCAATTAATTGTGACAAATAATTTATGAAATACTCCTTCGAATGCTGCTGAGAGCATCATATGCGACTATGTGTGTGTTTGGTGTGTGTGTGTGTATGTTGGAAGCGCATAAAAATGAAGAATCCATGTATCAACTGGCTGGGATAAGGGATAAATGAAGGATATGACAAGCATTTCCAATTTGACACTGCTGCAAATGCAAGTCCTTTAGGGTTGTTTTACCGTCAAAAAGTTCCTGTCCCTTCCTCGGTCCAAGGTCGGATATGAGTTTGAGCTGGTGTTGTCGTTTAACCCCTTTTAAAGCACTCGGGAAGACAGGAAATACCGTCAAGTGGGTGAGTGGGCGAGTGAAAAACCAGCCGAACGGGTACACTTGGAGAGGTGGCTCTGAGTGTCATTTAGCACTTTCTTTAACTTCCATTTTTCTAGGGATTTATTTTGTAATGTGTCCGGCACTGTGATTCTTAGGACTTATTTTTTACATGCAAGATTTCTTTCATTTTTTAAGTCACATAATAACCCATATATTAATATACATACTATATTCTATCACATTGCCAACTTCATTAGAGTTTGTTTGGTCAAATTTAACAAAGGGAACATATTTTCCAGGTAGTTACCTTCGGTTTTTAATACTTCAAGCCAAACTTATATTATCAAGCCGAATTTGCACACTTCCAAAGTATCACTTGTATTTCTTTTACCCCCAAAATATCCCACCCCCCCGGCTTTGACAAAGACAAGTTCATTTCTCATCTGTTTGAAAATCTCTCTTATGACATATTTTGATATTTATTTATTATCTTGTCACTCTGATTTCCAACAACATAAGCTACTGACTGAAACATCTCCCCCGCCACACCACCGCCTCTATCCACTAACCGCCAGACAGGCCAGACCCACCCTGACCGCAGGCAGAGTGGAGGGTAAACTTGTCGCGTGTCGAGTAGACAAACAAAAAAGCTGTCAGCAAGTCCTTTGCCATACAAAATATTTTAAATATACTTAAACAAAATTAAATGCACACTTATAAAATACAAAAAAAAAAAAACACGTTACGAGAGTGTTCGATGAGAAGTGGGCGGGGTAGGGTTCGGTTCGGTGTGGTGCTTCAAATTATGGCAAATTGACGAAGCGGACACAAGTGGCTTTGCCTGCCCTTTGTGCGTGTGTGCAAATATTTGACCAGATGCGACACTGTTCCAGCTCATCCGCATGGCTTTCCCTCTATCTATCTATCTATCTATGAAATTTCTAAGGATTCACTTCAATTTTTTATGACATCCATATATGGGATCAAAGCGGATTTGCTAAAGTTCGTTGTTTGGAAATTGCCAGCCATCGATGGCTATCGTCCTTTATGCAGGGTTCATTCTTTCTTAAGCTTAACCTTAAGGAAAAATATGAGCAAAAAGTATCTATGAGATACATGTTCCAAGGCCTCCTTCCTGGGTTTGGCTTATGGTGATAATTTATGAGCCAGAAGCATAGTATGTAGAAGCAGCGTGTTTTTCGGGTACTTTTCCCCCATCTAATGAGCAAAGCTCAATTAGCTCCAAACAAAAACGAAGAAAAGGAAACTGGGTAAAAGAAGAGCAAAAATACCTAAAGGCAATTAGGAAAATTGCTTGATATTTCATGTACAGGCATCATCATTTATGAGTGTGTAAGAAGGGGAGCAAACGAAGCCCCCCACAACAAATTGAATTTTGACGTGAAGCTGTATGTCATTAGTCCCACAATCGACAGCCGACGACCAAAAAGCAAACTAAATAAAAAAGGATACTTTAAGCAAATGGCTGGAATTTGTCAGTCCCTCAACTGCCAGACAGGGAGACATGGCCACAAATGGCTGCAATAACTGCAATCGATGCAATTTTTGACCCGGACAGATCTAAAGGTAAGGCCAGAGCTAATTTCCTGACCAGTTGGCTACCCTTGCTTGCTAGGATCTTCCCTTGCTCCTTTTTTTTAGGTTGGTTTCACAAACGGAAATGCCCGAAAGTGCATCTGATTTATGGGCATTGAAACTTTCAACTTTTCTACATGTTGAGGTCGACCCAACGAGCAAGCCAGCCAACCACTCTCCCACCCACACACACGTGGGGCACACATACATACACATACATTCGAACACATTCACACTTAGTTGGTGGAAAAGTTGCGGTGTTAAAACTAAAATTCCATAAATTAAATGTGGGTGGTTTTTCCTGGGTGAAATAAAAGTTTTTCTTTTTTCTTTCCCTTTTGTTCTGGCCATTATAAATCACAGATCTTTTTACATAAATTTATGCTTTGCCATTTGCTGCAGTAGAAATTTTCCTTCTTTTCGTTTTGGTTTTTCTCATTTTTCTCCTTTTGTTTTCCCGCACACGTTAAGTGCGCCAGACATGGCTGCTTATCGCTGGAGAAAATATGAAAACTACCTTTTTCCCAGATTTGGGGTCGCAGGCGATGGGGGCGGACATTTACAGTGTATATAGCAAAGGATATAGCGCACTTAAGGCGCAAGGAACGGTATTTCTATATACGTGCATACATACATACATGTGTGTGTAAGTGTGTGCTTGTATATATGCTGTCTGTGCGTGTGTGTATCCTTGCAGCACTAACACGCTTGATAAAGCAAAAACTGCAGCGGCAATGAAAGTTTTCCAACAGCAAACGAAAAACTTTTGACCTTTATGTTATCCAATGAGTATAATGAGACAGAAAAGGATAGCAAAAAGAAGATGTTAGTGAGCAAAGGGGAGTGGAATGTATGTGTACTTGAGTGAATGTACTTTCTTCATATCCTAAAATGCAACTTTGCTGAGTGCGCATTTTGTTATTTAAAAAAAGCAACCTCTAACAACTTCTGCAAATGCGATGATGCATATACATTGGCTATATAGTTCTACATGTCAAGTCAATGCAACCAAATTAATGCCCAATGCGAAAGACATTTTTGTGGTCCATTTAAAAGAAAATCCATTCGCGAAGGTTAATGATAGTTGGTTGCATTAATTTAGTTGAAACTCGACCTCAGCCTAGCAGGGATCACAGAAGTGAATTATGGACTTTCTTGTCTGATCAAAATAGTTTTACTAAGTGATCTTAAAGTTTGCTAAATAAAAATTTCACATTTCGAAGTGTCAATTAAACGCTTTCCAACACTTTGTTAATGCGAATATTTAAAAATTATTACCAGTTAAATTTCATACACTAATAAGAACTCACATCGGTGGTTAATTTGCATTCTAATATCGTATTTAGGAAAAGAAAAACAAAACAGACTATAAATATTTTTATGGCCTCAAGTGCTGCTGGCGATTTGAAGGCGTCGATGAAAATGGCTTTTTATGACTGCATAAATATAATTTCTTGTAATTTGAATAAGCCGCTTAAACGCTGGCTAATTGATATTGTAGAGGCAACTGTTACTGCTAGTTGACTATTGGTGCCACATGGCGCCAGCGGCAACTTTTTGACAATTTAATTGAATGTGAAGAGTAGAAAGAACCTAAGTCAAAAGCTCTGACAATTATTATTGCCTAAGTGTCAGGGCCAAAGCAACCATCCAACAGCTAGTCAACGCTGACAATTAGCTGAAAAATGTGTCTACAATATACGAGATACAATCCAAACGATCCAACGAATCAGCTAACAGCAACTGTGTTGCGCATGCGCAGCACCGACGCAGCGTTGCCTCTCTTTATACATATCTCCGCTAAGTTGTTTGGTGCGATATGTGTCGCTCGGGCTCATAGATTTCAATCACGTTTTCCAATGATTTTTATGACGGAAAATTGAACCTTTATTTATCGCTTTGGAATCTATTGGTTCTTCTGTTAATTTTTCAGTTTTTTACCCTTCGCCTGCGTTAACTGTGCTCTACCTGCCACGTACTTGGTTGTAATTTTAATTCCCGACTGTCGCCAATTGGAATTATAAATTTGTTTAATTGCGCGCAGAGTTTGAAGTTCTTTTTCTAAGCGAAAAAAAAACAAATTTATAATTTGTATCTAACCCAAGTTGGCGTCTGACTTAAACTTAATTAATGGGTTTGGGTTTGAATTTAAGTCTGAGCTTGTCCACCAAACGTGCTGGGAAATTGTCTGCTTTTTATTTATTTTGCATTTTTCGGGAAGTTTTTTTTTTCTTCTTATTGTTGGGTTTCGATGTCGTTTTGAAAATTCAGTGATTTGTTGTGCCACGTCTGGTCGATCATGGGAATTATTTTTGCAGTTTTATGCTTACTGAATATCAAATGGAATTTATAAATTATGAGTTTATTACAAGTCGTTCAAATCGCTACACGTTTTTTTCGATCCTCCCAAAGTGTGAGAACTAAAAGCGGAATGAACTACAAGAGCCGAGTATTTGAGGTGCTAATTTGTTTTATCAATCAATGGATCATCTAGCGAATGCCATGCATTTTTATCATACGTAACTACGAAATATGTGTCGACTATTTGGTTAACTAAAACTAGATGTAAAACTAGTTTTTTATTAAATTAATATTCAAAAGGTTTAATAAATTCATTTTACGAATCTATACAACTCATGAGTTAGCCAGTTTTTAGTATAAAATTTTATAACTTCTAATTTTGTAGTCGCTCTGATTTAAATTACACTTAAGGTAGATTTCAGCAAAGAGAGAGAAATCATTTTAGGACAAATGTTCTATTAAGTATAAAGAAATCGTTTGTAAGAGACATTCTGTGATTATGTATCCCTGATTCTAAATCACTTTTCATCATTATTTAAGAGTGATTTAAATTCGGGGCATATATGTATGTAAATTCTTTAGTCATAGTAAAAAGGCGCCTCATACATGTACATATGTATTAATGATATAAATGAACACTTTCTTTTCTCCTAGTTTTTCTTTAGTTAAGCATATTCGAAAAACATTAAATTTATGATATTTACCTTGCGCTTAAGGCAATCGCTGAAAAATTTAATAATGTAAACACAGATTGCAGCATGAACGTTAGAATTGGATGCTTACAGCACCAAGTGCAGAAGATGTAGTTGCAGACGCATTCAAATATACTAAAAATTATTGTTTACAGATAAAAAACGAAAACGAAAGACATAAAAAAATATGTTTGTATGTAGACACGTAAGAATAGCAGTGGCAGACAGAACGAAACAGAGACAGACTCTTTATAAGTAGCTGAGGAAGAGGGAGATAGTGAACGGAGTGGAAAACTGGAAACTGCCAAGAGTCGAGAGCTACAATTTGTTTCCATCCATCGATGAGCAAGTGGGGCAGGTGCAATGGGGCGGAGGTGCGGAGGGATTTGTGTTATGTGATGTGGCGCAAATGAATTGTATTGGCAGCTAGCAGACGCCGCGACGTCCTCGACAACACACACACACATACAGACACACAACAAAAAAATCCAAATAAAAGAAAGAAGAGGAAAAATGCATTTATTATAAATTTATGCCCAGAGAGTGAAAATCGCCGGTTAATTAATTGAACTTTTCATACGGCTGGCACACTGTGCAGCCGGTTTTTGGCATATGTATGTATGTATGTCTCTATCTATTTACGACCAGCAGATACATTTGTATCTGAAGCAATGTTGACTACCGAGCTGCTCATGTCGCGATGGCCGATGTTTGATTACTAATTGCAAGCTTGACAGTATTTTTCTTACTCTTCCTCGCATGGACGTAGCGAGGAATTCGCCTTTTTCCAACGGGAGCGTACGAACACTTTATAACATTTTCCCCGTACAACTCCAAAGTTAATGTTAATTGTCGTTGTAGAGACGTTTAGACAGACCTATAAAACAAAAAAAGTGTCATTAATCTAATAATACCGCTACCATATACATATATGCATATACTATTCGCCATCAGCCCCTTGGCCCATGGCCCACACATACATGAGTTCAAGCCTTCGCTCCAGTTTCTATACCAATTCGAGTTTCATTTTTTCACTCTCCATCTCAATGAAGGCAAGCTGCAACAGGAAAATTTCGATGTAACAAGTAGATTTACAATTTGTGATACTTCCAGTACTTCAACAACTAAATAAATATCCATCTATCGATCTGTATATATCCATACATATGTATGTATATGTGAAAGCGTATGTAGCTGTGTGTGTGTTTAGGGTGAAGTTCGGGACGTAGGAGAAAAAAAATCATGTCAGGCGTCAATTTGAAAATGTTTAAGTGATTTGTTTACACGCGGCAGCGTCTATTAACGAATTTATGGTAAACAAAGGGAAGTCGTTTGTTCAAAAAAAGAGGAAAGAAAAGGGAAAAATGAGATAGCGGATGAGAGGGAAAGACACCTCCCACCTTTCCCCCTTCATGTCGATTTTCATGGCTGGGCCATTGGGCAGCATCTTTCACACAGCCACACAGACAGAGCGACAGACAAGGATACACAATACACTTCATAAAATATTAATCTGCTGATTTATGATTCTATTTTCTTTTACTTTTTTATTGGCTTAGCCTCTAGTCAGCCAGTCAGTCATTCAGTTTCAGTCAGATTTAGTCGGGTTTTGTGTAATGCAGCTCGATTGTGGACTCCAATGGAGTGGAGTTGCTCATTGATGCTGCATCTAACCAAGTGTAAATATATTACGGCTACATGTCGGTCATCGAGTTAGTATCAGTTGTCGAACAACATTCTGGATTAAGACAACATGTTCAATTTGCTTCAATCTAAAATGCTGATCTTTGTTCTATGGAAAATCCGTCAAAAGAAGAGCTGTTGAAAATTAGAAATAAGTAAATTTTTTAAACATTCGATTTACTATTTAATATTAAATTAGCCTTACGGGATTTTAATTGATAAAATTAGCCTGACCATTTTTCTATAATTTAGCTTTCGAAAAATTTGTTTAACCTTTATTTTGGGGATTATATCTGGTCGTTGCGAATCGATTTCGCTTTCGAGTTTTAATGTAGTCTTGTCAGGGAATGGTGGATCGATCGAATTGCCTGAATGGAATACATATATACATGTATAGTACATATATCATGCCATGTAACGTAGTACATATGTATGTGAGGTTTATCATAAATTTATGATTTTAATGCGTGATGATTATGATTGCCACGACGCGCAGCGACGTGAGTCGAAATGCTGATGAATATGAAATATGAAATTTGACTTTATGGCCCCCTTGTTGTGTATGGAAAACATGCGAAAAACACGACAGCCCCACAACAGGTGGGTATCGATTGGATACCTGTACGGGGCAAGTAATGAGAGTGTTATTTATGAGGGTACATAAATTAATAGTACTGCGATCTGCTACACGAAACTATTTTGGTAATTATAAATGGTAAATGCTTCTAATGAAATTCGCAGTGGAACAAGTGAGACAAAATGTGATAAAATGTTGCCTCCTACCACGCCACCAAGCCTCGCTCACCATTTTCTATTACCTTTGTTCACGTAATGCTAATTTTTTCCAATCGTTAATTTTACGAAATATGCAAATAAGTAATTCAAGTGTAAACTTTTTTTGCCTTTGGTCCCAGGCCACTGACACAATGACACGACATAAATGAAACGGAGTTGAACTGCAAGAAGGTAAGGAAAGAACGGAGAAAAAATGAAATACGTCCGGGACCTTTTTTCACATTTCACCGATTCGATCAACTGACTGACTAACAAACTTTTGCTCAGTTGAATTTGTTATTAAAAACAGAGAAGGACGGGTCTAAGGTTAGCAGTGCCGAAGTGCGAATACCCTATTTTGAATAACCCACACATCCAAAGCCATATTTTATGGCTTGTTTCATCTTTTATGGAGAACATTTAGTTTTTCTTCACGTTGAACGTAAGTCCCTTTACATTCATTACTACATGGGTAAGTGTATTCAAGAAAAAACGGAATTCCAAAAAAAATGTCAAGCAAGCGGAAAATATCCTTTTGGCTATCCTGGGTAGAAGGATGTAAAAAAACAAAACATGAGGTGACATTTTAGGGGATCCCATCGAACGGCGAATGGCGAATGGCGGCAGCATCCAATCGCTGTGAGAAATTATCATAAAAATTGCGCAAACTCTGTGCGTGACTTTAAAGTCAGAGAGACAGCATTGACATTATCCTTTTGGGGTGGCTTTGACTCCTTTTCGGGTGCTACTGGTGGTGGTGGCTTTCATGTTGTCTATATCCATTTTAATATTCCCATCATACGCGTTGTCGTCATTTTGCTGTTGCTGTTGTTGTTGTTGCTGCCGATGTATTTGATTTTAATACAAAATTTCACAATTTACAATCAAATTAATTGGTCACGCTGCCGCAGGATTACATCCGAGTTGCCGTGCTGTCGTATCTGCGTCTTGCTTAAATAAACAAACAAGTCCTGGGCCGGGTTAAAATTCAATTCCAGGGATGTGCATCCTGCCTTCAGAGTTGTCATTGTCCTTGTCATTGTCTGCATTTGACGCTCCGCCGCTTCGTGCACGTGAATCCGACGAAGCGTTGCCAATTTATGCAAATATTGACTGAGACTCGGCAAAAGGTCCTGCTGCTCCTGAGCCCAGGCAGTTAAATTAGTTCCGTGATATTTATTATTTCTTTCTTTCTAGTCTTTTTTATTCAATTTTTCAATAGACTCAAATAGTATATTTCATTTCGCTCGATTTGCATGGGGCGTACAAATTGAAAATTTCATGGCTTTAAATCCTACAAATTAATTTGTAATTCGTTGGCAATTTAAGAAGATAAATTATCACTATGTTTATCTCCCCCCTAATTACCTCAGCGATTTATGTGTATGAGAATGAACTCACATCATATCACAGATCGGGGATATCTTCCGTCCATAGAATTCACATGGCATTAGGACCTCCTGCTGTGTCGAGTATTCGCTGATCAAAATATCCGGCAAGATTAAAGTTAAAATCATTGAAAAAAGAAGCTGTGCGATCTATAAATCGCTTGATTTGAGATCTTGAGAAGTTCAAAGTGAACAAAATTAGACATCGAGTTGGTACAGCTCGATCAGGCTATATAATGAAGACGTATTGAAGGCACTCAGCAGGATATCGCACTAAGATCAAAAAGTGTGTAGGTATAGCAGGAAATTGGACATTGATAAAGGAGGGGGAACTTGGCCAAGTTTGATGGAATAATATATAAAACAGAAAAGAAAAAAAATATAGAATATAATCTGAAAAATGTACAAAAACCATAGTTATCCTTACTTTAATAAATTCTGATGAATTGCTAATTACAATTAATTATTTCGAAAGAAGTTATTTGTTTAAATGTTGCTGAGAGCAGTCATATAAGTGTTTATGGACAACTCCCCCGATGTTTTAAATGGTAAAAAAAAGTTCCAAGCCCTTTTAAGGTTAACTTCAATTACATTTCATCAGCCTTTTGACCTGAAAGGACAATACAGAATGGCTTAGTCTGCTTATTGTCATACCCGAGAAGAATTGTAATTGGACTTTTTTCTGACCTATAGAAGAGAGACTTGTGTATTGTATTTAGTTGTGCAGCCTTTTTCAAGCAATAAACATAATGGCCAACAATTGTCCCGAGCTTGACTAGCAAATTTTCAAATTCATATGACACAATGACCTCTACTTTCTCTCTCTCTCTCTCTCTCTGTGGCTCTGCCATATATTTATGCCTAACTTCCGGAATATGATATTCCACCCAATCGGTTGACATTTCAATTTATTTTGTCATAAATAAAGTAATAGTCCAACCCGAAAACGAAACTCGAACCCTTTTTATTTATTTGTATTTTTTGTGTTCCATTTCGCATTCACATTCACAATATTTTTGGCCATTGAGAACGAGAAGGAAGAGGACTATGACGTTGACGATGATGATGATGATGGTTGGATATGGCTTGGGGGCCGAATCCATTAATTATACGCCCACTTCACAATAGGCTGGGCAGGAAAAGTCAAAATATTGACAGCTTCAACTTTTGGACTCCTTTTGCAATTGAAATCAAGTCACCCCCACTGAAAAAAGCTCTCCGATTCGCAATTATTCAACAGGGACAATGGCACGGCAACAATCGGAAAAAGGAAACGAGAAAATATCCTTTCCTCATATCCGTTTATCATTTTTTTGACCTTCTGTTCGGTTTCGCAGTCTTAGACTTTCATAACAATTTATTGCGGACCCTTCAAACCAACCGAGTAGTGGAATTGGAAGCTCTATTTAAGTTATTGTTTGGCTCATTGTTTGGCATGGGCGCAGTTAAGTGGAAAGGGTGGGGCACTTTCTCATTATTCGACCCTTTGCTGCGCCCATGTGCCGAACCGAGTACATTTATGAGACCATGAGCAGACCAGGTCCGCATCCTAATGAATTATTATGCCCTGGCGCACGCCCAGCTTTCGCATTCATTTCTTCTATCTACTCTTGGGCTTTGTTGCGAAAATTATTAAATGGCCTGGAATCAATGATTTAATGACCAAGTGGAGGCAAGGCTGGTCATAATTGCCGCCGCGAGAGAAGGGTTCAGCATCAGTAGTATAAAAAGGGTGCAGGTTGTGCAACAACTGGTCAGACCTTAAAGTGTAAGGAGATCAGAAACCTGGACCTTTAAGTCTCGTTTTTATGCATGCATGGAGTCCAACTTGATAAGGTCACGAATTGCTCATAACAATTCTCAAGCAATTTTCCTTTTGGCAAGTGCCAAAACGGATTTCTTCACACCCACCAAAAACAAAAAGTTCTCGTCTCCAACATTCATAAAGAGAACTTTGTCTACATTTGTGGGCTTGTCCTCCTTGGGGGATTTAAAGGGAAACGTTGCTTGGAATAGTAGCAAAATGGTAACAGGTCATGCGGCAATTCGCCAAATGGAAATATTATTGGTCTGCATATAAAGTGAAATTTTTATATGTGAAACATGCTGAGAAAATGTAATGGTTCTTGCATTGTTAGAGAGTTTATTTGCCTGGAAAAGAAATGAAGTTATATTATCTAATTGTAAGCTTTGCCCAGATATTATTTTAGAAAATAAAAAAAAGTGCAAGTTGCATTGTATGACAAATTTATTTTCACTATTTTTTGCTGTTTTAAAAGGTAATTGCACTTTGGAAATTATTGTGCTAATGGATACAGTACGAACTTGTTTTATAAGCACGTTTTTCCATTCATATTTATATTTATCGCTGTATGCCACAGAGTGTGGCAGTGTGTGGCTTATAGATTTCACTTTGTGATAAAGCCGTTTCTTTTTTCACTTTTCCACTTTTGCATTCATTTCAGAGTAATTCATTTTGAATTCTGATTTTGTTTTGTTGTTTTTTACGTGCTGCAGCATGTGGCAAGGTAAATCACACACAATGGCAACAGAGCCGGAGATAGAGAGACCGAAGGAGGGAAAGAGCAAGGGAAAGGGCTGCAACTCCGAGCGGGAATTATGAGGAATTGTGTGTCTAGTCTCTAGGCACTCGGCCAAAATGCAAATCGAGATAGAGAGACGGGCGACGGTCAGTCAAGCGGCTGCGGCTTTGCCTCATAAATATGCATTTCAGATGCACATTCGCATTGTAGTTGCTGTTTGCCACATATTAGTGGCAAATATTGTTGGTCATATAAAAATGTAGCGGACGAGGGGGGCGGAGAAATAAAAATTGCAAATATTTCATTTATGTTCTTTAATGATATGCAATTCGCAATCGACCGACAATTCTACCCATTATAATGCAAAATATATGACATTTGCACTGGGAATGCATAATTCGGATGAAGTCGTGACATAATTGCAACCTAATTAATGTTTTTAATGGATAACCATGAATAAAGTTCTTAATAAATCCTCAATTAAAAGTTGCTAAATATTTCCTTAATTCGCGACTACTTGAAAGTGGTTAATAAATATTATGCATTCGCCCTGGTGTACAAGTAACCACTTCTGATTTCATTCGAAACGGATCATTTTAACATTGAGGACCCATAAGACTTGTATGCTTGTTAACCATTTATTTTTATACCATACACCCATAGGGTGAAATGGTATATTAAAGTCGCCAAAATGTATGTAACAGGCAGAAGGAAGCATCTCCGACCCCACAAAGTATATATATTCTTGATCAGGATCAACAACCGAGTCGATCTAGCCATGTCCGTCTGTCCGTCCGTCCGTCCGTCTGTCCGTCTGTCCGTCTGTCCGTCTGTCCGTATGAACACCTAGATCTCGGAGACTATAAGAGCTAGAGCCACCAAATTTTTTATGTAGACTCGTGTAGTATGTAGAGTGATCAAGTTTATTTCAAATTTTTGCCACGGCCCTTTCCGCCCCCGCAATTTAAAAAAAGCGTTTATCTCAAAAACTATTCCAGCTAGAGACACCATATTTGGTATGTATATTCGCTTAGTAAATGCACACATTTTGTATGTATAAAAATTTTGCCACGCCCTTTTCCGCCCCCGTGATTTGAAAAACTTGATTATATCCCGTATTTTTTTACCTTATGCAATCAAATTTGGCACACTTAAATTTAATACTAATATCTATCAAAATACCAAATTTGATCAAAATCAGACAAAAAACAGTCGAGTTATGCATATAAACTTTTTTCCATAAGGCCGGAGTTGGCCGTTGGCTGGTGGGGGCGCTAGGGTGCTCGTATGATTGAGTGAGCGAGATACTAAGATATGCTTGTAAAAAGCATGTGAAAATGCATTTGTTTAATAAAGTTGAAATATTT
This sequence comes from Drosophila willistoni, assembly GCF_018902025.1. Lineage (NCBI taxonomy): Eukaryota > Metazoa > Arthropoda > Insecta > Diptera > Drosophilidae > Drosophila > Drosophila willistoni. The sequence goes on along the minus strand of NW_025814050.1, from coordinate 23,951,968 downwards.
GCTTTACTGGTGTATGGTATACCTAAGTCGGCGAGACGACTTACTTACTTCATTCATCTAATTGTGGCGAAAATCCAGTTCGGATTGGCTCTTTATAACCAACTAACTGACTACCTAAGATTGTACACGTTCACATAGATGGGTCCCAATTTATTGTTTCTCCAATTCTGGGCAGTAACTTGATGCCTACTGTTAAGGATCCGCCTACCATTCGGCTTCTACTGCTATTTTCACCAGTAAAAATTTGCCGAAGTAAACTGAAGTCCATTAGAATAGCAAATCACTATCAGACTAAGACTTAAACTTGGATTGAGAGTCAAACGCAACGTTCGGTTTTAATGGTCTCTTGTAAATTTGTAATAATTGCATTGATTTGCAAGCTGACTTTAGGCCGGAGGCGGGCCTTTTTTTGTAAAGAACGGATTTATGGCCTAATTCGCTTTGCATGTTAATCGATGCTTCTTCTTCCCGCTTCATTTACTACCATGGTTCTCTTCCGTTTCGATGATTTACAAAACAAAAAAAAACAAAAAAACAAAAACAGAACAGAAAAATGAAAAGAAAGAAAATGAAGTAAGTAAGTCGTCTCGCCGACTTGGGTATACCATACACCAGGTGAAACAAATATTTAGAATTTCGAAAACCAAATGTATGTCTACTAAATTGTTTTAACATGCCTCATACCGTTTGCTATCTCGCTCACTCTACAAACACACAAGCACTCTAGCGCCGCCACTAGCCAACGGCCAATTCTGCCCTTATGGATCGCGTAGCAAAATACGTTCATACGTATATTTTGTATGTTTCTAGTCCGATTTCAATCAAATTTGGTAGTTTGATAGAAATAGATAAGATTTATTAGTCTGCCAAATTTGATCGCGATGGTCAAAAAATTGCAAGAGCTAATCGGTTTTTTCTAAATTATGGAGGCGGAAGTGGGCGTGGCAACATATTAAAATATATGTATTCTGCGCGCATACTAAGCCAATACACATACTAAATTTGGTGAGTTTAGCTTTGTTAGTTTTCGAGAAAATCAGTTTTGTTTAATTTTCGGGGGCGGAAATGGGCGTGGCAAAATTTTTAAATAGTCAATATCTGCGCGTCTATTAAGCTAGCTTACATACCAAATTTAATGTCGGTAGCTTTCATGGTTTTTAAGAAAATCAGAGTTATGTAAATTCCGGGGGCGAAAGGGGGCGTGGCAAAAAGTTGGAACAATTATTTTCTGCGCGCTAACTAAACGAGTATATAAACCAAATTTGATGTTTCTATCTGGTATACTTTTTAAGAAAAACAGTTTTATGTAAATTCTGGGGGCGGAAGGGGGCGTGGCAAAAATTTGAAACAAACTCGATAAGCGTACATACTACACGAGACTGCATACCAAATTTGGTGGCTCTAGCTCTTATAGTCTCCGAGATCTAGGTGTTCATACGGACGGACGGACGGACGGACGGACGGACGGACGGACGGACGGACGGACGGACGGACGGACAGACGGACATGGCTAGATCGACTTGGTTTTTGATCCTGATCAAGAATATATATACTTTGTGGGGTCGGAGATGCTTCCTTCTGCCTGTTACATACATTTTGGCGACTTTAATATACCATTTCACCCTATGGGTGTATGGTATAAAAAGAACTTTTATATTATATTAAAATTTAACGAGACTGCCATAAATCTTCACTAAAAAACCAGACAATTCAAATTTCGAAAGCCTACAGCCAAAAAAGAAAACAAACCACACAGGAGCGCGTGCAGGGGCAGCAAAAGGGGACCAGGTGGCAGTGGGACAGGAGACAGGAGCAGGTGGCAGGGGCACAATGAAATTGACGAGAGACGAGTGAGACAAGCGGTCAAGTTAAATGTTTGCCACTGAAATTGATCCAGTTGCAGTTTGTGCTGCTGCAATCGGAGCAGTAGTGGATGCCTCTCACATAGCTGGAAATGTTTCATCATTGGCCACTGTCGGTGCGGGGCAAATGCTGGGGAGGGGAGCCATAATTCTTGTGCTAAAAAGCCAACAACGAGCGAAAAAAAGAACAACAAACGAGAGAAGCAAAAGTCCAAGTCAAACGATTTAACCAAATGGGCCCCAAACGTATACGATATAGAGGAGTACGCGCAAACTGGTCAGTGGTCGGTCCAATGTTAACCAGCAATGGGCCGTGTGCGTCGTCGTCGTCGTCGTCGTCACCGCCGCCGACAATAGGCGAAATATCATCGAAAACCATAAAAAACTGACAGCACAAAAAGAGGTGTTGACACATTGATTTATCTGGCATGCTACTGTGCACAGGCACAGATGAGGCTCGCGGCTCGAGGTCGGTCGGCGTTGCCAGGCCTGGTCGAACCTGGACTTGAAGTCACAATTGGACCGGGATATATGTGGATGGATGGATTCAGGCTATAGCAGCAACGGCGGCAACGATATCATAACCATAACAAGGGAAATGAAGATAGATGTGGCAGACAATGGGCTCAAAGAGATGATTCCAAATTGCAGCATCATCAAAACCTAAGAGTACTAAAACCAATGTAAATATAATTGATGTGATTGGTAAGAAGACTTTAAATGGGTTAAAATTATGTTTAATGCTAATTGGAGACTCCGTTGAAAGTCTTAAATATTCAAGATGGAGCTAACTTTGAAGTCGGTTTCTAGGAGACACTAAAAACCAAACGTATGTGTTAACTTGTATCTTTTTCTTTCCTCTTTTAATTGTAGTACTTTCAATACTCAAAGTTTTTTATTTCTTAAAAAAATTTGTAAATTGGTAAAGGTAAATTGATGTGGGAGAATGTTAGCTGCGTCTCTCTTTTCCTCTCTCTCTCTCTCTCCCTCTATCTGCTTTTCCCTGTTGAATCTTTTTGTTATGACAATCGTCGTATTCGTTTACGATTCGCCTTCACATTCGGATGTTGGGACCGATCCATTTAAGCCACTTAACACGCACACTCGCAAACACACACAAGCATATATCAAGACAGACAGACAAATGTATCCTCACATGATCCTCATCCTCTCTCATCCCGATGGGTCAGAGCGATATGTTTGGTTCTGGTTTGTCTCCCGCCGCTTCCCGAAAAAACGTTACCAATTTAAAAATTCCAAATAAAATATAAATTGACCAAATTAATATTGGCATACATGAAACAATTCTGGGAGAAAAATGTTCAAATTTTTGTCATCCTTTTTACGTTTCCTTTTGACGGTTTTTTTTCGGTTTTGCCTTTCTTTGTGCTGGGTTTGAAGGATCATGCATACTTAGTATATTGGTGTATATAATATACGAATTTGGCAGATTCTCGACGTTTTGTCTCTTTGGTCAATGCTTTTCCCCAGAAAAACTCTGCAGCCATCTGCCTCAAAACTTTTCGAAAAGAAATCGCTGCAGGAAAACTGAGAAAAGCTGACAGAAAGAAAAAGAAAATCAAAAGCAAACTTTAAAATGGGATTTTGGCAGGCTGCTGTTGTTGTTGTCTCTCTCTCTCTCTCTATCTCTCTCTCTTTCACCATATGTCTCACTGCGGTTGAAAGAGGCGACAAGGCATGAAACCGGTAAATTAAAGCAAAAGGATAAAGTTTAATTGGAAAACTATTCCCACCCAGATCCAAAGCCAATGCACCCCCTCCCACTGTTCGCTCGTCCAGCTACTTTTAGCTGCTTTGCTTCTTTAATCTGCTTACCTTTAGTTTTCTTAATTTTCATCCATTCTGTCGTGGCATTATATCCACGTGAGTGTGTGAAGACAAAAGTTTTCGCTTCCATTTCCGTTGCCAATATGACTGCTTCACCCCACCAGTACCAGCAACACCCATTTTTGCTCGCCACCACTCCCCAAACACTCCACCACTCACATATATTCAGGTATACTCATTTCTATTTTAGCAAATGAATAGAAATTAAGTTTCCTTACCGCTTGAGCGCTTACCCAAACTACTGCATCGCACCTCCTGCTGCTCCCTCTTCTTCCTTTTTGTTTGAATTCTCACCAGGTGAGATAATGCCGTTATTGTCGAAAAAGTTTAAAATATGCCGCCTTTTATAAAATTTAATGAGAAAAGTTGGCATTATAAATTTTTGTATGCGGTAAATTTATTTCCTTTTCCTCACTGCAATACGAAGAAAAATAAAAAAAAAATTCGACTGCGTTGATAAAAAGAGCTGGGAGCCATACAACATTTGAAAAGTTTTTCTTTTATCTAAAGACTGATTGGTGTTTAAATGATTTTTGAAGTTCAATTGCAGTCTAAGAGCAAACTCAACCTAAGAGAAAAAGATTCCTTATGGGTGAAAAAACAAATCATTAAATTTTCAAGTTTTTCAGCTGGATTTATGTGAAGTTATTTTGCCATATTCTAAACATTTTATAAAACAGCCTTTTAATTTTATCTAACATCTTGGCACTTATGAATCTCAAACGATGATGGGCCGCAACTTCCGTTCCATTAGCTCGAAAACTATCCAGAAAGATGTCAGACTCAAGATTATCTACTAGTAAAATAAACTAAACAGATGCTTTATAATAATTTCAAATATGTTAAAAAGAAGCCAGAAAAACATATAAAAACATAAAAAAGAAGCAAGAGATAAGGGGAAAAGCAAACATGGAAATTATTGTTGCCCCTTGAGTCTGAGAGGTCCCCCCGATAAAAAGTTTTTTGATAGTGGCCAGTGAAAATGCCACAAACAGCTCATTACAAGCCTCAAAACAAATTTATGCAAATAGTTGGACCGACCAATACACGGATATACATACATATACATACATAGACCCTGCTCGAAGAATCTGAGGCCAAGTTTCTGTCTTTAAATCTTCCATTGGGGCTTTTGGAGCAGCTGGCAATTAACATTGCGCCGTGCGTTAAGCATTAATCATTTTAATCGCAATTTATGTGTCGTCGTCCACACGACTTCCATGTCCGAGTTTTGCCGCAAATGAGCGCTAAACGAGCCACCGAAAGACGAAGAAAGCCAATTTCATTGAGGTTTCGAGAGATGAGGAGATGAGCACTTTTTCGGTGCCACTCACGGTGCGGTCTTTCAAAGACAAAAAACAGCTACAACAATAACAAAAACCACGCACTTTTTTTTATGATGTTTGTTTTCGGACCTGTTATCTGTGGAGATCTCTTGTCTTGGGGTCTCTCTGGATCCGTGGATCGGTGGTGGTGTCAACGTCAAAGCCGACACTGAGGCATTTGGTTTCGATCAAATTATGTTTCATAAACGCTCGCATTTATGGCAATGTCAACGGCAAATGACAATGATTTGTTACAATTCTCAAGTTATTTGTACTTTTTTGTGGATTCTTCACGATGACGAAGGCGATGACACCACGGTGCAAATAATGGTGCGGCAAAGATCTCCTTGGTTCTCAGATTTCATGGGTTAACTGCCTAATTATTTTTATTGAGCAAAGTTTTTCATAGGTAATATGAAAATGCATCATGTGTATTTTAGTCACAATTAATTAAAAATGCATTCGCATGCAAGTAATACTTGCATCGATTGGGCGATACCGGCATTTAGTTAGACCCACCAAGAGCAGCAAGTCATAATTTAGCTAGTAGACAGTCTGTCCAATCAATTTACAATTTGTCATCTTGACAAGAAACATTTAACCATTCATTTGGAACTCCATGCCCTAATCCAAAAAACAAAAAATAAATAAATGAAACAAAGAAATGATCGCTTCATTGATATGTAAATGGCATGTGCCCATATTGTTTATTGCTTTTTTTTGTTTTTGTTTTTGTTTTTGTTTTATATGGATAGTAAATTTTTTGTATAATTGTGTAGAACGAGACTCATGTGGTGTATATATATCTTTCTCGCTTATTTGTTTTTTGGGTGTGTTTTGTGATCAAATCAAACAGGCAACCAACCAACCAAAATCCATTCTCCGAAAGCTAAACAATTGCAACAATGTAAATCAATCAAGTTGCCTATTTGAAATTTTTATATTTAATTTAGTATTTCCGTTATTAAAATAAAAATAACAAAAACCCATTTGAAATTCACCTGCACAATAATTTACAGGCTGCACCTCAAATTGCTGTTTGCTGATGTTGTTGCTGTTGTTTTTGTCTCTGTTTACACAAATACGAAAATTTATAATCACAATAACAGCAAAATGAACAATAATATTTGTTAACGCTCGAATAGCCAAGCAGCATCGATCGCATCGACCAAGCCCAATAATTTTATATATTGATTTCGTAATTTTCGGTAAAACAAAACGAACTGAAGACAAAAGAGAGAAACCCCCTCAGATACAGTAGCAGCTACGACAACAGGGCAATCAGAAGTTTTTACAGCACCAACTATACTCAGTCAACTAAATATGCCGTAAATTGAGCATATAATATCGACCACCAGATACCCTTTAATATGTATTTAATTGAAATGTGGCTCAACCAGCCACACTAAGGTAATTGTTAATAAAATAGCGGGTGTAGTCCTTCCCATGCATAGGCATAGGCCTATCGTGACGATTTAATAATAAAGTATATACAGAATTCTGATTACTGATTGATGATTACATGCAAAATTTCTCATATACCCTACATAAAAGATACAGGGTAGCGGAAATTTGTATATTTTGGCTTCGATTTGTATTCGAATACGATGCGATTGAGAATTCGATTCAATTTGTTTCGCATGAATTTCGATTTTCATAAAATTAATGAATATTTAAATTGTTGTGTATGCAAAATGCCGCCGGAAACGCGCTTTGCTGGAGCTGGAAAGCTCACCTGTACCTGTACAAGTATAGTACATCGGACTATGACCGGATGCTCTCACTGGTTCTGCCACAGACACCCACAGAACGAGCACACATACGTAGAAAATATTGTAGATATTTTGAGACAACTGCAAAATCATTTGGTGATTTATTTTTTCATTTCGGCCATGGTTGCCATGAATGAGTTTCGATCACAATAAACAAAAGGTAGTACAACAGTTTCCACAGTTAATAATTTGAAATTGTACAGACACGCACCCGATACGCACTCCATCCTTATGCTGCTCGCCCATCCCCGATTTGTCTATAAACAGAATTTTTCATTCATTTTCAACTCACGCCCACTCCCTGAGGCCCAGGGGCCTGGGCAATGTGTGACGTCAGTTCTGAGGCTGCTGGTAAGGCAATGCGGGTGGGGAGAGCATATATAGTATGGATATGGATGGCATAGATCAATTGTTTGTCAGTTGGGCCTGAAACGATTTGTTTATTTATTTATTTGCCTGATCTCTTTATGAATGAATGAATAATTGCCGTCATGGCTGGTTTTTTCCATTCTCAATTTGATAGATTAATACCGAAACCTCCCTGCACCTCCCACCCATACAGTACACCTGGCTACCAAGTAATAGTTGCTATCTTTTCAAAGATGAATTATGCAAACAGCATTCCGAAAGCAATCCAGATGAACATTATGGAAAATTCTCTCATTTTGAAGAGATCTTAAAATCCAGATGGTCTTAAAAAAGACTAAAATTAATTGGTCTTACTTTTTTTTTGCACAACTTATTGTTAGTGTTTTGTTATTTCAAACAATGTTTCATGATGACAGCGTACTTCAAAGGCAGTGCTTCGAAATTTAAATTCCTTTCTGTGGTTTAACTACCTGCTAAATGATCTGTCAATGAAATCTATAATCTATATAATTTTACGTTCGGCTTTTAAACCATTTCAGCAAATGGTATATTAAAGACGCCAAAATTTGTATAACTTACAGAAGAAAGCTCCATAAGGTATAAATGTGATTGATCAGCATCAACAGACGAGTCCATCTAGCGATAACCTTATAACCTACATATTTGTTAGGCAGAATGTAAAAGTATTTTAATATACCTTAATTTATTTTTATAAATTTCAAACCGTTTTTCATATCCGAAGTCGGTAAGGCGACTTACTAATTCATTATCTCTACCGATACACCTTCCGAAATAATTGTGTGAGACACTAAATAAAATATATCCTTACTAGGCTCGTTGGTAAAAATGTGCATTTTACACAATTTTTATTTTATTTTTCAATGGCCAATAAGTAATTGTACCCATTATGTGCATTCGACACTTGTTTTGGCAAGGCATTTACAAAGGCGATAACCACAGCAGCAGCACCAGCAGCAACAACAAGGCGAGACAACAGCAACACAGTCTGGACATTCCCTCGGTCTAGCCTATGATGAAGGTGGAACATCGACACCGATACCGGCTCCAGTCGAGCAGAAAATAAAAAACCAAAAATTAGAGTTGAACAAAAACAATTTTTAAATAGGCACAAATCAAAGTTGAACATGCGACAACAACAGCTTTAGCAAGAACCTTAGCTACTGTGTGTTTGATCCCAGGACAAGGGCAATGGAGATGCGCACATCTCGGACACTTTGAAGTCAGCATTAACCGGTAGCCAGAGCTAAGGCCGTAGCTAATGCAGCAGGTCAACAGGTTGGCGACAGTTGTCAGCGGCTACACAACTCGTGGAAATTCCTAACATGCCCGAGACCAGAGACTAGAGAACAGGGACTAGGACTACGTCTCTAATCGATTGTGATGCTGTTGGTGCGTGTTTAATGCAGCCCAAGCGCCACTAGGACGGCCAATCGGTTCGAAAGGTTGTGGCTAGACTCTGGGACAATGCTCCTCCAGTTACGGTTGCTTGGAATAAACCAAAAAGACGACAACGAAAAAATTGTGTTTCAAATCATGTTTATTTAGACAGAGTACAAACAGTTTCGACAAACTGCGGAAACGTCTATGAGATTGTCATTAGCAGCCGCCGTTCCCAGCTCTCTGGAACAATACCCCAGCAGCCGTAACTAGCTGCAACGGCAAAACCAAAAGCAACAGCAATGGCAATTGCAACTGCAACAAAAAGTTGCCAACAAAACAAAACGTAACAAAATACAAGCCGTGAATTTCATTCGAACAACAACGTCTACAAGACAATCAAAAGCCAAAGCCAAAGCCAATGGCAAAGGCGAAGGCAACTCTCTGGCGACATTGGCAACACCGGAGCCAAAGAGTTGGCTTAAACAATAGCAAGAATTTTGGCGATAATAGTCCAAAGAGTGAAATGGCCAGAAAGCATAAAAAAAGGCGAAAACACCTTTTAAGCTCTTAGAGACAATTAGCATCTATGCATCACAGTTGTAGAAGATCTTTTAGAGTTTCATCGGGTGTTACATATATAGTGTTGAGGAATAAATTACAGATAGAAGATACACAGATGAAGCAAAGTCTTATGAAGTATATGACAAACCTATAGCCAAGTTATTGACATGTCATAAAGACTCACTACAATTTATGTAAACAAGTCCCGCATTTTCCTACTAACAACAAGAATCAAAAAAATCATTACCTTCGGATGCAAGAGGCGATGATATTTATCTCGCGCCTCCCCACTTTCGGGTTCCCTTAGTTTGCGGCCATCTTCTGGCCATTGGTTTAATGGCCAATGCCAGTGTAGAATCTCCAACCATATTTAAATTATGGAAAACATAAACGAGCATTTCTGAAGCCGACGACGAACATGAACAAAATCAAAAATTCCAACAAGTTACAAAAATAACTTGAAGTCAGCAAGTCGAAGGGGCCAAGGAGAGAAAGCCCACTTAAAGCCAACAACAGCAACAACTTCTGCGACTGCCACTAGGTGAAGTTGGAGGAGAAGGCTTAAAGCTTCATCTGTGTCTTTGACTCGCTGAGTCTTTGCTCCAACCAACTACAAACTCCAACTTTAGCCAGCTGACAGAAACGCAGAAGAATTCGCATTCGCGCTCAATGCTAACAACAACACAACAGGAGGAGAAGTTTTCAAGAAGAAGAATGCAGGTTGTGTCCTTTTGTACAGGAGCGGAATTGTGCATAAAGGTAAGATAAATTTGGGACTTCTATAAGTTTTTTCGATCACTCGTGGAATTGCTTAAGGGATTCGAAGAGAAGTTAATTTTTTATAATCTTTTATCTTCAGTATTTTGCTTTAAAATTCACTTTGTAAATTAGGTATTGATTAATTTATTCTTAAATAATAAGAAAAAGACGCCTGCAATTACTGTGAAGTCACCTTACCGCACCTGGTTGAGTTTGGATGGCTTTAAGTTGAGCCTTCGAGTTGCCGCAACAAATGAAGCTAACAACTCGAACGGCGTCTGGCAGTCGTCGTTGTTGTGGCATTGCGATTGGCTTTGGAGCTGCAAGAGCAACAGCAACAATAACAAAAACAACTGCAAATAGCAACAGCAAGCATGGCCGAGCTTTAGCTTACAACGACAATTATAAAATGATGACAATAACAACAACATGCGATGATGGTAGGGATGTCTTGAGTATAGGGATCCTGTGCCTGGCTGGGCGGATGAGCCTCATTGCACCAACGAAAACTCTCACGATCTCAACGATTTGGTTGAGAATTCACCGAAACAGCCCACGAACTGCGCATTGTTGTTGCTGTTGTCGCTGCCGGCGACAAATGTGTTTTCGATTGGCGGCAACAGCCCTTCGGAGGAGGCAATGGCGCCACCAACATCAACAGCAACGGCAACAGCAACATGGCCATGGCCAGTCGAAAAAATCGAAAATTAAAATTTTTCTAGTCCTCTACTTGCAATCCCTTAGCAACTCACTTGTTGCGATTAATCGCCGAAGATCAAGGCTTTAGTTAATTCATCCGCTGTGTGTCTGGGTCTGCGTGTGTGTGTACGTGTGTGGGTGGCATAGATCCAGTTTGAGTTGCAATTTCCCAGTTAAGCTGGATTCTATGCCTATCTCTTGGCTGTTAATTGCTGCCATTTGTGACTTTGGGTGGCGCTTAGCATTTGCATATGTCGTCGTCGTTCGCGTCTAGAGATCGGCTAAACTCAGCTTCTTCTATAATTGGCCAGTTTGTCACTTTGGTTCAAGCGACGGAGAAAGAGGTGGGCGACACTTTAAGCGTAATGCTTATGGCTAATCTTAGCCTTTTGATTTTCTATGAATATTAAGTGATCATTCTTTCATTCTGCCAAGACAATTAAAACTCATGTATTTTGCATTGTTGTGTCACAAACGCTCGAAAGAATGCCTACGACATATTTAGCCGCCAAGAATCCAGTGGTTCTTGTCCACCTCAATTCGCTGCTGATCTTTTTGATCGTATAATAATTTTATTTTATTTTTAATCCTCAACAGCAACAGCGGCAGCAATATCTGCCTCTCTGCGATCCGCTGATCGTCGACAATGTCCAATGTTATGTTGTCACGATATCAAAGCATTTTAATTGGCCGATTTATAGATTTAATTACGTATTCATGCGAAACATCGAATCCGTGATTCGTAAAAACACACACCGCGTTCATCTCATCCTCTCTTTGCACATCACATCAACAAGGAACAGTGCAAGACAGAAAGAGATGGAGATAGAGAGGGAGAGAGAGTGAGAGAGAGGTAAAGATTGCGTGCGGTGTGGAGGTGGGCCAAAAAAGATCTGAGCCTGATTTCTTCTACTTCTACTCCTCCTGCGCTTCAGTCGGACAGCTTCAACTTCGGCTCCGGCTCTTCCTCCACCACCAACTTCATTTGTTCTCTGTGTATGTTGGCCAACGCAGTGAAGATCTTTACGATTTCGTATTTTCTTTGGGCACAAGATCTCATGGCCTGCCATCGACTGCTAAATCATATGCACTTAAAATATTATGATTTTATTTGTAGATACAGAGGTTGGAACTATTTTGAAATTGCAAAACGATTTGTGCTATTTTAGTTGACACAATTTTTACTGCGATGTTTTTCCCTTAATTATTAAAAATCATTCTGCTTTCTTCCAGTGTACTGTCAAATGCACTCGCAGAGTAAACAAAAAAAAAAATTGAGCGCCACACGCCGATTTATGCCGAAAATGGAAAGGCGAAGTTCGACTGCGAATGCTCTTACATATTCATTTCGAAGAAACGAATAAAAAATCTCTACCATAATCAAACACAAAATTTGTATTCGCAGCATATGCAGACGGGGGAAAACCCCAAAAGACCTCGACTCGACTCGGCTGGCCCCTCGGCCTGCGCCACTCCCTGCGCTTCCTTGGCTTGGCTGGCCATTGTAAAGGCGTGTGCAGAGCCATTTATGAAACCATTTCGGAGGCACATTTCATGCGCCGTTTTAATATCTTTATTGGTCATCATCATTGTTTGTCATTAAAAATGAGAATAATAAAATCATAAACACACAGGTCCACTCGCTCCACTCTCATCCCCTCGAATGAATTCGACTCCAGTCCAGTTTCATCGAGCCAAAAAAAAAAAGCGAAATTATTAAATTTTGTGCCTGTCTCGCATTTTTAATGTCCACAAAAACAACATCTTCACGATTAAATATAGGTATATATAAGTATGTACATTATGAGTATATAATTTTCCAACTCTTCTTCTCCAACTCACGTAGTAGCTCCGGTAGCCCCAGCTGGGTTTCGGCTTTAATTAGAATGAGTTCACTTGGTTTTGGCCATCATAATGTTGCCATAAATTATGCATGGCATGGCAAGTGCCGGTACAGGCCGTACGATACCCCAAAAAGCCCCTCTCCCCTTGGTGGGGGGGACAGTCAGTTCAGCAGGCCTCATAAAGCCACCGAAATTATTCAATATGACAGTCGTACATGACAGTTGATTTAAGAAATTTCATCATAAATGTCAAAAACGAATTGTTTTGCTCGTAGATCTTATCCGTGTTTTATTTGGGCCTACATATTTGGTCATGGACGAAGAGGAAAGGACGGGTACCCGGGTGGGAAGTGGAGGATTGCGGTTACTGGGACAAGCCAATTCCCATCTGCGTACATTTCTTTTGTTAACAAAAAAACAAAAATGCAAAACAATCTTTATATGTATATGAATATTAAGCACAAGAAGTGTCGGACATATTTTTGATCATTTTATTGTGGGAAAAATATAATTCGTGAAGGCTTTTCATTCAACATAGAATTCACATTGAAACATTTATTAATTTTGTCATATCAGAATCTATGTGTAATCAAGAAAAGTTTATTGAATTAACACTATTAGTTTTAATTTTTTAGCTTGAAACTTACTTACCACTTGCAGGTTTTCCCCTTAATAACAATGTAAACTATTCGAATTTGTAAGATCTGTTTTCAGCCTTTATCACTGAATACTTTCGTGAAATTGCCCGTTAAAAACGAAAATTAACTAATCAATTATGGAAAATACATTCGCGTCACTCCGCCCCCAAAACCACAACAATTGTCGACTTTATGCTTTCTGCATTCAAGAACATATAGTCAGATTATGCATCGATGGATTTGGATGGATGATTCCTTGGAAACATTCTGCAGGTCATTTTATGTGTCTGCTGCCATTTGGTGTTGTCTTGTTGTTGTTGTTGCTGTTACTGTTTGTGTAATAAAAGTTTTATTAGCCGGGCGCTCCCGTGGCCGGACCGAGCATCGATAAAACGGGAAGGGGATGAACTGCGAATGGAGATGCACATATGTAGGTATACCTCAATAATTGAAGGAAGTATCGATATGAGGAGACAAAAGTTTAAACGCAGCTGGAGATAATGTGTGCTAAAAATGTCGCGAAATGTCTTCCTTTTATATTTTCTTTTGAATGTGCTTAATTAATTTTGATTTATTTACAAAGCCCACCCAGTTGCTCGATTCGTTGCCTCACTTCGATGAGTCAGTTTCGAATTGCATTCTGTCCAGGTATTTTCCAAGCTTTTTGCATGTTCTAAGTCAGTTTCGTTCAATTCCTTTGTATCGAGTCCCTGGCGTATATTATTTCAGCATAAATCAAAACTTTCACTTAGCACGGTCATTTGTTTCAATGACCACTAGCCATAGAGACACTATACCGGTTCAACTCCCACACCGACCTCCCCTGTTTGTGGAGTGCTGGCCTGGAAAATGTGATAAAAATCTATTACAAGCTCATATCATATTTTATTTCCGCTTTTTTGCTTTTCCTTGAGTGCCTTTTCCTTTCCCCCACTCTCTGTTTTGCTTTTTGTGCAGTTGAAGAGGAAATTATGAAAAAGCTTTTTTATGGCCACTTTTTTACGATGATGTCCTCCATCCTCAACGCTACGTCCACCAAATCTTCCATCTAGACCATATGTCCATGTCCCAGCACAAAAGTGACATATTAAATTTAATGGAAATTGATGAGCGCTTATTATGATATGAGATAGTCCAGTAGCTTCTTCCTTCAGTTGGTATGGAGTCCTTTGCCTTTTGTGCTTTCTTGGCGGGGGTTGGTCAGCAGTGTCTCCATCTTTTCTTATTCTTCTTCTTTTTTTATCATAAAAGTAATTTCTGCTGATGGTCAGCACTAAATTCATACAATTCAATTTCCCTTTTGGCTGAGCTAGCCAATAAATATGGATATAATATTTCAATATTCATTTAAACGTAAATCACAATATTCTTTGAATACTTTTTGTCCCCTCAGATTACCCATAAAGATTGATGGGGATATATAGATACAGATACAGATACAGCAGACTGACTGGAAATGAACACCCTATAAAGAACAATGTACACAGGGTCACTCGAGATGGGGGGCATCCTTGATTTGACTTTACATATGTATGTACGTATGTACAAACCGAAAGTATTTATGACGCTATACTCACATTTAACGACACTTTAATAATTCTCTAATTGGCAAAATGTTGCAAAATCGAGTTTTTATTTTTGGTTTGGCGCCATTAAGACTGCACCTCCAGGGTTCTTGATTTTTATTCATATTTTGCTCATTTTATTTGGGGATAATTCCAAGCGACACTAAAACTCTCATAAACGAAACAAACAAAACAAAAGCCAAGTCCCTGGCCGAAAACAAAAGTCATAAAATTTTCGTCTCATAATTTTTCCACTTGGTTGGCAAATTTAATTAGCCAAGTTTCATACCTTTGTTTTTGTCTTCTTCAGTTTCGTCGTCGTCTTCATCAAACATTGTTGACATATCCGATTACTTACTAATTATCCTTCTAATTAACCCTTCAGTCTACTTACTTGGCTTATTTGCTTCTTTTTTTCTTCTTGCTTTCCTTTTGCCCTCGGGGAAGACTTTTACTGGTTGGTGACTGTTGCTCAGTCAGCATGACCCCAGCCCGAAACATTTGGCTTTTACCGTTTTTAAGCCTATTAGGCAAAAAATAAAACAACAAACATTTAGAAAAGGAAAACCTCTCATAATTAGCTCAAAGGAATTCGCCCCAAGGGGGTTAAACATATCGATATCTGAGATGCCAATTACTTGCTGGGGAAATTGAGAAAGTATTTTGAATGGAAAACCTTAAGTATACAAATATTTATACACGAGCGAACCGCAGTTTAGTTTCTGTCGATGCTGCTTATCGTCTAATTGTCGGTTATCAGTGTAAAGCGTTTGGGAAGGGTGCAGGGGCAGGGCAGGTGGTCAATTTAAATATTGATTGTTATATCAATGCATCAAAATCACAATTTACATAAGGACAGCCACAAACTAGCTCTCTCTCTCTCTCTCCTTCCCTCCCTCACACACATACACACATGACTAAATTATCCTGCACACAGTGGCGTAGCTGTTGGAAGGGGTTTTTTTCTCAAAGAAGTTGTCATGTTTGTCTATAGCTCTTTGAAAACACTGAACAGCCTTCTACTAATGTCTACACCTTTGAATTTACATACATATACATATATATATAAGCATATCTCCGTGTGATTGTGTGTGTATGGATGAATCTGTGTGTGCTTTGGACATTGGAGTCTGCCCTTTGTGATGTTTATCATTAAATACATGTAACTGGCAGAAGACACATCAATATGAAGCTTAGGTTCAAAATCCTCTGCCACTTGTACATGTTCAGGCATATGTCGATTAGTTATTGCTAGCAAATAATATTCTACTCGTCCACCAAACCAGCCCACTCAATTCCACTGTCTTTCTGTATCTTATTGTTATTGTATGTGGCCCTCAACAAAAGACCACAATAAAGCAATCAAGCAGACAGAGGCACAAGACAAGTGGGCGAAACCTTTATATCGACTTGTTATATAGAAGTATTTATGAGTGATGCTACTACTTCTTCTTGAAAAACAATCTGTGCGCCAATTGTAAAATGCAGATGAAATAAAATATAAATAAATGTATAATAGAAAACAACACAATTGAAAATGTTCGTAGGGAAATCGTTGGAATGGAAAACTCATTTCGGGAAGAATAAAAATGCAATCAATTTTTATGATATTCTCAAATAAACGTGTAACAAATAAATCTTTATAAAATGAGTTTAATAAATCAATATATTTTCTCTTGGATGAAACAGTTTCAGCCATTCTAGCCATTTTTAAGGGCCAATTTTCATGTCACAAGGTGCTGGCACACTTTATGGTTAAGCAAAATACATTTCGTTTTCTTTTTAAGTCAATCAATTCACTCAATTGTGATTCATTTAATATTTCAGAATTTCTGGATCAGCCCGTGTTGAATAATTATGTAAACATTATGTTTCGTATATGTACAATACGAATATATTTTCAAATGTCTCAACTCATATACACTGCAAACACATAGATTTAGACGCATACATATGTATTTGTTGCTTGATTTCTGCATGTGTTTGAGTGCAAATATTTGTACTCACTAAACTTCAAGAAGCCAAGATGTATGATGCTTCTTGAACAATGAAATAACCTTATATTCCAAACATGCAGTTACAAAGAGAGTGGAGAGAGTGTGAAGAGTGTGTGGGGTAAGGTTCACTTGTAGGCCAAGAGCAAATACAACCTTCAAGCAGAAACCCTCCCTCCCACACACGCCCGTCCAATAGCCACATGAACTTCAAATGTTGACCGTTGTTTACAATTGACGTTGATTAAACAACAAACGAAGATATAAAGCATTCGCCATATACCGATAAGTACATACTATATACACGTATTAACCCTTGCCGATGTCTCTCCGTCTATTTGTATGCCTGGGTGTCTGAGAAATTGATATGCTGAAATCAAAGACATACATTTCCGTTTGGGGAATTGAAATTGTCGCGCCCTAAAACCGAAATGTTAACCCATTCAATGCTGAGCTCAAAGTCCAATTGACCTCACCCTCCGACCGCCCTCTTTACCCACTTGGCTTTAACCATTGTCCATGCGTGTCATCATATTCAATTACAGGCAAAGGCTCTTTGAGCGTGCGACTTCCTTCACCGGCATTTTGAGCAAAGTTGTGAAATTAATGTGCTCGCTCTGATTTACATTAAAACGCCGACACTACCCCAAACGAATTCGTCTCTATATGTATATATATATGATATGTTAATTTCACACAGCGACAACAAAAGGCCAAACAACAGGGCAACAATTGCATTCATATCCGCCAGAGAACCACGTAAAAGAATACAACAAAAACAGAAAAGAAACAAAAATAACAACAAAAAGCTGGGAAAAAAACCGCTTGGAATATATTGTATACTTAGTGTAAATATATCTGACCGCTACACCACGCCCTCTGGGGCGACCCATACCGACCGGATGCCAGCAACTGAAATCGATCGGCTTGGTGAGAAAACTCAGTTAAACTTTAATTATCGGCATAATGAGAGGCTTCCCCCAACCTCTTGCCTTCTTTTTGTTTGCTCTTTCATCCACTTTAGCGCACAATTCAATTTCATAATTGATATGCGGTCAATTTGGCTTAAACGACGTTTAAGCCATACCAGAAGCCACAAATTTTTGTATGCCATTCCGTTGGATATTCCCAGGGTATGGTATATCGATGGCAAAACAAAGGCAATTGAGAGATTCCTCAACGGGAAGTATCACATTATTGTCAACACTTAAAGTGCAATTGTTAAGGACAACAGAAAGTCGAACTATTTGTGTCTCAACCTTCAACAAGACTTCAACTAATGTAAAAAACTTTTTTGGCTAGTAAGTGTACAAGATTTTTTAAAATATTAACCAGCATACATAAGTTAAAGTTTTGGCAACACAAATGGCTTTCTCAAAACAAAAGTGGGTACCACTCAGGCCATAACTAACTTTGATTTTCTTCTATTTTTAGAGACTTGGTTTGTTTGTTGGTTTGTTCGGTTGTCATTTCGTAAAGGAAATTGCATTTGTTTATGGGATTCTATAGTGTGGGACAAAGATGAATCCGCGAGTGGAGAAATTGTGGCACTTGATATCCATAAATACGTCACAATGTGAAAGTCCCGCCAAGTCGAATGCAAACGAGTTAGTTCTCTGATATTTATGCAGAAATCGGGGGGAATCGACTTAGACTTCCAGTTTGAGTCCGACTCGGGTCTATCTTGTGGCAAGTGGCAGATGCGGCAAGTCTTATGAAATGGTTTTTGTCATTTATTTATGGCTTTTCCACACACAAATGAAATCTGATTGAAATGTGTCGACACATCTCAACTTCCTTATGGTGGGAGGTATAGGAGATAGGAGACACTGGAGGGGCGCACAGAGTGACTGTGCAGAAGTGGTGGACGGTGGTTGAGGCTGCCTAATTTGGGCTAGAAGGATCCGACTATCAATTTTGGCCAATTATATTGACACTTTCGCTGGGCCAGTGGCATCAATCGAGCAACGCCGCCGCCTGCTAAATTCTATACTTTCAAAACGAGAGATGGAGGTACAGAAAAAAGGAAAGGCTGAGATATATAGAGAGGGAGAGAGACAGACAGGGGAGTATGAACAATGTTGGACAAGCTGTGAGCTGCCAAGGCTGCGACTGAGGAGTTGGCATATCTCTGCATGACAATCAAAAATCTCAGCCTTAAATAGACGCAGCTGGCGACCAGGTTTAGTCTAGCTGGAGGTGAAGCTGGAGCGGTCATCAATTTCTACATTCGATTCAACGACGATGATGTCCAAGGCCCAAAAAGTGCCGCAATCTCTAGGAGATCAGCCGCTCTAAAGCTCTTTCAGTTAACATACTTACCAATCTGCTCACCCTCTCTTGCTCAACGTCTTCTACTTATTCTTAGATACCAACAATGGCTGTGGCTTGGCTATAGCCTGGGATCGTGACACAAGTGCGAAGAGGCGTTGTTGTTGTAGCTGATGCCGTTGGGGCGTGTCACCAGGAGGTGCCGATGTCGGCAATTTTTCAACACCTTGGAGCACGCGGCTGCTGCTGTGGCAGCCATACAAAATAAGAAAAAAAAAAAAGAAAACAGGGCAAAAAAGAAGATATGGCAATTCGGTTATAAACATTCTAACTAGAGCAATTGGCCACAAGTCCCCATCCACATGCACATCCAAGCCCAAGACCAAGTCCAGGGATTGCCTGCTCAACTTAGCCTTATAAAATTTGTTACCATTGACATTTACTCTAGTTGCTTGTACTTGTTGCTGTTGGTTCTCGTCGTTGTCGTCTCTTCATTTGCGCCGCCAAATAGTTTGGTTTTAAGCTCTAGTTTAAACTTCTGGCGATAATGATCGTGAGAGAATTCATGGATCCCGGGCCAAAACCCTGATTGTTTCACACTTAAACTCTAGACACTCTTGGCTGGAATTTTAATGCAATCAGAGTGCTAATTTGTGTTTGCCGTTAATTATTATGGCCGTGACCAGCAGAGGCAAATGAGACAAGTTCTTGCAACAGACCTAATATAAAAGGTACTTTTTTACCCCTCATATGTATTAATGCTCCTTTGAGTCATACCCTCGACATTTCACTCTACCCCTCTTCATTGGATACCTCGCACACGCCATATTCATTCATCAAATATCTTTCAACACATTTCAAGCGCCTGCGCTAATTGCTTAGGCCAAACTGTGCCTCTACGATCCCCTCTTCCCACCCGTGAGCAACACAACAGTTTGGTAACCAGTCACCACCGAATCTTATCTGTGCATCTCGTGGCAACGCCAAGTTGTCGCCAAGTGCCAAGTGTGGCAAGTGGTGTGGAGTTGCATGTCTTCGGTATAAGCCGCAAGCAAAAGGAGAGAGAAAAAATGTTTAACTTAAAATTTAATAAGCGCAAACAACTTCATAAATTGAGTAGATCGAGGTGGTTTGGGGAAGTGGTCTGTTACTTGACACCCAGGCAGAGAGCCGTAGCAGCTTGGAAAGGTTGGCGTGTAGACACGACAAGAAGATACATTTAATATTTAGCCATTAAATGGCATATATAATGGGCTTATCGTGATGTGAATCAACTTTATCACCCAAATTTAGTTGACTACAACTAATATTTTCCCCTCTCATTCACTTGGATCGTTTCCAACTATTGTGTTTCTCTTTTTGTTTTTGCGAGTGTAGAAAATTTGCTTTTGAGAAAAGTGTACAACTCAATTGGAGTTGTTGCAGGTCCAAAATAGGGGGCATGGTCAACTGGTCACTGCCCATAGAAGAAGCTTTCCCAGGCCATAAAAGGAACACTCTTTGAACTTGTTCACTGAGACGGATGAGCGGACATGCGACAAAAGGAAAAGAGAAAAACAACAATGAAAGGAACATAAATTGCATATGAACTGGGAGAGCAGAGAGGAAAGCAACTCCAAGTCGGAGGCGCTCCACTTGCTCTCGTTGTTGTCATTCCTTTTAATTTCATTTATTTTGCAAAATACAATTTAATTTGATGCGAATGCAACTGACAACTAGCAACAACAACAGCCATAAAAACGGCAAAGTCGTCCCGGACTGATGTTGTCTTTGTCTGCAGCAGCAGTAACAACAACAGCAATCGCTGAGGCAGCAGACGATGGTTGCGAAATGTTTCCATAAGGCAAATATTGAACTACAATAATCATCATCATCATCATCAGTGAATCGACAGCAACATCAGCGGTATCCGTAGCAATCGGCCGCCATTTCGTGCTGCTGTCTCCATCATCATCATCATTGTCGTCATCAGCATCATCATCATCATCATCATCATCATCGGCATGTGCAACAGTCGTCGATAAAAGGAGGTGGAGAGGGACCAGAAGACAATCAAGCGCAAAAACGAACGAGCAATTGTGGCACACGGATGAGCCAAGCCAATGATTGTCATGAAGATAACAAAAAGTTGCCTTTTTGCATACCAAACATCGCCAGCATCAGCATCAGCAGTAGCAGCAGCAGCAACAACTCTGCACGGCGGCAACATGTTGCTCAAAACTAACAAAGTATTGATTGCAGCGATTGCAAGTGGATGTGGATCACTCGTCGAAGTCGTCGTCGTCGCTGATGTTGCTGATGCTGATGTCGACGACAGCAACATGGCTTGTCATCCAACTCCTGCAATGGAAACTGCCTGCAATCATACATCCTCCGCATAAAACAAAAGTCATTTAGTTATTGTTGTTGTTGCAAGCCTGCCTGCCTGCCTGCCTCCATGCCTTTATTCCGACTATTTCGATAGTCAGATTCGCCATTGGATGCCATCGTCGGTGCCATCGTCAGTCAACGACATTCTCATCCGCTTATCAAACTTCAAACAAATCATTTTGTTAACGGCCTTGTACGCCGAAGTATAACTGAAAGTTCATTTTGTCTTTGAATAGAGGGAAAAAATTTCAGAAAACGATTAAATTCTTTTACTGACTTAATAAGTCAAACATAAAAATGATAGATAAATCAAAGATTTTTTTAGCATAATGTAAAAGATTAAAAAAAGATTGAACTGAGGTAATCAATTAGAGTGGAACTCGGAGCTTATATCATGAATATCTCGGCTACAGCTTTGCTATTATCATTATAGTTATTTTCCGCCATTCGTAAACAAGTGTTTCAGACTAAAAAACAAAATGGCTGATGTGAACCAGAAACAGGAAATGCTGAGCCCAGCATCGTCATTATTTTTAGTGGAGAGACAGCGGGAAGAAGCAAAAAAAATTATTGAATTTGAATGCAAAAGAAGGAGACAAGCAATCTGAAGTTGAAGATGGGACCACTCAATGCTGATTGGGGGAGAATAACGAAGAGAAACTTAATTGCAGCACCTGCAAAGAGGAGGAGCTTGTACATTCCAACAGATTTGCATTTTAGTGTATTAATTTCCTAATTTGCTAAGTGGATTGATGTGAAATTATTCATATTTACAGTGAGTCGGTTAACCAAATGATCAAAATAGACATTGCATATTTTGTGCATTTATTATTTGTGGCCTCGGCGTGAACAAACAGAGTTTTCCTACCTCTTCCGATACCTCCTTTCACTGCCCACTCCTGGGCCACCACTAAACAAATGAGCATTGCAGTCCAATTAAAATAATAATTACATTTCTAAATGCAACTGCAATTTGTGTGTTTGCGAAAAAGTGCGCCCAGTCCACTTTGTGCTCTGGTAGGGAATAAATATTAATGACGAGAGAGTCAACTGGATGGCGGTGGCAAAGGATAGTTAGGATATGGGAAGGGGCCTAGGGACAAAACAAATGTGCGTGTCGATAAATGTTTGCATTTCCCCCACACACACACACACACACACACACTTTCTGAGATGAGAAGGGAAAAACGTTACAGGGAAATGATTTCTCTTTACCAACTTTGTCTAAAATGGCTAAAATACCGTCTGTGGTTCGTTCTGTTCATATTTACATTTTAAATAAATAATATTCTAATTTGACAAAGTAAACTGGTAAATTTAATAAATTGTTAGTTGGCTGACCGGAATCACAGCCATAGCCACATTTTGTGTTAGTTTCATGCTTAATGCTTAACAATTTGAAAGTGCTTGAAAACTGCAAAAGCAAGTAAAAGTATTTTATATTTAGTAATTACAGTTCTAAATAGCTAAAAATAGTTTCCTAGGTCAATGTCGTCCGATTTTGACAACAAATACATCTATAATTACATACACACATATACAATATAGAATTTAAAAAACCATTCAAAAAAATTAATCATTAGAAAACAATTTTCAAAACTTCGAAGTAAAAGACATTCCTGTCATCCGACTTTAAACAAACTTGGCAGAATTGTATCTAATTATGTGTTTCCGTTGATATACCATTTTATTGTGTATAAAATGTGTATAAAGTGTATAAAAATGAACCTAAAATTTTCTTTAGGGTGCCTGACCATATTTTAGGTAAAGACCGAATGCGTCCGTTGTCTGTTTTGGGTCTGAATGAAACGAAATGAAACCGCCAACACCGCAGTGGTTACCTTTTTCGCATGTCAGTTGGCAGTTTCGAGTCTGTGTACCAACAAACTTGTCTGGGTGGGGTAGAGTGCGGCTGAGTTGTGCGTGGACACATCGAATGCATTATGATTATGCCCGAATGCAGCATCAGCAACAACATGGCTAAAGGGATTATGTTCTCTACACAGAAGCAGTCGGGGTTAGGTGGGGGCCTGCAAAGGAGCAGGCACAGACACAGGAGGAGGCCAACAACATTTCATATGCTAAGCCGACAACGGGTCTATCTCTCGTTGTCTCTGTCTCTCTCTTTTTCTCTATCTCTGGCTAAATCCAACCACCAATATGGCCAACCACACAGAGTCCCCAGGAACGGGGGAACGAAAAGGAGTTGGGTACGGCAGAGTGAACGGGCGGGCAACATGAGCAATTTGCATTTTGAACACTGGTCGGGATTGGTTATTAGCGAGATTTATGGATATCATATTTGCAAGTGTGCGTCTACCTCCCCAAACTCTAATCCATTCCCCCTGTCATTCTCCCATATACGACGATGCATTGTTCGGTGTCTTTTACGGGTTGTGTAGTTGTGTGTGTGCGGATTGAAGAGATATTAAAATGAATATTTTGCGGATAACATGAAATTGAAATTGCATTCTGACTCCGTTGGCCCTGCTTTTGCCCCTGCCCCTAGCTCGCCTTTTGTGATGGCGGCCTGTTTAACTCGTTGCCAGAATCGGTTGCTTATGGCACAGCATTCCGATAACAATGAGGATGAGGACAACAACAACAACAACAAACATGAGAATGATGACGATGACGACGACGATGACGATGGAGATGGAGACGATGCCGGCCAGTGGCTGCTGGTCCCATCGGCTCCCATTTGCTGCTATCGTGTAATGTGTTTAGCCAAGAAGGAGGTTGGGGCAACAACCACAGAAGCAGAAGCACTCCCCGCCATACACACTCGAGCACACAGACAGATACATACATACTCACACATACAGACACTCAACCATAGAGACTGCGGCTTCTCTGTAGATTTCCATATTAATAAATGGCCACGGCTGCCGCTGGCACGGCACAGGCTAAGTCCAAGGCTCAAACACAGGCATTGCAACGAAGCGGGAGTTGCGGAGTGAAGTGGAGTTATTTATTGGCAGGCGTGCTCTCAATAAAATTATGGTTCATGCAGATTATGCGAGTGCAGAAACTTGTTTGCCAAACACATTTATTTAGAGTGTGGGGGAAACCAAGTTGAAGAAGATGAACAAGAAGAAGAAGAAGAAAAGGAAGTAGAAGAGAGCTTAAAGGGGTAGGTGTGGCAAATAAAAGAGCTATACGTAAATTGGATTTATCAAAACGTAGTAGATACAAAATGCTGAAAATCGTCATTTACATGCAAGCTTTGAAAAGTTATTTTTATAGGTACATATATTTTAAAATATTTTAGAATAGGAAAGAAGTAATATGCACTACCATAACCATAAAAATTGTTAAAAACTATTTAGATTACTGCATACGACTTAACTACATGTTTCTACTTCTAAACTCAAAGAATCTGGTCATTTAGTTATTTTGAAACGATTTTTTTCAACTAAATCTTTTCCGTACATTTCAATATGACACTGGATAACTAACTACCTATTGAACTTCTGGTTCAGACATTTTGTCACCCTTTAAAACTAATTAACGTTAGTTTTAGTTTCGCTTCTGCAGCCTTACACGATAAGTGTCCAAAAGCAGTCTCCGAAAGTTAAACTTAGCTCTTCAGCTCTGAAGCTCTTGCCTCGAAAACTAAGCAAAAAATTTGCATATCAATTTGTACACACAGAAAAACTCACCATGAAGAAAAAAAAAAAAATGGCGTAAAAACTGAAAATCGCCCTGGCACCGCAGAAGCCAAAAACCACACAACAGAAATCATGATTCTCATTATTTTGCTAAAAACGCCACTGGCAAAAGGGGACTGTCCCTAGTATCGAGAACCCGTTGGCAGCCCCAGCTTCTGCCCTGCTCCCGGTGCTCCTTTAGAGCATTTAAAAGCGGCAGAGTCAAATGAAGATATGCAGATTAAAGCAGAGAGATGGGCCAGGCCAACAGCCGCAGCGTCAATGTGGAAAAATTACGATGAGCATTACCAGCCACATTAAAAGCTACTACCACAAACCCCCACCACCACCTCCACCTCCACCGCCGCCACCGCGTTTTTACCTTGACTCTTTGCTCTCCTCGTTGGGGTCACAATAGGTATGGGTATGGGTATGGGTGTGAGTATGGGCATGGATATGGACAACGGTAGCCGCCGACGCCGCCAACCAGGCCGCAGACCAATTCTGAGATATGAACATGGCGTTTTTTGAGACTCCTCATATGAAGAGAGCAGCAGCATCTGTAACTACAGTGGCAGTGGAATAAAAACACGGGAATATACCATAAGAATTACTCTGTGAATTCAGCTAGGCTTATAGTCGGAGATGGAATTGGAATTGTACTTAAACTCGCTTATTTCTTAAAGGCGATAACAATATGTGCGCCACGACTATTAACTAAAACTAACTTATAGCATGATGAAAGCAAAATTCAGTAATGTTTATCTACAGAAAACAAAATGTGGGGAATATGACCACTGTTTCAGCTGAGGAACTGAAGGAGGCTACTATGCATATTTCCATATATCTCTGCTTGAGGTAATGGAGGGGGCGGTAGCAGTGGTCCGGGTTTGCTTTTTGGGAGCCAATTGTTCTTGCCGCTTGGCGCGCTTTTCCTTTTTCCATGTGTCTAGTATTTGGGACTTGGACAGGGCCAAGAACGAAGCGATAAGCGTCAGCGCGCCAGTTAATAGCAACAAATAAATGCAACTAAATGCTCGGATCGGTACCGACCAGAACAGAACATGGCAGAGCACGGCACCAGTCTGGATGGGGCTCTGGGTTTGGGTCTGGGTCTGGGACTGGGTCTGTGTTCTGGCCATATGAAGATATCCAAAACGAAGACACAATGCAGCAGTTGCCGTTGGCATATCGATGCCACTTATCCACTTGGTTTGCTCCCCCAATGGATCTGGATCTGTGCTTTGGTCGCTGGTCTCTGGTCTCTGGTTTTGGCTCTCTGTTCGTAGTCGTCGTCTACATATTTCTTGTACCGCCGACAACTGCCATTGTCATTGTGTTTGAACAGCGCTAAGCATTTGTTGCCACTGACTAGGGCATTGTTGTGGCTCATGTTGCTGTTTTTCTTGCATTTGTTTTCCGGATTTATCCAAATTTGGGCAACCCTGGCGCGTGATATAATTCATAATTCATTCACAGCGACATCTTTATTTGAATGTCGAACAAGGCAACTTATCTAATAGAGAGTCTCAACAGCATTTTAAAAGGTATCTGCATGTAGATACATAAGCAGATGCTTATTATTAGAGAATTTTTTCATGAAAAATAAAACCCCAAAGAGGTGCTTGTTCTCGCTGTAGGTCTAAATTCTATCTTTCAATCAAAATATATATTATTTAGGTAAAATGAATATAATTCAGCATTAATGTATGTTAAGGTTTCGTGAGCTAAATTTATCTGTTTGCTGTAAACACATATTTTAGAAACTATTTCATATCATTGATCTCACTTGATCCACCCATGCCCACATCTCTTGCCCTAATAAATTTGTGAAGTTTGATATGATCACGGCAAACGAATATGTAACTCTCCTCATTCCAATCGGATAGATCTAAATATAAATGAACCGATATCATCATCATCAGCATCCTCAACGCCATCACCAAAATGATGATGTTCAATTGTAGAACAGAAATCAATTCTCCCAAGGTGTGAAAATACCTACAAGAAGGAATGAAATGGGAATTGATTGAAAGAGGCACTGACGATGCGCAGGCCATATACGCCAGTTGTTGAACCAAAATGCCACCCAAATGTAGCCCAGCCTGTTAGCCAGCTTGTGTGCCCGTGCACGCCGATGCCAGCCTGTCATTAGCGGTATTCAAATCATAACATAAATACACTTGTCGTCTGCCTTGGCCCCAGAGCACTTGGAGGCATTGTAGAAGATTATGACACCGGCTGACGAAGGAGAAGGAGTCTAGAGGGAGGGAGCACTTTTGTCTGGTGCCTGAAACACCGCGGATGCGTCTGGGCAACTTGTTGGCTGCATTTCATTTTGATAACTTGTCAAAATAGTCTGTCTGGAGACAGCTCAGGGCTGGCAGCCCAAGGCGAGTAGCAGGAGGAGAGTGAAGATGATAAATGTGGCCAGACAGCGAAAAAGCCACTGAGACAAAGTGTTGAATGTTATGCCACTTTATTATTGCCATTAAATGTTGCTGGTGCTGCTGTTGCCTCTGGCATTTTGGAGCAGGTTGTCTTTATGGGTCTGCTGGGGGTATATTTCCATCCCGAACCGTTACCACCATCTATATATGCATACATATGTATGTATGTTCGTGCATAAACTCTTGTCGAATAAACTTGTCAGGCAATGTCATAAAATCAGCAACAACCCACCAAAAATTGCAATCACAAATCGATATGAAATCGTATGAGGGCAAGGGCAAGAATTGCTGACCATTTCCCCTAGGACTAGATGTGCAAATACAACATTATTTTTGTATGTTTCCGTCTTCGTTTTTGTATTGTTTTATATTCGGGGGCAAAATCTTTTGGCAGACAAAATTATTATCATCCCTTTCTGGACCTTTGCCACTTACCTTAATGTGCACAACTGATTGGAAATATGAGATATCAGAAATTGTCATTTTATGGTCCGGTACACGTTATTATATACCCTTACTAGGTAGTAAGGTGTATTAAAGCAATAGGGTGTAATAAAATTGACAATGAGAATATTGCAGGGTAGATTAAAGCTTTGTATGTTTATTTCAACTGTTATTTTTGTTCACTTTCATAGCTCTAGCTTTTCTTCCCAAAGCCTTTTCGTGCGCCCATCTATCGGGACGTAGCCCAATTTGCTAGACTGTATCTGATTTACCTGCTGATTTGCATGAACTACAAGTAAAAACAAAAACAAAACGCAATCCGCCCTGTCTAAATACATAGTTAGGTTTCTCACTTATCCCTCAACCTCCTCCATCACGAAACACTCTTCTGCTTGGTTACGTGCAAGGTGCAAGTTAAAAGATTAGCTCGGATATATTAGTCCACTAGTAATATTCAAGTAGATTATTTTGCGCACTTCTAGTACATGTGCACGTATTCTTCCAGATTTATAAAATCGTACTCATAATTTTCAGAATTTGCGACATTTTTAAAGCTGTTAAAGTTAAAGCGGAAAACAATCATAATAGCCATCTTGAAGCGAATGAACCAGTTACTTTACTCAACCAGACTGACAACAACAACATTCGACTGAATGCCTGGCAAGGACAACATGAATAATCCATTTTTCGAAACACTTGTACACTTGGTTTGCCGCAACTGAAGAATAGGCGGATGCATGGAAGAAAGAAGGGAAGGCAACCTGGCGCACATCCACATTGCAGAGTCAAGGGCAACGATCATAGATAGGGACCAAAGAGTCAGTATGAAGGAGCCATATTCTCGTCCATGTCGCTACGCTGAATGTAGGTGTTGTCGTTTGCCTTTTTGTCTAGATCGTGTCCACGCATACGGCAGCCGGCAGGCTAAAGCACCAGCAGCAGCCATCGCAGCACCACTGTCAAGGCTGGGCGAGATTAAAGATTCCTCCATAAACAAACAAGCGAAATAATTGAGGCAAAATTGAAGCAAACTACTCGAATACGATGAGGCTCCTCGATGGGAAGGATGGGAGGCAAGGAAATGACACGAAACGCGAAACCAGTTCTAGAATCTGTCGAGCAACAATTAGTACGGAATTTGTGGGTGCCATAAAATGCGCTACACGATGGCCGCATGTACTTGGCCATTTCCATAACCACCTCGAAGATATACATAGATTCAGATACATATTTATGGTTTGGGGTATGACTTGCTCCAAAATGGAGGCAAAATCTGCTTAGTGTAACGGTTTTAGGATTGTTAGCGCCAGCACCCAATTAGACATACTTCAAAGTGGCCAAAAATTTCATTCCTGGTGGCCATCAAACGGAATATCACTCATAATTCTTTTGGTCTTCGAGTTTGCCACATCGTCAGACAGAAAGTAAATTGCTCGAAGAGATCAAACAAATTGCATGCAACATAAATATAGAGTCTTAGCCAAGCAAAAATGAGGTTATTAAGCTGCCAACAAAATGCAAATTATGATTATAAATATGATCTCTCTAAATAGTCGCGAACTTGAAATCCCCCCTTAAGATAAGACCCAAGACAGACCACACCAAACCAGACGCAGATGCAGACGCAGACATAGATGTGGACCAGATGCAGTCATAGACATGGCACAATTCCTCATTGCCCATTTGCGATGCAGGAGGCCAGAAGATTCTTCGTGATGAAGGGTGATAGAGAGAGAGAAGGGATGTGTTTTAAAAGGCTGAGATGTTAATGGTTCCTATGCCGATAATTATGGTGCTGCAGCAAGTCTGACACTTTTATATGAATTATGTGCGGCCATGAAATGAGCTAAATTTCTTGGGAAAAGTGCAACATTGTGGAAAATGGAAAAATTACAAACAATGACAAAACGCAAATATGATGTATATAAAACGGACTAAAAATAGTTTAGACACAATTAAAATATACTTCTTCTATTAACAAAAAACTCTATATATATATATATGTACATCTAAGGACACAAAAAAAAAAGTTTGTAGGTCAAAATTTCGAATGCTTTCTCTGCCAGTAAATCCAAAAATAAATAGAAATATATAATGAAATCCACAACTAATTCGGATTGTCTGACACTTGCCTAAATCCGAAATATCTTGTCATATTTTGCAAAAGAACGATAGAAGGGAACTACTTATAATACGCCGACGACATCAAGTTGTTGCGGTCTAGAAATTATTATTTGTTACATCGTCTCTATGTATATATGTATGTGTGTACATATAGTATAAAAGTCTGCCAACAAAAAAATGACAAGAGCATAATTAAACCAAAAATATTTTGCCACGGCATTTGCCTTCTTACAAGAGACAAAAGGCAAAATATTTTATTTTGATTTTTGTTTTTTTTGATATTTATAATATAGTATCTTTTTGGTTGGGGGATACTAAAGCAGAGGCAACATCTGTTTGGTCTGGGGCAAAGAGGGCGGATCATGATATATGGGATACGCGTGGCATGAACACTTACCCAAATGCCAATTTGCCTGAATTTATTGAACTCCATTCGGTTGGTTTTTTTGTCTCTGTGGAATGTCCCTTACTTCCCGGAAAAGAAATGTCAAAGAGTTTTTTTGGTTTGCAATTTTTATGCCGCGTTTATTATTTTTGATCATTCCATTCTTGATTCTTTTTTGTGTTTTTTTTTTTGTTTTTTTTTTATATATGCAACTACCACAGTTTTATGTTACGTGTATGTTTTATTTTTTTATAGATATTTCTATAGATAGCCATAAAATTAATCAAGGGGAACTTCGATCTGCAGTTCTCAATTGTTGAGTTCTCTATTCCCCTCAATACCCCTTCGTTTTCGCAACGTTTTGTTTTTTTTTTTACAACTTATCCACTAAACTTAATGCATTTAAATGCCTTGAAGATCGTACTCTCTCTTTTTCTTTCTATATTTAAATATAGACACAAAGGATATATTCGTATATTCTATGTATATATAGATGTGTGTGTGTGTGTTTGCTAGATCAAGCTTAGGGTTATGCTCACGATATGTACTCCACAAAAACCATGTGTCTCAACCACATTGTGATTGCTACTTCTCACCAACTACTTCGTCATGCGACTCTGATTCTTCAACATCTTCTGGACGATTTGTCAGATTTTCATCATCCACATTGCTGCTGTCCCGATCTGCATTATCATTTTGATTATTCTCCGATTTGATGCGACTGAGTGGATGCCAAATAGGCCCAACTCCAATATCATCTTCCCTTGCAGGAGGACTTTGCATGGGTTCGGGTGTGGGGGACTTGCTGCTGCTGCGTCGCTCCAGATTATAGGGTTGCTGACCGCCAGCTGCTCCCAGGAAGCCAGGGAAAGCCAGCAGACCAGGTGGATAGGGGTATTTAGAACCATTTGAAAAATGAGGTGGCGGTATATTGGCAAAAGCTCCTGGGCTTAGTTCACCAGGCTGCAACAAGACAATGCAAAGAAAGACTTTCAAGATTAGCTCATATGCAAGCTAATGAATGCAAATTCTTTTCCTGAGATAACAATTATATCCATCGTATAACCGCACGTTCAAGGGATGGTTCTTACCTTTGGAGGCAGTCCATTGAAAAAAGGCGGCAGGTAGGGAAAAAAAATCTCAGGTCGTCGCTGCATAAACTCTTGTTCGACCGCCTGTCCAGCACTACCGGGTCCACAAGGTCCGCCAGGACCTCCACGCATAGGCAACTCCAGGGACATGCGTCGACCGCGCCTCGAGGTGGGATTCGTCCACATGTGGGTGCCCATATGTACCTGAAATTGAAATGGAATTGTTGCGCTGCCCTCTTTCTAGAGTTAAAGCAATGTATTTCGCCCACCTTGAGATTGCCCTTGGTTGTGAAGGCTTTTTGGCAGACATTGCATTGAAAGGGTTTATCGCCCGTGTGAGTCCTCATGTGAATCTGCAGAGCTGAACTAGAACTAAAGTTTCGCCGACAAACATGACAAAAGTGTTTATTATTCACAGGAGGATCGAGGCTAGAAGTGGGTGGACCAGCAGACATGAGGGCCTGCTGAAAATCCAAGGGACTTGCTGGAAAGCGATGGGCATCTGTAAAAACAGAGAATGAAGAAGCGTCTCAAAGGGGAAGGGAAGTGGAATATCGTACGTAATTGCATTTTCATTAAGGATTGTTCGGCATCAGCTGCCTCCTGATTGTAGCTAGATCCTGAACCAGAGCCAGCTGCTCCTCCATCACAACCACCTTCATCGCTTTGGATTGGATCCTGTTCGAGCTCCTCCTTAACTGGGTTGGGTGTGGGAGTATCCTCTCGCGACTTAGCCGATTCCGACAATTTGTCGTTATTTGGAATTGGAAGCGGCTTTTTGGCAAACAGATTTGGATTGAGAGTAAGCTGAAAGTGTAGATAAAAATAATATATAGAAATGATTTGTCTCTCCCCCATCCATCCCTCAGGGGCGCTAATTTCTTTTGCATTTCCAATTTAATGTGCCGTTCATGTCACACTTGTCAGACTCGTGCGCGCCTCTTAATAATCTTATTTTTAACAGAAGCAAACCAAAAACATAATTTACAATTTAAAATTTACAATTTACAATGTGGTGTGTTCTAGTAACATGCCCAACGCGTGTAATAATGCCAACTAATTATCTTTAGAACAGACAAAGCCGCCCGGTCTCTCACAGAGAAAATCATCATCAACATCATCTCATCTCATATTTTTATGGCAAAACAATTGTTTCTGGGGGTCGTGTGCTTGTCCCTTTGGGATGTGCAGACGCGACAAACAAAAGATTAAATAATTTTGCATAAAGCGTAGCATAATTTATTTGCATTGAATGCATGGCACACACCGCCACCGATCCGGCACCAGGCAACGACATCACCAGCCATCCTCTTAGTACTCTAGTCGAATTCACTCGCCCTGGACTACAGTCGTCTCCACAGCAGGCTCGATCCGATCCGACCATCTCGTAAATTTCGCATCATCATAATGCATTCTCGTAATTACTTAAAATTTTTGAATCATTTAGAAATTTCCTCCGCTCCGTTCGTCTGATGTAGATCATCAACAATGTGTTAAGCGAGCGAAAACGGCTACATAGATAGTCAAGACCAGAAAGGAATACTGAGACACGAAGATAGCAAATGAAGAAGGGCTTGGGGGATGGTCCTCATGATTACTGGCTAAAAATGTTATGACATATTACGCTGCAAACAAAGATAAAACCAGGAGCGGATCAGGACTAAACTGAAAATATTCTAAAGATAAAAATCGAATAGGTATAATTTGCCATTTAATAGCGTTTATTTAAAAATGGATTTCAATTATCGTTTCTTTTTTTTTTTTTGCCAAAATTATAAAGGTGAAAAGAAATTTTCCTATATTACTAAGACAGGCTTACGAATACCCACAAGATACAAAATTTTAATGATCTGAAGAAAAGTCTTTAAGAAGGTTTATTTCACTACTGTGCGTTTCGAATTTTAAATTTGTGGATTTTGGAAATACTCCAAGAATGTAAAATATAATGAACGATGTCATTAGTCATAGAACACAATGCCACATAGTGCGTCAGCCAGAACATGTTGAGATGAGACAACAGTTGGAATTGCCCAGTGGTTCTTCAGCAGCAAAAATAAAAATATATTTATTAATGCGCTGCATTTTGTACTTAAAGTAAAAACGCACTTTAATGAATAATTGGCATAGCTAGCTATCTGACAACACTAAAAGAACTAGTGTATAATCTGAGACCGAAGTGAACACAGAACACTTAAAGCTGAGGCTTTGGCGGGGGTCACCGTGCGGAACGTCTCAGCAATTAAGGCAAAACTATGCTCACAACTTGCCCACAATTTCTTCATAATAATGGCAAAGAATCGTCGTCGTCGTCGTCGTCGTCGTCGTCTTGGTTGTGAGATGAGCGAACAATTAATAATGTGCTCATAATTTGTATGGAGAGGGGTATCGTCTCTATGATGGCCATAAACGTGAATTGTTGCCCAGTTTCCCTCACCTTATATGGCGAACCATTGAGCGAGCCAAACAACTAACCGGCCCGAACCCGTGGAACATTTTAATTAATGAGGCTGAATCCGAGTAACTCTTAAAGGAATGACGATGAGTCGATTTCAATGTCAGCTGGCATTAGCTCTTACCATTGCGAAATTGAATCATATGAAAGTGGATTGAAGTAATACGCAATGAGGTAACTAGTTTGTTGGACTTTATATAAGACTTTAATATAATTGGGAAACTAATGAATTCCCGCGAAAAACAAGAATAATCGGTGGACTTTGTGTGTAATATTGATAGTTAAGGCATGAGAGATACTCACCTTGGCCCCGTGATAGGGTGATCCAGATGTTTCGTTACAGGCCGAACGATTTGTTCCCGTTCCGTTTCCTGTTCCCATTCCTGATGAAATTTCTTTGGCATGTTCACTCTGCAGATGATTCTCCAATGCTGCCAAATTGGGCAACATTTTGAAGCATAAATTGCACACATTTGGAGGCGGATGCAGACCTACCCAAACACACAATGAAACGGCAATAGGTCAGAGATCAAGATCATTCATACCACAAATACTCGTATATGCATAGATGAATGTATTTAATTTGCGCCTCGTGCTGTACGATATTTTTCAATATGGCAATAAATTTCCATATGCTTTCAATGTTGTGACATAATGAAATGAAAAATAAAGAGAGCGAACGTCAAAGGCGTCTTTTGTCGCCGAAATGTAGCTAAATTTATAAATAAGATGCGGAATTTAAAGGCGAACTGCGATCTGCCAACAGGGAACTGGGAGGAGAATGGGAATGGGATGGATCGAGAATGCTTTGTCTTGGTCCAATTGAATTATGTAGCTAGCAGATTTATAGCTATACCCACAGACTTGAGTGGGTCAAAGGTGACAGACAAAGGGGCTTTGTCATCTGTCACCAGTTGGAGAGAAGAGATGTGGAGTAACTTACCCATAAATCCAAGAGGGCCGAATGGCAGCAACGGGAATTTGGCATGCATTTCCTCGCGAGCAGCGGCCATGAGCAGAAGATTTGGTGGCATGGGCAGGCCAAGCATAGCTCCACCACCTCCTCCTGTTCCAGAACCAGCTGAGGTTCCTCCACTTCCGTTAGCCCCACCAAACAGACGTGGTGAAGATAGATCCATGGCGGGCATTTCATTAGTGACCAGATCGGGATTAGATCGCTCATCGCTAGGCTCACCGCGTCTCTCTTTTTCTTTATCGAGCGGCAGAGGGGTGGCAGTGGCAATGCTCGAATTATCTCGCGAATCGTCTGTACTGTCCATAGTCATAAATTCATCAAAATCTCCTCCTTGCGATGATTCTGATCGCTGACCCGAATGATCCGAAATGGTGGTTGAGAAATCCAAAGTATCTGAAGTTCCCAATGACTTTTGGGAATTTTGATCTTCCATTGCCAAAGCTGACATATCGTTTTGTCCAGGAACAAGTCCTGCTCCTCCTGCTACCCCACCATCATCTAAAGTATGGATTCTTATGTGTTGTTGCAATATGATGCCATTTGAAAACTTTTGATGGCATACGGGGCACTTAAATTGACTTCTCATTGGTGGTTTGATCTTGTGAATGCTCATATGAGCCTTTAGATTACCCTTTGTGGCAAAAGCTCGTCCGCAGATTTTGCAACGGAAGGGTCTTTCGCCTGTGTGGGTGCGGATATGCATTTGCAGCGAACTACGGCAGGACATGACCTTCTGGCAAAAAATGCACTGATTGGGATCGGTTAACTTATTCTCAATGTTGTCCACCAACTGTTGCAGTTTGGAGGTCTCTGAGGTCTTATCAATCTCAATTAGATCCTCCCAGGATTTGTCAATAATGCGTTCCATTTGGGCTAGAGAGTACTCAGCAGGCGCCTCACGACTAGATCGTCGCACTATCTTTGCAGCGGCGGCCATATGAAGATCCAAATCTCCAACTTGAAGATGAGGGTGAAGATCGCCACCTCCGGGCGGAGTATTTGGAGTGGAGTGCCGTTTGCGAAGGCTATTCCCATTTCGTCGGCTAAGAGATGGTGACTTGGGTATCAATTCTGCCTTTTCTGGTACACTTTCCGTTTTTTCTGTGTGACATTTGGGTGACTTTACTACCAGCTCAACGGGGGAAACGGATTTTTCTTTCTCTCGAAATGGTTTACTCAAATCCTCAGCCTGCTGCATTGGCTCCTCAATCCCGCGCATTTCTTCCATTTCTTGCTCTTTCTCAGGCTCGATCTTCTCCTTTTCTTTCTCCTTGTCCTGTTCGTCCTGGTGCTGTAACGGCTCCCTTTCATTTGTTTGCTCTACGGGAGGCGGCATAGGAGGAACAAAGGGCAGACGCATACTTAGGTGTTCCACAGATGGAGGAGGCGGTGGAGGCAATCCTTGTGCTATGCCTCCTGGACCAACTCCATTGACCACTACTGGCGGCATAAGCATAGGTGGAAAGATCTGTGTATGCCGCTGATAATGAACCTTTAGATTGCCCTTGGTGGTGAATTTACTGCCACAAACGTTGCAATGAAAAGGACGCTCTCCAGTGTGTGATCGCAAGTGAATCTGCAGGGCTGAGTAGCTGCCAAAGATTTTGCCGCAATATTTGCAGCGATGTTTGAATATCTCGCCTCGGCTCTGAGCCTCTTTCGAGGCATATTCCGAGTACTCCTCTTGCATTTGGGCAGCATGTAGACTTTGCGAAGCAGAATCCAAAACCTCTTCGGTGCGACGTTGCAACATTTCCAGGCAATTGGGTTCATTCGGTGCCGGGGGAGGATCATGATTAGTTATTATACTCGATGCTAGACTCGAACTAATGTCGCACATTAAAGGGGCGATCATTTGGCTGTTATCACGCTCGCCTGTACCTGTTCCTTTTCCTACTACTCCTCCATCTACATCTGCCTTATCAGTCTTTGAACTCTCCTCGTCATCTTTATCAATTAACCTCTCCTTATTAACTTTCTCATCTAATGCCAAGCCGTTGACTTTTGGAGTTTCCTCTGGCTGGTGATTCTCCTCCTGTTCGTTATCCTCTTGCTCTTCATTCCGTGTGTCATCTTCCTCATCTCGCTCATCCTGCTGCCGGGAAAGGATGCCTCCTGCTCGCTTCAATTGACTCTGTAGATGCTGGATGAGCTGCAGCTGCATCAGATGCTGCCTCTGCACATTGAATATAGTAGACTGGACCATGGCCAGATCGTTGGCATGAGTTGTAGCCGCAAATTGGGCCACTGCCACTTTGGTATGTTGTAAAGCTTCCAAGGCCACATGCCCGCTCGAGGCCAAACGATTTCCTGAAATCACCGACAGATCCAAGGCCTCATTACTGTTGTCCATAGGCTCCTCTGATGCGGAGGCGGATGCCTCCGCCATCTCTGGCGAGTCCATTTCCAGCTCATCATCATCTGGCGTTGTTGACTGCTGGACACTTGCATTATTATTACTATCTGCATCCAGCTCCTTGGCCAAGAGGCTATCGCCGTCGGTCCCTCCACCACCACCTGAGGCGGAGACAGAGCCAGAGCCCGTGACCGAGCCACCTCCACTCTTTGGGCCACGATAATTAATGCGATTGCGAAATATTGAACACATAATATTATCCTCTGCCGGATCGGTAGCTTAGCCAGATCGGGTGGCCACCGATCTCACAATGGCGGCTGCTTCATGGACAAGACTCTGCGAATGAGAACAAGATGAGATGGTAAGATGGAGATGAAGTTAGAGATGGAATCAGACCGAAGTCACCACGTAAGGAGTCAGCAGCCCCTTTTGTGCCAGACTTTATGATAAATTTATTTTTGAATATATGAATAGAGCCAGGCAATGGCGCAATTTTTGAGGCGTTGAATAATTGAGTAACCCCCGCCCAGCCGAGACCTGGCCAAACCAGGTCCAGTGGTTGCATATTATTAGGCGCGTATAACTTAATTTCAGCCTGGACTGGACTCTGGCTTTGGATTGGCCTGCCCGATCCCAAAACAGCGTTCAATTTTTGCATGAGCCATCCGCATGGGCCTGTGTTCTGTGTAATTTATTGATATATTTCATTTGGAATCACTCAGCATAACTTTTGGATTTTGTTTTTGATTTCATGCGATTTATTCGAGCTATAGCTAATTTAACATCTCCCTCCAATCGCCTCACCAACCACCCTCCCCCGCCTTCCTACATCAATCAAAAAATTTGTGAAACTCTGACTGTGGGTCACTTGTGTCGTAAGACACGGAAATGCTCCAACGGGTCTCTGACCAGAAAGCACCTAACATACATATAACAACACTCTGCCGTAATCTCGAGAGTTGAAGAACCTTAATGATGTAAGAACAACAATTTCTTTTCAATGAACGCAATGGAATATCATTCTAGGATGACATTCTTGCCAGGCTCCAGTCCATAATAACTCTTAAACCATATTTTCCGGAACGATTGTTTTTATTTTGTTTTATATGTTATTTTTTTACAAATCCTTCCAAAAAACTGAACTGTTGAAATAAAATTAAAATCCAGAAATTTCAAAATTAACAAAAACAGTAAGCATTTTTAAAGCAAGTAAATGCATTGTGAATAAGATATTTTTTCTCATTTGTACCTTGTTTGAATTATGAACATGGTTTATGTCCAACTACATTAATTCGAATCTAATTTGGTCAATGACCAAAAGGGAGCAACCATAGAAGCCTAATAGCAATATCGATTTCAACATCATGACTCATGAGGCAACTGGAAAATGCGTCCGCCGGAGATACACGGCATACACGTGAGCTGCGAGATGATAGAGAGAAGAGGCATTACGGCCGATTGCTTTATGATTATTTCCCGGCAATTAAGTGAATTTATTGGCAAAGGTAAACATATACGCACACGCGTCCCATCCCAGACCCGGGCCGCTCCCAGATTGTTGCGATTTGGGATGCTGTTTAACTATATCGATTGGCAATCATCGTCGAGGCGCACACTAGTGCCCTCACCCACACATCGTATAGTATTTCCATCAATGCCTTCGATGATGGCCTTATCCGAAATCAATTTGTTAAATGCAAGACTCAGCAGCAGCTACAGTAGCAGGCATCAGTTTTCTGTTGGGGTCGTTTTCCC
Source organism: Drosophila willistoni (assembly GCF_018902025.1). NCBI lineage: Eukaryota > Metazoa > Arthropoda > Insecta > Diptera > Drosophilidae > Drosophila > Drosophila willistoni. The sequence continues at coordinate 23,913,007 of NW_025814050.1, read as the reverse complement.
ATGGCTCCTACTGAACTTCTCTGGGTTGCCTACGAAAGCAAAGTGTTAACCGAAAATGAAGTTAGTTCGCCCGGTGTCAGACCCACACAAAGACCCGTCCAGTTGCTAGCCAGTCAGCCCTTCTAACCCTTGAATGCCTTGGCCACAACTTATTCCACTTGAGCTGATTTTCTTGAGCGATTTACGCACAGCCAAAAACATAAAACTTCCGCAATTGCCCCAACAACCTCAGCAAAGATGCTGGCAGACGCTTAAAGAAGTTAAAGAAGTCTGTCTGTCTAAGGTGAGTGTGGTTAAGAGTGAGAGAGTGTAAATGGAAATTCCTTTTTCTGCCTCTGCTTCTAGCTCCATCCCTTTCATTTCCTTTGTCATCGATGCGCAGCAAAAATAACTACATCGAATGAACTAAACTTCAACTTAAGTTTCCTGTCAGCAGGTGGTCCAACAAACGCACCAAAACGAAGGAACTCTAAGTCTTTTGTATCTAACTAAGCGTTCATCATTTGACTAAATCGTAAATTATGCTTATACATTTGTTCTATTTGCTGGGCGCCGCCATCCCCCAGACCATCCCCACTACCCCTTGGACCCTCGCGAAGTACATTTTACCTCATTCACTGACTTCTCAAGCGGATATTGATCAAAATTTGCTGCAATTTGCTTGATTGATTGATGGGCGCCAGCACTTACTGCATATATGTATGTACAAATGTATGTATATTGTACACTAGCTATATCCGGGAGAATCTTTCTGAATGAAATGAAACTCACGGTCTGCAAACATAAACACTTTGTGTGAATGAAGCAAAACATGGAAGTTTGTTATTCACCATCGATCGATCAAGCAATCGGGAATATGAAAATCAATTTGAGCATCTGTATTATGTCAATTGATGTGAAAAGTTATACAGAAATTCATAGACAGTATTTCAGTTAAACAAATACTACATTTTGATTGGGATCGATGTATCTTATCAATAAATTATAAATGTGTATAATGATGGCTGTTTTCTATATTCTGCGGTTAAAGTTACATTTTTAATAGGCTTGATGCCTTGTTTCTATTCATGATAAATTGTTATCGAAATTTTGGCATTAGGCAATTCAACAGTGAACAGAAATCGGACGAAAAAAAAAAGAAACAGTTTCCCCACCATTTTTGATCCATAAATATGCCAACAAGAGATAAGAAACCCTGGGAGAAGGAAAGGGTGCAAATAGAAGAAAATGAAAGAAAGAAACCGAAATGTAGGAATTGTACGAGACAAATTTATGAGCTTCATTTAAAATATGCCAAGTTTTAGTTCACTTCTGTCTGGGGCGAGTATCCATTTTTCGCTTTTGCGATATCAGGGGCGGCCGGTTTAATGGGGAGGGAAGGAGACATCATCGTGGTTAAAAAGGCGCTTAAAAGTCAAACAGAGCCCACTGCCAGCGACCAATGGCTGAATCGCTGGACGAGTTCCCACTTTCCCGCTATCCAATGTCCGCAGCCTGCCACCCGCCAGCAACTTTACAAAATGTCTGCAAATTTATTAAGTTGAAAAAATTTTATGAGTTGAATTGGTATAATTTTCATATAATTTTTGTGAGAAAGAAACGAAATGGAACGAACCCAGACAGGAAAGAAGGAAGACCATAATGGAGAGGGACGAGGGTCAGTCAACCAGTTGAGCAGAAGCAAAGGCAGACGTAAAGGTTGGAGGCAAGCGCCACACACAAACACAAATGCACACACAATCTCACACCGTTTTCATTAAGTCAGTAAGAGATATATATATATAGAGAGAGAGAGAGAGACAGAGAGAGAAGGAGACATTGTACATTTGTGTGTGAGAAATGCAAATGTCTGCGTGTCGTAGCGGCAGGACAGGCAAGCCAAGTGGCTGGAACGTGTCAGTGTAGGCCGAGGAAGGGGTCGGAGCAGAGAAAGGGGAGACACACACACACACACATTGACAGCGGTCTCCTGGTTTTGGCCTGTAGATGAATTTGTATTGTTTTTGCATTTTGCTTTTGGGGCGCTTTCGGTTTTTATGTCTTTTTTTTTTTTTGGTTGAAAGGAATAATAAAGGAGCCCTGGTGAGGGGAGCGCATGCAGGGAGTAGTAAAGAAGTGGAAGGGGGAAGGGGAAAGAGTTGTTAAGCTGCCATTGCAAACAATTAAAATCATAAGAGACGCACATAAATTATTCATGGCCTAATCTAAAGTGGACAATCTATGCAAAGTACCCAAGCAAAACACACACACACACATATGCTGTAGACACCCCTCTTGCTGGAACTACCCCCTCTATTATCCTCATTCTTTGGGGTTTTTGAGCACTTGCTGTGTGTTTCCCCTTTGTTAGGATCTTCTGCCACCGAACATTTGGGCCATTTTTGATATTTGGCCAATCGTCTGTGAGCTCTTAATCACTCATATTATGTCATTAAATTAAAAATTTAATAGGTATCAATTTTATTCTCTTGTTTTAAAACACAACGCTTCGCATTCTGTGTTCATATATTTAGTGTCCTTCTAATCTTCAGGGCAGGGAACTTAACTTCCTAGATCTATATTAGCCAGCATTGGTTTAATTAATTCCATCAACTGTCTGGCTAAATACAAAAAATTCATGCAGCTTATTGAATTAGCTCACGTTTATTAAAACTCAATTGCAGAATAAAAATGAAAAACAACAATCAAAATCCAACTGAAACATGCAGTAAAATGTCGAACTATTTTCACAAACCGATAGATAGATAGAATACAGATATTTGCAGATTCGCATGTGTGTGGCGTCTCGGCATATTTCTGATACAAAATATTTTTCAAACGCCCCACATTACAAAATATCGCACGAAAATAATAAAAACTTTTGCACCATTTGGCAAAATATTTCGGACACTGACGGCCCAACAACAACAAGCGTAAAAAAAGAATTAAGTACAGCTGATCGAAGTTTCTATACCCTTATATATTACTAACCAATGATGACAAAACACGTGTGTATATATTGGACAATCATATAGAATCAATTCAATAGATTTGTGCATAACTTTATAACAATTTAGACCGGGAGGACCTGTACAAACCTTCTTATGATGTGCATTTATCCCATTAGGTAAGAGTAATCAAAATAAAATGATGAAAAAAGTTAAGGACGGGATATTGAAATGAGCGTTCAGACAACATTTCTGTCATAATACAAAATAGATATGTATATACATTCGAATGCACATATGTATGTAGAAATTTTTGGTTGTGTATTAAAATGAAAATAAATAAATAAATATATTTGTTTGTATATATGTACATAATAAAAACGCAACAAGCAAAAATGAAAAATAGACTTTAGTTGCGAACGAAAAGGAAAACGTTTCAAATATTTTATAAATGAAGAGAAAATGAATTTATTGTCAGCACCCGGCAGCAGTAGCAGCGGCTTGTAGCAGATTGTATAGAGAAATATATATCACTAGAGATTGTCATAAATTCATCAAGACAATAAAGCAATTAGAAATGGGGAGAAACCATGGAAATGGAATGAAAGAAAAAAGCAAAAAAAGAAAAGAAAATACAGCATTAAACTGTCTCAAGTTGCATTTTGTCTGATTGAAGACTAAGCCAACTTATCATCATCGTCATCATCATGTGTATGTGTGTGAGTGTGTATCTACAAGATACTTTTTGTATCTTTGACACGCTGACTTGACACCTGTCATCTTTTCGTTTAACCTCCCCCCACTTACTGTGTCTCCCTTTCTCTGTTTTTCTGTGCTAATTTTATTCTTGACATGCGTCCGATGTTGATTTTTTTTTTTGTGTTTTATTTTGTTTGTTGTAGTCTTGTGTTTTTTTTTTTTTTTTGGGTGTGGGCTGAAGTTACTGGTTGCATAACATGGACACACACATTCATGCACATTGTCGTATCCTCTGGCTCTGAGAGACTTCAGTTGTTGATATGCGTCTCACCTTGGCCATCCCCCAAAGGCTTTTTGTTGTATTGGAGGCCCAAAGTAGTTGTATTAATGTTAACTTTGACATAAGCTTCGACATGCAACTTTAAGTTGTTGTTGTCGTTGTTGCTCTTGCTCTTGCTGTTGATGTTGTAGCTGTTGCTTTGGTTGCATGTCCTCCTTTCGCATAAAGTGTCAAAGTTAAAATAATCGCCACTCACACAACAAGGTAACAGCAACATCAAAAATTTGGGAAAGAAAACCTGGCATTTTGTGCACTTGTTGGCCTAAAAAAAAGCTTTGACTACATTTTGTGGTCATTATATTTGGTTTTAAGTCAAGTATAAATATATATATGTATATGCGTATTATAAGGGTAAATACATAAATATGTGCATCTAAACTAATAATCCAAATTCGATAAACTGAAATTCAGGAGGTTATTAAATATGGTTATCATTAGAAATGGGTTTATTAATAAAGAGGAAATACATTTACAGAACACAAGCTAAAAGTTTAAGAGAATAGCTTAAGTTTATATAATAAGACTGTGACAATTCACTCTTAGTTAGGCTTTACATGGTCTCATGAAACACAATTGAAGAATAAGATATGTATTAACATTCAAAAAAAGCAAATCAAGTATCTACAAGGAAATATTTAAAATTTTAAATTAAGGCAATAACAAACAATTTGGTCGCATTATTTATCATATTCTGTTTCGTTAAACCTATTATTCACGTGTACCCTGCAACACAGACTCGAATCAACTCATTTTGTTCTTTTTTGTTCTATAAAATTTCATTTCGATTAGTATGAATAATATTGATTATTTTGTATTTGCTTTAACTACGTGTTACGTTGGCACATAACAAATTATTAATGCCCAAAAACACATTTTGAGTATTCTTCAATAAGGCATTTGGTTGCAAAACATTCCAGCTTACATATTTTCAATTCAGACTTTAAATTGCAATTTTCAGAAGCTAATGATATTGTGTGCACCTTTCTATTTTCCATATTCACACACTATCAAAATATCTCAGCTATATTGGGTTAATTCTTTACTATCAAACCTTATTTAAATATACGTGCCTATTTTTAGACATTTCATATCAATATTTTCTTAGTTTTATAAGTTGAATTATTTCCTTAAATTTTGTAACAATTTCTTGCTGACTTGTCACTGAAGTTAGTTTTTCTTAACTTACCTTCTCCCTTAGTTCCGTTTGAGTTTTGAGTTATCTCAGTTATCCACTTTGAGTTCTTTTACTGATTTGAAATGAATTGCCGACGGCAAGTTGCCAATCCTTGATAAGGATTTGGAAGAGAGTTCTTTTGTTTGCTTTTTTTTCGTTTTATGGTTTGAATTTGCGTTTGTTGTTTAGTTTCCTATGTATTTATGTGGCATTTCTGTTTCACATTTATTGTTTATTTCTTAAAATGGTCGTCGGCCATTTGCATTTAGATGAATATTTTATGATTAATTAAACACGCGCGACCGCAAAAAAAGCACGAGCGTTTCCCTTTACAGGCCCACACGCCCACGCCCACATATGGTATATGCCCCCGCCCATCACAACGCACTCACACACTCACACACACATACGTAGTGGCACGCACTTACGCACGCTCACGCAGTTAAAGCAACGTCGGCGCTGCTGCAGCTTTTGTTACCGTTAACTGCTGTCCTCTGGCAATTTGGCAATAATAATATTTTTTTTTTTTTGTTTTTTGGTTATATATATTTCTTCTTTTTTTTTTGTATATTTGTGTATATTTTTGTTGTTTTGTGAATGGCAAATTAGCTGGCGGCTGTCGGCTATCGGCTGGCTGGCAGGCGTCTGAGGCTGGCCAAAAGCACTGGCACTGGCACTGCCCTGCCTCGATAGCTGGCTGACTGAACAAAATGACTGAGGAGCTTGGGAGCCGCGGCCGGAGCCACGTTGGTGTCGCTGCTGGCGTCGACGCCGAGAATCAGGCAGGCAAGCTGATAGATGCCAAGCTATGGCCAGGATTACACACGAAGCACACAGGAGCAGCCTTAAAAACAGAACCAGAGCCAGGCGACGTCGACGTCAGAATGTCCTTTATGGATTTTATACTGAACACAAGTTGTACAAGAAGCGCGCGGTCGCGGTCTCTCGCTTGCCCCCTTTCGGCAAAGGCAACGGCAACGGCAACGGCAACAGCAACAGCAACGACAACGACAGCGGCAGCGGCGCACTTTGGCGAACTTCTGCACTTGCCGCGAAATACGACGACGACTGGCAGTACGCAGCAGTACAACGACTACAACAGCAACGAATCGGACACGACGGGCTGCAACTTTGTGGCGCGCAGCTCTGTCCGTGTCCTGCGAGCTGGAGCAATGTGTCTGCTGCCTCTCGTTTGGGGCATTCAGGGTGGCAGTGGCAGTGGCAGTGGCACGGTGGCACTTGTGCAAAAAGCTACCGAGAGCACCACGACGCTGCTCCCCAAGAAGACACATACACAGAGAAAGAGAGAGAGAGAGAGAGAAAGCGGGAAAGAGAAGAGAGAAAAAGCGAGAGGGAAATACAAAGAGTGGCATAACATTTTCGAAATTCAGTTTAACAGCTGGGGAAATAACGTATAAGACTGTTGAGGCCCGAATGTTAGCCACTCCCTCTGCGAGCGTAAACAAAACTCGTTTTACTGTGTGTGAGTACATGTTAGGGGGTGTGTGTGTGTGTGTGTGTGTGCATAAGGGCCAGGGCTCTGGGCCTTCTCACAGGGCTGCTGGCTCTCAATCGGCTGCCGGCTGCTTTCGTGTTAGTGTGCGAGACGGCTGAGCGCAAGGGAAAAAATAAAATGAGCCAACAACAACTAACATCATCATCTTCGGCAGCAGCAGCGATTTTTATATATGCGCAGCGGATCGACCGGTCGACAAATAAATAAAACGCATAGCAAATTATGACAACTTTAGGCGGAGCATCGAAGGCGACGTCGCTGCTGTTGTTGCTGCTGCTCCTTTGGTACGCCTTTCATTCTTTTTTCTCGTCCTTGTTGGCTGCTGCTGCCGCTGCTGCTTCTGCATCTCAATCATATTTCTCTTCGCCGAGTGTCTATGTGCCTTTGTGTGTTTGTGTGTGTGCGTGTCTGTGTGTGTGTGCTTGTATGTTTCCTTTATTTATCCATATTTCCTTTATGCCAGCTTTTTTCTCATGCCACTCATCCTACGAACAGCGTGACCTCCTCTTTTACCCGCCGAATGTCCTTTCCCGTTCATTCCTTGTCTTCGATACAAAGACTTAGGAATTACCGACGGAACTTTGCTTAAATAAGGAGTAAGCCAATTTTACTAGTTTTGATAGTGAAATCATTGGATGAATCTAAAATACCTGAAATTGCCCATACCAACATGATGGCGAACGAATAAATATTAAATTCGTTCGACATTTAGAAATTTGTATAATAAATTAACTTTGTTTTAAGACTTAAAGTCCCTCTAACTTTGACAGATAACTTTAGCTGGATAAGGATTCTCTATATTTCTGTTGACTTATTTCTTAATATCAGCTGATCAAGCATATATATATACATTAAGAGGTCGGAAACGTGTTGTTCTCTACGTTTTTAATGTTTGTAATATTTAAATTTTATAAATTTTATAAATTTACAAATTTTATAACTAAATTTAAATATTCTTACAAAAATATGTATACCATCAATTGAATTTCATTTCATTTCAATTGAATGCACTCTGTTAATGGGAACAGTAACCCTCTGATCCTTATGTATCTGTCATCCTACCCATATATGTTCAAATATATGTACATATACATATGCAAGCATATATTTAATATGTAGGTATATAGGGATATAATCTAGGCGACACATCTGCTCAATGCTTACGCTTATGAATTACTAAAAAACGAAAAACTGAAATTTACAAAATGGATTCGTGTTGAATAAAAAATGAAATGATAACAAACAAACCATCACAATAAACCTACAACACAAACAATACAAACTCAACCCAGCGCAACCCTCTTGAAATCATAGTCGAACCCCCGTCCCTGGGATAAACCACATAGATACCTATACCAACACACAGACATACACAAATATACTTACATCTATGTACATAAATATACATGTATGTATGTATATAGTTTATATCAAATAATAACTAACCCTTTTCTGTCATTTGGTAAATTAGTAAACTGTACCAAACTTATTTTCAATTGCATTTGCTTGTCAACTGTCAAAATCAAAAAAAAGATCGGGTAAAAAATATAGAGAGAGAAAGAGAAAGAGAGATGGCAGCAACCACCATCATCAAAGACATAGAGTCTACGGGTCTCTCTTTTATTTCCTAGACACAATGTCGTTTATCATTCCGATTCTTAAGGCCTAAAATCCCAAAGACCCCGAACGAAGCAATGGCGGACCAAATCTCAGATGCATCGGAGCGAGACAACAAGTGGTATTTCTATGCAAATCAGTTTGAAATAAAACTCGTTTTCCACAATTTTGATGACGCCGATTTGTCTCCTACAATCATAAAAACCGTTCATGAAAACTTCTCCAAGAGACACAGAAATATCAAAAGGAAAGTCCGACCCAGCAAAACATAATTAAAGTCGGAATAAATTATTACACACATTTTGTGGTAAATGCGACAAATATTTCGAACCCAACCCAGAGCCCCAAAACTGTGGTCGAACATCTCTTATAATTTCCTGATAAGCAAACGTGAGAAGGTTAAGGTTATGATGCCCAAAAAAAGAGGTAAAGGTCGGCGGGATCTAAAAGTTTTCATTTAGAGTTTCCTTTTACTTTACATAAATGAAAAATATTATAAGATGTAGAAGAAAAATCCATAAACCATTTGAAGATTGGAAAACTAATTTCAGTTTTTGTATTAATGGAAATCAATTTGGTAATTTTGAAGAAAAACGATGAACGGAAATCGTGTTTACAATCTAAAAATAATAAAGAAGCATACATTTGTAAGTATATTCTCTAAAAAAATTGTAAATATTGTTTAATTGTGTTAAAAAAAAATGTCGCTTAAGCGGTGTACTCTTTAAACTATCACTTCTTATTCAAATACAATCATGTTCTGTTTAATTGATCGTAAATATATTCAGCTATTACCAATTTCTCACTCTCTGACTCATTAGACATTATTAAAAGCCATTCTCTTGGATCACAATTCTTAAAAATGTATTTATTCGATTTGAAAAATCGTTTATTACCTACCTCCCCACACGAAAAGCAAAGTAGCTAATAAAAATCGAAATGCACGTCGGTCATTTGATCTAATATCACGTTCTGACTGGTTAAAATTAAAATAAAATAAAAGAAAATCCCCAATTTTACTTACCTTTATATCTTATGTTTGTTGTTTTTTTTTTCTGTTTGCTGTGAAATAAGCCGAAATTGAAATTAAAATTAAACTAAAACCCAGAAGAGGAAAAAAAGGGTTTCAGAACATAAAATTAAGTACATGCAGTCTAGGCGAATTCGGTGGGTTTCTAACGAGGGTATGAGGTTCCTCTGTGTGGGTTGAATGAGTTTTTGATTTGTCTTGTCACATGGCTGTGATTTATGTTTACGATGACAATTGGGAAAATTGAAATAAACTTTTCTTGTATTTCTTTTAAAATTCTCTTATTTATTTATTTGCTTTTACCTTAAGTTTTGTATTTAATATGTATGTACATATATATGTTACAAAATAAATTAAATTTCCTAACACAAATGTAGGCGAAAATATTTAAATAAGAGTTGACCTTGCGCCCGGTCGATGGGCGGGATTTTGGGTTGGGCGGTTTTTGGCTGGTTGGCTGACTGGCTGGCTGGCTGGCTGGCTGGGACTCTGGGCCATTTGCTCGATTGCGTTTAATCGATTTCTTTGTAAACTCGAAACCCAATGTCAACAGCCTCACGACATACACACACACACAAACACAGAGACACAGACACCGTCGGATCTACATAGCAATTCGGAGGACACAAATAAACAAATTCAACTTTGGCAAGGAAAGGCCAAAAAAGGAGCAAAAACTTTGGGAGCAAAATTTGCTTTTTTGGTACTCGAAGCGAGCGAGAGAAAAACATTTACACACTTAAACGAAGCAAACGAAGCAAGCATTTGAGGCAAGTAGCACAAAAATAACCTAAAAGAAAAACTAAAGAAATTTCTAGTGCAGCAGTAAGGTCCTTACTTCCTCGTGAAAATGGAGCTGAAGCTGAGGCAGGCAAAGCCAGTTAAAGGGAAGACACTTCGGCAATTCTTCAAAGCGAAGAAGCCTTTTTTGCTGAAAGGTAAATAAGCAACAGTTGTACATATATACATCCATACATACATCCATACATACATACATAGCGAGATATTTATTATGTATACATACGTAAGTAGGCAGACATTTCTGTGTCCTTGCCGCGACTATAAACTGTGTGAATAGCAACTTGAATTTCTTTTTGGCGGAATCTATTGATTGAGCAGCCACAAGTAACAATTTTTGTCACCACAAGACTCATAATTCAACTTTGCGGCAACCATTGGCAATTAACACGCCCTCTTCACTAGGCCTCCACCAATAGGCCCATCACCTCCTAATGTTGCCTTCTCCTTCTGCATTCAAAATACTTAATGGCAAATTTATGTGGCGTTGCATTTTCCTCTAATGAAAATGGAATTCATAAAATAAAACATCATAAATACTTAAAATCTTATACTTAAGAGGAGATGGAGAACCACTATTCGTATAGTGGGAAGGGGAGACTCGTGCCAGCCATATGTTGCCAAACAGATGCTTTTAGAAACGTTTTTCAACGAATGGAATTCGAAAACTGTATTCTTATAGTACAATATTTCTATGAGCCAGAACAAATGATTTCACAAAATTCGTAATTGGAAAATAAAAATTTATGGCAAAACAAAAATACAAATTTTTTATGAAAAATTTTAATTTAGTTTCGATTTTTCCGACTGTTTAAATTATGTAAAAACAATCTTGTAAGTTTGCGGAACTTTGATAATAAATGCTGATAAAAACTTCATTCGTCGTTGTGAAGAGTAAGAATGAAAAATATATAGATTTCTATTCACAATTGACTTTGTCCAAATTCATTTATATAGCCAGATTTTAAATTTGCGTATACATTTATTTGAATTCGATATAAGTTTATGTTGAGAAAAAGTTAAATAGTAACCACAAGTGATATAATTAAATTAAACTTTTGCTTCAATTTTGCAGCTGTTGAAAATTTAATGACAATTGTTGCATTTAAATGCTGGCCCCATTTAGCCGGCTCCTTCCTGTTCGGACGACGAGGCCAAAAGCACCGACAAAATCGATAAACGAGAAAGGGGAGAGAGGGAGGCTAGATTCACCCCCGCACATCCAAAAATAGACATGTCTCTGTTGTTGCCTTTCCTTTCGCTATGTGTGTGTGTGTGTGTGTCTCCGAATGTGTATTTTTTTGGTGACGCGTTTGGTCTCCAGCAACAACGTGAACAAGATATATTAGCCGGGTTTCATTAGAAGGCATGGGAAGGGCATGATAGGGCTACGACTCGGGTTGTGCGTCGTTGGAGTTACGTTTCCCCATTTCGTGGGCGTTGTCCTATGTCCTGGTCCTTGTCCTGACGCTGGTGGTATCCAGTCTCAATTGGGTGACTACATCCTAGGCTCTTTCTGCATATGTGTGGGACCTTCTGTCTGTCTGTGACAATTTCCGCTCGTTTTCGCTGTCGTCCTTGCCAAAAAAACAAGCCAAAAGGGGAACTAACCAGCAGAAGCAATTCAGCTAACTTTCCATTCATTCCCTTTGCTCACCTTCCACCCGCTAGACTGTCTGTGCTTTTTGTCATCATCGTCTCGCAGTTTCACTTTTTGTTGTTTTGTTGCCCAGTGTTTTCCTCAAATTTCCAGTGCGTTTCCAAGAACAACTAAAAAAAAACATGAACTGCAAATGAAACTGAGAGCAACAAATTGAATAGAAAAACGAACAAAAACAAAACAAAACACCACACAAAACTGCGGGCATTTTTATGTTAATCAGGTCAATGGCATGCCATGCCCTTATTCTCCACTCTCCCGCCCCGCTCGCCATACAACACACTTGAAATGGCCAGCAAATTTGGGCCAACAAATAGCTCCAAACATTCCCCCTCAAAAAGTAGAAAAGGAAAACCATTTTACTTAAAATTTAACAAAGTAGAACATGGTCTTTAAAATTGATTCCGTTTTGTTCGTGAAACATTTTGTCAACCTTGATGAAAGAGGGTAAATGAAATGACAGGGCTACACTCTTGATCGTAATATTTATTTAGGTAACAGAAACATACAACACACTTATATCTTTCATTGTCCTTGGGTTGTCATCATCTGATCCTGTTATGGGATCGCATCGAAATCGTTTTAAGAAGGGATCACATGAAAAGTTCCCATATAAGTAGGTTTTTCATTTGGAACTATTAGAAGATTACAGACATAGTGGTACTAAATAACAAGTTTCCCATAACTACATAAATTTAGTTTAGTCCTGACTTCTAACACATTCAACTAAAGACTTATCGAGGTATGCTCATTGCTTATTGATGCCTTACCAAATGCTAAACGACATCAAAATTATATTTCACGCTTTAATTAAAAATCGAAAATTGAAATGGCCATAAAAAAATGTTTGTTAACCACTATAACCGCATCTGTTAATGTCTGAACGTAACCCCAGACGGAGCTTGGAAGGGAATGGTTTCATATGGTTGGTTGGTTGAATGGAAGGGAGCGCCGATGTCGATGACGACTGTGTGCAATGAAGTGAAGCTCGAACTGAAAATTTGTAGACGAATAAATAATATCGATACCAAGGGAAAGAGAGAGAGAGAGAGCGGTCGAGAGAAGAGACTCGGATCAATTTTTGTTGTTGCTGTTGGCCTTTATCAAATTTTGATAAAAGCCGCGCCAATAAATTAAATGTATAAATTCATTTAATGAATTTTACTTTTATTGTTTCAACTGTTCATTGCGCCAGATGACGAGTATGTGTGTGTGAGTCAGTGTGTAGGTGGTGCATATTAAAAAACCATCAGCGTGTCAATATGTAATTTGTGTCGTCGACATTGTTTCTGACAAAACTCCATTGCAAATAGACTATAAATTAAATATCAATAAAGAGAGGTTGGCCCATATGGCATCATCGACATCATCCTCACAATTCTGTAGATATAGATCTAAGGAAAATCCCCGAAAACCGTATTGACAAACATTGAAGTTTCAGTCCTCCATCGTGTATTGCTGCAGAATCTCTACACATTAGTCACAGTAGCCGAAAGGCAAACAACAATTGTTAAGGACTCTTCAGTCGTGGAAAAGTTAGCTAAAAGTGCCTTGCTCTCGATCCCAGCAGCAACAGCAGCTCAAATCGTGTGCAATCAACCGCAATTTCTTAAACAAAAGCGAAAGACCTGAAGCGGATGGATGAGCTGCTGTTTGTGCAACCTAATGAAATTTCTTGAAGGATCACTGCCCTGAGGTGGAGAGAAGGAGAAGAAGAAGGGGAAGGATCTTATTGTGAACAATAAAAAAAATTTGTCAACCGTTGCTTGAATTCATTAAGCCGGTTCTGGGTCTCGATCTGGATCTGGGTTTCAGTCTACTCCCCAGCCATTAAATACCAATTTGTCGTCGTTGTCGCTTGTCTTTGATGATGCTCTGGAAATTATTAGGGATTTATTATGATTATTATATTAAGAAAGAAGCACACAGCACGATCACAATGACTGATGCCAACCGAGCAAGAACAATGGAGTACACAGGATCACATCGGATAGGAACGGCCCGTCATTTTGGTGATACCATTTAAGAAGAGATTTGGAATAGCCAAATATTATTTTACATATCAATTATGTTTTGCTTTGTTCACGATTCTATCGCAAAGACACGAAAATATTGTTTTGTCATTTGGAAAATTACATTTTTTTACCCACTTTTAAGGGTAATTTGATATTTTTTTCACAAAAATTGAAAACTGAAATTTTTGTTTTTACCAATTGCGGTCAAAACTATGATCAGAGCGGATCGATTACTGATCGATTTGTCAATGAATTAATCACAAGATAAGTGAGTGGGTGGGCCGTTTTCTATCGGTAGGTAGGTATTTATAATTTCCATTCAATTTTCCCACATTTGAGGAAAATGAAATCGTTAATCGAAATGCAGGCTACGTCGCCGTTTCGTTTAATGAGCAGATTAAAAAGATATCAGAAATGCGTCAAAAATCGTCCAAATTCTGATGAGTTTTTTCTTATATTAGGCATGCAGAACGTGTGTCAAAGTTTAATTTCAATCAAAATCCAAATTATATGGCAGGCACAAATAAAATTGTCGAGAAAAAATTGAAGAAAACATGAGGGAGACAGTTGCCCGCTCGCATTTTAAATTATGCCGCCCAGGTAAGAGAAGGCGAAGTTGAAGTTACGATGAGAACTGGAAAATGGAGAAATTTCAAATTTATTAAGTCTCAGGCCAAGTGGCTGCCCACGAAAATGACTGAGAAAACCTGTAAAGAAGGTGCCAGATCTATTTCAACGCAGGAAAAATCGTAAAGCCCGATTTCAAGTTAGCTCTTAATGATACCGTTAAATCTAAGTCGTTTAAACATTTTTTATTTTCAACGTATGGGGCCAAATCCTCACCTCTTAGACTTTCTGTGTGTATTTGAAATTTGTCCAAGGTTAATTCAGCGGATAAACTTTCATATGAGCCACGGAGATGAAGAACTCGTGTACGCTCCGTCCTAGAGAAGTAAATTTTGCATGTGTCCCCCAGCCCAGACAACACCCTCTCAATAGCGAAATCCAACACCCTTAAGCATTACGCAAATGAATTCGGCGTTGCTCTCTTGCTTATGAATTAGCTGAAGCCAGAGCCGGAGCCAAAGCCTTGCGGCACACGACTTCTTGAGCAGGCTTAAGACTTTTATGACACCCTTTCCCCTCCATTGACACCCACACTTCCATACCACCCCACAGAGAAAGTTTTCATTGTTGGTGGTGCCTGGAAGTGGGTGGAGATGGGGTGCGTTTTTTAATGTCCTCATACAGGAGGGTGTCATGCACAAGTTCAAAAGCAAAGCTAAAGTGAAAGGGAGAGAAAATGAAAGAGAGAGAGAGAGAGAGAGAGAAAAAGCATATGCATAATTATTTAATTGAATTAAACAATTTCGTAAATGGTAAATGATGCGACAATATGGCGGCGATGCTTTCGACACGGTCTCTATGCAAATTTGCATAAATACATAATTATTGAGTTGCTCACGATGTTTGCGTGTGTGTGTTAGACTGTGGGTGTGTGTAAGGGAAAAGGTGTTACTCCCGTGTATAATAAAATTTGCATGTTAGGAAAAAGGTTTTCTTTGTTAAAATGTAATAAAGTTAAAAATGTGGGTGGTGCAAAATGTTTAGACAAGTGGAGATGTAATAATACTTGTTGTAGAAGTTTATACACTGACTTATTGAATGAAATGTTGACATTCATTTCGGTTTGAAACATCTTTTTAGTTATTAGTTAGTTAGTTATTGCATTAAATCACTCATAATTGAATTAGTAGGACGTACTTACTGTTATTCCTTTAAAAATTGTTAATGATCTTGAAAAACTTACACTTATTCTTAGTATTAAGTGTGAGAAAGCCTAATGCACGATATGTTTTTCTTTCTTAAAAACAAACATTTATTTCATGATATACACACCACTATAAGAACAAGAGCCAAGCTTTTTTTCCACATTAGAAAGTAGCTCGAATTTTATACTTGTTTTGATATTAGATCACATCATTAGGATCACATTTACTGAAATCGGATGTGAGAGATGATCAACCATTATATATAATTCTATTTCGCATTCTCCAAGAAATGACATTAATTTTCAATGGAAATTGGATTCTTGGCGAGCTAATGTTAAATGTTGGCCGGGGTCATCCATCTGTCAAAGTGTTGACCCTTAGGGGTCACACGATTTTCTGTATACGTGTATGAATGTCTATTGATTTCACAGTTATTGCAAATGACAATGCCGAAAACTATAATAAAATCTACTGGCACAGGCTGGATGTCTAATATTTCAATTTTTGAGTCTGCACACAAAAGGATGCAGGAGGAACATGACACAATTTAAACTGCCTGAATGACCTTTGGTCAGCAATCGGCAGCCACACCCCCCCTTTCATTAGTTGGGGTGCATTGAAGGCGAAAGGTCCTGGCCACCATTGTCCTGCATGTCCGGTTTATTGTTATTGTTATTGTACTACGCTGCGACTGGGACTGGGAATGGGACTGTCAAACGGAAGTATTTCCCGAGCTATTGTTGCACTACTATGGCTTGGATCCTGGCACGCGTCACCGCTGCCGCTGCCTCTCTTTTAAGCTAATGACTAGGCAGTGAGTTCGAAGGAAGACCCGCTCAAGTGCCTCTCAAAAATGTAGAATCAAACACACACACACACACACACACCCTCAGGAATTGTCAACCATCGACAGATATATCTATCTGTCTGTCTCTGTGCCTGTGGGTGAAGCTAAATGAGGCAAGGATGCCCCTTGACTTCAAAAAAATAACAGAAACCAATAAATGTTGTCAAATTTATTGCTTTTCATTCAAAAATTTCCCTTTTGTTTGCAATTTGAACTACCCTAAATCCTGGTAAGGGCTATAAATGTGACAGAATATCAACTTTTTCATATACATGCATACATACGTGTGGAAAGTTTGGTTCAAAATAGAAAGGGAGTAAACTATGTATGAAGAATCTAGCCAGAGGATCATTTGAGACATTTCGAATAAACTGATTGAATAATGTAATGGCCAAAATATTTGAAAAGTTACCTCATATACATTTCAAAATTTGTTTACCTTTCAGAAGAGGAACTAGGCCTGGTCAAACGAATCGAAACGTTTCAATATACATGTGAATAGAACAATTGAGGCCCAGCCCACATATGACACATGCACATGTATGTAGGTATGTATATCCTGCGGGCTGGCTTCTCCTGCTCCTGTTCCTTCTGTTTCTCCATCATCAACTCCTCCTTCAAACTGTCAACGCATTGTCAAATTCTATTTTTATGTTTTATTTTCATTTATGTTTTCTTTTCGTTTTGTTCTTTTTTCTCTTCGTTGTTTGTTCTGGCTTCCGCTCCGAGTCGTTTCAGTTTTCCTTCGCTCTTCTTGTTTTTTAATATGCGAGTCTAATATTTCAGTTTTTGTTTGTCGTTTTCTGGGTCTTCCCCAGTTTGAATTGTTGTTTGTGTGTTGACAATTTGTTTGGGCTGCTTCTTGTGGGGAACCGCTGCTAAATAGCTACAAATTTATGAACGTAAGAAAAGACGCAACGTAAATCAATTTTTAATGCATTTTCCATTTTCATTTATGTTTTCCCGTTTCTGTCAAGCGGTAAATTGATGAGTGGCGATAGGAATTTTCAAAATGCTTATTAGAGGGTCATTTTGCGTTTCCCCGGAAAAACATACAACGATAGATACTCTTGCTTATGTACATATATAATTTTATACACATACATTGATGCAAATTTATTTTGCACTTATCGTCTCCCCGTCTAAGCATGCGAGGGCGATTCGATGAATACCGCGAAGTTATGAAGTGTAATACATTTGCAATTAGTCAGGTTGTTTTATTTACTACAACATGGTTTTAAAATGGCATAGATTACGAAACTTATCCAGAAAAGTGTCCTTTGAAAAGTGTTTTGATTTAATTGCATATTGGTGAAATGACCCTCTTACATAGGTATAGATACCTACATATGTTTATTCTATGTATATACTCTTATGTATTTGCGAGTGGCATTTGTCGCATGTTTGGTTCCAGCTTTTCCATCAAATCCAATTTAATACGCTTAAGTTCTTAGTTTTTTTTTGTTTTTTGCTCTTTGTTCTTCTTCCTTTTTCCATTTTGCCTGCTACGTTTCAATTTAATGTTATCGATTTTTAATTTTCCTATTTGAACAAAATGTGCTTTTTGTGCAGACTTTGAACAATTTGGTTTGTATGTTTTTTTGGTTTTGTGTGTGTGTGTGTGTGTGTTTTTTTTTGTGTTCTATGGGTTTTAATGTGAATTACGAGCATACCCCTCGCCCCATAACCATTTCATCATGCACCATGCCCCATGCCAGGAAACAACAATAACAAGTTAAGGCTTGTAATTTAATCGCATTTGTATCGATGCTTTTGTTTTCATTTTCCTTTTCCTTCTTTTGTCTCATTTTCAATTTAGTTACTACGACTATTATTTTGCGTTTTCAGCCGGCAATTCGAATTAAATTCAAGGCGTGGAAAAATGGTTATATATACAAATGATATGATCCAGTTGCAGTTGCAACAGCCATTTCCATTTCCATTTGGAAGCCCTAGAGTTGCACTACCTCTTGATGGATTTTCATTCGTTATCGATATTGTTTGCATTTCGTTTTTTACTGTTTGTTCCCCACCCCCATGAAATAAATTTTACATAAGTAAAAGAAAACTTTAATTGGATTTACGTTCTCAACGGAAATTACAAAAGAATAGTTTAAATTTAAACGTCGGGGTCACCATGTCAGGAAAATCCGCAAAACTAGAAAAATATCACCACTAAACCAAAGATTGTTTAAATAGTTTGATGGAGATATCTTTGTGAAAAGTTATTAAAATTGTTTATGAATTAGTCAGGCCCCAACTTCTGCCCACACAGGCGCACACAAAACGCTTCGCATACCTCAGAAAATGAAAGCAATTTATTTCCGCTGATTAAATGAAAACACATTTCATATTTTAGCCAATTAGAGAGTGGAAACAATCATCAAGGCAGAACTAATTGGTTAGCCATTTAACACTTACCCCCCATACACAAAGAAAATTTCGACTCGATTTTTGTGGCACTCAACTTAATCGCTGGTTGTTCCATTGGATGCTACTGCCACAGATAGAGATGGGAGCCCATCATCCTAATCATCATCCCCATCATCATTATCATCATCATTGCCATCGACTTCGACATCGACATCTACACGAAAGAGATGACTCTAAAAAGGGGTAAAGTTTTTCAGCTGCCGTTCCCCCACGCGTGCCTGATGATTAATCGTTCCCGAAAATGTTTGTTTTCATAAACAATTTTTTTAATAGGCTCCACGCTCCATGTCTCTCCTTCTCCCTCTGTCTGTTTCTATCTGTCCCAGTGACTCCTCAAAAATGTTGTTGCTATTGTTGTGGGTGGGGTCAAAGAGTTAAATCGTTTCGAGTGTATATCTTGTTTGTCGTTTGTCGAACTGTCGACTTAATGCAGATGATGCAGATGTGGATGCAGCTATTTTTGTTGCATTCATGTTTCCAAATAAGACTTAGGGGATGGAGAGGGACCGTCGGGCGGCGCTGTAGTGGGAGTAGAATTTAAAAAGAGTTGATAAATCAAATTGAAATTCGTGTTGAGGGTCTTAGACAAATTGCCTCGGCTCTTAAGGCATATTGAAGGTGTTAATTATATGGCAATTAGAATGGACCTTCAGCTGTTGGGCTAAATATAAACCACAAAACTAACAAAATAATCTCCACTTTCATTGCTCCACCCCAAGAAGAAAAATATATAGGTATATTCAATTGAAAATAAAAAATGTTTTCAACAGGTGACAAAACAAAATTTGTAAAACCCCAAAACTAAAGCAAACCACACGAATGCCATAAAAATAGGGAGCCATAAAATATTTTATGCGTTTTAAATTGCTGCTAAAAAGGAAAAGGAACCAAATATCCATAAATCTTTGGGACTTAGCTCAGTCGAACTGTACAAATATTTTCGACTATAAAAAACGTAAAGGAATTGAGAAAAAATAAAATAAACGTGGCCATCAGGTAAATGCACAGCAAGTGTAAGAGCCAAGGACAAACCAGCAGTTATCCTAAAGCATCACATTATGAATATGAAGCAATAATATATTTATTTATGAACCTCATAACGAGGCTATTTATGAGGTCATCTGCTTTTGTTCGTTTGTCGATCAATAGGCAACACTTCAAAACTGGTTTCCAAAGGTTCAGGATCACGACCAGCTGTGGAGTGGCCTGCAGCAGCGAGCACAGGTGGAAACCGATGGCCGAAATGCTTTTTAATATTTAATTGTAAAAATAGGAACACAAGGCACCAATCAAAACCTCTTTCATATATATTTATTCTTCTGTTTAAGAGTTTTGATGAATTCACTTCGACAAATAAAATCGATGAGTTTAATAATATCGTTCAATAATCGATGATATACGTAGTACGTAAAAACTTTATCGATGACTAACAAAAATCCTAGTTTTTTTACAAATCTCAGATTTGTACTTATCAATATAGCCTTGACTTGACAGTCAATGAAATTTGGGTTCATGATGTAGGCACCATTTCACAAGCTCATTCCAAGTTCAACATTCATGTAGTTAACAGTTTCGGCATAGACTTAAATTAAAATCATCCTCCCTTTTTGGTTTTTATTAGTTTTTCAACCTCAAAATTTTCAAATTTTTGTTTTTGGTTAACCAAAAAAAGTAAAAGTTGAAAAGAGAGCCAAAAAATCAATCATCACAATGGAGAACGGTAATTACAACAGTGCAGAATTCGGTTGGGAATATGGTGCTGGGGCTGGTGGTCAGCCACAAGGTCAGATGCAGATGAATCAGGGAGGACGTGGACAGGGCGGCTACAGTGGACAACAATGGCTGCATTCGAATCAGGGAAATACCTACAATTATCAACAGAGGGCCATGTCGCAGAATGGTAGAAATGGAGGTATGGGAGCAGAATCAAGTCCCTTTTCGAGCTATAACGATGCCATGATGCAGGCATATACGGATTTCGGTGGCAAAGATATGTTGTAAGTCAAAACCGTATATATCGGAGCTTTTTTGAAAGAAAATCTCCTGTAGTTCCATGCAAGGAGAATCTATTAATATGGGCTCCATGGATAGTGGAATGAGCGGTAATGCTATGGCTATGGGCATGGGAGGTGGTAGCAGTACCCGTAATGGTCTGGGAGGTGGCAATCCCCGTAATGGTATGGGAGGCGGCAATGCCCAACGTTCATACGGTGGCTACTCCAATAATGGTAAATATCGGAAAATGTCGTGGAAATAATACTACCAAGTAATTGAGTACTTTTTAGGTTTGGACAATCCTCGCCAGCAATATGGGCAAGGACAAAGTCAAAACCAGGGTTGGTTTTGAAAAAAGTGCTGCTCTTACAATCATTGTATGTAAATTGGACCAAAAATCAAACTTGAAAACTACAAAATTCTTTCAGTCACACTGACCGTTTATACAAACCAATAAATTATGTACGCTAGACATCAAAATATTTTGCATTTGCATTGGAAAACTTATTTGCTATTGACTTACATTGCATTGCGCTTGACATTTGGGGTCAAATGCAGCCCATTAACTTCTGTTGACCTATTCCTTTATGGTATCTCATTTTCCTGTGTTGCGACCTCTGTCATCAGGGATATATGTAGATCTTTAGGGGGTGGGTGAGGAGGAGGGTGGTTAGGGCGGAGAGGCATAAATTACCCGAAAATGCACTGTATTTGTATGTATAAATTATGATGATACTATTAGTTAGCATGTCATTTGTGAGCTGAGACCTATAAATTAGACACAGGCAACAACTGCAACTGCAGCGCTTCTCGTTCGGCCCGTGGCATCCGAAGTGCCTCTTTTTTGGTTGTTTCCTTCGTTCTTGTCTTTCCTATTCCTATTTTGTGTTGTTTTTTTTTTTATTAATAAATTTACATATAGTTTTTGTCTTGAGGAGCGAAGCGTGTGCGTGTGTAATGATCTGTCGCTGTGGATCATGGCAGCGGATTAATGGTAAACCGAACACATTTTTCATCGAACGTTCGAACATTCTTGTCTTACATTTTCCGGCGTTCCTTTGCGTTTTTTTAGTGAGTGAATTTTTGTTAAATTTATGTCAAAGTTTTCTTTTTCCTCCCTGTTTTGTTGTTTTTTTTTTTTTATTTAGAAAGGGAAGTTCACTCAACTTTAGTTATGCTCTATATATTCGTTTTTGGTTTCGTCGGGGTCTCCATTTGCTTCCGCAAAAAACGTGGCCAATTGTTTAGTTGTAAAATTCTAGTCACGTCTTGGGGGCATTCTATAGAGTCGCCGACCGACACACGCTCTTTTTTCATGAGGTTTTTTTTTTTTGGTAGGTTGAAAGGGTTACAAATAAATTAAAACAAATGTGAATTTAACATAAGCATTTCTCCAGCTGGCTTGGTTTTTACACCTATTTTTTTGTTGTCTTTTATCAAAAAAAATTACATTTCATCATGGGGTAGTCTGGACAAGTTGAATGGTTTGTCTTAACTTCATTTGGTTGAGGCTAAAAAATTCTCATTTCTCTAGTCTTTTACTCTAAGGGGTATCTAGTTACTAAAATTATAATAAATAAAATTCAAAAATATAACAATGCGATCAAAAAGGCTTTCTTGGACAGTGAAAGATAAAAAGTACATCATTTATTTCCAATCGGTACAGAGTTCAGAGTAATAGGAAATATTGAATTTTTTGTAAACAAATTTTAGTACTATAATGCATTTTCTTAACTTTTTCCTACTTATAGGTTAAAAAACATGGTAATATCGAAAAGTCGAGTTGGATCGTACGCGATTGAGTGGTTCTCATGGAGAGGTTTTTATTGTTGTAGGTAGTTGGCCTCTCACGTCGAGTGCACGTAGTGTTGTTGCTTTGTTTTTGTTGTCGTCTTGGTGTTATTTTAATTTGTGTTTTTATTTCAATTCGAATTTGTTTTCTATGCACTTATTTAATTTTATTTGTTGTTGTTATTGTTGTTTTTTACATTGTTGTTTCTTATATTTATTATGTGTTTTTCTTTAAGCTGTTGCCTTTTAATGTGACGGCCACATTTACGTAAAAATGTAATTTTAATTTATTTTCTAGTTCGCCTTTTGTGGGGCTCTTTATCGGCACTCATCGGAGAAGGTAGACACGCTGGTTTTTGAAGGGGTTAAGAAGCGATAAGCACGCACCATTTTTTTTAGTTAGTTTTTGAATTCAAATTGAGTTTTTATTTGTGGTCGTTGCTCGACATTATGAGAGAATTCAGAGAGAGGAGGGGGATTTCAGGTACAATTTTAGTTTTAGTTGCTTTTAATGTTTGTTTGCTCTTAATTTTTAGTGCTCTGTAATGGCTGGGTTTATACCCCGAGTATCTGTACTTTATTTTCGGGAATGGATATTCTTTACTTTATATTGTTTTGTATTTTTTGGTAATTTAACCAACTTTATTTAGCTCTGATTTCTGCTATAAAAATCAACACTTTGGTTAGCAATAACAAACAACAACAAGCCAACATACCTGTGAAAAAAAAACAAAAACCATCTGCCTACACTAGTGTTGAAAGGGGCGTGGCGAACACACATGCGTTTTTTCGTTATTTGACGTTTTTGTTAAAAACCACAAAAATCAATTGACAGTCCGAAGGCCCCGAGGAAGACAAAATAGTGGGAGGAATAGAAGGATGAAGATGGAAAAAAAATGAATTTGGGGAGTGGATCGTTTCAATTAGTGTGCAACACTTTTTAGTGAATTTTCTATTAAACGTAATTCGAATCATAAACCATTCCAAATGTCATTGAAACCGCAATAAAATTGAAAATATTTCGTGATGTATGTATGTTCGTATATTCATTTGATTTCTGTTGCAAGTTGACAACTCTATTTGCCCCGCTGCCCACCCGTTGAGTTAGAGGCATTTATTATGCGCCATGCTGAAGGAGGTAGGCGGGTCAGTTCTAGCTGTAACCTTAACCCCTAACCTAGATCACAGCGGGTGGTTGCAGCGGTTCAATGTGGAGTGGTGTTAGTTTTAAGTTGCCATTAACACGCCATTGTTTGGGGAGAATGAAAAAAAGGGAGATAGGAAGTGATAGTGTCCCTTCCAATCCATTTTCTGACGGATGATTAATTAGATCCAAAGTCCAGCCAAGGGGATAGAAACGCCGATCTAATGAAAACACTTTTCCATTTTCATTCTCTTACTTTCATTTGCAGATCATCTGCTCTCAAGTCTTTCTCTTTGTAAGTACTTAATTTGGAAAAAAAAAAAAACAATTAACCAAACAATAAAAATACAGTAGCTTTTTGTTTCTAGCCGAATTTACTTTTTTAAATAATTAAACACCAAGAGAAAGGAGATTATTATACAGAAATAGACCCAGTAAAAAAGAGATAGAGATAAAGAGAAATTAACATTTACTACATTTCTAACTTTTTATGGAAAGCCAAAGGAAAGAAACTGCCAAGGCCAAAAAATTGAAAGCCTAACAAAATCACTTAACCCATTCTCTATTTCGTTGAGAGGTACTATCCAGGACTCCAATTTGCTAGTGTTGTTTGTTTAGTTTGAGGAAATTTCCATTGCATTCGCATTTCAACCGTAAAGTTTCAATCTAATTTACCAAGCCCTCACATGAAACTAGTCTTATTGAAAATGACAGGGCACTCGAGTATGGTTTGAAAAGCGAATAGTCTACATATCTGTGATATCCATAAAATACATTTCGGACACGCGAATCCAGTGAAAATAATCAAGAAATAGTTGCCATCATTCAATGGACAGGCAGCTGGACAATCAGACAGAGAGATAAGGAGGGGTTTTTATTTCTATTTTCATTGTTTTTCTACACAGAAAAAGGAAAAAAATAAAGGGAGCAACAAACGGGCAACAATTGCGCTAATTTCGAATTCAATTTTTAATCTCAACCAAACGAAACAATTTCCACCCACATGAGCCGATCCTGGCATCCCTTACTTATGAACGGGTGCGGGTCAACGCTGACCGATGGTCATCAGCCCCCTGGTCCGGTATTTCTTCCAATTTACCCTCTCCCTTCGAATTGCACATTCAGACAAAGACAAACGAAATATCAAAATTAACGAACGATTTTTGGCGATTTAATGCTCAAAAACCAACACAGAAATCCAAGATGAAATGCGACGCCAAATCGACAAAATTAAATTCCAAAGGCACATGAGAGGAAAAGACAGGACAACGGGGAGATGTAGACGGGATGTGAAGAAATAGTCGTAAGCGGATTTGGTACGCCCACAACAATTTGTAATGGACAATGGACACAGCCAGTCCCAGTCCCCTTCGAATGCGTGTGCCCAGCAGCCCGATGTCCGATTTCGGAGGCTATATTAGCACCTAGAGCACTGAAAACACTGAAACAGCAGGCGGTCATCGAAGGGTTCAGATTCGGATTCAGTGATTCACTTTCGGTTCGACACGCGCCACACACTCGATTCTCGATTTTCGATTCTTAGTTCTGTTTTTTTTTTTGTTCTTTTCTCTCTCTCTTATTTTTTTTTTGCTTTGTTTGCCACTTTTATTTGATGGCAGCCTAGCCCAGTCCTGGCCAGGTGTTGGCCCTCTATTTGTGGCACGAGGTGGTTGATGACTGCTGAGGAGGAGACGCTCTCCCTGTAACGTTTATTTGTTCAATATCTTATTGTTTCGCCTTTTCGGTTGATTGTGAATGGTTTAATTGTTTTTGATTGAGTTTTAGTTTCGACTTCCCCTACTACTATCCATTGTTTTGCCTCGTCCTAGATGTGTTGACGTCTTTATTGATCAATCATTGGGCCCGAACAAAGATGAAACAGTTTGTGCAGTTTTTGGGATACCGGTTTTCATATATATTTTCTTAGGCCGCTTCAAGTCTCGAATTTTAGATTCGTATAAAAACGAAGCCATTAATTGCATTCAATTAAAATCAAACAGCGCCAAGCTCAAACTAAAATGGAAAGAGTTCAGTCAACTTTAGAAATAGACACCCATTCTGTTTGTAGTTTAAGCCATAATAAAAAGCAGAACTGAAAACCATCACCGAGTGAAAGAAACGTAGCCCCGGCAAAGGCAAAGGAAAAGGCAAAAGCAAAATCAAATCATCAAATAGTCGGTAATAGTTTCGGGTTGTAAAACTCACACGAACAATAAGTTAATCAATCTCTTCAAAATTTTAATTACAAAGTAACAACTTCCTTTAGCAATTTCAAAGCGCGATGAACTCCCCTTAGAAGAGGGGAGAAAGAAGGGTCGTTGAGGTGGAAAAAAGAGTTAGGCATATATACATATATGTATGTATGTATATACTAGAGTAATGAAAACTCTTTAGGAGGAAAAGCATTTACATAAAAAACGCAGCCGCAACTGACTGACTAACTTAAGGTGCCGGCCAAAACACATATTTTATGTAATTTGTCTTTGTTTTCGTGTAATAAAATGAAAATAAAAATTGTAAGACTGAAAGAAGCAGAAGAAATGGTGGCGGGGCGACTGACTGGGAAGGAAAAGGAAGACTAACCCGTAAGCCGTTGGCAATGAATGGTAAATGTGAATGCAAGTGCGAGTACGAGTGTTTCACCCTCACCCCCATGATCAGCAAAGTGAAAAATGAAATGCCAACGAACGAGTTGAAAATTTATTTGAATTTTATTCCCGTCTTTCAACTTATGCGCAGGCGTCACAGCCCTGAACAATGGGCAACGGCGAACCCAAAACCTAAACCCTTTGCGCGCAGATGCTCAGACATATCTTAAAAGAGCCCCGGAGGCGATCTTAGTCCAGTAGTTTCTCTCTCGAGCAGGTGACAGTCGCTGGTCACCATCGCCACCACCACCACCACCGTCATCATCACCATGATCATGAAAAGGAAATCGATTAGTCGAAAACAGAATACTGAAAAGGTGCAAAGAACATCCTGTGAGTGTGTGTGTTTGTTTATATGTAACTGCAGTCTTTTGCCTTAAGCCATTTGTAGACAAGTTTATTAACTTCACCTCCCCCTTCTCCCAATAATCCTAAAATATTTATGAATACAAAACCGCCCCATGTCGCTGGTGGCATATTCTTGGTCAAAGTTTTTGGTTTGAAAGTCAACTTTTTGGCTTTTGTCAACAGTCAAGCTCACTCCACATTCCCCACTAAATCCCCAGCTCTCAAGGTGCGGTCGCAACCCTTTTTGACGGCGGCGAAAAACTCCCTGGAGGCCTTCGCTTGTACGTGAGCTTGAAGAATTTTGTGGCCAGAATTTTGATGGGGTTTCTTTGGCGGGGAGTCGCGACGCCAAAAGAAAACGGATTCTGCCACAAAATCTGCGTAAACTTGCTTCTTGCGGCTGCTTTTGCCGCGGTGGGTTCATTTTCCCGGAGTTTACTTTATATCTTATTTGCTTATGAAATAAGATATTCCACCCATCCACCATTCACCCACCCATTCCGGGACCGCCCCCAACGATTTATGCTTAGCTATTTGCCGGTGGAGTTTTCAGTATATAATCTTTACATACATAAGTTTGTCTAGATAGATATTTTTTGTTTTTATAGTCTGTTTATGAGATTGCCTGACATTTTTATGCATTTTTTTTTACCATTCAGCGAAAAAGGGTTTGCCCTGGCGAAATGGCAATCGTCATCAGGTACCAGCCAAAGTCCTTTTTTGTGCGTCTTTTCCCAATTGAATTGGATGAGGTTATTGATTGAGTTTCGTGATATGTGCTTGTTTCTCGAAACTGCGTCTTTAGTTTGAACTGGCTAAAAAATGCTTGGTGTATATACATATCTATAAATATAACGAAAGGGATATGTGCTAACTTAAGAAAACTAACTTTTAACATTTGAATCATAAACCATTTGAAGTTAAGCTAATCTAAAATTTCAATATTAAACTTATTTCAATTGATTTCTTTAATAATCCTCAATTGATTTATTCACAAGCATATTCCATCTTGGTCAAATTTTTTTCAAATATTTATATTTAGACTCTCAATTTACTTTAACTGCTATTTTTAGGGGAGGTAAAAACAGAATCATATTTGGAAAAACCATAAAATCACTTAACCTAAAAGCTTTTACCGTTGCCAAAAGTTTTCTAAATGTGCATAAATCGAACAATTTATAATTCATATGGAATCATTTTTTCAGAATTTTTTTTTTCATACTATTTGGCCAAAAACCTTCAAATGAATTTCAATTCAATATTTCTTCACTGGCAGCGAATACACTGCTTACGGGTGAGAGGATGTCGAGTAACATGGAGAAGGGGGCTGGGTGGGCTTCGGGTGTCACGTACTTGCCGTATTATGGCAAATAAATGTGTGCTCAAGGATAAATTCGACTGGCTGCCATTTGTGTGGGGATTATTGCGAAAAGTTTAAAAATTGATTTTCATCTGCTGCAGCACAAAAAGGATTTTCATCTGCTGCTGGTCCTGCTTCTGCTGCTGAGTTTGGCGATTTCAATTGGAATTGATTTTTCTTCTACGTAAACATAAATAAAATATGAACACAACCAACAACTGAGTGAGGAGAAAATAGAGTCCCGTTCCCCGTTCCTGTTGGCGCTTGTTTGTTGAGAAAATATTTGCAGAGAGTCAAGGTGCCTGCTCTTGTCCCAGGGATTCATCAGCATTCGAGTGGTTGTGGTAGACAGTGGTGGGAGTTGGTCAAATAAAGCCGTTAGTAAGTATTTCATAAGTCGCTGCTGGATGGCTGGGCAGATAAGCAAGCAATAAGCCTTCAACTGATGGACAGCCCCATGATCCGAGTTCTTCTTCCTTTCGCCGAGCCAAACGAAACGAAATTCATTGGCACACGTACACCTAATACAAACAAGGACATGAGCTCGGTTCGTGACTGAAAAAAGTTTTTCCTCTCTACATACACACACACATACACATGCACACACACACTCAGATACACCGGAAAGATAGATTCCAGCAATGCTACCAACTCCAACTACATCTCCGGCTCCCGCATTCAAGTCGCAAGTCCAACTCTGGACTTCCTTTCGAGTATTTTTCGTATTTTATTTCCATCATTTTTATTTTTATTTCTGCGCTATACCTTCTACCTCCATCCCCCATCTAGCCTTCTGAGGACTTTCTGTGGACGAGAGCAAATGTCCGAAATGTTGCCAGATAAAAATTTGTTATTTATGGCTTAAGGTTTAAAAAATATATACATATATGTATGTGTATATGTATATGTAAGAAACGAAATGAAAGAGCACAAAAAGTTTCTGCTAAATAAAAAGTAAGTAATGAATGAGTTCTTTAAATAAAGGAGAAATTTAAAATTAGAAACACATGGCATATGATCTTTGCTTTGGTGGCAGGGTGTTTGTGGGGGGTCGAGACCTTAGCATTTATTTAGTTATGCTAGATAACAAAGTTTTCTAAAGAGTATCAAAAGTTAATAGTTATATCATTTCTTGACACTAAATTTATGAAGCTAATAGCCTTTTTTGGGATTTTATCAATTGATTCATCAGACCTTAAGAAATGTCCGATTGGACATTTAACATTTTTTATTACACTCATTTTATTTTTAATTTTCAATGACTTTGTTTTTGTTGTTAGTTTTTATTATATTGTTAAATTTTTCTTTTCATTGTTGCTGGCCCTCTATGTTGGTGTGTGTGTGTGTGTGTGTGTGAGTGTGTGTTTCGAAACCGACTATAAAATGCTTTCTTATAATTGCTTTTCGATTGCACTATTGAAAAATTCTTCAGCTCTTTTTTCAAGTTTTATTATAATTGAAATTCCCGAGCATCGATTAATGCCAAACGAAAATAATTCAAATAAATTAAAATGCAATTAAATAAATCGAGCACTGGCGACTGGCAGACGAATTGCGACGATGAAACGAAATAAAAACGAATCGTATCGAAACGAATCACATCGCATCGGATTGAATTCGATGCAAAAGGGTGAAAAATCGGCAAAAATTGTAAATGTGCAATATTTTTTATGTGCTGATTAAAAAAACACATTCCTTGGATATTGGCCAAAATATGCACATATAGTGCAGCAGCAGCCGCCGTTGTTGTTGCTTCTGCTGCTGCCGCAGGCGACGTCGTCGTCGATCGAAGGCATTTTCATTTGCATTTTACAATGAATTTTTCATCGATTCAGATTGATTGCTTCGACAGTTTGTTTCTGGTTTCATTTTGTATTATTTTTAATTGTAATTTTCTTTGAAACATCAATGTATGCAGTGCAGTAGCAGGAGGAAGCTGCGGACAAGAGGCAGGAAGGGTCAGGATGTGGTCGACGGGCAACGGCAATTAAGAGATTAAACCAGAATACCAAAGAAAAAACTTCACATCGGCTGAAGTGTCAATACTCTATTAATAAAAAATGTATAGTTTAAGTTGACACTAATAAATTTTCACACTCTTCCATTAGTATCACAATAAATATGTATTCTTTTCAATTCGAAAAACATTGAACGCCTTGATTACAAGCCTCTTACGAAAATAATCTTACCCAATCAGAAAGAGTATTAAAATATATGTAATTATTTCCATGCGTGCGAAGACGAAAAAAATTGCTCAGCGTCTGTCAGCAAATGAAAAGAGAGATGTGGAATCGATGCCTTCCTTTCCAATGACAAAAGGCATTCCTTTCAATGATTTTTACAGACAAAATTCAGTGACCATAAATCACTTTAAAGTGCGAATAAAAAAAAATTCTCACTTTCACATTTAGTGCAAAGTTTCGTTTTTTTGTTTTGCTCATCCTTAAAGAAATGTTGGATAGCCCTGCCTCTTCGATTGTCTGACTGTCACTCTGTCTCCCTTTCCGTCTCTGTCTCCATGTCTGTCTTTGACTAGCACATCCTCCCCATTTAGTCACGGCCTCTAGATTTGTTGTGAAATTTTATTTATATCTTTTAATCTTAAATGCCAAATAGCAATTATATACCAATTATTTTGAGTTCGATTTTATTTACTTTGTCATTGTTTAAATGCAAAACATCTTGATTCGAAATTGTTTGTGAACGTTCAACGTTGACATTTTTGGCAATGTGTTATTTCTAGAAGGTTTTTTACAAAAAAATATATAAATATTAGTCGAATTCGTCAGGACACACTTTTTTGGATTATCCAGGAGCAGGACTATCGATCTGCATTCAAGGATTTGCAATATTCTTTAATAAATATTGAATTTTTCTAAGGGGGTTGCTCAGAAACATGGCCAAACATCGCAAAAACCCACAAAAATGTTCTTATAACTCAGTCATTTGAAGGACGAACAGGACGTCCTTTTGTCAGATTGTAGGTCTTAATGATCCGCTTCGAGTGACACTAACAGATCCTGTAAAGTCCTTCAGGAAATTCATGTATGTATTTTTCATTCATTTATTTCAGTTTACGTTTTAAAAATTGACTGTGGATTATATAGTTAATTTATACAATAAAACAATTGATTCGTTTGTTCAAATGTTTTTGTTTAGGTATATGAAATTTTTTTAGTTTCAGAATATATTGCTTCTTTTGATTTCAAAATTGGGCTTTCATCTTGGCTTTACTTTCTAAATCGATTCGAAACACAGTTTCTGCTTTCTTTAGAACTCACATTACATACCATGTGCATATGTAAGTACTTTGAACTTAATTAACGCAAAGAAAATTTATTGCCTTTCTTTTATTATGCGCTCATTATTAAGGTTTATTAAGTTTTTCGTTTTTGATATCGTAGCCCTAGATGTGGGGTTGGGTGGGAAGGGGACAATTAACATAAAAGCATTGCATATGCATGTACGCGAGTATGTTGGATTTTATAAAGAGGCATTTAGTTCAAATATTTACCTAGAGTTAAGCTAAAAGTCTGCGACGTGTTGCCGTTGCCATTGTTGTTACATATGTATATATTTTAATTTGGTTTTTGCCTAAGTTGTTGTTATTGCTGTTGTTGTTGTTGTTGGTTTTGGTACCTAATGCTTTTGTTTTATTTCATTTTAGTTGGCAATAATCAGGGAAGGCGCGTTTTGCATACCAATTAAGCGACATATTAAACTTCTCCTGCCTTCCACCCCGATCCACCATAATAATTCTAACACACGCATTCAGCAGTCCGTCAAACACGTTCACATTAGCCCAATTTCGTGCGGGCAGCAAATATGTATGAATGTAAAATAAAAAATAAAATGGAAATGAAATGTGGGTACAAACTATCACACAAGACCATCCACAACTAACTGGGCCGATTAGCTACTCGAATTCGCGCACACGTCCCAGCCATAAAAAGGCGTTAGCTGGTTATTTTCGTTATATGTATGTATATGTTTTTGTTGTGTCCTAATCTCCTATCAAAATTTTTACGAAAATTTCAATGAATTAATCG
Source organism: Drosophila willistoni (assembly GCF_018902025.1). Taxonomy (NCBI): domain Eukaryota; kingdom Metazoa; phylum Arthropoda; class Insecta; order Diptera; family Drosophilidae; genus Drosophila; species Drosophila willistoni. The sequence continues at coordinate 23,880,844 of NW_025814050.1, read as the reverse complement.
TTGAACTTATCTAAAACGAAATATCGTGTGAAAAAGTTGACAAAACACTGAACAGTGAGCTTCCCACCGGGCGTACTACATACTTGGAAGTACTTTGACTTTCTTTTAACGAAATTGAAACGCAAAACAACGACGGCAATGTGCAATTTCCGCTTTCAAAAGAGATCTCTTGCCTTTGATCACCTTCCCATTGGTCATGGACTATAAAACCCACAACACGGAGGAAAACGTTAAAAATATTGGCCTTTGTCGAGGTTCCAAAATGAAGTGCGAAGGCTTCTGAAGAGACCAAGAGGGCTGCATTATTACAAAGCAACAAACAAGCAGTATATGAGAAATTCATAAAAATTAAGATTTCCTTTAGAAGAAGAATTGCAAGTTTAAGTCACTTGAAAAATGAATCGCCTCAGACACGTTAAATCATAGATAAATACGAAAGGGAGAATAGGACATATCCATATATGCAACCCTGGTCTCAGAGCTATTAACATATTGATAAGTCATAACTAGTTGTAAACTAAGGTTAAAGCTATCATAAATTATACACGTCGAGTCAAGTAACAAAACCCATTTTTTTTCTTTCCCTAAAAGACGTGAGTTCATCATCGTCATATTCATTATCATCATCGGTTTTACACCTAAGCACAGTGTGTATGTCTTTACAGGTCGTCAGCGGTCTGTGGTTGCTGCCGAGGAAGGTGAATCGAATGGCTTAGTTGCGAAAGGCAATTAACCGATTTTTAAATATATTTGAGCTGGTCACTTTATGACTTAAGTACGACTTTTGTTAGCCAGACAGATCCTTTTCACTCGAGAGCGTTTTAAATTTACCTCATGCCGATTGTGGAACGTTGCTGATTTGGAACTAATCTATGAATTGCAGTTGCCCCAACTTACATCTGTCGCTTTAAGAACATGCTACATGCATTTATGACTTGCGGGTTGAACAGAACAAAACGCAACAATAAAGGTAAAAAAATAGTAATATTTAAAAGCAATTGCATGTCTTTGAGTAGTAAGCAACTAACCCTACGACTAAATGTGACACTGAGCGAAAAGCTGTTAACAAAGTATATAACCTTAACCGAAAATTATGATACGACAAATATTTCTTATTTCCAGTGCACCCTTATATCGAAAGTAAACTTCCTTTTACTTATCTCATGTATGTAGGTCAGCAAACTTAATGACACAAAGACTAAGAAGGAAAGAAAGTTAAACCTAAAAAGTATGATTGCTTTTTAAATTCTCACAACTTTTCCATTCACTTTATATTCAATCGATCAATAAATCGGTTAACAAACGCTTATTAGATATTAAAATTATTACACCAGACAATCTAGGCAATTATGCATTTTCAACTCATTGAATTCAATTCGAAATGTAACCGATTGCAATTGTCCGAGCTCCTATCGCCCCGCCAGCCTCTCCGTCCTAGCTAGCCAAGAATTGTCATAACTCTTGTTGCTGGCTTATAACTCACAGCTAAACAGATGAAAAGGGGATCGAGAGCGGTCTGAGAAGGGGATACAGGTACGGTGTCAAGGTGTTTGTGTGTCCCACATGACTGTCGTGTTGTGTTTTGCCAATTTATTGGCCAGAGTTTACTCTCCACACACACACAGAGACACAACTACTCAGAGAAGTTGCCTCCATCGGATCGATCGATGTTCGATAAAACTTGTTGTTTTTGTTGCTGTTGTTATTCTTGTTGCAGCAAACGAAATGCGACAAGTTATGAATATAAAATATGCATAAATATGCAACGTGAATGTGCAGCCACGAATAAAGCATGTCAGAGTAATAACAGAATATAATAAAGTAAATTATTAAACAAATGCAAAAAAAAAAAAAAGAAAACAAAAAAAAAGATATAAAATGTACAAATGTAAATTCTATCCTCCTCAAATTGTCCTCCGCCCCGTCTTCTTCTCCATCCATTGCCCTGCATGGGGGCACTATCAGCGATCAAAGACTAGAAGTAAACGCTGTAAAAAGCTCCCGAGTCTCCAAAGCAAACGTAGGCAAACGTTTTGTCGTTGCACATCCGAGATACGAAACGATTCCATAGTCCCCGATCCACAAGTCCAATTCGATCTACTGAGCTAGCTGTAGATCGACTAACTGGCTAACAGGCTAACAGGCAGAGTGGCTGACTGGCTGACTAGCCTTGCTCTCTTGCCGCTGCAGTTCGATCGTGGCTTAATTTGTTTGTTCTACAAATCGTCGATGTAAGCTTTACGATAGGCCCAGTCTTCATTTAGCTAAACCACCTCTCCTTTTCTATCTTTCTGGGCGTGTGTGCGTGTAGGTCTTCATTTATGGTTTATGAGTTCTCATCTGCCTTCTACTTGAATGGTCAGTATATAAGGTGTCTATTTTCAAAATTAAAGAAATAAATATATCTTTTGGATAAATGAAGCAAACTTTGTAGAATAGTTTTAGCTATAAAGATAAAGTGCAAATATATATATTGATTTTCAGATGTATCTCATCTTAAAAACAAGCTCATCTCCAGCTGTGTTCTTTTCGTTTCGATTTCCTCCCGAGCCCCAAATGAAGTTCCTACTTATTGATACAATTGTGTATGTGTATATTTAATATATGTATGGCGCATTTTTTAATTTCAATGTGGAATTCCATTGATGAATTTAAGTCTTGATTCTCGTCTTGTTAGGTTTTTTGTGTGCTGCCTTTGGAAATTGTTTTGCTGGCGCCTACTTATTATCGACTGGCTTGGAAAGTTGATTTGGACTCTTCTTTCTTTTTGCTTCAATTTTTGTTTGTTTTTATTCTGCTTTAGTTGCAGTTCGTGCCTGAATTCCGGAGCCAAATTGATGGCGCCAAAATTCAAGAAGCCCGACCTAACCGAGCCATACCCCCGATACCGATATCAAGGTAAAGGAGTGGAGCCAGGCATTTGTCCCATAAATGTCATTGAGTCTGAGTTTTTCACGTCGGCGGCAACTTAAGTTATTCTACGCACAATCTGGCGCGGCTATAATATGAATTTTGAATAAATTTAATGAAAAATTGTTTGCAAAAATAACAGGTCGAGCGACCAAGAAAATTCTTTAATCGGTCACTGGGTTCCCTAGGAAAATCGGCGAATATGTTGATAGAAGTTCTTAGTTTTTTATTTGTAACTGCTGATCTTACAGCAATGCATTAATCAAAATTATGTCAAAATAATCACGCCTCCAGCCAAGGGGCGCCACAATCAGCCAGAGACCAGTGATAAATGAGTCGCCTCCAGGGTGCACTCGAAACCCTTGCACAGGCGACGATTTGGGTTTTTGAGATTTCGTTTTTGAATTGAAACAAACTTAATTACATGTGCAAACTCTTCGCCTGTCAGCACGATAGGGAATTCCAACTGAACCGTACAAAAACTGAGAAGTTAACGTCATTTGAATGTCATCATTAATGCGCCTTTACGGCTTGTCCTGTCTGACCCCTTCCAACTTTAAAGCGATACAGATCCGATTTCTCCGATTGCAACTCTGATCATTAATTATTTTATTACGGAAATCAAAATGTCAGTTGCTTTTCAACATTTGTGTTTGCTTTTGCTGTTTCTGTATTTCCATTATCCACTACCCCCTTTTCCCACTCCTTCCTCTCGACTTGCATGTGTTTACATAATGTGGAAAATTAATGATGAATTTGTTAGCTAAGTGACACGGCGGCAATCGGCAAAAAAAAAAAAAAAAATTAACGAAAAATGCTCATAAATGAAAAATGGTTTTCTATTATTTTTTAGACAAGCATTGTTCCGTTCGTTGTAAATTACGTTGAGCATTTTCCAGCGTTCTAGTCGAACCTAAACAGTTCTTAAAAAATTGAAACTCCTTTTCAAATGAAAACATTTTCTGTGTACATAACTTTCAAAAATAAGTTAACGAAAGTTAGAAATGTTGATATTCTTCTGGCACTTCTCTTAACACTTATCTCGAAAGCGGGAAGGGTCTGAAATGAAATTTTTGATAATTTAGCATCTTTTGGGACTGTTTCTTCATCTTAATTTGCATAAACTCGTCGCACAAATACGCGCTCCACATTCAACACGCAATCGATACATATACATACATACACCACACACACACACACATACACACAAAGGGATAAATACTGAATGAAACTTACGAACTTAAAGGGGAACACGGGAACCCGGATCAGAGCCAAAGCATGGACGTCGACCAAAACCAGGACCCGGACGATATCTCATGTCGCCGACATTCAATGTGCAGGCATAACAAATGAATTATTGACGTTTTTAAGCAATATTCGCCAATATTCGTTCAGGGCCCCGATATGAAAATTGTCAACGTGGGCTTTCATTTGCTTAATTTAATTTCGCATTTCTCGTTCCTTTTTTCGCTTTTCGTTGGGCATCTCTCATTTGTTTTAACGAGGATGTGGATATGGTGGAGAAGAGCTGCAACATAGCAGCAGACATTCGACATGGCCTGGACCCGGTCGTCTTTCATTTTCGTGACCATTTCATGGCTGGGCGCTGCCTCTGCCTCTGCCTCCGACCGATCGTAAAGCGACTCCAGGTAAAAACAAAAACCAACAAAACCTACCAACAAACAAACAAAAAAAACAGAAAACAAGAAATAAACAAAACACACATCTTTCCCAGCTCATCGTATGTAAATCTCAGACACGATGACGATGATGGCGATGGCAATGGCGATGCTGAGAGACCCAACTCCTCGTTGGAGTTTGGCTCATTAATGAATTTAAATGGTCTCCTTAATAATATTTAACGGCTTCTTTGCCAACGCTTTATGATGACAATATTTTTCATCGCAGTCACAGGAAGACGACACTTATATGGGTTTCTCTCCTTCTTCTTTTTAATGGCTTTGCATCAGCTTTTGACAGCTGACAAGTTCTTTTTTGTCGACGAGGAGGAGGGGGATGAGAGAGGGATGCAGGGAGATTAATAATTCCCTTTCATAAGTTGGGCAATCTGTTTGGGCAAATTTATCTCATAAATTCCATTTGATGTACCACGAAAAACTTATCCAGTTCGACAAATCGATTTTTGATTGAGTTCATTAGAGGCCAGCACTCATGGATATGGGCATGAACATGGACATGGGCTCGGTTATTATCATCATGTGGCAATCTACTTTCCACATATCCTTCCTCCTCCTTTTTCTTCACTTTCAGCTCCGAGCTAATGCCTCCCTGGAGCATTTCTAGAAAGACGAACAAAAAATCATTTTTGTTATTAGCGAAAATCGGTATCGCGTTGAGTGATTTACTTTTACTTTTTGTCTAACTTGGGCTTTGATTTCTCCACTCATGTCTAGATGGCCTGGTCCAGGTCAATCAGATTGGCAGGCAGCAAGGGATGTGGAAATGTTATCATCTTCCGTTCAGGCATGTCTTTTGACTGTTGTAGTTTGGGAAGGGAAAATCCTAATTGGATTTATGTGTAGAAATGGATTATAGCTTCAGTTCTGGCCAAATTGTTGCTGGATTTTTTTGTTGGCTTTAATTGCAGCAGGAAAAGTCCTTTCGCTACGTCCCCCAGCAGTGACCAATCCCAGAAAATAGTTGATAAATTAAAGCTGTAAGAAACAATATGAACTTTTTCATTAACATATTTTTCTTCTACAGTTTTCCAATTAATGTGACCCACTCAAAATATTTATGATATGATATCATCTGACGATTCGGTTCACAGACACACGAGAGACCGAATGTCTGCCACAAACATCATTTCGAAAATATTGAAGAGAACATGGTAGAGAAACAACGAACAAAAATGAATATAAAATGTGTATATAAATATTTTTATCAGTGGTCAAGAAATCAGATATCAGCTTTTGATTCATAGATCTAATTTATGGCTTCCTTTTGTTTTTCTCTCTCCCTCTCTCACTCGCTTGCTCTGTGTGCCCTGACTAGCCAGACCGAACGACACCAAACCACCAGAACCAGAACCAGCATCCATACCACAAAATGCTCATTATGAAAACCCAAAAAATCCAAATACAACAACAAAATCAATAAAAATATATCGTACCACAATTCTTTTGCTCTTGGTGAAGATGAAACGGGAACGGGAACGGCAGCGCATTCCTTATGAACCGCATCATAAATAAGATACGAATCCCAAAGATAATTTCAAATCATTTTGTGTTGATTTTGTTTGGTTTTATTCTATTAACGAGTTATTTAGAATTATGAAGATCTCCCTTATACAGATCTCTCTCGCATCTTTGGTTCGAGGTGCTAAACTGCATCTTCTGGTGCTACGCTGTGGAAATTAAGATTAACCATATGATTAAAATACTTTATACTTGGTATGATTAACCTTATTTCAATAGAACAGAAATCAGGTAAGTATTGGTATTAACTAGTTAATATATCAAACTTTCCTCGATGGCTGCCATTTTAAGTTTTTCATTCCTCGTTTTAGCCTGCCGGCCAACTTTCGTCATATTTGCACAATCTTATGGTCATTGAAAAGGCTTTTGGTGACCTATTCGGTGGATCCCTGGGATCCCGTTTCTGCCATCTGTGCCAGTATTCAAATTAGCATCAAAAGTTGTCTATGATTCTCGTCTCTATGAGATGATGATGCAGGGAGATGCAATCCGAGTGCATCTCATTGATTTGTAATTCTCATGCACAGCATAAATTTAACATGTGAAATCTGATAGCCTCTTCCAAGATCATTTGCACCTCAGATCCAAATACAAACACACTCACACACACACACACACTCAGAAAAAGAGAATGAACGAATGGGCCCAAATGCGTAGGTCGACTTTGACTTTGGCTCAGAGAATTTGCATACTCAGACTAAAGTCTGGTTTTTGGCCAGGTTTTATGCCCGGCCTGGCCCGGACAGGGCGCATTTATGAATCAACGCCAGGCAAGCCATTTCATTCAATAAAACACGAGAACTGAACTGTCTCTCCTTCCTGCCCAGCTCCACGATCGCTTTGAGCAATGTTCAGTGCACGACGACAGGGACAACTCGTTGCTAATTCCAAGCGGAACATAAATATTTCGACACTTTTGCATGCATGCAACAAACATGTGCGAAAATGGCATAAAAATATGGCAGCTCCAACAGCTTCAGCACTAGCAGCTACAGCTCCAGCTCCGGTCGCGATTTGTGGCTGATGGCCATTTAGTGCTGCCGCACCTCCTCTCCTCTCGTTCCATCTCGTTGGCTAAAACCTACAGCGTTGCCGCAGAGTGTCGATTCGTTTGTTTGTATTTGTCGTCTGGATACACTCATAATTCATGCAACAAATAAATGTTGATGTTGATACATACACACAATTCGCAGAGTGTTTGGAGGTTCTACCTACGCTTTGGTCATACCAATGGCCGGATGCAGCTCGAACTGACATGAGAATTTGCATAGTAAGTTAAAATTTCCATCCATAAATTCAATGGAAATTCAAAAAGTAAAATAAAAGTTAATCAAAATAATGACTATAAAAGAGTAAGCACTAAAAAAGATTCTTTGACCTAGAAGGAACTGCTGGGGCGAACCGTTTTTAATTAATGATGAATGTTTCCAACCTGCGAGGTATTGAAAACCCTCTACCCACATCAAATATACTTGAAGACTCTCGAAAACAAATGAGAAACCGGTAGCCAAGTGGGCCCAAGAGGCAGTAGCCACAACTGGAAGCGACGGCGACGACATGCGCAACAAATGTAATAAGCGATTAAAACATCTTTAAGCTGGCGATTATCACAGCGGGCAGCACGGTGCTCGACGGCGTCTGTCTGCTCCAATGCGATGGGTGCCCGCTGGGGACAGGGACAGCGATGCGCCAGCGCCAGAGACTTGAGTCAATTCTTATTATATAAGTATACATATTTTGATTTTGGGGCGGTGTTACACGATTCAAATCCGGCGCTTCTGGGCATCTTTACACCTTCCACTTTTTCTCAGCGGGAGGTGATCAGACGCACTTCCCTTGATTCTCCATTTGCCCTCCATATCCGATAATTTCATAATTCATTTGGAGATTGCCCAGACCGATGGCGAAAGGTTAATATAAATCTCTTTTATATTATTTTGATAGGCCAGCTAATTGCTGTAAATATTATTTCTGTGGCCACTTAATGTTCGTGTTTTATATAAATCCATTTGCCGGAACGGAACCCGATTGTTTATTATGGATACCAATTTGTAGAATTTGTTTATTTGATAAACAATTAGAATTATTATGAGCAGCATATTTATTGCTTGATGAAACTTATAGATAGACTCCAAAAGACTTTTGTTTCCCTAAATTAATGACCCTTGTTGTGTGTGTGTGTGTGTGTGTGTGTGTGTGTGTTTGTGTGGTGTGGTGAGATGAGATGAGGAGGGGAATTGCCGATTTCCAATTAAAACAAAAGCAACAGACAAAAGAGAATCGTTCAACCGAAACGCAGAACCACTTAAATGCTGATTCCTCCGACTCCGACCGCTTATTATTATCAATCAAGGTCCACGATCCAAAAGCTCGACCAGAAATTGCAGGTGGCAAGCTGTACCTGAAATTATTCCCCCACTTTCCAACCTTTCCTCATCATCATCTCCATCTTCTTTCCTCCTCCTGCTCTGTTTAAATCCACGCAAAATCTTTTGTGTGATCTTTTTTTTGTTCCCATAATTTAAATGTCAAGTTTTGTCTATATTAAAAATTGTTGTGAAGCAACTTGCCTCCATTTGCTTACCTTTGTCTTTCTCCCGCTCTCTGGTCTGATGGACGATCTGGACAGACAGTCTGACACTTGTCTTAGACCATGGCAAATTTTGGTGTTTGGCATATGAAATGAAAATTGGACCTATTTCCTTTTGACAGAGATTTGGTCCTGGGATAAATTATAAATATTTAGTTGACTGCAAAATTTTAGGTAGATTCAACAAGAGTTCAGAATTAAACTAAATTTAGATAGCTTAGTTTTAGCTTTTCAAATGCAAAGCTTAAAATATTGGATCGATTTGTAAACTACGTGAACGATATACATACGGGTTATATAACGGTAGCATTTTGAAATGTATCGTTGCACACGTATTAATGTCAGTTACTAGAGTTTAATTTCCTTCGACTTTTGACATTTGGCTCTTTCTTTTAGCCATTCGGTCCCACACAAAGTCTCGAGAAGAAGTCGTCGTTTCGGTTATTACTGATATTCGCGCGAGAAACCATTGTAATTTTCATGTTTCTGTAACTGCTCCGTGAGTTCGAGATGATCATCAAAGTGACTGGGAGAGAGACAGAGACGAGAGATCCGCTTCGGCATGACAGACACGAAATGTGCGCGATGATAATGACAAATCAAACGATGACACACAAAACGTCGACGATCGTGTTGGAAAATTGGCTAAAAAGAGAAAAAACACAACGAAAACGAATCGAACGGATGGGGCAAGAGCGCTGGAGCGGTATGAAGCGGATGAGCAGATGATTGGCCATTTGGATGGATGGATGGATGAATGCCTGGATGTTTTGCCCATAGCCGAGAGAGTCAAGTCAAAGTCATGACGTCGACCATCATGGCGATGGCCATCAACTTTGGCGTTGGCGTTGGCGTTGGCATTGCCTTTGACGACGATGACTTCTCGCTCCAAAATGAAGGCATTTCCTACTTGATAAGGAAGTGCAACATTTGCCATATGGAAAGAGGGCATACCAAATAATTATTTATAATTTGTATACATAAAACCAACATGGAATGCAAAGAAAACGGACGGCCTGACGTCAGCTCCAATCCAACTCTGAAACTCTAAAGGAACAACTGCTGTTGCTTCTCGCAAAAGCCTGGGAACCATACTCATATCACCTTTGCCTCATCTACAACAAGAAAACATTCCATTTTGCGACAGTTTTCCCAACCGAGAGGAGAACCAACGAGACCAAAAACAAGAACGAGGATCAGGGCTCACGCTTAACGATATTCAAAATTCATTACAATTGATATTGTTTCGGATGCATAAATACAAAACAAATGGCCATGCCCATTCTCCAGTCCTCAATACCGAATATCCAATCCGCAATCCACAATCCCCAATCCCCTATGCCCAATACCCAATGCCAGTTGTCGCGACGAGGACCAACAATCACCTTGGCTCCTTCCAGACGCTATGCCATGCTGGGGCGACGGTGGCGGCGGCCATATCAGCGCTGAAGCATCAGCCAGGCTATACAAGAAATAACAATCTTACTAATTGGCCGATTTTAGCATAAACAAATGTATTTTAGTTCTAACTAAAAAGCCACAAGCAGCAGGAAGGGAGGCGCAGTGGTAAAACAATCGTTTTGTACTCCTTTTTGAAGATACTTTGCATAAGAGGCGAGGGCGATGGCAATGCTGCTGTCCGCCTTAAGCCTGCCTATATATATACATATATACCACGATGAAGAATGAATAGTATTGATCGTGGGATTGCATTAGATGTCCCAAGGTTTTGTACCCTCAATTCCGTATGAATTTATACACATATTTACATATGTAAAGCACAACGAATTTTTCCGTGATTCCATGTGCAACCAATAATATTTCCGATATAACTATGGATTAATAGTATCTCAATCATTTAACAGTGCCGTTTGCTATGCCACTGTCAACTAGTCACTCTGTCTGACCCAATCAGCTGGGTGACATACGTTTGTTCTTACCTTCATAATGATCTCGGGTCTAGTATTTTCTCTTATAAATATTTATAAAATACACACAATGTAAATGTTGATGCAGTCACAACTTGTGGGGCCAAAAGCAACATGAATTACAAATTCTGAAAGACCGCACAAAAAGCAGCAGCAGCAGCAGCAGCAGCAGCGGCTTTCCGACTTTGGCTCACTGGTCTCCTCATTTGGTAAGCCACCAACTAGGCAGAGTTGGAGCTGGCGCTCGACAGTAGCAACAAGCACACACACACACACATCACTCACTCCCTTATGACGGCTACCGGGCCGGGTATCTCGATTCAAAGGCAACGGCATAAATAAATTGCACGCAGTTTTAATAATTCACCTTGGTTTGGCCAATATGGGCAAAAGTTGCAACAGAGTCATACAAATCACAGTTATGATTATTGCCACGATTAAAAACTGTCGCCCGCGTTGTCATTGTCATCGATGTCGCTGCTGCCGTCATTGTCGTCGTCGATGACCAACAAACGACCACATGTTGCTGGCTGCTTTGTGAGCGCAAGCGATCCGCTGGTGGTGGTCACTGCGCGTGCGGCACTCAATCTCGGAGCCCAATGAGTCTATCGACTTTGTCGGTCTACTGTCAAAGTTGCCATAAATATCATCTTTTTCGTATACTTTTATGTATCTCCAGCTGAGCACTTGCAGTTTTCTACGTAGTTTTGCAATGTTTTTTTGTCGATGCTGTGCCCCAGCGGTGATTAATTAAACCGACTGCAGCTACTTCGGCTTCAGTTTCAGCTACATCGCCGCCGTCGCCGCCGATTCATGATTTATAATGATGAATTTATTTAAGCCTTGACTCATACCTCGATATCGTTTACGTTTACGTCTGTGTCGGTGCCTTTCAATGGGCTTTTTTAGCATTGATTGAGTCCATCAAAGGGGATTCATTTTGGCTTATCATAGGTTACATGTTGACTAGTCTCATTATTTTAAAAAATCTAAATTATTTTTCGATCATTTTCACAATTAATATGGTAAATTGAATTATACTAATTCCAAACTTGACAACATTTTGAAAACATATTTACCGAATTTTATCCATTCTAAAAAGTTATTAACATAATTGATCGTAGTCAAGGGTTTATTTAGAGCTGAGGACATTTTACACTTTTTTGAAATCGATTTCCTTATTTAAACTATATGAAATTATTTTCTAAAATTGTTTAAAGTAGATATATGCAAACGATCAGATGAACTGTTATATAAATTCTATATAAACTGTGGTTAAAACCTTGGTTACAACCGTGACCCAAGATACAATGATTTTTTTTAAATTTTATTTTGTTGTTTTTGTACTTTTTATTAAGATTAAGTGGTTAAAAACCAGCTGGAAGGCAGCAGAAAGGGAAAGAAAAGGTGAGGGAGTAAAGATGGAGTAAAAGCTGAAGGAGGAAGTCTGTCATATTGAATGGGCACGAACAAAGAAACAAAGTATAAAATTTGTTACCGCCTAAATAACAAATTGCACTCCTCCACACACACACACACACACACACACACAAGCAGAGAGAGCTAGAAACAATGATAGATAGATAGAGAAAGAGATAGACACCCACACAGGGTGTCTAAACTTAAACTGACATTTTACATAAAGAGAATTAAACATGGTTACAAACATACATACATAACTTTATATAAGACAAAAGAAGAAGGGAGCTCGGGTGGATGGCCGAGGCTCGTTGTAGTCTTTGAAAAGGCCCCGAAAAAGAGTTAATTTGCATAATTACGTTGGAGTTGGAGGCAATGGCAGCTAAGCGCATGCAAGTGGGACAGAGACAACACCATGGGGTGAGTAGTAGAGCGGGGTGTCGTGGGGCGGCAGATAAAGTGCACGAAACGAAACGAAAAACCCAACAAAAAATGAAGTCGCTTTATCATTTTTAGCTGGCGGCTCTGTTTGGGCAAAGTGTGGAAAATAAATGTATGAAAATTTGCATACGAATTTCGAATTTGAAATGGCTGCCTCTAAGCCCCCAACCATCCTACCCAGCAAGGCCTGCCACATCCTTCCCCTTTGCCACCACGCCTCCTTTTACACCCATTGCTCCCACTTATGGCGTTAGCTTCGAGTTTCACTTGGCCTCTTGAAGTTCGTACATAAGTGTTAAGCATGGTGGGCGGCATAACCACGCCCCCACGCTCTTTTATATTCAAGCACTTCAATGACCGTTATTGACGTCATTAAATTATTTACTTATGTATGTATTATAATTTGTTATTATTCATTGGAATTGTTGGTTGATTCTGTCGCTGTTGACGTCGCTGCTGCTGCAGTTGTTGCCGCTGCTGCTGCAGTTGGATTATTGCGGTCTTTGTTGATTTAATTAATTAAATCGCAGTTGTTTTTTTAATTGATTGACAGATTAAAAACAAAACCAATTAACAATTTTAATACAAATGACAACCGCATAATATGCTGTAATAAAGCACCAGCTGAACTCGTCAGCGGGATGGCTAAAAGAGAGAGAGAGAGTGAGTGATAAGAGAGGCGGGTGGTGACTTGACATAAATGGGAAAAATTGATTGATATAAAAAATTGATGAATACACTAAACCAGCAACTGTCAAACTAATCTAATCAACTTGTATATAAAACGGCATTTGAATGTCCATAGCACATACATTGAGACGGAAGGCGATGTTCCTCTTCGGAATTAGAAGTAATTCAAACTATTATAACCTATAGTTTCGACATTTTTAATTTCCCCAATAGTTAAAAGTTAACTCCGTCTGTGTCATTCCAAGAGTTTAACATCTGTCAAATCGGTTAAGAAAGACTTCCAAACTCATCTACTCAAACAAAGGCGAAAATAGTGCTTCACATAAATATCGTACAAATGGCTTTTGTCTAATTGAAATCGATAAATTTCTTTAAAAAATGACATGGGAAAAGTTTATAGCAAAGCCATACGAAAACGAGGAAGGAGAAGGGGAGTTAGCCTAACGTTTTAAATTCAAAATCAGATTCATATTGATTTTAACATACAAATAACTACTATTTAATTAATAAAAACAAAAGCGAATCGCACCGCCAAACAAAAGAGTTATGCATGACAAAGTCCGCACGGTTTTTGGGCAATTTAAATAAACGTTTTCCCACGACATCTTTTCGCTGTATAAATTCGCACGGAGCTGCCTTATCTTATTTGGAATTCATAATTTCTAGTTCGATTGACATTTGAGGTGATTTAGAAAACCCAGCAAATGAGTCACTGGGTGGAACAGGTTACCAGCGTTCCGTGTTAGCAGTGTTAGAATTCGGCAGCAGCAGCAGCAAACACAAGAAGCAAAATAGTAGAAACAGAAAAATGGGCGAATGGGAAGAATACACATGTATGTATGTAGGTATGTAGATACCAACCACAGAAGTGTCATTCAACGGCAAGCGTGCCGATAATTCAGATCCACTTGTGGATATACACAGATACATAAATATGTGCAACTGAACTTGGCCTGGCCGAGAGAGACAATTCTTGGCATTTCATATGCAAAGCAGCGACGCGTCCACCAAAGAACGAAGATGTCAATAAATCTGCCGTTTTGCCGTTTTGGCCTTGTTTTGCATTTCCGCCAAGAGAACGAAGAGTAGACCCAGTACCTCAACATACACGCAACCTGGAGGAATCAGGTAAACAGCAGTCAGCAGTGAGCAGTCAACAGGCCAGCCAGGCCCATACACAGTAGTTGCTCCCCACGTCAAAACGAGGTGATTTAGAATTGTCGAATTTTATTTAAATTGGATGCAAACATGCAAAATTTATTGTAGAAAATCAATAAATAAGAAAATCACAAGAAACTGGATCGCTGAAATGGCATGAAACTCTCCGATCTCAACTGACCGACCGCAACGGATCTCTTGGGTATAAAAACACTTGGGAACCTTCAATGTGAACGCATGTGCGTAGTCGTATATATTTTGCATGCCAACGAGAATGAGATCGATAATTTCCTTGGTCTTCGGCCACTACTATGTCTCTTCATTATTTTATTTCGCTTTATTTTGGTTGAACTTTTTACTTTTTTTATATGTATTTTATATCGATTCATTTTTATTAAATCTTCTTTCCACAATTCACCAACAAACACACACAGTTCATTAAAATTTCGTTTTCGGCTAATAAATATTGCATGGGAGGTTAAACGAAAAAGTTTTGTAGTTTTAAGATATACCCTACTTAAAAAGTGCGTCCATGTAACCACCAGGCAGAAACAATTTAAGTCTAAAATAATATTTCTATGGCAATTTAGATTTAGGGATAAATCTTCAGTTAGAAGGGCGGTAACTGAAAACCGATTTAGTGGCGAAACTGGCTGAGATTGCTTATATTAATTATATCAATTAGATATGAGAAATCCTTATTAAATTACTTAAACTTTGAAAAGGGTATAGAGAAATCGACTTGAGCATAATGTCACCTCATTTAGGGAAAGGACATTCAACATACATACTCAAAATCGATGGCTGCGATAGGAGCAAACCAGTCTGACAATGAGTTGCTCCTTTAAGGTTTTATTTTCTGTTCGTGCCTTGTATCTGATTGTCGTCATTCGATGAGAATTCGCTTTTTGCATTTTTTTTTTCATTCTTCTTGTATTTTGTTTAAGGTTCCTTGTTTAATTAACTCGAATTAGAATTTCAGAATGTATGCAAAAACCAAAACGAAAATCCTTTATACATACACACGAAATGTGATATATAAATATCACCATATCATATCATTTCTTCAACTATAATTTAACTTGAAGCTGGCCTTTACATTTACTTCAGACACCGCCCAAGGAATTTCCATTGCAGTTATCAAAATATTCGCTAGAATAACTCATGCAGATTAGACCCAGGCCGGCAAATGGCAAGAGCAAAGGCAAAATGTCAGACCAAGTTAAGTAGAGAAAAATATAATTGATAAACACGAGTGAGTTCTAATTCTAGGGTGTTATCAACTAGCAACTATTCGCAGGACCATTAATTAGGCTCTTGATTTATGAATGCGCTGATTTCGATAGCCTGGCCAAAAGAGGCGACCAACCTAGAAGTAATGTGAATTGCGGTTTCTATGTTGGCGGTGTGGGCCGCTTTAGCAAGTCGCTGCGATCGTGTGGTTAAGCACCTGCTTTGGCCTAGAGGTGTCCTCTCATAAATTAGCTGGTCAGCTTTGAGTTAAACGGCTTACGAAACGCCAGTAGCTTTGGGCAATGCGGAACAAGCGCGAGAATTGCAATAAAAGCATAAAGAAGAAAAAGTTTTGGCGATATTCATCACGGCTGCAACTTGAAGGCGGAAATGCTCATTTTGAATGATCATTGTTCCGGATCGTTTGGAATCGAATCGACAGAATTAAGTGTCCTGGAGGCTAATATTAATTAAGTGCATGTTTGTGCGCCTAACTTTTGGCCAGAATCGTCTTATCCTTTAAAATTAATTGGAGGGTCACCGACAGGACATGAGCAAGAGTCCGAACAAGGACAATGACAACTCGATAAGAGGCCCATCAACGCACATTGCGCGCAGTGGCGTTCCCTCCACGATCATGCACCTGTTCGTGGGTGAAAACTTCCCCCAGACATAAGGATACTATCATCCTGCGGAACATTGCTCGTATTTCATTTCCCCTCATGCATTTATGTCACTTGGCCTGCTGTTCTTTCTATCTCGCTCACCTCCCTTTTCCTTTTTATTTTGCTTTTGCTATCGAAAGAAAATAATTTAAGCCCATGTGGAATGCCTAACGACTCAACTGTTATCCGCATTTTATGGTTTGTTTGTCATTTTAACACCTTTTAAGGTGCGCGCATTAATTAGAAGCGCAACGAACCCAGTCACGACAGTTTTGAGGAGCTATCCTGCTGTGCCTCCTGTGCACATAAGGCAATAGATAATGCCTATTGTCTGTGTATACATATAATACATTGTTTTGCCCAACATTTGCTCTAAATTTGGACAGGGTTAAAATAGAATAAAGAGAAATAGGATCAACAAAGAACTGAGACTATTTTTTGAATAAGCTATCGAAAAGGGACCTTCTCGTAAAAAAAATGAATAATTAATTTGTGTTTTTTTCCCATTTTTTCTATTATGCGATCATTGAACTACATTTTTAGCTTTCAATACCAATTTCAACTATTTGCAGAAATTAAAACCTAAATCGTTGTTTGTGTGTGTGTATGTACAATTTCGCAGCCCATTGGACAACATCATGTTGAACGATTCTCTAATTAACGTGCAAGTCGTGATCTGTGAAAAGGCGTTGCCATAATTTGTCAACACCCCAATATTTTACGACCATTCATTGCGATATAATTGGGGGTCTGGGGATCTCTCTTCCTCCACTCCACTCATCCAGTCGTCTACTTAGCTTGGCTTGATTTTGCGTTTCATTCATTTCACATTTGAAATTATTGCGCATCATAATGGCTGCCATACAATTTACGATCCACATACCCCGCCAATCCACCCCCAACACCGCGGCTTATGTTTTATGTATCAGGGCAAACAACTTAGTTGTATGGATATATACATATAAAGATACGCAATCCAGCAGGCCCATTGTGTCAAATATAAATCAGATCATTTTTTCCGCCTGAAAAAAAAACACACACACAGAATTGGCATAAATTTTGAAGACGTAGGTAAAATCGCCTTTAAAATTTTGACAAAAATTTCAGTTGTTTTTTTTTTTTTTGTGCGTCGTCGTAATCACTGTATATCTAGATTGCTTTTTGTTGAAAGTTAAGAAATTAAAATTCAATGCACATTAAAATGCCAACAACAAAAACAACGCCCAAGCCATGCTCCATCTCCAATTCTCTGTCCCAGAGTGAGAGACGAGTACATTAAAAGGGTACAAAAATCAAATCGAAAAAAGAAACAGCAGACAGGCCATCAAAATGTAGATCATTCGTCATTGAGGGAAGGAAGGCACAAAACCCCATAATTTCGATGGCAATAAATAAATTTAACACGCTACCGCCCCAAAACCAGCAGCTACCGTATGCATAATGTGAGACAAAACGGGTGTATGAGGGAAAAGGCAATCAGCAGATCGTTCCACGCCATTTTTGGATGGTCTCCAATTGCGTTATGAGTCGATGCAATCAGCGATTACTTCGGCTTTCGAATAAATATGATAATCGAAATGAAATAGTAGTAGATGTGTTTCACATAAATAAATTTAACATTGACTACATATTTAACCAATTTCGCCATATATTTATTTGTATAAGCTCTATTTAGTCTTATAGAATTCGTAAACTTCTTCCTCAGTTTATTTTAAACCGGTTTCATTTATTTTGGAATTTGAATTTTCATCTAAGAATTATATTAAAATCAATTACGAGCAAAGCTCTCTGAACAGCTGGCACATTGATTTGCCTTTAATTTCTTGCAGGTTTCTTTTTTTGATTAATTTTCACCGTCAGAGCGATTGGGAAAAAAAAGGTGGAAAAGCATATCCTTTTTGCTTTTCAAAGGGCATACAAAATACGAAAAGGCTTTACAGAAATGTATTACAGACAAACCGACAGACAGTCGGTGAGACAAGAGCGTCCAGGGGAAAGAGGGAAAAGGAAGGTGGCAAGAGCCCAGAGGACTGATTCGAAAGGTAAAAGGCGGATCCTTTGACCGATTGGAGGACGCGGATGGGCTGGCAGTTGTTGCATTGCGCAAGACCAGAATCAATGCCTTTGCCCGTGGGATACGTAATCCGGATTTTACCCATTCAGAAAGTGTAAATGAAAAATCTGTTTTTGGAAGCATTTTAGCGTGAAAATGCAATATTGAATTCATTTAAATTCACCAACATTCGATGGGGTTGTCGGTACAGGCCGAGTCGCAAAAAGCAATTACATGACAGGCGGCCCAACGATATTGATGTTGATATAAAGAAAGATAAAAAAAAGTACGTATCGAAAAAATTGCTCTCAATTTTATATGTAAAACAAAATAAAGGTTGTACAATATACACACTCGCCAGGGCGAAGGGTCACATAAATAATAAAAGCGAAATTAAATGTAAATATTGGCAAAGGAAACCTTTAGACAATGACAACACCGACAACTCATAAATTTTTGCCCACAAATCGCGCCGATACTGCCACAAAATCTGTCACCTATCAAAATTGCCCTAAAAGGGCATAACTTCTACCTTTCCGCCATCTCCGTTCTTCATCTCCTCCAGATTGGGATGTATCCAGTCAATGCGCGTGCGTCCTCGTCGCTATTACCATTGCCGTAGCCGTCGCCGTCGTCTTTCCTGACAATCGATGACAATCAATGTTTGCATTGCATTATTATTATTGGAATAAATGAATAAAGTATCGATGGAACCAGCAAAAGGCATGCAGTGACAATGGGTCCAACACATTCCCTCTGATTTCCAGTCCCATTCTCTACAATCTCCTCACCTCTCCCCTTACAAGGGATTTATGTATGTATGTATGGTTGTTTTGCGTCCCCCCCGAAAACAGTAGTTCAAGGGAATTGTCAACGCGTCCGCATAGCACTCAAAATCGGCATCAAAATCGAAATCGGTAACAAGATCAGCCGGGAACAACACTTCGCTGAGCGGTAGTGGCAGAACCCTCGGTGACGAAGCAGACGATCTGGGAATGGAGATCGAGTTGGTTGACATTCCATTTTCTTGTTGCCAAAGGCTTCTTCTTATGTTGCATTTTGTTTCACGGCAAAACAGCAATCATATTTTCTCTCAGTCTTGACTAGATCACCGATTCCTTTTACAGTGGGGCAACATACAAAATAAATCGAAGCTTATGTGCAGAACTTAAGTAAAATTGAAGAGGTTATTATTTACTTACGTTTACCTAGTCAAATGTATCAGTTAGATCAAGTTAAAAATATATCAATGAAATAAAATATTAAGTTAAGTAAGATTTCCGTTTTAAGTAAGAGATTTTGTATTAGGCCAAGGGTTAAATTTACTAAATACTGATAGACATCTTTCCGAAATAACATGAAAAACGGTCATCTTATTAATACTCCAAGTGACTGCAACCCACTGTCAATATGTTTCAGGTTTCAGTTAGTCTCGCGGATAGCAGGAATTCTTTGCATATGATTGGAAATCTTCTCACTAAATGCCAACGAGCGACTGCCTCTATAGCGACTACACGAGAAGATTTCGATCATATTTAGCATAGAATGGAAAAATATCAAATTTTTCAACGTGGACTAAACCAAAGGAGTATCTATGTATGTGTGGGTATTGAGGTGTGTGTGTATGTGTCATACATATGTAGACACTCGATAGGGATTCAGATACAATCGCTGGTTAGGCAACTGATCGTTGAAGTGAACTATTTTAATATTTGCAATCTTTGAAAAGAAATTCAAATTCCTCGTTCTGCCTGTTTTAACAAACACTTCGGCTAATAATGCCAAAGGCAAACAGATGCCACTGGGTGTCGGTGTCGGTGCCTCTGCTGAGTCCGCGCTCCCCAGTGACACTCTGACGGGCTGCCTTTGTCTCGAATTGGCTGGTCTCTGGTTTGGGATCTGTCTCTGTGCCTCAGAGTTGAATCTGAATCTGGTAGGGAGTCGCTCGCGACATGTTGGTCGCATTGCCAGACAGCGTGTCTGTGGCAGAAGCTGTACCAGTGGCCGTCTCATTTATGCAGCTCGTTTTTATTTTTTTTTTTGGTTTGGTTTGGTTTGTATCAGCTTTGTTTCTTCGACACCTTTTTGCCGCCGCTTGACGATCCATCGCTATGACCATGGTCATTCTGCCCGACCTCGGACTCGCACTCGCACTCGCACTCGCATCTGCATCTGTGTGAAAAATGAAAAGCCCTTTTTGGCAATGCTCCGGACATACGACAGGTTCAGTCTCGTTCGCTGGACATCAAAACTGAATAATATTTATGATCATTGCAAGATTCTTAAGTTTGCTGTTGTTGCTTTTTGCTCCTCTGTCCATCTGTCAGCCAAAGGAGATGCCAATGCCGAGGCCATGATTCGGTTAGGTTCTGCTTTTGCTTTATGTGCCCAATGGAATGTGGTTTCATCTGTAGCCTGTCGCACTGATTTACCGATATGTCCACAGAGACAGCGATTCAATGCGATTTGTGCAAAGTTTTCCACAATCTTCTGGAGAATTGTCACCCCAAACTGAATTTAAATGATTTTCAGAAAGGACAAACAAACCTAAAAATGCATAAATTTACATGTCCAAATGAATCTTTCTTATATCTAAGGTATATGTCACTTATTAATAATAAAGCTTTTAAATTTCGCCGCATATTAAAATAAAAACCAAAAGGACTAATCGATCCCTAATTTGATTTACGTATGCGAGTAACCTCTTACTTTTTACAGTGCGTCATCTATTTTATTTGAAATGTTTCTTTACCCACAACCATTTTACCCATATTCATAACGACTCCAATCAATTTGCATTGTTTGAACGAAGTGGCTTGTCGTCTGTAGGCAATCGCGTGTCCTCACCTCACTTCTGTTCCAGCTCAAAACCCAGACCTCCCTTCTGCAACATTTACACACTCTGGCGGGTTCAACCAATTGACTTTCCCAGTCGAAACTGTCATTTACAGGAACATGTACTCACTGTCGGGTGGTTATGTGCTTGTAGTTTGCCCCGCGGCTAACTCATGCAATTCTATTATGCAATGTGAGTGTCCGCCCACCATCTCCCCTTCCATGCGCCCTGCTTTTTACATGTCACAAACAATAAAGGACATGGTGGAAAAAAAGGAAAAATGAAAAAGAAATTTATTGAAAATTTTATAATTGAATGACAAAATACACCTGAGGCTGAGAAAGCGAAAGAGGCCGAGACCAGACGCCCAGGCAGGCGCCCACTTAACTGAGTGCATGGGGATGGTAATTCAATTTGACAGTCGCACAAAATGACGAACGGAAAAGATGGATTCTATTGGGCTGTATGGGTGTCTATAGGATTTTGTGTAGGTTGGGCCGAATATTTAATTGACAAATATATCTGAAATAAAATGCCCAAGACAAAAACCAAATTAGCTAAGCCATAAGATGCTGATGGGCGAGGGGAAGATAAATTCTTGGGTGGGAGTGTGGTGGATAGAATGGCAATAAGTAACAAAATAATTGAACAATTATGTCCAAATGTCCGACTGCCACTCATTATGATAGACAAAACACGGCGTCCAAATGACGGCAAGGCTAGGAGAGAGGGCACAAAAGACCAAGGACCGGGAACGAAACCGAGACCGAGACCGGGCCTAAGCTCAAGCATGGAAGGACATTTATAATTACCTCAGGGTATTTGGGGAATAATTTGCTCGTCCATCCAGCTTTTTCTCCACCCCAACCCACACGAATGGCTAATGGCAACCGAAAAAGAACAAAAAAATGCCAGCCAAGTGTCGTCGTGGCCAGATTTCCCTTCAGCCGCAGAGATACCAACACCCGCGCTGACCATTTCTACCCCTACACCTACATACATACATACATACAGCGTCCCCGACCCTATCTGGCTTAATGAGCCAGATTCGGTATGTTCGAAAGAAGAAGCCATCATCAGCAGCTTTTGTCCATTTTTTTCTTTCCCTCGCTGTTTCCCGTTCTCTATCTCTTTTTCTGTCTCTCTCTCTCTCTCTCTCTCGTTATGTTCCTCTGTCTATCCATGCTCTTCTTTTGCTTTGTGAGCGTTTTTCTTCTCTGAAGTCTTACCAACTGAAAAATGTTATTGGCCGCAATTTATATGAAAACTGTGTGCACACGTTTCACATTAACCCCCAAGTCCAGCAACAATAACTTGGTTGGAATCCGCTCGACCAACACACCACCCCACTCTCACGCCGGCACTGTGAAAATGAGCAAATTTTCTAAATGAATAAACTTTTGGCCCAGACCAAGATGCCGAGTAGCAGAAGAGGGAAAAAAACGACATGAACACAGACACAAAGGGCGCTTATTTCAGTGTCGCCCAGCATTTCATTGTCTCTCACCCATACCATCCCATCTCATTCCAGCCCCTTGATGGAAACGGTGGAGTGAAGAAATATTACACCAGATCGGTCTGAGCTGGACATTATACTCATAGGCGGGCGGTGTGGTGGGTGGGAGACTGGGCGGCCAAAGTATCGCGCCATCATGGCTACGTGGCTAATTCCCATGACCTCGCAAAAATTAAGAAATTAAAAAATTGCCTTTCGCCTTCTGCGCTGACAATGCGAAAAATTCTGTCAGCATATTTTTCTTACTTTTCCTTCTTCTATTTTCTTTTTTTGCCTTTTTAAGACGAATATTTTTGCAATGGCTGGCTAGTTGACTAATTGCATTCCTGAGAGTCTCTAGAATTAAAACTATATCCTTGTTTAGGGGGTTGGAATAGAAAAGTGGAAATGAAATTGCATATAAAATTATGGTGCGCATTCTGAAATAATCTCAAAGTTCGAAAGTTTGGTTTCCAGCAGGTTTCGTTTAGTTGTTTTAAATTTGCCAGAGAAGTTTTTATGATTTTATTCAATTCAGGACGAAGGGAATTATCACTTACAGAAATCATTTATAGCAATTTCCGTTGTTGGATCAAAGATATGTGGCACGAAACAAAACGAGTAGTCCGAGTCAACTTCCTAAATGATCCACGTTTCGTTTGGTATAAGATAAATGCTTATAAAGCATTTCATATAATTATGCCAAGAACCTTGTACCTTGTCAGGGTTTGTCATTAAATAATAATCACAAGGTTCGTCGGACGGATGGGTGGAGTGCGGGGTATAGACAGTTTTAATGGTAATTTGTTACGCCTAAACGTGGGCACGCGCTGTGCGGTCATTGAGCAGTGTTCCTAATCTTCGGCAAAACTAGCTATTGGAACTAACCACAACAGGCACGCAATGGCCCTGGGTAGGAAGGAGATACTACAATAACAGCAAGAGCGGGAGGGGTAAAAGGGGGAAAAGAAGAGTCATAGCATTTCGTGACTTTATGGCTTACGTGTCGCGCCAGAGACTTGTCAGGTCCTTGATTGACTTTGGCATGCTCCGAGCTGCGAGCTGGGAGCTCGGTCGAACCACCAAAAGGACGATAGAGATGGAAGAAGGTGGCAAGCCACCCTTGTTTGCATATTACTTAATGGCGTTTGCACTTGAAGTGTGCCAGAAATTACCTGTCCGCTGGCAATTAACTTTTTAACTCATTCTTGAAATTGTTTGCTCGCAATGCGGTCACCCCACTATTCAGAACTCTTCCACTCAGTTTTCCGAAAGTTTTTGCTCATAAAACACGAAATGGTTTTCCTGGTGAAAGTTAAGTTCTGTGGGCCTCCAGACAATGCGGCGATCAATCAGTCGAACCCCTAGCTTCAGGCAAGTCAACACTTTGAATTCCACCCTCCCTCCTTATTGCTAACCAGCCACCCCCACCCTCACAACATCAGCTCCATCACCTCTACTTTCTCCACCTTCTCCTCCTTCTTTTCAGGGCAATCTGTGCATATGTTAATTCAAGTGGAATTAATTGTTTCCGGTGTTTAAGTTTTTCCGCAAAAGCAAATTTTCATTCATTGTTTTGGCTCCTGTTTTTTGTTGCCTCTTGCGGTTAGGCTGGCCTATCTCCCGGCCTATGACTCCATATCCTTCAGCGATTTGCATGCAGGTCCTTACTTCTTACTCGAAACCGCAGCCAAGCGTTTGGCTTCAATGAATTTTTGACTTTTATATTTGATTTGAAATGTGTTCTTTGCGGTCGTCGTTCAGTTTGTTTGGATTTAATGAGGTCAGCCAAGTGGGAAGCAATTTCCTTGTTACAAACAAAAAGTTTTTTTTATATGGTTTAGACGTAGTCTGTGGTTGATACACACACACACACATACCACTCAATATTTATGCTCAAGTCGTAGAGGAATCTCTCCAAACACCAGTAAAGTATGCTATAAAAAATTACAACATGTAATTGCATTGTAAACTATAAGACAAAAGACAGCATACGTAAATAAACTCTTTACTCCTTTCAAAGGATGATTGTTATAAGAAATCGTCCGAGATGTATTATTTTGGCTAGGCATGCGTTCAATTTTGGGAGCAATTCTTCTGCGTGAAAAGCAACTCTATCGTTATCGCATTTAATGGTTGAAAATATCCGAGTGGCTATCATTCATCGACCATCACAAGATAAAATGCCATCATTTCTGGTGGTAAAGTAAAAAAAACAGGGAAAAACAATATTCAGCATTTAAACCCCCTGAATTGATCCATGGTTAATTGGAATTTTAATTAGTGAACATTTATTTCATACCCATGTGCATACGAATACACAGACTATGCATATGGAGATACATATGTATATGTATATATGCAGTGAGCTCATGCCACTTGACTCTTTGTAAGCGATTTCCCTTTTACTTTTGGCATTGGCGAAATTCCAACGTTTTATCCTTTCTGCATTTTTATCCATATCGCCAATTTTTGCCCCCGCCTATTGGCAATTGGTAATTGTGATTGATTTGCTGCATGTCTGAAGTTTGATGTGCTTTTAATTAAACTTTTAGTGATATGCATAAATGCAGAGAATACCCTCAATTGCCTACGCGTTCCGCTTGTCATTGCTGGAAATCTGTTTTCTTCATACATGTATAGATTTATCTCTCTCCTCCTTTCCTCATCACGCTTTAAAAATGTAAGTTTTCCGTCAAATTAAAAGTAAACAACATTTTCATTAATCGCGCTTCGTGAGGCATGGCAAGGGTGGATCTTGTGGCACCCCTTTTTCAGCTGATCATCCGCAACCCCTTATGGCACCGATTTTACATCCTTCTTCTCATCCTTTGTCATCATTTTTGCTGGTTGTCGCTCTATCTCTCATCTTTGTCATGCGTATTGTTTGCACACATGTCATACCATGAATTTTGACAAATCGCTACAAGCGTGTTAATAACTCTGTTCCATCGGAAGTCACCCCGAAAAATAGTGAAAATTCAGTAGTTTACATGCAGATGACAACATGATGATGACAATTCAATACATTATTGCAGATGGCTCGCCAACAGATAAGCAAATGCCTTTCAAATTGTCGCAAAACAAAAAATGAGATTGAGCAAACAAAAAGATACCAGAATGCCAATAAGGGGCCTTCTCATAGTCAAAGTGCGATTGGGAAGGGGAATACTGGCTATCTAGATAATGAATAGTGTGATGCAAGATTAAACAATGAGGGTTAAAGAGTGACATTAGCCATATGCTAAAAATAATAGATATATTTATCCAATTCCAGTGGGAAGTAGGTATACTTACATATACCTTTTTAGCTATAGCAATACAGAAGACAACAATCTTCAAAAAATTAAGCAATAGAAAATAAATATGAAAGCAACGTGGTGGGAAAGAACTTAGCGAATAAAATCTCATAATTCAGTAGGCAATATTGATGATGATGAGAATTCGTTAAACTTATTAAAATGGGAAGAAAAGGGAAGATATGTTTACGTTTATATTACCTTATTTCTTATCTATCCATAAACTAGATTCATATAACATCTACATAAATATAGATCCATTACGGTTTATGTATTTTTCTTTCTTTTGCCTTTTTAATCATCTAACAGACAATCTATGAGGCCGAGTTTAATTTAATTTCAAATGGATAAAAAAACGCCAACCATTAAAGGACATTTATTTTAACCAGAACTGGCCAGGAGGACTATTGCAATGGACAGTCAATGAATTGGTCCTGGCCTAGTCTGGCCTGTATGGAAACCAGTTTGCTGCATGGGGATTGATGGCCCGTTTGCAATTTGGCAATTGAAATGCAACGTTGATTTTGATTTGAGTTGCCGAGTTATTGAGGCGCAGTTTTGCTGACTGTTGCCGATGTTGCCAATGTTGATGTTGCTGTTGCTGTTGCTGCTATTGCTGTTGTTGCTGGTGCATGTTGCCGACTTTTTTATTGCAGTTATTGACACGTAACAATTGCCAGTTGGCCACATACCTCCTCCTGACATGTCCTTCGGCGTTGTTGTTCTTGTCGATTTTTGTCGTTTGCGCTGCGTTTCCGCTGATATTCAATTTTGTTTGATTGCTGTCGTTTTTAGTTTTTGAAACGAATTTGTACACCTATTTTTTTGCACAATGTTTGCTCATAAAATGGCACAACACCAAATAAAACGAAGAGAGAATTGAAATTGGAAACTCATCCCTTTGCAGGAGAGAGTGAAAATCGGATTAAAGTTAGCTACACACCAGAGACACGTGGCGTAATGTGAACCTAAAAGTTATACGTGTGCCATGGCTTAGCTCTAATTATGAAATTAAACACTAATTAAAAATGCTTTTTACAAAACATTTTGTCAAAAGACTCAAGTGGCCAAAACCCTCACCCTCCACATCAATTTCTGTCTACCTCTCCATCATCATGATTATGCCAAGTCTGTGAAATATATGTATATATGTGTACCTATATTATTCAATATTTAAAAGTTCATCTAGCTTCCAGCGGAACTCTGTCTCACGCTCGAGTTGATTGCTACTGCTGCTTCTGCTGGTTACCATCATTCATCCCCCTTAGACACTCTCACCACTTGGCATGATAAATTTAATTCCGCTTCTATTTTGATGGCACTTGTCAATTCAAATACTTTTGTCAGTATTTTTTTCTTCGCATCTCTTCTCTTTACTTCTCTGTTCTTGTTCCATTCTGCTCATCGTTTTGTTTTCGTTGTATTCTATTTGAGCGTCGCGGTGAAGAGCACTCGAGCTGAGCTCCTCCCACCAGGCCCAAACCAAAACCTAAACCCAAACCCACATTTTACGTAAATGCTGCGAAAAGTTGAAGGATTTTAACGCATTAGAATGAGCAGGGTGAAATAAGTGGTGGGTGAAGAATAGGTGAGGAACTGAGCAAATCATGACACCCATTAGACTATGGCACACCTGCAACCAAATTAATGCAAGGCAGAGTTTTTGTAGGTCGCTTTTTCTTTTTTGCCAGAAAGTGAAATATTTCGAAAATTTTAAAGAATATATGTACATTTATTTTAGAGAAAATACATTCTCCTGGGACACTCTTAAAGAGAAGTTTGACAAGTTTTTCATAATTTAGCTTAGCATACTTTTAGGCGACTAGAGAATTGCTTACAATTTTGATATTGAATCGAGTTTCTACGGCTAGACAAACCTCATTTAAACCAAAGCACTTAAGTTTGTTTTTTGCTGTTTTTGTGTCGTCTAATCATCGATCCTTTAGTACAAAAGGCACAGCCCTCGGGCAGCTTCAATTTTAAAAGGGGAATGCGACCCAAAACGGCAGACAATGAATCTCTTGGACTTGGACTGCTGCTTGAGCCCCCAAGGGACTTTTGAACGGGTGGCAGAAGGAAGCAGCAATAAAAATGATGACTTAATATACGGAAATCAGGAAAACTGATGGATTCCTCTGGGGTGTTTTTTTTTTTTTTGTCATTTAATTTTTTTTCTTTTTTGGTTGTAGTTGTTGTTATTTTATTTACTTGACACGGAAGCTGCGCGACGATTATTTTCCGCTCCTCGGGTCGCCGTCTGTGACAAACTGACAGCTGCCACTTGAGCCTTGAGTGGCCCGTGGCCCGTGGCCGTGGTTCTTTCTCGCGATATCCAGCTAGCAAACCAACAACCCATGGGTCCGATACGGTTGACAATGGCGTTTATTAGTTATTAAATGTTGTGATTTATGCCCCGAAGTAAAACAAACTGACCGGGGCAGCAGCAGCTACAGTCAGAGTTGGGGTTGGACGAGGACATGGCAATTGGCCTACCAATAACCTTATAAAGTTATAATGAGCTTCACATACTTGTTACACAAACAAGCAGTGCATTTAAATGAAAACCAACAATGTCCGAAAGCAGTGTCAAGTGTCTCAGTTACCTAAAGGCGAAAAATTTGCCATGTTACATTCGGAAATGCAATGACTACTTAAAGAATTTTTGCTAATTGCTAAAAAAATAATAATTTATTAAAAAACCACGGCTAAAAAAAAGTATTTCTTTTCTTATTTCTTAGAATAATATCTTATTTAAAGTTGAAATTTTATAATTTCTGAACCAATTGGTAAATATCTTAATTCCTCCTTAAATTGGGGTATTAAGGTAAATGACTGAGTGGGATTTTCGGACAGAAATTCAACTTCGTGGCCATAGCTTTAAAAGCAATGAATTTATTTGCCACAAATCCTATCTGGGGGAGCGCTCTTTGATTTCGACTTAAACCATTACCCATGCCAGCAGTATTAGATCTCAATTAGTTCATGAATGAATAATCTGAAATATAAATGAAAATATTCCTTGTAATTTATAAGAACCATTTTGAGTTCTCCATAGTTTTCGTCCAATGCTTGTTCGAGTCATGCCAAATTTGACTCTACATCAATTTCGAATTGTGCACTTTATTTGTTTATACTTATTTCATTTTCACACTCTTGCCTCCACCACCCTCAATAGTCCTTTATTCTACACCCTGCATCGTTTCAATCGTTTGAATTCTCAGTTTATTTGCAACCATCCCAATCTCAATCCTGCGCCATCTACTCAGGTTACTTTATTTTCCCTTAGCCATCATTATTTGTTTTCATTTTCGTTTCACTTTTCACATTTTGAAAAATGTTTGTTTACTGTTGTTTTAAAAAAGGAAAGAAAAAATTCAATTGTGGACTGCCGCAATCACCCCTTTTCGCTGACGAGGGGTTGAAATTTTAAATCCCTCGGCAGCTAATAATTTTTTTCTATTTCCCCCAGTGGCGACAAATTATGGTTTGAAATTTTTCACACAAATTTCACAGCTTGAAACTGTTTGGATAGGATCTGTTAGACACTTACATGTAGTTAGATCTTACTCACAAGATAGACGTTTTTAATCTAATTACAGATTAAGTAAAGCTTTTTCGTCGGATCTCATTTCCCTGGACCATGTCACCAATTTCCTTCAATTATTTCAACTGTCGGTCGATTTAATTTATTCGTTGCTCAAAATTAAAACCCAAAACAAAAAACAAAGACACCAAAGAAAAAAAAAAAAACAAAAATCCCCTTGTCCAAATCGCGACATTGTAAATAGGCCCAGCATCACCGAGCCCACCAGAACCATCAGATTCCACACCAACATACCCCCACTCCAGGATTTGACTTTTCATTCCAAGCGCAATTGGTTTTCAATTCATGGACATGTAATCCCCCTGCTGTTCCATGGGATATTTTGGGGATTTATGTTGTTGTTCTATCTTTATACCCTGTATAAATTGTATGCATGAGTGTGATAGTTTTTGAACTTGACGAGAATATATTTTCTCGGAGATTCTTATAAAGGAATTCGTGTGTTTTGCAAACGATTGGTTGGTTTTTCTATTGTCCAAAACGTATGTACAAATCCTAATTATTGATGCAGGTAATCTAAAATTCGAGTTGTCGAAAAGTGTTATTAGTCTGTTTTTCGTTGGTTGCTTTTTTATTTTTGCTGCCGTCGACCCTCTGCATATTATTAGCGAACTCCCGGCATGACTTCGAGTTGAACTTTTTAATCAAATGTACATAATTGCCAAAATAAATCAATCAATTTGCTTGGGGATGGTCTCTAATGAGAACTGACATTTGCTTTGGGATGAAATAGACAGTGTAGGAGCTAGAGTTGGTGGTTCTCCTACACGGATAGCATAAATAACTAAAGGACTTAATCTCTTTTTCGACTTCTCCATTCTCTTGTGCCCTTCGGCTAGGCGATAATTTTTAATAAGCAGCAGCAACCTTTACGATTTGGTTTACGTGTCATTTGTCCCCGGATTGTGTCTTATTCTAATGCCTTGTCTTAAATGAACATAAATATTCTCATGTAAATGCAATCGATAGTGATCTTCTTCGGCAAGCACGTGCACTATGTAATCCCTGAGAGGGTGGACTTATGAAAATGACAAATGGAAGGCAACTGTCCGAACGGGGTGAAAGGGGAAGGGCGCAAACAAATCATGGTTTCCGCTACCGATCCCGATCCGAGTCGTGTGCTTCAGATTATATATTTAAAAGAATTAAGGCGATAAGAGAACAGTGTGTTTCTTCTCATAGATGTTGCCACCTAACTTATCAGATTGAAGTCGCACTTTGGTTTTTTTCGCAAAGATTTAAGTACATCGACAACAAATAAACAAAAATAATTGTAAATGAAGAATGAGAAACTTTCCGCAGTATTTTTCCAACGATGCCGAAAAGCGGGCTACGCTAAAAACAACTCCACTAGCTTCTCGGGCGATAAGCGCAAGGTAGGTAGATGAACGGGGCAGGCACATTTCGCATATGTATATAGTATATAGAAGAGAGCTTTAATGTATTCGCAAAGATTCTACAGAGATCAGTCATAGCTCAGCTGTTGCGCACTGCAGTCAAGATGCTCTTGCTATTTTTTTTAATCATCGGAGTGCAGCAAATTTTTGTATCAGGTGAGTAGAGGACAATCAGTTCAAGAAAAACCTGAATGTTTTTGTATGTATACGTGTACTCCACATTTAGATGCTACTCCACAGGCATGTGGCAAATTCAATGAGACGCAATTCTATAACCAACAGAAGTTCCTTGCCCCAGGCGAATACCCATGGTTGGGTCGGGTAGGCTATCAATTTAACAACCAAATTGAACTCCGTTGCTTAGCGGTCCTTATCAGTGAGCGTCATGCTATCCTGCCGGCTCACTGTGCCCGAGACGAGGCGCTCACCATGGTCTTTAAGAACTCCAAAGGTCTAGATTGGACATACACAATCGAGGAGATGGCTGTACATCCCGACTTCTCACCGAGCAATCGCAACCAGCAAAATGACATAGCCGTTGCCACATTGACGAAAGATGTTCAACTGTCAGAATATACACAGCCTATTTGCTTGCCACCTTCAGAAACATCCGGAGATAACTACGTTGGCCAACGATTGGAGGTTGCTGGTTTTCCCCTGCCAAAGCGTAATAAAGAGAAAACGGAGTCATCAGAGCCTGATAGGTTCCTCAAAGTTCAGGCCCAGATAGCCAGCGAGGAGCATTGTAAAGCTAAATATGGAGCGCATCAATTTTCGCCGACCTCAAAACAAATATGCGGATATGTCTCTGGTGATGAAAATGTAATGTCTGGTGCACCACTCATGGCTCTGACTATGGTCGATGACAAACCTCAAAATATATATCTGGTTGGCATTGTATCCTTTGGTTTATCCATCAAGAGCACTGAGTATCCTGATGTGTTCACTCGTATTCTGCCATATAAAGAGTGGATTCAGAGAAACACTTCTTAAGCTGAGTAAGAAAATTAAAAGAATATACATGTTTTTGGAGAATTGTATACATTTCTTTATTCAGAAATATCAATTTGTAATCACTTGATAAGTAATTTAATATGGATTGATAATTATTATAATAAAAATTGGAATTGTGTTCCACTTATACAATGTTTGTTAGTTATTAAGCTAAATTGTGACACCGACTTGAGTATATCCTGCACGCATTGGGAAACCTACTTCAAGTGCAAAAGGCTTACTTTAATGCACCTATCGGCCCTGTATGCCATATTACTGCTGCTTGAGTACCAAGACTTGTCTTATCTTTGTTTCTAAAAAAAGAGACTGCAGCTAATCAAGCAATGTAGACATTGCACTCGGCAATCTGGATTCAACGGAGCAATATGTCACATCAAATGCTTATAATTTCTCTGAATACGTAGAACCTGTTTTTCCTATTAAGAATGACCTGATACTAGCACTTGAGACAATCTATTTATATGTATAAAGCATCGAATAAACTGCAGCTCTTGCAGTTACTCGTAATAATGAATACTCTTAGATAAGAATAGTGGGAGAGGAAGATTAAAATCAAAATCCTTTGCATATCGATACTCACGGCATCATGTCTTTTGGCAAGCTTACTGAATGCCTGGGGAAGGGAAAGAAGAAGGGGAGGAAGAAATTAAGTGAGTTCCTGGGATTCTGGAGTTATTCCATTGCTGTAGGGAGATTGCACTAGTCATTCCACACACGACAGAGCAACAGATCAGTTCAAATGTCGCTGATCTCTCTTAGTTTTGCATTATTGCAAACTCTCTTGATGAGTGAGTACAAAGAACCAGTTTATTTTGAAGAAACTAAACATGCTGAATACTTATACACACATAGTTAACTCATCAGTCGAACAGTGTGGACAAGCGAACGAAAAGCAGTTCTTCAATGGACAGTTGCTTCTCGGCGATAATGAATACCCTTGGATAGGAATATTGCGAGAAGAGGACGAAAGCAAAATCCTCTGTATAACGATACTCATCACACCACGTCATGTTATTATGCCAGCGCATTGTGTAACTGACCACGTTCACTCGATCACTTTTGCTAACCCTCTACTGGGTAAAGGAAATAACGAAGTTTCCTACCAACTCGAGGAAGTGGCTATCCACCCAGACTATGCCTTAATTACAGATAGCGACATTGCAGTTGGTACTTTGGACAGAAACGTGTCGGACGTTCAGCCCATTTGCATGCCATCAAAGGATGAGCCTCAATATTTTGGCTACAGTCTGGAAATGATTGGTTCCGCTTTTGAGCGACCACATCTTCGTATAAAAAGCCAAGTGCATCTTGGGACTCCAGATTTTTGTTCGGATCTATTTCAAGGAAACCATAGATTTGCATCGAATGATATTTGCGGCTACTTAACGAAGAAATTCTTAGCTGGTAGCGCTGTAATGGCTGCCCACGTGTCCGAAGGAAAACCAAGCAGCATTAAATTCTATTTAATCGGAATTATACTCTATGAAGTGAGACTTGCTAATCGTACGGATGTCACCAACTTATTCTTATATGTCAAACATTACAGAGATTGGATTATGCGAAATTCTATTGAATAAATCTACGAAACTTTAATAATAATATTGGCCAATGGGTTGCCTTTATCTGAGCTAGTTCACTTGTCTCGATAATCGATACAGTTAGCTAAGTTATCTCCTAAGTTTATTTATATGCCATTCCTTCGCATATATCTTGAAGGTCCTCGTGGAGCTGCTCCCGCCAAGTATTTGATAAATCAAAATTTGTTTAGTAATAAATAAAAAGAATTGCTAATAATTACGGCAAGAGGGGAACGTGGTCATTTTCTCTGCATTTTATTCCACCCCCGCGCAGAACGGAGAAAAATGTAAATGAGTCTCCAGCGACTAATAAATTCCCAATTACATTCGGAGTTCATAAAAACTACATACTATATATTTGTATGTATACATACATACATACATAACTAAATGGTGCCTCCCCCCTATGACAGGGCACCCTGGCCCTGCCCCCCGCTTGCTCTTTGACCCAGTCAAGCAGCAATAAACTAAAAAGCATAAATTTCTGAAACACCCAGAAAAACGGACAGAAAAAAAGAACTCATTGCGGGGAAAACAAATAACACGAAAGAAAAGAATTGGAAAATCAAACGGAAAACACGGAAAAACACAGCGAATTACTTTGCTTAAGGGTGGTGGTTTAAGGTGAGAGAGAAAGAGAAATAGAGAGAGATGGAGAGAGAGGGTAACTTGACACGTTGTCCAATTACTTGACTGGTAAGCGATGATGATGGAAATACAAACATCTGTGACCCCGTGAAAAACCTATGTGATACATAGTTACCCACATTTGTTCCGCGGATCGAAGTCTGGTCAAGTGTAAAAGATTGATATCCAAGATGTATCAGATGCAGAGAGGGGAGACTAAGTAACAGGAGGGCAGGTGGGAAAAGTATTGTAATTGTGAAACCATTAAAACTTATACAAAAAGAAATGTCATAAAATTTGCGACACTGATCAATTGGAAAAGCCGAACATCAATTTAATTATACTATAATACCTTAGCTGATGACATAGAGTACTCTGATCTACATAACCGACTGATAACCAGAGTTGACCGACACAAGATCCGCTTGTTGCTTTCCTACCAAAATATTTATGTGTGTGTACCCTGAGTGATTTATATGGCTTTTAGGATATTTTATTAAAATGCATATTCGTTGCTCGAGTGTCACTTGTTGTTCCGCTGGTTGCAAGTCTGGCGCAGTCTGCAATGTTTATGATTTTCATAAACACGCAAGCGGCTGGAGAAGGACTACCTACCAGTGGCCGTTCGTTGTATCTTTTCGGTTCTGTTGGAACTCCATGTTGTACATCATAAATTGTCACCAGCACAAGAGGAAGAAGGGAACTGGGTGGAACTGAGTCAGGTAAAGGTTAGGGTGATCTCTTGTACACTCTGACAATAAACTATGTGGATTCAATTCAAATTTTCCACAGGTTGATCCAAACATAGTAGGTTAAAGTTGAGTTATAGAGCGAAAGGATAATCAACTGCCAAGTTTTTGCGAAACTCCAATTGAAACTGATCAAATAACTAAACATTCTCTGAGTGTATTTTCTGTGTATCTGATCGTTTCAACTGTTGCGGGTCATAAACAAGATACAAGACGATTCGAATGTTTGTGTCTGTGGCGTGGCTTATTAGTGGACCACGGTGTTGTGCCTTTTGGTGTTGACTCTCTTTCTGGAGTTTAATTAAAGCAGTTCTGCCTGTCTACAGTTCTCTTGGTTTTGCATCTCATCTTCCATTTGGCAGAGGCAACAACGACGGTTGAGGCTTACTTGAGCTTGGGGGTTTATCGGTTTATTTAAATTTCTATGTGTATGTGTGTCTCTTTGTATTTATGCCTATAATCCAGCATATATATATGGCACATACCGTTAAATCGCATCATAAGGCGGTACGCCATTTTCGCTTATCAGTAGCGCTCCACCCCCACTTTTGCCCCATTCCCCGCTCCATTGACACTTTTCATACCGAAGCAGAGAGGGAGTAGAAAAAAGGCAGAGTTTTATTGTAGAGCTGAGAAATTGGATTCGTATCAGAGTCTCTCACACACACTCACACACATTCGGTTTATGGCAACTCATATCTGGGCAGATATAAAAAAGAAGAAGGAGACGCCATTTTGTATGTAAACGAATGAATCGCAACGGCTGAGGGCGAGGGCGGTGGAGAAAGAGAAAGGCGGCAAACAGAAAAAAATGATAATAAAATAACACAAATATGGCAGAAGGAAATGCTCGTTATGTGAGGATTTCCTTTCGTTTTCTTCTCCTCTTTTCCTCTTTCTTCTGTAAGTTTTTTTTTATTTTATGTATTTTGCCACATAAGCAGCTTAAGTGGCAAACAGAAGGAATGAGATGGAAAGTGAGAGACAGCGAGAATGGAATTCCATATCAAAAGGAAAGGATCAGGACATAATGCTTCCCAAGGATTGGGATTGCCTCCATGTGCCATAATTTGGCCTCCACCAACAAACAGAAGGCCAGGCAGTCGACAACAAGGATAACAACAGAAACAGCAACAACAACATTAGCTTCTTTTCGGGGAGAGAAATGGGTGCATGCCATAAAAACAATAGCGCACATAAATTTTGCACAAATATCTGCAGATATATATATACATATATATGTGTATATGTATACATATATATGTATTTCTATCTGAATCTGTATGTATGTAGGTATATGCATGTGTATATAAAGTATGCAAAAAAGGCATAAAACGAATGGATAAATGAGAAGCCAAGAAGGATACAATACATACTTTACCATACATACGTGGGGTGGGGCCTATGGAGTGGGTACTTGCTACTGGGGTCGACCTCGGCGCACCGAAATTGTTACGAAAATCGTAAAACATGAAGAAGACCCCTTATATACGATATATGTATTTATGTAGATACATATACTATACATACATACATACGTACCTATACATATGTGTGTGCGAATTTTTTCGCTTTGTTTTATTTTATTTTTGTTATTTTCGCTGTGATTTCGTTGGAATTTTAACGAGGCACCCCACATTGGATGTGTGCGTGTCATGGGGTACTGCCCAGGAGAAGGTAAAGGGAAATTGGCCGTAATTCATACATGTATGTGTAACATATAACGCATATAACTTAACTTAAGAAGGTGTTAAAAGAATAATCCAAGTCAAAAAAAATACCTAAACTATGAAAAATCCGTTTTTATTTTACCTTCTCTGACACTTTTTCAAAATATGAGATCCCAGGATTCATCGGAATTAAAAATTTCTCAAATCCTTATAACCAGCTAAAGTACAATTTTCCATTTTCCACCCACGCTCAGGCAAGCACAATCCGGCGCACACATGGATAAGAGAAGCCCACGACTTCTTCTACCCAATCCACAGTCTCCTTTGGTCTGCTGCTACTGCTGCTCAAGAGGGCGTAAATAATTTAATACATCAAGAAAATTGGAAATGAAAGTTTTCTTTTGTTTTGGTTTATGGGCGCAGATAACTTTTAGTTTCAGCAGAACGATTTATTTGACCAAAAGTCCTTGGCTCTATATCTAGCTGGCTCTCGTTGTGACTGTATGGTGTTTATGTGTGTGTGTGTGTGTGTGTGTGAGTGTGTGTCTTATCGTCAATAATCATCATATGTTGAAATTTTTGGTCGTTTAATTGGAAAATTGTTGCTGTAAGTGTAAGCATTAGGACTGAATGATTGTTTGATTGGTTAAGCTGCTGCACACTCGAGAGCCATTTGATTGATGATGATGCGAGGGCATCATTCTCTTTGGGTCTTCTGCGGTCATGTTGTGATAATATTTACCCATTTCTACCGAAAAATAAAGTGTCCTTGCAGTGGACTGCGATTGCGCAATCGGAAGATTGAAAACTGCCCCCAAAACGAGGAGGGTTGGAAAAATCATAACAAAATCATATTTCTGTCTTTTTTATTTAGCTTGTCGTCATATTTCATAATACATAGTCCTAGTGGTGGGACGTTGTGGGCGTGTCTAGGAAAACAAAAATAAAAATGGCTCTACACCATCTACAAAGCTCATCCCCAAAATTGATGGAAACTCTTTGAAGTTATCATTGCACTTGGTATGGCAAATGACAGGAGACATCCCCCGTTCCTTAACCCAGTGTGTCCACAATGTCGATAAACGTTTTATATATGTATGTATGTTTTTTGATTATACATATGTACATACATATATACATAAGTAAATATCAAAAGAATGTCGGTAACCACAAAGAAAATCTCAGCGGCAAATTTATCCCAAAACTAGTGTAGTAGTAGTCCTCTTCCATGTACCCGTATTTGCACCTGCACCCTTCTATTAGACAAAGCTCAAGGTATACGCTGAGTACATCTCTCAAGCTCCTTGTATCCCTTCGTCCCTTCTCTGACAACTGTTCCTTTGCTTTGCTTTCCTGTCTCTGGCGGCTGCGGTTCGTTCGTACTTTCAACTTTTCCAACTACTTACAAGAAGTTTTCACATTTTAAATTTGTTGGCTTGTTGCTAGAAAAGATTCTCACATTTGTCTTTTGCCTTTATTATTTTGTGTTCATGGTTATACTTTTTTCCCAGTCAGGTCACAGTGTATTTACAGTGATGCATCGACTGCCAACTAGGTAATAAAAAAAGTTAATTACACTAACTAGCGCACATTTAAACAATAAGTTTTGGTAAAAAGTTGCCGCTTTTTAGTTTTTAATGTTCTCCAAATTCAGCGATCTAAGTACTCGAACTTTTCGCCAAGTGTACCCCCATGTAAAAATTCTTAAAAATGTTCAAGTCTCCTCTTTTCCTTCAATCGCAATTTAAATATGGGCATGAACATTTTATACAAAAGACTTCATTATAAACTGCGGTTAGTTTTTCATACCCAGACCTCGCTTAACTCATACATATCCATGTATAACATGAATAGGTATTCACCTATGTATTCCTATATATGTATGTATGTACTTTATATTTATAGGTATAGTATGAGAAAGAAGTCTTTTCCTTGGCTTTTCCTCATCGATTTCAATGGGACTTCAAATGGAAAAATGTTTTCGTTTTAGTTTCCTTTTTTGGGTGCATGGTGCGGTGGGTAAAAAGGGCGGTTAACGGAGGATGATGTGGGGGCGTGTCTGGCGGATAAATTGTTGCAAATACAAACAGAAATATAATTTTTGTAGCTCCATGGTACAGCCAACTAGTACTACACATATTTATGGCATGCCAGCACGTACAGGAGAGAATATATTGGCGAAACGGAGAAACCCAATCGAAAGATGGGGAGCAAATGGAAAGCAGTCATGGCAGGAGGTGCGATTTTATTTTGTTTGGCGAACGAGAAAAGGAAACTGAAACTGATACCGATAGCGAAACCGAAACCGAGACGCCATGTTGAATGAATGCCTGTATTTTGATGGGGTGGCTGGTCCTGCTTCTGCTTCTGCTTCTGCTTCTGGTCCTTCTCCTGGTTCTTTTCATCGTTGTCGTCAGCGTCATAAAAGCAATGCAAAGAGACGACCTCCTGCTCCATTCATAGCCTTTTCTCTATTCCATGTTTGTTATGCTTGTCAAGCATTTTTTCGTGGCGATATTTCGATTTTGATATCTTTGGGTGTTAACATTAAATGTCTGTCTGTCATCAATAAGCGGGGTATGGGAGGATGTGGAGAATATATTTACTTTTCATGTGCCATAAAAGAAATGAAGCAGGTCCCGAACCGAGACCTCGCTACACAAAATTCTCACTACAAAAATGTGTCAAGTGGTGGATATTCAACGAAACCAACTAGCAAACTTAGAAGCCCTCATCAAAAATTTAGTTTAACTTTCAAATTATGTATATCGTTTTGATAAGGGTCGACTGGTGAAGTGAAGTCCGTCATATGTCATAATTATAGCTGCTCAGATCGGCTCTCCAAACCGAGCTCTAATATTGATAATTGCCCCCAAAGCATATATTTTAAGTCGAGTTTGTATGTGTGGAACAACTGTGCCCAAGGCTAACCCAGTCTAGACACAAAGTGTCAGGTTTTCAGAATATTCTGACAGT
The DNA here is from genome assembly GCF_018902025.1 of Drosophila willistoni. NCBI lineage: Eukaryota > Metazoa > Arthropoda > Insecta > Diptera > Drosophilidae > Drosophila > Drosophila willistoni. Next base: position 23,841,295 of record NW_025814050.1, on the reverse strand, counting down.
TGGTCCTTAAAGCATAACATTAAAATAGCCATTGGGCCAAGCAAGATTTTGACTTTTAATTTATGCCAAAGTGACCTGAAAATGAGCCGGATTTTATAGTGAATTGCGTTGGTTTCCTACTATACAAAAATTATAAAAATATTTCAGGACACATAGTAACATGGCATAATCAGTTTATTCATTGAATTTTTTTGGTTGGTTGGTTTGGTGAGTTTGTTATTTCAATTATTATACAAAAACAATAGTTGAAGTCCCCAAAACTCTAAACGCTCTTCATTTTACCTGCAGACCTTTTTTAAAACTTTCTACGATATCATATCGTGTTAAAAAGTGTGGCGCCAGAATGACTTAATTAGAGATATTTGGTGTGCAATTAAAACATCTAAGGAAAGTGTCTTTTGATGGCGTATTTCACTTTTTCAAGGCAACTGTCACCCAATGGTCCCCCCACTGAGAAGCTTTCATAATGCATTTTGCTCTGGCTCGGTGTCTACATGTCGAATTTTCACAGTCTCTGCACAAGATTCAAGCGAAAAGAAAATTTTCTTAACTGTGTTTTTGCCCCATTCAATTTCACCCACTGGGCCACTGCACCAAATGTGCACTCAACACCTTACATTATATTGTTAGGGAACAGTACAATCCACTCATATATAGTAGTATCCATCTGCATCCATCAATTGCCCAAAAGAGGGGGAAGATGGTTTTTTAATCACTTTGCTGCACGCATCATAAAAATAAATGCATTTATTATACAGAAAAAGCAGCGGTTGTTGGCTTCCAATTCGTTCAAATCGCGAAACATTATGCTGAAATCATATAGAGATTTTATTTGATTTAATGTTCTTCAGTCTTAACTAGCCGACTTCTGTAGTGGTAGATTTATCTGACCTGATCTCATTTGGGCTGACGATCTATTATTAAAAAAATCACCATTAAAAAATTTGTGGAACAGCAATTGAATTGAATTGAATTAGAGAAACTGCTGAAAAGTTTTGTGAAACGATCGATAGACAATTCTCTGGCGCTAAAATATTGAATCATATTATAATTAAACTAATAATGTACATAATTATCTCTGTTTAAGGCTGCATCAAGTTACCATTTTGAATTTTGCTACTTCTTAATATGACAAAAGATATACCAAATTACATATTTCAGTTTGAAAGCCAACCTCAAGCCATCATCATCCGTCGGGGTCACCATAATTGTCAATGGTATACCTTAATTTTATTGCCCCTTGTTAGCTTGGTGTAGGAATATAGAAATCGAAAAGTGTAAGCGCAGACACAATTGGACTGGATCTGGACATGAACAGGCCTTCAAGCATGTTAAAGAAAACATGTCAGAGCTGTGTATGTCTGTACATGTGTAGAGACGAACGGATAACCAAAAAATATATTATAAATGGTTAATTGCTGGCAAAGATCTAATGCAGCGTCGATGTCGGTGTCTGCATCTCTTCAGTGGGTGCAGCACGCCAGTTCTTTCCGTTTGAGTGGTTTAATGGCAATTTATAAAAGCAGGAGGTGGTCAGCGATTTCGCTGCAGTAGCACCTAAAGATTTGCTGGCAGCAGTTCGTCTAGCCTAGCATTGTGAAGTGGTTTTTCGATTTGGATAGAATTAGCCAGGATACTCCGACTTACCAATGAAGTATCTGCTGGAGTGGCTGGTGCTCTCTGCATGTGCAGCCTGTCTAGGAGCATCAGTTGCGGCAGCCGCGGCTTCCACGCAGCGGAGAAGGCGTCACAGTCACGACGCAACGCCGTCATCAACATCCACAACACCCACCAGTTCCTCGACATCCTTCGGAGAGTGGCCAGAATTGGCCTTAGTGCGGCGTCTGTATGATGATTGTCAGGATAAAAATGATTTCATCGGCTGCCTCAAGCAGAAGGCTCTAAATGCTTTAACGCGCGCCATTGGTCAGGATTCCATTAAGATCATGGATGGATTGGTTATGGAGAAGCAGAAGCAAAATCAGTCTGAATCGGAAAGTATTTTGGGTCTTCTAACGGACGCTCGACAATTTGGGAGCCTCTCCCCACTGGATCGGGCTCTCTTATTCAAGGCCGACAAGCTGATTCGCACACATTCCCTGAAAATTGACATTATGGATGTGGCCGATTTGGGCAATGAAGGACGCGGGCATGAACACGGTGGCCACAAGAAAAAAAAGCACAAAGACGGTGGTCACATTAAATATGTCATAGCGGCCCTTCTGACCGCCATGGGTATAGCTGGACCCCTGGGCTTAAAGGCTCTGGCAGCAATTGCTGGTAAAGCATTGGTAATCAGCAAGGTTGCTCTAACCATAGCTGGAATTATAGCTCTGAAGAAACTCTTTTCGCATGATCACAGCGAAGAGACAAGCTTTCAGGTCCATGCCGGAGACCACAATAGGTAATATTCCGTTCTTGTAAACCTCTAGAGATTTGTTAACCTTTTAAATTTTTCCTTAATCGGATCTTTTAGGCGCAACACCTATGTGATTCGCCCTGTTTCGAAAACAAATGCGGGCGTAGGTGTCACCGCCGCCGGTAGCAGCTCTTCAGTAGACCCATATCGCTATTATTACGACTACTCCCACCAGCAATAAAAACCAATATGGAATCGAAGTATGAAGAGGGAGTACACAAAGTTCTACCCTTTTAGCAGCTAGATTACCAAAGATCCATCCAAAAGTGGCCGCACTGAATCTTATCATCTTTAGCTGGCATTCATTTTGCATCTATTCTAGTTCTTAAGTTATTCAATAGGCTAAACATTTCTCATAATACCCCACAAACAAAGTAAATAAAATAAAGAAGATACTAGAAAAAGTCATTCAATCCCTTTTCGAGTTGTATTAATTAGTATGGAACAAATAATAGTTTTTTTTATTGCACTTTTGGCCATCGTGCATCATATTGCTTGATGACAAAAGTCAGCTTTTTAATGGCCAATTCGACCTGTTCATCATCGATTTGATGATAAAGAACTAAACGAACTGACTTTAAGGTAAGGTCACACGATCTGACTACAACTCCCAGACCATTCTTATCCTTGACACCGGCTCTCAATTCATCGGGCTGAACGTTTTCCAAATCCTGAACAAACTCACTGCCCACCAAATCGGGTTGTTTTATCTCCAAAAAAAGGATGTTGGTTTGCACAGCATCCAAATCGACAACCACATTGGGACTACTTAGATCATGAACGGCCTTGGCAATGCGCTTAGTTCTCTCATGATCCTTTCCCAGTAAAGGTACAATCTGTTCCAATGCCACCAGGCCAGCAGCAGCCAAAACACCCACCTGTCGCATTCCTCCTCCCACTGCCTTGCGGAATCGTCGTGCTCTGGTAAGACACAGGATGAACTTGGTAAAATGAATCAGCAGAGAAATGCATCTTACTCACTGCGTAATGAAAGCCTTGGAACCCACAAGAATTGAACCAATAGGAGCGGATAAACCTTTGCTTAGGCATATGGAAACCGAATCAAAGTCACGACAAAGTCGCTGTACGCTGACGCCCAACGCGGCGGCTGCATTGAATATTCGAGCTCCATCCATGTGCAAGGCAATGGACGGACCACTTGACCGACGTCTATGGAGACCAGCTCATCCAGATAGGAGAGAGGAACCACTTTGCCACCACAAACATTATGGGTATTCTCGACCACAACCAGTGAGGTGATTGGCTCATGAATATCATCAATTCGAATCTTTCGCTGCAACTCTGCCAGACTAAAGGTTCCATCTATCTCGTTCTTTATAGTGGCCACTTGCACACCAGCCAATTGAGCGGGACCGCCTAAGTCATCAAAGGTTTCATCAAAATTCTGCAATCCCTTGATTTGATGTCCTTACCTTGTTCATATAGAAAAACATGTGATTGATCACCGATTATGATTTCCGAACCGCGACTCGGGCAGTGAACCATAATTGCCAAAAGATTTCCCATTGTTCCGCTAGCAACAAAGAGGCCGGCTTCCTTGCCAAACATGCTGGCAATCTTTGATTCCAGCTCATTGACTGTAGGATCCTCGCCGTAGACATCATCACCAACAACAGCCGAGGACATGCGAGCACGCATCTCCTCTGTGGGCTGAGTCAGTGTATCAGAACGTAGGTCAACAATTCGTGTAGACATTTTGATTTCGACTGGTTAGCTATCCGTTTTATTCCTATTTAAACACATTAGAACAAGTGTAATCGGGCAATGAACAAGTGAAATAAATTGATAAGACCAACTATGCTATTTCAATAGTTCTTGTTTATAGGAATGCCCTCTGTTATAATCATATGGAAACACCTGGCACAAAGTTTCATCATATTATCTGCCCAATTATCAAGAGCTCTTAACGGCCTGGCAACTTCCTTTAGCACAATCAATACAATCGTGTTGATTGATAATTTATGGTGTTTAATACAATAAAGATCACTTAAGTGACCGTAATCTAAATATTATAGACAAAAATCCATCTATCGTGAAACTTTAAGTTTTAGTGTTCATGTAAACTTTGCAGCTATCAATTGTATTTCATAAATTTTAATTAAATAAATTAAAGACAGTGTTAATTTGTAGGCAATTGTTTTTGTTGATTCAGACATAAACTCGACATTTGAATGAGGTTTAGTGATCTTTGCAAAAGCAACCCAGAATTCTTTATCACAACAACAGTATGCCCCGAACTTTACAATCCGTAAACAACCAGAACCACACACACACCGTTAAAATGTTTATAACAAATCCACAGCAAAATATCTGCTCAGCTACAATTCAGCGATAATACTGACAAATGTTTGGGGTCTTCAACAAGGCAGGGAACACACAAAGAGCGAGCGGCTGTTTAATAGTAGACCCTTATCAATTGGGTTCTCTCTTGCAGTTAACCTCTTTATTTATATTTACAATTTAATTACTGGTAGATTAAACTTCGAATCACTGGAAAGAATATATTGGAATACAAAATTGATGAAACACTTGTGGGTTTTGGCAATATATAAAAAGTAAAAAAGAAATTCAGTTTTTAATAAAGGTATATACAATTGGAATATCACTTAATCGGAATCATCAGATATCACATAGCTGGCCACTTTGGATCGACTGTTGCGCCCAACAGCACTGAGAAGTGTCTGCTTTCTGCCCGAGGATCGCTATAAAGTTTAACAATTATTAGGTTTGGCAATAGACATATATATATTTCTAGCTTCTTACAGTTGCGGATGTTTCTATGGACACATCCAGCTGTGGCTTAACCACGGCTGCTGTACGGCCGCGTGTCCCACGTCCACGAGCAGGAGCAGTAGCAGCCGTTCTAGTTGAGGTGTTGGCTACTGATGCTGCAGTTTTGTTTGCTTCATTTTTAGGAACAATCGTTTCCTTTTTGACGCCGCGTGCGTCTAGCATCTTGAGAAGGTCTTCGTGGTTATGTTGATGCCTGAAATTTTCCAATTCAATATCAATGTTCTCGTCATCCGGTAAAGCATCCATGAGATGATCCACAGCCTTATCGCGATAGAATCTAAAAAACAAAAAAGGAATGTAAGATATTCATGCACCAAATGAAAAATTTATTAAAAAGATATTTCACAACCCGACTTTGCTACTATTTCTAGACTGATAGAAATTAATTTACCAAATTTTATCACGTTAGTTTGGTTGCAATTTTGGTGGCTCTACTTCTTATAGCCTTCTTTATACTAACGGACGTAAGGACAGACGGACACCGCTTATACTTTATACATTTTTGACTTTTCTATACCAATTCACCCTATAGGTGCACCCAGTAAAAAACATAAAATAATGCTTATGAGCAAATGCAAACACGGGAATGCATTTGTGAGTTACCCACTTGACGATGTTATCTGCTGCATTGGCATCATGTCGCTCCACCAAACGAAACGTTATCTCCGCCAAAGCCTTGGAGTGCAGCAATTTCAAGGGTCTCTGTCCTTGTGCTTCATCGAAATAACGATCCACTAGTTCCTCGACTCTTGTCGTGTTCTCCATTTCCAAGGCCTTCTTCATAGCCTCTTTGTCGAGGTTGATTGTTGCCGCTTTGCTATGTTTGTTCAGTTTCTTGAAATAAATGATATCTGCCGGATTCGCCACGCGTGAACTGTATTCCTGACCAAATCGTATGGTATTGAACATGTAGCTTTCATCCGAATACAGTAGTCGTAGCCGTATAAGTGGAATTTCAGGCTGTTTTGGGTGGCCTGTAAGCCGGTCCTTCGATCGTTCAATCATTTCCTCGATTTTTTCGCGAGCGAACTTTTTCACTTTAGTTTTTGCATCACCCTCATCCAGACCAAGTTCCGTGGCCATGTCGTTCAAGTTGATCGATTCAAAGATAAACGGACGAACTGTCTTTAGAGGCAAAGGCTTAAGTTGGAACTTATTTTTATAAATTTCCAACAGGCCAACATGTTTCTTTATGGACTCACCCTCGGCCAGCGAAGTGGGCACTGAAGAGCCCGGTTGGGTGACATAAAAATCTCGTTTAACATTTAATTCCGGCTCAATGCGGCAGTCGTGTTCGTGTCCCCAAATTACGAGATTCAAGAAGGATGGCAAAAGTTCCTCCGGCAAATACCTTTTACGTCCACGATCGGCACGATTTTGATGCACAACCATCAAATGAAACCAGTTGGACTCTTCATCTTCTGCCGACTGATCTGTTGACTTTTCTGTATGATATTGCATTGTTACTTTGAACTCCTCAAAAAGACGACTCAACCGTTGATCCGGAATGTGACTTAGCCCATATAAAGCCAAATGACTTTCACCTTTACGCAGGAGAACAGGACTAATTTCCAGCTTGGTTAAATCGGTCCAGCGTCCATAATAATTTACACATCCCGCGGTGCTAAGCAAATCCAAGCTACTAAGCCGACCAAAACCACTGGGATCATCATGATTACCATGAATTGAGAAGACAGGTAGGGATATATTTAAATTCGGATCCTCATAGTTAACCGACTCATTGACAGCATTATAAAAGCATCGAGATTGATCACTTAATATCTCCAGAGACACCGGTTTATCACCAAATGTGTAGCGCCTTAAGAGTTCCAGACATCTACCGAAAAAAGCATGATGGGTTGGATGGATAAATTGCATTTAATCAAAGCATACTTACTTGTGCAACGTATACTGATTAGGCACTGCATCGTGGAATAGATCGCCGCCCAATAAAATCATGTCGACATCCTCAGAGACGGCTAGCTGCAACATTTCTTCAAAAGCCACAAAACTATCCTCGCCACGGATGCTATCGCTTCCCAAATAGCCCAAATGATTGTCCGTAGACACCATAATGCGTATGACATTGTCTACATCCTTGTCCGCTCCATCAGTATTCGTCATGGCTATTGGTAAGGTTAAAAAACAAAAAAATAAACAAAACTTCAACTTATTAAAATTATTATAAAAAAGAAACTGAAATCTGGCCACACACTTCTAATTGTAAACTTATCGATAACTTTTGTTTACACAGCTTGCATTGGCGGCCATTTTAAAATTTATCAAAATATTTGTAATAAAAAAAACACTTCTTTGAATATAAAATCAAGAGAGCAGTTTTAATATATATAGGATTCATGCTATAAATAATTCTAGTTTACACCGAGAGAAACGGTCCGTCTAGCTAAAAAATAAATTCAATTTATGTAATTACAATATACAAGTCAAGTATTTCAGTTGAATCCTTCAGCGGTTTACAAATCACAGCCTTGCGCTTCAGCTTGAGTTGTTGCTTGTTCAATCCAAATATGGCATTATGACTTCCTTAATGACATCTTTTTGCCTGTGCCAGGATAAATGATGAACACGCGGTTTAACGATTATTTTTAATTTATCAGCGTCCAGGAGGGTTTTCAAGCCAATCAAGTCGGCAGTAAAAATTTTACGCTTGTTAAACTCTACCACATCCAAATCCTCATTAAAGTAACCAAAGTGACTGTAGATTTAAGATGATAATTAATGTTTAAATTGTTTTGAATACCAATATACCTGCTCTCCCAAGGAGTTATCACATCATCGTTTGGGCCTCCAACCATAACCATTTTTTCTAATCGTACCAAAGCCTTTTTAAAATCTGTAGAATTTGTGCTAATCTTCTCGTTGTTGATTACAGGCAAGAATTCACTATATTTCATATAGAGCGATTGCTTGAACGGATCGTTCCAATAGCCTCCCACTGAGGTATGTTGACCCACTCGCGAATAGAAGAGCTCAAAGGCTGTTTTGGCGGCCAAATCTGGGAAAATCAAATGAAGGAAACTAGCTGCAAGTACAAAGATGATAATATACATATTTAAATTTATCTTGTATAGCAATAACTTACTGCCGTACTGCCCAGCCTGAGGAGAGGATAAGGAAATAAAAGTCTTGACATTATGTTGTGGCAAACTCTGGATCGCTGCCCGGGCTAAAATACCTCCCTGGGAGTAGCCTAATTTCAAAATATGTTTTAATTTCATTCTAATTTACTGAGTTATATCTATCATACCCAGAAAAATAATGCCCTCCGGATGTGCTTTACCAATCTCATCTATATAGTCTCGAATTTGCTCGACTTGCCTCCATGCATTTTCCAGGCTGTTCCAACCACTAAATTTATCACAATTGTAGACCATTGTTCCCGGATGAAGCTGTAATGAATAACGCACATTAATTAAAATAAAGAAAGGGGACCTGTCTTCAAAAACTCTTACCTCTTCAATTAACTCTTTCAAAACTGACATCGAATCTGCTCCCGAAAGTATCCCATGGAGAAGGACGACAGGTTTATAGGAAAAAGAGTGCACAATGCTGGCGATTAACACCAATATACACAGATAGCGTCTCATTTTATCATTTATCGTTATCCTCAACCTGACTAGGAAATCCGTATCGTTTTATTTATGGCTCCTAAAGCAGTTTTCTTTGTTGTAAATACGTTGTATTTATTCAGGTCTTTTACTTACCTTTTCCATTACACTTATATTTAGATCTAAATCGTTGAATAATCTCGCTAATCCACACGACCTTCAGAATCTTTATTCCTTAAAACGCAGTAAAATTCTGAATTTTGTAAACTTTATTAAAATTTTATAGACAATTTGTTTTTGTTATTTTTACATACACACACCCCCCTATTAGTGCGAATTCGCCTCACTTTATACACCGAGAGAAACGGGATCTGATGCTGCAGTTTTCTCTTTAATTATTTTTGTCTTGTTCCTTTTATAAAAAGGAATATAACCACAAGACACAAAGAAAAAAATTAAACGAAACAGTTAAACTACGAATTTTTTTAGTTATATACATATTTAAGCATCTAAAGTAGAGTAAAACTCTCGAACCCAAACAAAGTAACCAGTGTTGACTAAAAACTTAAATAACAATCAAATTGCGGCAAATTTCAAACTACTCAGATTAAAATTTGCAACAGGTTTACAATGTTAATGCAACCATTTTGCACTTCCATTACCGTTTAGAAATTCTGCGGGATGTTTCAAGTATTTGATTAGACCAATTGATTAAAACGTAACAAATTGTCATTCAATAGTATTGTATTAAAATAAATTGAATTTTGCGCTTTACGGACGCGTTTTCAGACTACTCGGTAGTATCGACGATAGTATCGATGGTTTTTTGAAATGGCGATAGCTCAATAGTATTTCAAACTATCGATTGTTTACAAAATTTGTAAAGCAATGAATGAAATCGACGTTTTCCAACACTTAAAGCAGCAGCATAAAAAATAATTCGGTTCAGCGTCCTCTCAAAATAACAAAAAACCCCACAATTATTTAAATAAATTGTGCAAATTTAATTGAGAATATAGGTAAGTAGGCCTTGTTGCTAATACACGTAAAACTTTAAAACCACATTAGGGAAAGCGAAGGTTAAACTGTAATCGAGTTGAGTGTTCCCCCCGCAGAGAAGCGGCCCAGGAAAATGCCGCGCATGAGAGAGTGAGATTTTAGACAAAATGTGAATTAAAAACATCATATTGTGTAATTCAAAGGACTCTTTTAAGCTAAGCAGTAGATTCATAATGAACATAGTTTGCGGTAAAAGGTTTTTGAAACGCCCACGCCCATAAACAAAACGCCGCTTACTTGAGCCACTCAAATTTTTTTTATTCGTTCGCTTTAGTACAGTTAGGTTTGAGTGGCAATGCCAACTGCAACATAACGCGAGACAGTGTGAGTGAAAGAGACTGAGTTAGAGAGAGAAAGCGGCGTTCTCTCTTGAGTGGATTTGATTATTATTTCTTGTTTTCTGTTTTGGAATTTTATCAGGCAGTACTAAGAACGGGCAGCATAAAACGATTGCGCGCAAAAATATCTGGCTAAGCAAATAGAATAGAAAGAAAACGAAACGAAACATATTGAGGTTGCAGATCTAGCATAACCGGCTCACGTGTCTCTTGTCTCCGCAGAATGTCGACCAAATCCCGACGTGCTGGCACTGCCACACCACAACCTGGCAGCACTTCGACCCCATTGCCGCCATCAGGTGGACCCGCTCCACAGCAGCAACAACAACAGCAGCAGGCCTCAAGCCCATTGAGTCCCACGCGTCATTCGCGTGTGGCTGAAAAGGTCGAGCTCCAGAATCTCAATGATCGTCTGGCCACCTATATCGATCGGGTGCGTAACCTGGAGACGGAAAACTCACGTCTCACCATTGAAGTGCAAACTACGCGGGATACAGTCACCCGCGAGACAACGAATATCAAGAATATATTTGAGGCGGAACTTCTAGAGACACGTCGCCTGTTGGATGAAACGGCACGGGAGCGGGCAAAGATTGAAATCGATTTGAAACGTATGTGGGAGGAGAATGACAATCTGAAGACGAATCTGGATAAGAAAACGAAGGAGGCTAGCATTGCTGAAGGTGAGTAACCGAATCGCGAGTATTTTTCTTTCGCCTTCCTTATTAGTTCCATCTTTCATTAGCCAATGCCCGTGTCAATGAGTCTCGGGCCAACGATTTGAGCCAAAAGTATAGCCAGGCAAACGCAGATCGTAAGAAGGCAAACGATGATCTTCAGGAGGCACTCAAAGAACTGGATCGCTTGCGTAAACAGTTTGAGGATACGCGCAAGAATCTGGAACAGGAGACTTTGGCTCGCGTCGATTTGGAAAACGCCATACAATCGCTCCGCGAAGAACTTTCATTCAAAGATCAAGTCCACTCGCAAGAGATCAATGAATCGCGGCGGGTGCGTCAAACTGAGTATAGCGAAATTGATGGCCGCCTGGCACAGGAGTACGATGCTAAGTTGAAGCAATCGCTGCAAGAACTTCGCTTCCAATATGAAGAGCAAATGCGCATCAATCGCGAGGATATTGAGCAACTCTATGAGGATAAGATTCGGCGTATGCAGGATGCTGCAGCCCGCACTCACAATTCCACCCACAAGTCAATTGAAGAGCTACGCAGTACTCGCGTTCGTATCGATGGGCTGAATGCAAAGATCAATGATTTGGAGGCCACCAATGGTGCGTTGAATGCTCGTATTCGCGAGCTGGAGAAGCAGCTGGACAACGATTTGGAACACCATCGTCAGGAGGTGGCTTTGCTAGAAAAAGAATTGATTCGTTTGCGTGAAGAAATGACTCAGCAATTACAGGAATACCAGGATTTGATGGACATCAAGGTGAGAGCAGTAAAAAATTAAGAATGCAACCTGACTTGTAATCTTGAACAAGTATGCATATAATTTTCCAACTAGAACTAGCTTGCAAACATGATATGTTGTCCCAACTTAACTTGTTCGTTTTGTCGTTTTAGGTCTCTTTGGATTTAGAAATTGCCGCCTATGACAAGCTGCTGATGGGCGAAGAGGCTCGCTTGAATATCACTCCAGCCCCCAATACGGCTACGGTGCAATCCTTTAGCCAATCCTTGCGTAGTAGCACTCGGTCAACACCATCGCGCCGCACTCCCTCAGGAGCGTTGAAACGCAAACGTGCCTTTGTGGACGAATCGGAGGATCGCAGCGTATCCGATTTCTATATATCGGCCAATGCAAAAGGCAACGTGGAAATCAAAGAAATCGATGCGGATGGAAAGTTTATCAAACTCTATAACAAGGGTGCCGAGGAGATTGCCATTGGCGGATGGCAATTGCAGCGTTTGATTAACGAGAACGGTCCTTCGGTTACCTATAAGTTCCATCGTTCCGTGAAAATAGAACCAAATTCCTCTGTCACAGTGTGGTCTTCAGATTCTCGGGCCCAGCATGAGCCACCCACCAACATTGTGATGAAGCAACAGAAATGGACCATCGGGGATAATACAAAAACAATTCTTCTCAATGGCGATGGCGAGGCAGTGGCAAATTTGGAGCGCATTAAGCGCATTGTTTCCACACATGTCTCGTCGTCAACCAGCCGAATGAGTCGTCGTCGCAGCATTAGTGCTGTTGATGGCAACGAGCAGCTTTACCATCACCAAGGCGATCCCAAGCAGACCAACGAGAAGTGCTCCATTATGTAAAGCACAACTAATTTCAATTAATTTCACAATTCAATAATTTTTCATAAGTTCAAACCACAATAACAACAGAAAAACAGGAAAATTTTCTATACGTTGCCAGTTCCAAATGTTTTTTTTGTCACCGTCTCTATATTTAGTATTTTTTACGTTCTTCAATGTTCTTTGGACGAATATTTTATTAACGTTCCCCGCCCCCTAACTTGTTCAATGTAAAACCAACTGTAAACTTTATGAGGCATATTCATATATATGTATACAGGGGTCTGAAGAAAAGGGCACCCTTGTGCATGTGTGCCACATAGAATTTACATGGTTTATTTGCCTAGACGCAGTTTCGTAATGTCAATTTTTTTGGTGCTCTCAAGTTTATTTTAAATATTGGTTGAAACAATATTTCTAATGAACTTGGACACTACCTTAACTTACCACTTTTACTTTCTAAATCTATCTATCTTTCTATAAATATATTAATTAAATAAATAGTTTTTAAGTCATTTTTCTAAAACAACAACAAAAAGTATATCACCAATAAAACAAAAACAAGAAATGAGACACAATTTACAATTTATTTTAAATATTTTTGTACAAGAAACTTAAAATACAAACAAAATATATATAATTATATACATAAAACGAAACAAAACCCACTTGTCCAATGAGTCGCCAATATATTTCAATACGAGTTCCATTACTAATGAGTTAATGGGATGGATAACTCCCCCAACCAAAAAAGAAAAACGAAAAGGAACCGGTTTGCTTCTAAAGTCAACTTATGCCAACAAGGTACAATTAAACGCTCAATCATGCGTTCAATTTTTTTTCGTTCCTTATTTTAATATTTTTTGGCTCTTCTACATTAGAGGGATGGGGGTGGGTGTGGTCCCATCCGCTCGGTCGGTTAATAAACTATTTAAAGAAATTTAAGAGTGTCAAATGTTAAGTACATTTGTTTTTTGTTAAGAAATTGTAAAATGAAAAACAAAAATGTTTCGTAATACTTATATACAAAAATGTTGAACAAATTTAAGCGAAATGACCAACTAAATATCATATTTAAATCAAAAAACATATAAACATGAGGAGCGAAAAGTGTTTTTGATCAGACTATACCTAGACCGATTGTTCCTAGAATATTACATTATAAGCAAAGTTTCATAAATACATATAAGTTTAAGAATAAGCTTTTTAAATTTGCAAAATATATTGTAAAATATTGTTTAAAAAATTTCAAACTAAAACAAGATAATTCTGTAAAATTTCGCTAAACTAGTATACCTTGCTGCTGTATATTTTTAGTATTGTAGGGTATTGAGAATTTCATTTCACTTTCTCACTGCCCTTTTTGTCGTCTGCGTTTTGTGTTCGAAATTCTTCTCTCCGCTTAGCACTGAGTTATTTTCGGAATTCATTTATTTTTAGTATGTATGCGGGCGAAGTTGTACTGGATTTTTACTCAAATGTTTGAGTGTTTTGAAATCGAAATCGATTAAAGTCAGTTAGTCAGTGGGGAAAACAATATAGAAACAACAGCCGGCACTTTGACATTGGCACCACAGCATGGTAACGGCAAACCCATTCACATATGTACAGCCCCAAACCCACTTGTTGGTGAAATTAATAGCACAAAACGAAAGACCCAGACATTTTCACTCAAGAGAGGACTTCACTCGCAGAGATCTAAATATGTATTTGCTAGAATGAGATAGCTTTGTCCAAGTTCATTCAACTGCAGTTAATAATTGAGCTGAAACCCTGTCCAAAAGTTTCTCTCGGTAACCCCTGCCTTCGGTTCCAGTGATAAGAAAAAAAAGTATCTCAAGGTTAGCCATTGTGGTTGCAACTGCCCCTGTCCCAAAACAAATGCAGGCTTATCGCTCAAAATTTTTGCTTTATCAGTTAAGTAAGCCCAATGCAATAAATAGCCAGCTTTCAGTCTGGTTTGTGTTTCCCTGCTACTAACATCTCTCGTCGCTCGGTGCCTTCGTTCAAGTGCTTTGCAAAGCACAAAAAATTGCAAAAAAAAAAAAACAAATAAATAAATATTAAAAAAACGTTTTGTATTCGTGAGGTTGATCATTTTTTAAGGTGAGTGAGTTGTTGTTTCGTTTGTATTCTCAAGTGCAGGTTGCCAATTGAGAATGAAAGTGTTATTTCATATGTAGATATTTATATGTATGTTGGTTGCCTTCAAGGCGGGGGGCGTTCGTCGGTCAAAGTCATAAATGAGTTTTAATTGCTGTTGTGTTGCTTATCAGTTAGATTTTATGATCTCACTGCCACAATTGGACATGGGGATCTCTCATTGTGTAATCTTATCCCGATGAATGAATATGGACACATACATACATATTATATATACATAGGCAAACGCAAACCCAAAAATACAATCTAAATCTCCTACGCACTAATTATTAAAGGCAACCACGGCTTTAAAATCGCTTGAAACATCAACTGAAATAGACTGCGCACTATTATTGAATAGGCCACTCCTTAGTTTGAAAATAAAAATGATTAATATATTTAAAAATTTAATGTTAAAAACGATTCACCTAATTTACATCAATATGGATACACAGAAGTATCCTTTATTACAGGACAAATTAGAAATTAATCTTTCAATGATATAAGCAATAGCCAACTCCTAATGAGGATGTTAAAATTTTTAAGGTCCCTCATGATAACGTACAGAGTTTGAATACATAGAAAATCTTAGTCAATCTTTAAATAGACTAATGGTCACTTTGTGGCCAAAGATAGAAAGTATGGAAAAGTACTTTAAATATAAAAGAGCTGAATATTAAACTAGACAGAAACTATGTTAAAGAAATGTACAAAGAAATCAACTATATGCAAATTCAAATGATATTGTCAATTAATTCTTTAACCTACCCCTATTCTAGGTAATACAACAAAATGAGATTGATTATTTTGGAAACCAGCGATTCGGTTGGCAAATGGGCAGCCAAATATGTCATGAAACGTATCAACGAGTTCCAGCCGGGACCAAATAAGTAAGTGATTGATATACATTCGTATTTGACCATTCACTGACTGAATAACTTTTACTATTTCAGATACTTTGTATTGGGTTTACCCACAGGCTCCACGCCATTGGGAATGTATCGAGAGTTAATTGAATTCTATAAGCAGGGCAAGGTATCGTTTCAATATGTAAAGACATTTAATATGGATGAATATGTTGGCTTGCCGCGGGATCATCACGAGAGCTATCACTATTTCATGTGGCATAATTTCTTCAAGCATATTGACATTGAACCCCACAATGTCCATATATTAGATGGCAATGCCTCCGATTTGGTGGTCGAATGTAATAAATTTGAGGAGCAGATTAAAGCGGCCGGAGGAGTAGAACTATTCATTGGTGGCATTGGGCCAGATGGCCATATAGCTTTCAATGAGCCCGGCTCATCGCTGGTATCACGAACGAGAGTAAAGACCCTGGCCCAGGATACCTTGGAGGCTAATGCCCGTTTCTTTGACAATGATATGACCAAGGTTCCTAAACAGGCTTTAACTGTGGGTGTGGGTACTGTGATGGATTCAAAGGAGGTTATGATACTCATAACGGGCGGTCACAAGGCCTTCGCCTTGTACAAAGCGATCGAAGAAGGTGTTAACCACATGTGGACCGTTAGTGCATTCCAGCAACATGTCAATACTTTGATGATATGTGACGAAGACGCCACCCTAGAGCTGCGCGTCAAGACTGTAAAATATTTTAAGGTATGCCCAGATGCTAACAGCATTTCAACATCCCTTGCACCTGCCCCACCTGTGAGGCGTAGTTAGTCTTAACCTTACAATTAGCTTCTATTTAGAGGTGTTGGATAACCAATATTGACTGCTCTTCTTCTCCCTCTATAACACATTTCTTTGGGTTGTGTAATGGTTTTTAGTTCAACGAAAATGGAATATATAATTTGTTAATTTTATTCTTGGGTCTGGTCGTCATATTTTGATAATTTCACAGGGCATTCTAAGAGATATAGATGAAGCTGCCATTCAGGAAGGTTATACCAACTGATTCACAAATGTAATGTATGTCTCAATAAGTACATTTAAGTCTTATAGGTTCTTTTTAATTAAACCAACTGGGATTTAAGAAAACCAGAAAAAGCAATCAGAAAAACAAAACATATTTGTTTTTGTTGAGAAGTGTAAGGAACCCATCGATAAGAATTTAAATGATTAGTTTAACTCAATTCCCTAACTAGTGATGATTGAATATTAAATGAACTATATAAAACAAATGTTTGATTTATAAATGAATGTCGTGAGTTAATTTTCTACATTTTATAGGTTTTATTTTTGGTGATTTCAATTTTGACAAATAGAATGTAATTTTTTCCAAACAGTCTAATTATTAAAATTTAAATTAGAGAAGTAAAGACTTTTGTCCTAAAAAGTAAAGCAATTGAAAGTAGCTGTTGATTGAGGATAATTTTTCAATTAAACTTAACATTTAACATTAATTTGTATATCTTAAATCTTTTGCAGAGCTTAATGGATGTGCATTCCAAACTAATTGAGCAACAAAAGACGGCAAACTAGCCCGAGAAACAGATCGGCAGACAGGGGAATATATAGTTCCTCGAGGAACAGAATTTAACTATGTGAAAAAAATACCAGAATTGTTTTCAATATGCATATATATATTTTTTTAGTGTTTATTATGTATGTAATTTAAGGTTTATGTATGTATAAAGTATATATAGTAAAGAAATCTTTTGTTTTAAACAATTACAATCTTAAGCATAGAGAAATCCTAAATTAGATTTACATATAATATTTATGTTTAACTGCGAGTGAGGATTTGCTTGTCAGTATACACAAATTCCTCGTGATCCTCAATTAGGCGGAATAATTCCTTCGCATAAAAGACAGAACGCACAGATTCTTCCAAAATGAGTTGATGATTCTGAACAGCGCGACGCACTTGCTCGTGTATGAACATGGCCTCCAGACGCTTGGCCCGCTCTGTAATGCGACAAGCCTCGTTATTCCTCAAATTGACCTCGCCAACTGTGAGATGCCTTTCCACTGCTGGTTGATGACGTGCTCCGTTGTGATGATATCTGCAGATGTCGCTAATTACACCGGAATTAACGCTGAAGATGCCGTCGGCTGCACCAATAACGCTCTGGCATACGGCCGGAGAGCAGATCACTTCCCGTTTTAACTTTTCGTATATCAGTTGTTGGAGGACATTGTGGCGAGCACAGCGAAAATAGTCCCGACGTATATATCCATGGCTGCGGCCAATCTTGTGTCGCATGGGCTTGAAATTAAGAACCTGCGTACCCCAGGTGTTACCACGTGCGGGTTTTCGGTTTTTACGGCTTAGTCTGTCCTCACGGAAGAGCTGACGTTTCACACGCTCCACACTCGCCCGCTTCAAAGTCACTCGCTCTGGTTGGAGGCAGACATCTACTTGTTGCCAAATTTTTTCACGACTTGCCAGGGATGTATTTGGTTCCCAGTGCAGCTTGTGACCCAGTCCGTACATCAAATACAATTGTCTTATGCACTCGTTTAGAAAACTTCTCTTTGTTGGACTCTGATAGTTGGGCGGACTGTTGATTATGAAGTGATCCCTCTTGTAGACCACACAATAGCCGTTTTCGCCGCTCAGCATGCCTGGTCGTTGATAGACTATTAACTGCTGATCCTTGTAATCAATGGGCGAGTTAAATATGTATATCTGATTCTGAGCGTCCATCGGAGAGCGGAACATCAGCAATTCCTTTTGAGATGATTGTGAACTGTCCATGTCGAATGAGACTCTAAGTTGTTATGATATATATTTTCGATGATTAAGCGATTTATATACATAAGCAGGTATGGAAGTGCTATGGACTCTTTGACCTGTGCAAATCCGGGCAAGTCATGACACGAACTTACCTGCGCGGATCTTGGGTTATTTGTGGGTTTAGGATTACAGGTAAACTAACGGAATGCCTTCATGTTAGGTAGTAGTCAGGAAAGATCCCTATAAGATGTTGGATCATAAACTGAGAAAGTCCAAACAGCATTAGCTGTTAAATAGGAATTTAGGTAGACAAAAAAAAAGGAGATCCCCATTGGAACATTAGGATATACCGATAGTATGCAAGATCTTTGCTTTTATAATTTTAACGACTCAATAAGTCTTGGGTTACCATGTGTGCTTAGGCGCTTTGAACACAACGAACGTCAAAAAAATTAGAGAAGGCACGAAATGTCACTGCCATCTCTGTTTTTGCGTTATATTTGGTCGTCACTTTGTCTGTTTACTGTTATTTTGGAATTTTAAACCTTATGTGAACTTAAAAATTTAAATGCAACTCTTCTATGTAGTAAGCGTGAATGTACTACTCAAGGTGGACATACATACATGTGTATCATCTTTCTAATGGTTACGGGAATGAAAGAAGCAGCTTAAGAAGATATTGCCCACTCACTTTAAGTTTACGGTTTCCGGTGATCAATTGCAGCTTGTTCTGCTCAATTTTTGTGATTAGGAAAATTTCCCTAGAAGTTCCTAAAATACTAACAAGCCAGTGTTGCATAACATTTGACTTTTCAGTGACATGGGAATTTTCATGAAAACTTGAATTTATGCGCCTAAAGTTGTTTTCTTAATTTAAAGGTCTGAAATTGTCGTGCTGCAACTTTGGATTTAGGTAGCAAAGGTTTAGATGTCAACGCACGTGGTGTGGATAACTTAGATTCCAAAAGTTACTACCTGAGTCCTTAAATAACTTTGGTCGAAAATAGGCTACTTGGGAATAAGAAATCGCGTTACCTAATCCATCGCAGGTGTTAATCATAAAACATGCGCCATCGAATACAGGTACGCCCTCGTCAGGTATGAACTTTTTGGCAATCCTTTTCCAAATGTTGGCATATAAGACCTTATGCAAATTGCTTGCAGCTGTCAGAGACAATTGAACCACAATCGAAACGTCATCACGAGCAGCAAGCAATGGGCAACGTAATGGATCGCAATGTGTCATTCGATGACTCTAGAAGCGTAGCCACACTGGAACCTCATATGGACGAACTGGAGGATGAGGAGAAAGAAAATCAAGAGCCCCAGGAGCAGGCGGAACCAAATCAGGCACCCAATTTAATGTTCCATGTGTATAGCTATCGTCAGCAACTCAGTTGCAAGAAACATCATGTTATGAAAATGGCCACATCAAAATTGATGCTAACCGAGGAGTTGCTCAAGTTGCAACCGATTAAGCATAAAATCAGTTCCCACTCAACAACATCCTTGGAGGATTATTACGAAATACCTTTGCTAAGCGATGATGATATGGACGACAACGATGATGAGAAGCAAGAGAATGGCAATCCCTTAGTCACTGAATTGACAAACCTTAAGAACTATCGCAAGGAATTACGTAGCATCATACTAGACGTGGCCACGGAGAAATTCAAGAAGAGCAGTAGTAGTAAGAAGAAACTTAAAAGATTAAAACGGCGCACTCTAATCTCATCGAAAAAGCCTAGCAAGAAGAATAAAAATAAATCATATTATGGCGACTGGAATCAGCAACTCGAGGAGCCGCAGTACGAACAGGATAAAGAGGAATCAGCAGAAGTGATAACCATTGACTAGGGGTCAGGTAGAGAAGCGGCCCAAAAGGAAATTAACTGATATTTGATAAATAATTACTCATTAAGTTAAATGTAACCGTTGAACAATATTCATATAACATTATTTAATTTATTTTATCTGACATTAACCATTAAAAATAACCATTAAAGCGAACAATTGTCCTTCATTTAAATATGGTTTATATGCCTAGGGACTTGCTTAATCCAAATCAAAGTTCAATGCTCGAGTCTGGCCAACTCCCTTGCTTCGCGTTGCATAATTAAACTGCCAATGACTGCAATGCAATTGATTGCGGCATTTTTACTCACTTTAGTGCTCCTTTTTTTTGAGAAGGCCAAAGGATACTCGGATACTGTGTCGCACATATACATACATACATATATGGGCTACCGGCTGAAACCGAAACGACTGGAAACTTTAAATTATTGAAAATATATAAGTTTCTTATATTTAAGATGTAAATGCATAACTTTTAGTCAGAATGTCCCATTGGTGGTAAATGAAAATACAAAAAATTAATGTATGTATACTCTAGTTACACATAAGTATACTAATGCTACATTCGAGAGGAGAGGAGGAAAATATTTATAAATAAAATGTAGTCTAAACGCCCAATGAAAGGTTTTTATTTCCTCAATGTTTTATTAAGAAATCGCTAAATTACTCAATGATCCGAAACATATTTTATTTTTAGTTATTTCTAGTCAAAAGGTTGTTTATTAAGTATACATACATATTTGTTGACATAGTTTTTATGACTTTTTGATAAAGCACTGTTCCGTTTTTTGGCCCAATCTAATTCAATTAAATTAATGCAACCCAAATAATAAATCAATTGTGGGTCAGATGCCCAAAAAATACCAACCAAAAAAGTGATTCTTAATTGGGGAAACAAGTCGGTAGTTGTAGATTTATAAGTATTTCTAACTATGTAACATATATGTATACATACATATGTATGTATATGTATAATATATGTATATGCTGTTGGGTAAATTTTGGGTGGCTACTATGAACTTGTGCCAGAAATGTGAATGGGGAAATTTATGCAATTAAACAAAACGGAAAAATCCTTCTCAAGGAGGAGCAATTATGGTCCATGTATGTAAGCGTTTATGGAATTATGTTCAACGCCCCTCATCATTAAGTCGGTGGCGGTGTGAGTCCTCAAACGGGATACGCACTGGCATACGCAGACGGGATGTCGATGCAAGGATATGCCTGACACAAATTCCCTTTTAACTTGCATAACAAGCTCCACGAGCGGATTCCAAATGGCACCCCAGATACAAAACGGGCGACAATTTGAAATTCTTTTCAGAAACGACGGAGTCAAATTGTGACATGCACAGTTGTCCCAGCAGCCACCACGAACAACTCGACCAGTCCCAGTGCTAGCTCTGAATGTGACCATCGAGTAAACAACAAAGGAACTGAAAGTGGCACATTCCGTACTTGGGGGGGGAGTGAGCCCTTTTCGGTTGGCCACCATCACGCATGTGTAACTGGTTGTTAATTACTGCTGACTAAGCAACAGGAAACTTCTAAGCATTTTGCTTTAATTAAATTTTTTTTCTGCTAAAATATTTTATTAATTATAAAGCACTTCTCCTCTTTTTTCTTGTACCCAATGCAGTTAAGAAAAATGTGCAACCCCTAAAAGAGAACTCGAAAATCCTTCGAACGCAATTTAATCGGACAACCTTTCCTTATATTCTTCCGGTTCTTTATTGCTTGCCCAATTTGTTAATGGTTTTCTGCTGTGACTAATCAGAAAGTTTTAATTTCAGGGGACAAAACAAAGTAAAAATGTGTATTATATTATTATTTATGCAGTCCTCGGTAGATGAGTTGACCAGTCAAATAGGCAACTGAACAATGAGGATAAGAGTTTAAGTCCTAGGCTATAGCGATGTAGTGTTCGTCTTAGCCGAAGGCCAAAGTTGTTAGGTTGATAATTTACAATGAATTATATTCTATACTGATAATAATTTTTAATAAATTTTATATCTTTGAATATGTATTCGTTATCAAAATGTACAATTTTTCGTAACTTTAAGCAGGCCTTCGTTTCTCCAAAAAGGAAACCCACATGTTTAGTCAATCTCAGTAAGCTTATTCTCACTTGCTGACTTGCCAAATCGATATCCTATGCTGTATACTGTATTTTCTCATTCAGTTTTTGAGTCTCACAAAATTCATACGTTCGTTCCGTTTTCGCTCTTTATAGTTAGTAAAAAAAAATTTCAAAATTCCCAAAAAAAATTTTAATCTACTCAAAAGTGTGTTAAATTTTTTAATGTCAGAATTGTTTTCCATCCATTCCTCCATATAAAAAAACACGGTTTTGCAGTTCTTTGGCTCATTCGATTTCCGTTTGTGTCGTGTGTGTGTGCGCGGGTTGACGAAAAAGTAATACAAAAAGGATCGGAGTTAAATCTATTTTCAGTTGAAACGAAGGAAGGAAGGAAGAACGAAAGGCAAGATGAGTGACCACGTTGTGTGTTACAAGTGCAACGAGGTGATTACCAAGAGAATGATCACGGCTTTGGGAAAGACATGGCATCCGGAGCACTTCCTATGTCGTCACTGCGAGTCTCAGATCGAGGATGCCACATTCAACATTCAAGATGGTGAGCCAGTGTGCTCAAAGTGCTTTGTGGAACGCTACACACAGACTTGTGCCGGCTGCAAGAAGCCCATTCTGGAGCGTACCATCTGTGCCATGGGCGAGAGTTGGCATGAGAAGTGCTTTTGCTGCGATGGCGCTTGCAGGAAGCCGCTGGCCAATCAACCCTTCTATGAGCGACAGGGAAAGGTCTATTGCAAACAGGACTACGAGGACCTATTTGCCGCAAGATGCGCCAAGTGCGAGAAACCCATTACCACAGATAGTGCTGTGGTAGCGATGAATGCGAAATGGCATCGCGATTGCTTCCGCTGTAATCGATGCGAGAGTCCCATTACCACTCAAACATTCACCGTGGATGGGGACAAGCCCGTGTGTCCAGCCTGCCAGGGTTAGTCGAGCTAGCCGTTCCCTAGCTCCAGTTCCAGATCCAGTTTCGCATATTCAGCTTGAGGTTTAGGTATTGATTGATTCATGCATTTATAGTTTTTGTTATTTCTCGTTTCGGAATCGATTGAAATCCTATAAATGTTATGTACTCTCACTACTCTGGGGCTCAAACTAACTGATCCATCCCAGACAAACAAAACATAAATACATACATACACGCATGCACACCGACCCACACTACCACATGATGTATCCACAAAACACTTAAACATCCATAGATATCCATCAACAGTCACCACCTCCAATACACCCAATTAAAAAAGAATTTGCTGGTTTGATTTCCAAGAGGGGGCAGTATTTCGTCTTAATAAGTATTTCTCTTACAATTAGTAATGTAAGAAATCTGGGCTATTTAATCGTTTAAGTAGTTCCCACAGATAATTAGGCAAAACAGTGATAAGAAACCCTTTCCCAATGTCTTTAAATATTTGCCAAGATGCATAGAAGATATGAAAAGTATTTGGGCATGAGATCATATTTCCGAAGAAGGTCTTTAGCTGCATTCACTCTCTGGCCACTGGGAAGAGCAAACGTGGTTATCTCATTCGTAGTCATTTCATACTTGTGTTCATTATCGGCTTGCTCTCGTGTAGGGATGGTGATAACCACCACGGCCAACAGCACCAGCAGCAGCAGCAGCAACAGTACAAGGAAATGGAAGGAAAATCGCGCGAGGGTGTTTTCCACCAAGCTTCGGCAGACCACACGATACGATGATGAGCGGCGTCGTCATCGACCACAGAACTTTGTTTTTCCCTCATGTTTTTAGCGGCCTTTCTGTCATTCCCCTGTGCAAGCGCGTGCGAAGCGGTTCAGTTTCACGGTTTTTCCAACTTACCTAAAATAGCGAAAATTGTCAAGACGAGAAAAATATCGCAAAAAGGTGGCTAATTAATTGAGCATGTAGTGTCTAACACAACAAAAAAAAAAGAAACTGTTGCCCCATAATTCATTGAGCACTTGGACAATTTAGCAAACTGTGAAAAAAAAACCAAGTTCCAGGTGCAAAGCATAAATCCAACTAACTGACGGCAATAGCTAAACTTGTGTTTCTTTGCCGATTGGCAAATTTCGAAAGTGAATGTTACAAATATATAGACTGATGATAACATAGTTTATTGATATTTTTGTTGGGTTAAATGCATTTTATTTAATCATTCTTGTTAAAATTCGCTGGATTTATGTGTGGCGATCCTCTGTAACCATTTCATAGATTCTATCATTTGTCTTACCTCCCATCTTATACATTACTCTGTTAGGGATCTTAAGAAGCGGCAGTTTAAAAGTCTAGAAAATACTTTGTTTAAAACATGCAATAGCTTGTCGCATTTAGTTTGATATCAAAAATCCCATTGCTTTATGAAATTTGCCAAATTATGCTGAAACAAATTTATCTAGAAATTGTTGAAATATTTTTGGTATTTGGCGCTTTATATTTTAGCATTCGTTTAAAAAAAGATAAGAGCTGCAAAAGCAAAAGGCATTGTTAAGGAGCATGGAAAGCCGCATTACTTGATAGGATCAAAGGGCAAAGGTAAATGAGTTTAGTTCAAGATTTCATACATAGGACTTCAGTGGGAGAAGGGTATATCTGCTTTGGTATGACAACGTCTCGTTTTTGTACATCTCAATTTGTATTGGCTTTCATTTCCCAGACAAACGAACAAAAAAAACTTCGTGAGCTTCACCATTTTGGTCATAGTTTCAGATAAACTTCAAAGTGTTTTGTGTGTTACTGCTTTTTTTTTGCAAATGCATTAGTCTCGGTCACAGAGTCGGCAACTGTTTTCCTAATGAACTTGACTCTAAAAAATAGCTTTGCTTCATTAATATGGATATTGTGTTTAAATTTTGCTTAACACTTTTCAATTTTCGAATTGGTAGTCATTTGTTAAAACAATAAAATAAAAAATACTTGCAAGTTGGGCTAGAAGAAATGTTAAAGTTCATTTTTCATTAATGGAAGCTAATTAAAATGTAGTTATATATGGCAGTAATGACAGATGATTAATTGAAAACATATGTAGTGATAATTGTGATTAACAATAATTTGCATATTTCAATTTACAAACTGTCATTACAATATCACACATACGCCGCATAAGCCCAAAACCAGATATTTGTATAAGCAGCAGGTAAGCCCCCACCTGAATCCCAAACTAAACCTTATTTCTAGGAAACCAAAAAAAAAAAAAAAAAAATAACAGAAGAAGGAATTCAAAATGTGCACAAAAGACAGCGAAATTCTTTTCGTTTTTCTGTTTTTTGATACAAATACACTGGGGGACGGGGGCTGGTGGCTGGTGGCTCGGGCGGGGGTAGGCAGAGAGACAACGACTTTAGACAGCGGCCAACATTGTGGTGGCAGACAATTTCAAGTCGCAGCAGTTGTACTTTGACTTTTGCGTGTGCCGGTTGTTTGTCGTTTCGCTCGTCGCGGAAATCGAAAGAAAAAGCTAAATTAATTTTTATGGCATTTTGCCTTTTTGCTTGGGTGGGAGGCGCAACAGGACGCACCTTAGAAATATATATATATACATATACGATAAATATATATATGAGCGTCAGACACAATGAATGACCCAAAATGGCATTGAACCTTTGATCGTGTAACAAAATCGGATAAATCGGTTTGTGCAACTTGTTTTTGGAAGAAGCTGAAGCTGAAGCCGATTTGTGTCAGTTAAAGTCAAAGAGCATGTCATTAGCATGGCTCAAAAGATTTTGAGATGTCAACTTTTATATTAAAGTGCTGCCCAGGTGCTCAAGTGTCACTCAGTCACTCAGTCAGTCAGTCAGTCAGTCATTCAGCCAGCCAGCCAACAGTGGTATACAAATTGCTTATCACGTTGTTTGACTTTGAGCCTCTTTTGAATTATGCGTGCTATCTTCCATTGCCATTCCCATTCCCTCAGCCACATGGTCTCTATGG
This sequence comes from Drosophila willistoni, assembly GCF_018902025.1. Classification (NCBI taxonomy): domain Eukaryota; kingdom Metazoa; phylum Arthropoda; class Insecta; order Diptera; family Drosophilidae; genus Drosophila; species Drosophila willistoni. The sequence goes on along the minus strand of NW_025814050.1, from coordinate 23,815,167 downwards.
CTCTGGCTACAATTGTCTTTTATTTCGTTCCGTTTTTTTTATCACACCTGCTGTGAATCGTTTGGATACCACACACATACTTACATACCTATGCGGTACTTTGTTGTGAGTGTCTGTAGTACTTCCATAGTATGTAACTAACCTCGTGAGTCGCACATTTGTTTTGCTCTTTTGATGGCACGTCCTCCTCCTACTCCTCTTCTACTCCACCATATCCACGTTTTCGAGTGTTTGCCAGCCATCCATGAGCCATGATGGGTACCTGCATAGAATTCGTTAGTTTCGAGTTGCCTTTTTTTTTTTTTTTGAAACAGAGCAAGAGCTCAGCTCAGTAGAAAATTAGAAGCTGCAAAATTCAAATACTCTTCCCTAAGGGTATACCTGCAATTCAAGGGGCGTTGTGCTCAGTTGAGGCAACCAATCTAAACCTAATGCCATTCATGCGCAAGATCACTATCGAAATCCACTCCTTCAATTTAAATTTGTTATGTTCAATTTTACTTAACATTTATTTCCCCTCCAACCGAATATGGTTATGACGACTCAATTATTTCATAAAATTAAATTTCTTTTGTTGAATTCGACAATGCCAAACGACCCCAAGACGAAAAAAAAAAACATTATTGTGTCTAGCTGGGAAATGAATTGGCAAAATAGCGAAGTTCACTTTTTTTCTCGATGGGTTTGGCTTAAACATTAAGTCCATAAACGCCACCAACTCAAATGTTTAAAAATAGAAACGCAGAAAAGCCATTTAAACATAATAATAAAATATCAATAATATTGTAAAGGCAATAACAACAAAAATATATCAACAATTTCAGAGCTCAAATTTTAATTGCAATAATCAGAATTTTGTAGTCCCCGGGGCTATGGAGTGCTTTAAGTGAATGATAAATTGAACAAGAATGGGTCGTGCAGGCGGTGAGGGGAAGTGGAGGGAGGATGAAGAACACACAGGCCGTGTGTGGGCGCCACTATCAAACAAAAACAGCAACACCAACAAAAGGAAAAAGTTATTAATAATAGAGCAGCCGAAAATATTTTGTTGTCTATTATGATACCCTGTCATCAAAACGTTCTCAAGTGCGAGTCCATTCTTGATTAGCATCAACAACTGAGCCGATCATGCCATTTCCGACTGTCTCTATTCGTAGAATGAATTTGGCAAGTCTTTGGGTACTTTGTCGCCAAATTTCGGTTAATGTGTTAGCGGGCTTGGTTTTTTTATGGACCCTCTGTATGACACATAGCACTCAATAAAAGTTTTATTAAGTTGGCATTAACTCCAACCCAGATACTTAGATTTTTGGTAGCGACACATTTAGAAAGATGGAATTTTTAATAAGTTTCATCCACTCTTTTTTATACAGTTTTAAGAGGGTATCTTTAAGTTGATCTTCGTCACATTTGTCTATTCTGTAATGTTAGCATGTTTTTTTTATTTCTGTACTTTATTCTTTTTTCGCACATTAATTGATAAAATTCTGCTTATCAATTTGTGATCAAAGTAATTAGGCGCGCTGTGTAGTCGCTTGGCAAAGAACAACAGCAAAAACAATAACAACAACTGTGGTAAAAATGTGAAACTTGCGTTAAACTTCCAACATAATTGTCAATAGAATTAACAATTAAAACAAAAAAAACCAAAAACAATAAGAGAAAAATAAGTGAAGCAAACAATTCACTGAGTGGCTGAGCAAACAGCAAAATCCGACGCTGACGCCGACGTCGACTTAGACGTCGCCAACATCGCTGCTGCTGTGTGATAAGAAGAAACTACTGTTATTTTTTTTGTCGACTATGGCTGCATCAGACTTGCATGGCATTACCGTTAGCCGGTCTGTCGCCATTTTCATAGTGCTGCTGACAAGTGTCATTCTGGAACATCACAGCTGTTTGGGTAAGTAAAACAAACCGTAACAAGTAACGAAATCTGAAAGAGAAACAAACGAAAGCGAGAAAGAGATAAAAAGAGAAATGACAGGCAAATCAACAATAGAATTTGTTTGTTGGTTGTCTCCTACATATGGGATACCCACTGGATAAGTTGGGTATATCAAAATGGCTAAAATGTATGCACTAGAAAATTCGGAAACTTTAAAATTTTCAAAATATATCGTATAACAAATAAATGAGCTGACTGAAGCAAGGAGTTAAGCAGAACAGCTAAAAAGATACAAGTAAAACTCACATAAGGTTCTGAGAACTTTTTAATACTTTTAATACTTTTTATACCATACACCCATAGGGTGAAATGGTATATTAAAGTCGCCAAAATGTATGTAACAGGCAGAAGGAAGCATCTCCGACCCCACAAAGTATATATATTCTTGATCAGGATCAACAACCGAGTCGATCTAGCCATGTCCGTCTGTCCGTCCGTCTGTCCGTCCGTCCGTCTGTCCGTATGAACACCATTTTGCCACGCCCTTTTCCGCCCCCGTAATTTGAAAAACTTGATTATCTCCCGTATTTGTTTACCTTATGCAATCAAATTTGGCAGACTTAAATTTAATACTAATATCTAGCACCAAACTAATATCTAATACCAAATTTGATCAAAATCGGACAAAAAACAGTCGAATTATGCATATAAACGTTTTTCCACAAGGCCGGAGTTGGCCGTTGGCTGGTGGGGGCGCTAGGGTGCTCGTATTATTGAGTGAGCGAGATACTAAGATATGCTTGTAAAAAGCATGTAAAAATGCATTTGTTTAATAAAGTTGAAATATTTGCTTTACTGGTGTATGGTATACCTAAGTCGGCGAGACGACTCACTTACTTCATTTATCCACAAGCTTATATTCGGACACATCCGATTTAGTTAACCAATAATTTTGGTTCTACATTTAAGAATGTAAATAAAGCTATGTATGTTTAGATTTTAGGAAACAAACGAAGGCTAAATAACCTTAGTCCTCCCCCAGTTAAAGATAACTAAAAAGAATGCTTAAAACTAAGTTTCTTTTTTAAATACAACCCAAATACTGTAATTAGCGTTGCGGCTTACAATTAGATAGAAACAAAGTAAATGTTGGAGAGTAAAAACCTAACAATTCTTATAATATCTTTAATTTGTATGCACTTATGCATTTGGTTGGAACAAGAGTTCAGACAATTTAACTAAAGTGATGCATGTAATTGCCTGGGGCTCTATGGAGCCTCCTTCGTAGACTGGCAGCAACTGGTCACTGGTTTACTAGTGCCATTGCGAAAAGCTAAATTTGAAAGCAAAATGAATGCTTTTACGAACAAAAATAAACGAATCGAGCCACACACCTATTGACTTAATTGATTTCCACATAAATTCATAAGAGAATGCTTTTATTTTTTTTTCGAGAAGAGGGGCGGGGCGACACCTTTAACCTGATGGAATGGACTCTGTTTCTCAGTGCGTTCAACTTGAAAATGCAAATAGAAGCCGAGCAGAGCAACCAAGAGTCAATACAGAGACGAGATAAAGGCCGAGTTGTTATTATTTGTGAATGCATACATACATATGTATGTACGTATAGTCCAAACCCAGGTCAGCTGTCGACAAAATGTTGGCTCTCAACCCACCCTCGTAAAATTTGATATGCCTTTGCCATTTGACTGCGTGATGAAATAATTTTTGGGCGTGTGCCCAAGCTGCTGGTCGCAGCTAACTGCTCGCTGCTTACCTTGCACGTCACACAAAGTTCCTTTTATTTTTGATGAGCCGTCTACCCGGAGTGTGGTGAGGTGGGGTTGTCCATCTGTCCAACTGTCCATCTGGCTGGCGTTGACGAGTCCGGCCATGCCCACTATATCGTTTACGTATATGTCAAACTGCCAGTTCCAATTCACACCTGTACCGGGGCCAATAAAATGAGACTTTATTTTTATAGAACAAACGGCAGTTCAGTCTGAATGATAAACCATCGCACATCACATTACAAAGAGCCGCACCGCAGTGCCATAAAAGGGTTAACACTATGCATATAGAGTGATATCTTCAGGTACATTCCCACGACCCTTAAGTAGCCATTAGAAAGCAATTATTCAAAAGATTTATTAACACGAACAATTCAAATCGTCCGATGAGCCAGACCACAGGCATTTTTGTCGGTAATCCAGATTTCGGTAGTCTGTGCCCAATTTAATTTATGTATCCTGACTACGCCTATGGCTCTAGAAGGAAAAACAATGTACAAATCGATTTGTCTTTGTCGCTGTATTTGCTTCTAGTATGAATTATGGGAAATAAATATGACATATGTAAATGTCACTTTGTATTCAAGGTTTTCTTATTGTTCTTGCTTGAATTTTGCATAATCAAAATCAGCTCTGTTATGAGTTAAGATCTCTGTATCTGTATCTCTCTCTGTATTTGTCTTCGCCACTGAACTGTCGCACCCAGATATATTTTTTTATTTTTTGCAATGCTATTCGACTTAACTCAACCGTTGAATTTGCTCATATTCTTTTTAATGTATTTAAACCCGCTGGCGTCTTTCATTTCAAGTATAAAGCCCTGCATTCAGTTTCAGTTTGCATGAATACCTATTTATTGATTGCTTAGAGTTTTCGGCGAACTGCCCAACTTATCAACTACCCTAGAAATTTTCACTAATTGTTTCCAAGCTATTAATTAGATGTAATTAGCATAAACTGTAGGCTCTTAAAAAAAAACGCAATGTTTGACTTTGAAAAATGTGCAAATGTTAGACATGGACGTGGTGGTTCTCTGGTGACAGAAGCAATTAGAGAGGCAACCCCATCGATCACAGAAAAAGAAGGTTACATTTTAGTTAACTCCCTGATGGTATCACACATAGATACAACGCACATATGTATGTATTTACATTCGTATATGTATGAGTTTGTATATATAAATGTAATGTGGGTGTCATAAAGTCGACTATTACTGTCCTGCCAAGTTCATGTGCCTTTTTCTTCTTATAATCTATGGATTTCTTTATAAAAAGCAAAATATAACTATATTATCAGCAATCCCGAGATTCACTTTATTCGAGTTGTATAAAACTTTAACTTGGCCCTTTCTCAACACAGACGACATTACAGCAAATTCGAATTTTGACCAAAACGTTACCAACATTTCTCTTAGAGTGCAAAAAATTTATCCAAACATCTGCACATTTCCCTGCATTTCTATGACGCTTTTTATTCAATTTTCTTTTGGGGCCAGGAAAAACTTTCAGTTACAGTCCAGGAAATAAGCAAAAACAATTGAAGACACTTGTCTGCAATCTTTACGAGTGCCATGTGGCGTCTAAGTGAGGAGTGAAAGTGCCCAGAAGGGGACGACAAGGGGCAAACGGAAGGTATTTAATAATGGAACTTGTCTGTGCAATGCCATGAAGAGTTGCGCCAAATTCTGTAAGAAAGCAACCTTAGAGACAGACCAATTGAAGTTGCCAAACCAAATAATCCTTAAAATAACTAGAGGACATATGAGTAATGAAAAACAGAAACAAATGCATACAATGAAGCAAAAAAGAAAATGGTAAGAGAAAAAACCCGACAAAGAAAAAGTTTTCATTACGCAGCAGCAACTAGCAGACAAGTGTAAAGTCAGAGATGAGATGCTCACTGGAAATTTGTAACAAAAATGAGTCACACAAAAAACAGGGAGTGTATGCTAGGATAGAAGATAGATGCGACAAAGGACATTGCTCTACAACAAGGCCAGCCCAGAGCAGGACGGCACAGATCAGAAATCGAGTAGAGAGCAAACAACTGACGACCCAATTCGATGCAAAGTCAATTAATTTTGAGCTGATTAATTAGTTTATACCAAACTAGTTGACATTTCATTGTCGTTGTCTATGGGCCGCACCTCATTTAACAGTTTCGGTTACCTTTTAGCCAGCCATCCAGCCAGCCCAAGTTCAGGTCCAACAGGACTCCCTGTTAATGGTTAGTACTGAACCATAGGCGTAGCCATCACTTTTACACTAAGGGAACACTAAAGGAACTTCTCTAACTACGTCCATGTGCTAGTCCCAGTGTTTCTTGCCCTGCCATCAATTGTTGACAATGTTGTCATTAGCGCACGAGTCCAATCACCCTAACTCGGCTTGAATTTGAGTTGGAGTTTTTTAATGTGCCATTTTTTCCTGTTTTTAATTGTCCCCCTGATAGATTACCTTTTGTTAGTGCTTAATTCCAGGCTGTGGTCACCTTTTTAGTATGGTTTCGTTATATTTGCATTTTCACGGTTGTTGACTTTTCGTCTATGTCGTCTCAACCCAAGGGACACTTTTTATTCTGGAGACGGTCGGGTTAAGTAGGAGGAACAAATCGTATCACCATTTGCTTTAAGTTTTATGTTGTCATAAGACGATTAGGAGATAAGCCAAAGCCTGAAATCTTAATTGATTTGTTAAGGTGAGCTAAGCTGATTTATCAGGGGGCACGTTGGAAAATAAAGAAAACGGTTCCTAAATTGCTCCATAGCCTTCATTTAAAGGTAGGTAAGCGTAACTTTCATATTTATTTTCCACAATTCACATTTCCCTTGGGCATTAGGCCTTAGTCAGCACTCCTATCGCTAGGGGCGTAGGAAAAGTCAACAAAAATTGCTACTAATTGGATAATAGACGTGCCTCAGTCAACTAACTAAATACCTGTCGCAATTAGCAAAAGGCGCCAATTCTCTACCCATTATACACCATTAATATAAACCATCTTCTAGTGTTATGAGAACAAAAATTATAAATTATAAAATATGTTCATTACAATTGCTGACGCTCAGGCATGCGAAAAATGCTGATAAAATATGTACTAGATAGTCGACGACAACAACGACTACGAGGACGACATAGAACGACTCCCAAGCACGCATATTTAATGCCATTTTAAATGCTACCCAAACGAGGAGTATGTCCTTGCCTTGGATAAAAAAAAAAAATAAGTCCCATGTATCTTTAATATACTTCAACTATGTGGGAGACGCTTTATGCCAAATGATGGCGCCAGCATCCTGTTTATGTGACGCTTTGAAAAGATGATAAAGTGTTTTAGAGGAATGCCAACGAAAGGAGAAATCCAATTTAGCTCAACTAAATCCCAAGTCCAGATAAATTCATAAATTCTTATTTACTTTTCCCAGCATAATGAAAATCTCAGCACTTTAATAGACTATCCCCCCCGTCAAACTTGACTCCGCTTTCCACCACTTTTCACTTTATTCGAAATGAGTTTGACACCCTCCACTTAGCTTTGGTCTTTTTCCATAGCATAAAATTAGGCGATGGCACAGGAAAATTTGTTACCAATTATGCATTCGGTTGTATTTTGTTTACGCCTAAGAACCAAAGAAAAAAAAAACAGAGAACAGGAAAAAAATAAACGCCGTTATCGTTATCACAAAATCAATACGCAACTTGATGACGCCGGCACTTCAATAATTCCATATGATGAGTGGGTGGTTGGTTGGGTGGGTGGGATGGGTATGGTGGGCAGACAACGTTCCAATAACCCATATGCTAATAACTAATATCTGTATTATATTTATTTATCGCTTGTATTGTGACTCGGATGTATGCAAACACACGACCGCAACAGCAACAACAATAACCACAAGAACAACAATTGGTTGTCATTAGTTCTGGGAATCTTATCAAATTACGTATACGCCATGTAAAAAATGTTGGTCAAACCGAGAATCAACCCTCGTCCTCGATTGAGGTCAAAGCAAGCTTATTAAACTAAATAATTTGATTGGATTTAATGTCGTATGCGAGTGCGTATGTGTTTGCTTAGGGGAGTGATTTGATGCTGATGGTTAAATAAGCCCTTCAAAAATTATGACTCGGATTTTCGAATGCCAACAATGAATCTAATATGAATGGAATTCATCATAGCTATAACTTAACTGAATATTTTGTAAGACTTTGGCGAACTTGTTCCAACGATTACTATTTAATCATTGACCAACAATGTGAGTTGTCAAACGAATGAATAGAAAATGTAAATGCTCTTGACCGACTGTGAGTTTATGTGACCCATGGGGAAAAGTGGTTTTCCCTCCCCCACAAGTGGTGTTGGTGTTGGGGGGGCCCACTCCTGCTTTACTGACGCCATCACTATCAACATTAACTTTTTTTTTCTTTTGTATTCCAGCCCTTGATGTTTATTTTCCCACCACATCAGTGAAATTCAATCTACCCATCAATGAGGAATCGGAAAGTATATTTTCCAAGATCCCCTTGGCCCAGTTTCAAGTGTTGAATGTAGAGAACAATCAGTTGGCCACTGATTACATTTACAGTCTGGAGCAGAATCCTTTGCTGCGGATCAACGCCAGTTCTGGAGAGGTTTTCATGCGTACTGACTACAAGCCAGTAAATGGAAGTGTCAAATATGTGTTGACCGCTTTTCCACGCAATCAGAATGTAGAAGCAGACATTGCATTTGGGAAAGACAACAGAGAGGAAGATCGAGAGGAGTTGCTACAGGTGGCGCATTTAACATTGGAAATAATCCCACAAAAACTAGAAGAATATTGCGAGGAATTGGAGCATATTTGTTTTTGGTCCTCCGTACATTACACCATAGCAGAGACGGACATATTTTCATCCCAGAATGGAGTCAGCAAAACTCAGAGTAACTCCTTCGAACCAGTTCTCGTTGGAGCTCTAAACTCCCGGGCAGCTAAGTATCTGTGCCATCATAAAGGTGTGGAGTACTCGTTGACAGCGGGTAGCTCCCATTTTGCATTAAAGCAGAATCGTTTGTACACCAAACAACCTCTGGATCATGATGAGCTGAATGGCCTAATGGCGCGAGCTGGACAATTACAAGCTAAGATTACATGCACGGTCAAGGTGTCCGAAACGACACAGAGAAAATTCTATCGCAAGTACGACATTAAAATTATGGATCGCAATGACAATGGACCAACATTGCAGGAAAAGGAGCCCCATTTCAATTTCTACATGGAGCAGCCTTTCTTTCAAGAGGTAAAGCGAATAGATTTAGGCTAGACCTAAGCCAGACACAAAGATGGACAGACAGACAGACAGACAGACAGAAAGTTGTCTACTAGTTGTCTGGGTGCGGACTTCTCCTCTATTGAATTCACTCATCATATGATGAACGCCCCATAGACACGCAAGCCCGTCCAACCCCTCCATTATTTGGCCATTACCAAGTCTGAGAGTCTTCTACACCCCCACGCGAACATAGATAAAGTTAGCCATTAGAAACGCGTAAGGTTTATGGGTTTTTATGATTGGACTATGACAGCTTTTGTCCTCTTGAAGAGTCAGCTTTAAGTTTTGTGTAAGTCCTGTGTGTCCTGAAGTTGAAATTATGTTGTCATGTACTTGCTGACATGATGTCCGCCAAGCCTATCCCCAAGGATCTGCAAAAAATTGTGTCACTCTCCTAATGGAGGAGTAATTGGCAGAGTACTAAAACTTGAAGCCATTACAAATTGCTCACAGTATATACGCTATAGGTGGCTCCTATTTAAATTATGTTCTACAATAATAATTTACGTTTTTATTTCATTAAACAACATGTCACATAATTGCAACAAGCCACAAAATTTGGAGCATGGGTAATGGGTGTGTCTAGCCGTAATTGAAGTTTATGTGAATGGCACATTTATTTCAATTTATTTCCCATGTTTTACTTAATCGAGTTAGTTGAAATAGTTAACCTACTTAAGCCACAGAGATTCGCAGAATTTGACTTCTTAGCCTTTAAACGTGAAGATTAAGTCAAGTTGGGAAAAATACTCCCGACTGAATGTGTTACCCAAGAGACTCATTTCTGTGAGTCGGTTGTAATGGCAGATCCCTGAAGGTGATGAAGTATAACCCTTTTGGTCTGACCTTGCTAACAATGAAATTGAATGAAAACTATAATTACCCAGAAGCGTTGCCCTTGGAGAGACAGATAGAAACGCTAAGCAGCAAAGGTTGCAATTTTGCCACGGAGGGGGAAATGGAAAATGTAATTAACATTGGCCAATGCAAAATGCTAATGAAGACTGCTCCCTTTTTCCACATATATTTTTTATTTCTTGTAGAACGAGCCGGTGGGCGAGAAAATCATCTACTTGGACAAGGACACTTTAGCTGCCAATGAGCATTTGGGTTATGCTATTCACAATGATACAAATGCATTGCTGAAGCCCGATTGTCATGCCTATGAGGCGGATCACACGGCCAGACCACATACCATAATCAGTTGTCGTAAGTTTCAAATTTCCCTGCCTTGCTGTCTCTTGTCCTGAGAGTATTTTATCTGTTCTCCTTTTTAGAACTTCGATTTGTGCGCAGTGGATTCCTGCGACAGACACCCTATTGTCTTACTCTGGAGGCCAGGGATCAATCCATAAAGCTGAAGCACATCAATGTATCGGCAAAGGCCCATATTTGTTTGCACGTGGATTTGTCCCGGTTACACGACTCCAACCAGGATCGTCCACAGGCATTGCCACTGAGCTCGCGTCAATATAATGTTTACGACAGTCCGAGTGATTTGAGTGGAGTTAATGGACTTCAAATAAGCATCGACTATGAAAAGAATGTATTTGTCTATCGAACGGCTACGTTATTTTCTCGAGTTGCTCAGCCGGAGAAATTTGTGGAACTGCAGCGTATGAAATTTATAAATTTTGGCCTCACCGAGGATAAAACTCGCGCCTTTAACATTACACCGATATCGGGTATAATCTTTGTCCAAAATGTCACGGCCCTGGCGCTGGCTTCGGAAACGGTTTATTTCCTCAATATCACTTGGCAGGATCAACAACTGGAAAGGGAATCACACACATTTGTCATCAATGTCCATTTGGTCGAAGGCAGGCCAGAGAATGCCAGTTGCGAAGTGAAGAACAGATCACGTCCACAAACCTGTGCCCATGTCAAATATCAATCTCAATGCCTCAAATATTGTGGGGTTGCAACGAATGGGGGCGCCTGTATGTGGCGTGGCTCCAAGTCTGCCTTTTTCGGGCGCAACTATGGTTCTTGTGTGCCCGATGCCCGCTACTGTCCTGATCGAGTATGTGATTCTTTGGAGCAAAGGAATGAAAATATTTGCCCCCAAGATTGCAAAGATGCCGGTGATATTGTTGGTCCTCACACAAATAATGAGAACCATAGAGGCATTTTGAAAGGTTCCGGCACATGCATTTGCGAGCATTATGGCAAATGCTCCTGTGGTCCCCTCATGGAAGAAGAAGGTACTAGATCAACCCGTCCGCGAAAGCGTAAGAACGAGACGGACGCCGATTTGATTTTGGCCACAGCAGCAGCAACACCTCTGCTTGTTGATGATCATAGGCAAAGTTCGACGCATGAGAGTCAGGATCCCCTGTTGCTCGGTGTCCTTAATGTGGCCAGTTTTGAGTGCAATCGTTCCTGCTTGCTTATCGTGATTAGTTGCCCGTTGATTTTCATTCTTCTTCTACTCTGCCTGCTGGTCACTCAACAAAAACTCCTTCAGAAACGCCTGGGCAAACAATCGCTGACTCCTTTAACCAAGCAAGCTCTGCCAGACACCAACAGCGGAGCCGGCGGAGATTTACCCTTAATGCCACTTCAAAGTAATTTCAAATTCGAGTCTAGCGATTCGAAATGGGAATTTCCTCGTGGTCAATTGCAGTTGGACACGGTGCTGGGCGAGGGAGAATTTGGTCAAGTTCTGAAAGGTTATGCCACACAAATTGCTGGTTTGCCTGGAGTCACCACTGTGGCTGTTAAAATGCTTAAGAAGGGTGCCAATTCGGTGGAGTATATGGCTCTGCTTTCCGAGTTCCAACTACTGCAGGAGGTCTCACATCCAAATGTAATCAAACTCCTTGGCGCCTGCACTCATTCCTCAGAGGCCCCCATGTTAATCATTGAGTACGCCCGCTACGGTTCCCTGAGAAGCTATTTACGGCTGAGTAGAAAAATAGAATGCGCTGGAGTGGATTTCAGTGATGGCGTTGAACCAGTCAATGTCAAGATGATGCTCACCTTTGCCTGGCAAATATGCAAGGGAATGGCCTACTTAACCGAACTGAAGCTAGTTCATCGGGACTTGGCGGCACGTAATGTCCTATTGGCCGATGGAAAGATTTGCAAAATTTCCGATTTTGGATTAACCCGAGATGTCTACGAAGACGATGCTTACCTGAAGCGATCACGAGACCGTGTGCCAGTCAAGGTAAGTACGACATATAATCACAATCGAATTGGTTGATGGCAAAAAACTCTTCTTTCTTTCGTTTAGTGGATGGCACCTGAATCTCTGGCTGATCATGTGTACACCACCAAATCGGATGTGTGGGCATTCGGTGTGCTCTGCTGGGAACTTATAACATTAGGTGCATCACCTTATCCGGGTATTGCACCACAGAATCTCTGGTCACTGCTTAAGACTGGCTATCGCATGGATAGGCCAGAGAATTGTTCGGAGGCCGTTTACTCCATTGTCCGCACCTGCTGGGCTGATGAGCCCAATGGACGACCCTCGTTCAAGTATCTTGCGGCAGAATTTGAGAAGCTACTGGGCAATAACGCTCAGTACATTGAGCTGGAGACCAATGCCGTGTCTAATCCATTATATTGTGGTGATGAGGCCGCTCTAATGGCAGAAGGACTCGGAGAACCCGAATCTCTGGAACACCTGTGGTCACCGCCAAAGATCCCATATGACTCACAGGATGGAGCCAATAGCTATGACCTCTCTATGACCGATAATCAGCAGCAACCGACAGCAACATCATCATCTGTTGCAACAACAGCCCCACCCGGCTATGATCTGCCCCGTCCCCTGATCGAAGCCCACACTATCGAACAGGTTTTGCGCTATGAAAATGATTTGCGTTTTCCCCTTAACATACGAAAATCGAGCTGCAGCCCCAGCTATAGCAACATGACCAACGCTGGACCGTCAACAGGCAATGCTGTTGCTTCATCCTTACCCCATTATGCTGTGCCCGTTAAGCGTGGACACTCCTACCTAGACATGACCAATAACACACTCATACCAGATAATCTGGACAATCGTGATTACGAGAAGCATCGATCAAAGACCATTTCATTTCGTTTCTCTAGCTTGCTAAATCTAAAGGAGTCTGTGGAGTCCAACCAACAAGTCCAGGGATCAGATGATGTTTAAATCCCTTTACAATTTTTAATTAAGTACATCTACTGCGCCTGTCTTTTAGTTCAAATTGTTTGTTAATTAGTTTTAATTTTATATAGCTTTACATAGCCGATGCCAAAAATTATTGAAATTATGTCTACATCGAATACGCTGCCTTTGCATTTCCACAAAACTATTCCAATTTAGATTTGGATTTGAATATGATATAGCCTTAAACAACATTCCACATTTATTCCATTTTTAATCATTTATTATCGCTTAATTCGAAAAGAACACCTAAATGATTTAATTAACCAATACGCTTTTTATATATACACACAAAAAAAAAGTATTCCAAAGTTGTCTTTTAGATTAAAATTTGGTATATGAAATATGTTGTAAGACAAACGTTTTGTCATTCAAACAAAACTCTAATTATAAATTACATATAATTTCGTTACAGATAATAGCTATGAAACTTAGCAATTATCGGACAAAGTTTTAAAATCAGAAATTTAAAAAAATTTGCCTAACATTTTTGGTTTTTGCTTTGGGCATACATTTTAAAGGTTCAAGCAATTTCTAAAAATTGTCAAAATCAAATGATTTTTTGATCACTTGATGAATCTGATTTAAAAAAAAATCCAGACTTGAATTTTAATTGAAACATTCCATTTTTTTATAAGCATTTTCTGTTTAGTTCTGAAGAACTTAATGAGTAATCTCGCTGTTAGGCACTTGCATATTCATTTTTTATTTACGATATACGTTAGCAGTAGGAAAATGGACCAATTGTACTTATTCAATATTATTTATCTAGAGATCCGTAATTTTATCGCATGCCAAAAATTGTGAATTCTAATTATGATTAATCAATATAATGTTGTAAATAGATATATATATATATGCAGAGTCAAATGATATGTTTAAACGAAAGAAATAAAACTTTACCTATCTACTCCTCATCTGGGACCAGCAGATTAAGATTGGCCCCACTGGCCAAACTGCCCATGAAGGTCTCTTCATCGCCACGCACCGACAACGATTCCCTTCCGGTACATACCTTCTTCTCACGAATCATGCCCGTGCGTTCCCAGCGCGATCCCTTGCAGCTGTTGCAACTTTGTTTGGGTAACTTGAAGACGGTAGTAGTGCGATTGCCGCAATCTTTGCACTGAAAAAAACGCTTCTCAGCGTCCACAACCTTCAGAGGATGCTTCTCTTCCTTGCAACGATCGGCAGCTGAGAACGCTGTATATTTGCACTTTTGGCAAATTACCGCCTTGCAGGGCATTTTAAAGGTGTTTAACATTTTTTCCTCCATTGCCTCTTTGCGTTCTAGCTTGTTGAAGTATTCCTCTTGGGCATCTTGTTCCCTCATCTTTACAAGATTCGAATGCGTCGATGTGGCGGCCATAATTTTTTCAATCCGCGACTTGCGCATCATTTCTCGATCGTCCTCTTCCAATTTCTGACGCTTGGCTGAATCGGAAAATTGCTCATGCAGTTCATCAATAGCCCGACGTTTGCCCGACTGTGTGCCACGCGTGGAGTTTGGATTAATCTTTTCCAGAGGCTGTTTTTTAAGAAGAGCCAAAGCTTTCAGTTTGGCGCTTTGGGCTTGACGTGAACCAATATTAATATCAAAATTGAAGTTCTCGCTGCATGAGAGCTTGGGTGTTGAACTGGCATCAAAGGAAAAGCCACGATTTTGGAATTTGTCTGGCACACTGGGCGGAGTGCAGGGGGTAGCAGCATTTGTTGGCTTTGATATTGGAGTGGTGTTTAGTTCCTTATCCTTCTCAAAACGCTCATTTTCCTCTTTTAACAAACGCAAGCGGTTCAGATCTTGATGTCTTTGCTTTGAAGAAGCTTCGACGGCTCCAGCTAGACGAGATGTGACCCCACCACGATCAGCATAGGGTATAGCAGAAGTTGGCTTCTTTGGCTGTGCGGTGTGATTCACTGTGTGAGCAAAAGGTGACACATCATAGCCAGCCAACTTGCTTAATCGATCCCTTTCCTTCGATATGAGCTTGGAGCTCTTACGGGCGGGAACAGACGAAAATGAATTCCCAGCATAAAACACCTCCGTCTTGCCTATGAGAGTCGCAAACATTTAAACTGAAGAGATATACATGCATTAAAATTTTAATTCGAAAACTTACCCAACACCTTATTTCTTAGCTCATTTAATCCTCTACCCGAGGTGGCTGATTGTAGCTCCGATCTACGGGACATTTTGCCATATTCCTGCTTCACATGGAATACACAGTAATCGCAATCGGTGAGATTAACCACAGCTGTGCATTTATCACCATTCTTTTTCACCGCTCGGCAAGTGCCCAGATCCTTGGATTGTCCCAGAATCATAACTTTTTGTGAAGAGTCTATGGACAGGCAGGCCACATCGCTGCTGCCTGAACGCCTTTCGAAGATCGTCGGATTAAGCACAGCCAGGCACATTCCCTCCGCTGTCTTCCACAACGTTTTGTGAGCTTCCTTGAAAAGAAATAGTGACACAGTTTTCACCTCACCACGTAAGTCGGACAGGCGCCAAGTTGAATAGGGATCTCCTTTCTTTGTACTACGGACGGGCTGCTTGGATACCAATGCACCGGCTATTACCCAATCTTTAGCCAAATCTCCGCGTTCTATGTGATACGCCACACCCGAGAATTGTACAGCCTTGCGTCCAGACATCCGTTCCTGCAGTAAGGAACTCGATATTAACGGATTGATCATACGTAAGCCAAACACAGGATCCGTGTAAACAGCAGAACTGATTGGAGAATTCGAGAATATAGGGGATGACGCAGCTGCCTCCTGTACAGGTCGTTGAAATGAGCTACTCGTTGCCGTTCGCTTAATTGGATTATGAGGATTTTTTAGACGGAGTGGCTCCGGTGTCATTTGCACTGAATCTGGCTTCTTCTTTAGTTCCGAGTCCACTTCTCGGGCTACCTTCAATTCATGAGCACTTTCCCTCTGTTGCTTTAACTTCTGATTTATATCACTTCCATATTCATTATACTTTCTTTCAAGAAAATTTTTAACTTCCTCGTCGTCAGACGAGTCCAATTCCTGCTCTTTGGCTAAACATTTCTCCCTCTTCTTATTATCGGTGTTGGTCTTTGCAGATGCCTTTACATCTACCTCATAGCTTAATGCATTGGCAAAACTGCTGTCTTCCCAATTCCTCAATTTTGGAGCCGAAGTCTTCATGGCAGATGTAGCTGCTGACTCTGCATCTTTTTTTTCAGCTTCGGCCAAAAGTTTCTCCAGTTGCAAAATTTCATCCTCATCCTCGATGCTTATGTCTGATTGCGAAACGTTAGTTGCTGGAGTCATTTGGCTAAATAAAGGTTCTTAATATTTTCACTAATTCTCACTATTTATTTTCCCGCGAATTTTTCCAAAATACTACCAGTGGCGCCATCTGGTTGGCCGCCCGCGCATAAAATACTTTTTGGAAAAAATACCAAAAAAGGTTGAAAATCCCGAATTTACAGCGGATGCTATGCAACACTATATATTACATTGTTTAACACTGGTGACAACAAAACCAAAGGCTTTAATTTGCGAAAAAATATAGGAAAATATAGTCAGAGTTAGTAAACCAAAATAGATTCGTTACGCAGTGGCCAACAGGCACTAAAGTGCATATCCGTCAACAAGGTCCTTTTCCGACATCTTTTATTAGCCAAAATTAAACAAACGAGTAAAAGACAAAGTGCAAAAGAGTGGATAAGGAGTCACAAAAGCAAAAGTGCAAAAAAAAGGAAGAAGAAGGAGCACTATCACAACACGGCTCCTGTGTTTAAGAGCAGTTTTTTTGTTAAATTGAGAATCACAAATCATTAAACGGAAAGTCACTTAACAGGTAAGAGTACTCCCACAATTTTGCCTGCGCTGCGACCATCGACTATCATCGCTTTACCGCCTACGCTTGTTTGCACCTGGCCCATGCGGCTATTTGTCGATGCTGTTTTGCCTGCATTTCATTTTGCAACCACAGCCCATTGTCATTACAAAGCAAACTATATACATACATCTATTTTTTTTATACCCAAGAAATTTTAATTTAAAGCGCATCTCGTGGCCATTTTATGGTTAGAAGCTATGCTTGAGGAGCCAAAAGCATGTGTGTGTGTGCTGATTACCCCTCCTCTCCACGTGCATCGCGATGTGTTTGTGTCTGTTCATGCTTTTATTAAACCACAAGCTCTGCTGCTGCAATTTTTTTTTTTAATTTTGTTGTTGTTGCTGGTAATGATAACCTTTCGCAGCGGGTATATTGTGGCTTAAATAGTTAACAAGTGGAAATATTTTGACAGTGCAAAGCAACAGCAGCTATGTATATTAAGATTTCATATTGCCTTTTGCCCCACCTCAACTCACTGCCTGTCAACCTATATAATGCATCTCATTCTTGCTCACTGTTACGCTCTTTTTCTCTCTTGCATATGTATGCGTTCTGCATGTCATCTGGCGCGGTCAGTAGCCGGCACCCCACCGACACACACACCCGCTTACATATTGCCGCCTCCTTGTACCGCTATTGACAGTGTGTAAAAATGTATTTTTCTTTTTTGTTTTTTAAAAATAAAATCAAATTCTTATCAATACTAGGCAAACATGACTTTTGACCTCTTTCCCTTTGTTTCTATTTTGTTTTTCGCTCTTACATGCACTAACACTCTTGCATACACGCACACACATATCATAAAGCAGCATTTCAATGTTTCCTTCCTTTGAAATGTGTTTGTTGTTGTTGTCTATCTATCGTAGAATTTTCGCGTGGAGGTGGATGCACTGTGTCTGTTGTTGTTCTTGCCTTGGCTTTCCCCACTCGATCAATGCATGTTGAATGTTTCTACGTGTGCTCCATAAGATATTACCGGTAGGTGGCGGTGGGCTGTGGATGCTGGTGGTGGGAGTCTCTCTCCCTCTCTCTGGCTGTGTTTAACCTTCGCTTGCGAGCTTCAATTTCCAAGCCAAGATTTGGCCTTATCACAAATGTTTAATAGAAACTCATATAAATATAAGTTCGATTTTAATACACTTGATTAATTTGCAGTCTTGATGTTTTGTTTTTGCAGTGCTGCAACGATAAAGAAATGAATTCAAATATATTTCTGGGGACAGCGGAGAACGGACTGCGACATGATAAAATTGTTATACTTGATGCTGGAGCACAATATGGCAAGGTAAGAAATATTAAATCAATAAAAAAGAAACGGAACTTAGCTAGTTAAATTAAATGTTTCATACTTTCTCTTAGGTTATCGATCGCAAGGTGCGTGAACTGCTAGTTGAATCGGATATACTTCCATTAGACACTCCGGCGGCAACAATACGCAACAATGGCTATCGTGGCATTATAATATCCGGTGGACCAAATTCCGTTTATGCTGAAGATGCTCCCACATATGATCCGGATCTGTTCAAACTGAAGATACCCATGCTGGGCATATGCTATGGAATGCAACTAATTAATAAAGAATTTGGTGGCACCGTTCTTAAGACGGATATACGAGAGGATGGCCAGCAAAACATTGAGATTGAGACCTCCTGTCCTTTGTTCAGGTGAGTCAAAGATTCGACTGATTTGAAATTATTAATGACAGCAACAAGAAGGTGTTCAAGTCTAATGAACTTATTTGAACGCTGATACAATCCTGTCAGATTAAAGAATATGCCAAGATCAGTTCAGTTTAATGAAGTCTATAAACTGGTTTACACGTGGCAGGACATGATTTTATGACATCAAATATTGCGCCCCATCCTAATCCCTCTTTGTATTATTTACAGTCGTCTGAGCCGCACCCAATCTGTATTACTAACTCATGGTGACAGTGTTGAGCGTGTGGGTGAGAAACTCAAAGTGGGCGGTTGGTCAACAAATCGTATAGTCACAGCCGTATATAATGAAGTGCTACGCATCTATGGCGTACAATTTCATCCCGAGGTGGATCTAACCATCAATGGCAAACAGATGCTATCGAATTTCCTATACGAAATCTGCGAATTGACTCCAAATTTTACCATGGGTAGTCGAAAAGATGAGTGCATACGCTATATACAAGAAAAAGTGGGCAGCAACAAAGTCTTGGTATGTAGCATAAAATTTAAAAATATTTATATTATTCATCTTCATTCATATTTCACCTTCCGGATGTTGTACAGCTTTTAGTCAGCGGTGGAGTGGATTCCAGTGTATGTGCAGCTCTATTGCGCCGTGCTCTGCATCCTGGTCAAATAATTGCTGTGCATGTAGATAATGGTAAAAGACCTGCTCTAATACGAATGCGAAATTTAATTAAAACTGTATTTTTTATTGCCTACCAGGTTTCATGCGGCAGAACGAAAGTGAAAAGGTTGAGCGCTCTTTGCGTGATATTGGCATCGATTTGATCGTGCGCAAAGAAGGCTATACGTTCCTCAAGGGTACCACGCAAGTAAAGAGGCCTGGCCAGTATTCTGTAGTGGAAACGCCAATGTTATGGCAGACTTACAATCCGGAGGAGAAGCGCAAGATAATTGGTGATATATTTGTAAAGGTTACCAATGATGTGGTGGCCGAATTAAAACTTAAGCCCGAGGAGGTCTTACTAGCCCAAGGAACCCTAAGGCCAGATCTTATCGAGTCCGCATCGAACTTGGTTAGCACGAATGCGGAGACAATAAAAACGCATCACAATGATACAGATTTGATAAGGTAAGTACTTAAAAGGCAAAATGCTTTTTAATTTTTTTTTAACAATTTATACATTTTTTTTAATAGGGAACTACGCAGTGCTGGTCGTGTCGTAGAACCATTGTGTGACTTTCACAAGGATGAAGTGCGCGATTTGGGTAATGATTTGGGTCTTCCACCAGAGTTGGTAGAGCGACAACCATTTCCAGGACCGGGCTTAGCTATACGTGTCCTATGTGCCGAGGAGGCATTTATGGAGAAAGATTATTCAGAAACTCAGGTATGTTTAAAAAAAAAAAAGAAACGTTATTGCCGTTACCTTCTCTATAATCTTTTTATCCAATCTGATCCCTTTGATCTCCATTTTAGGTAATAAGTCGTGTAATTGTCGATTATAAAAATAAGCTGCAAAAGAACCATGCACTGATCAATCGTGTGACTGGTGCCACTAGTGAGGCTGAACAAAAAGAGTTAGTACGCATCTCGACAAACTTACAAATCCAGGCAACCTTGCTTCCAATTCGCTCAGTGGGAGTGCAGGGCGACAAACGAACCTATAGCTATGTAGTTGGTCTATCGACGAGACAACAAGAACCGAACTGGCAGGATTTGTTGTTCTTGGCAAAGATTATACCTCGCATTTTGCATAATGTAAATCGAGTGTGTTACATTTTTGGTGAACCAGTGCAATATCTAGTCACTGATGTAACGCACACAACTCTTAACACAGTGGTGCTTAGCCAAATAAGGAAGGCCGATGCAATAGCCAACGAGGTAAGACCCAATTTTGTTCGTAATAACAGTTGGTTCGATATTTGTTTGATTTCTTTGTAGATTATCATGCAAGCAGGCCTGTATCGTAAAATATCACAGATGCCTGTTGTCCTAATACCTGTACACTTTGATCGTGATCCCATTAATCGTACGCCATCGTGCAGAAGGTCGGTGGTCTTAAGGCCATTCATAACAAATGATTTTATGACCGGAGTGCCAGCAGTGCCTGGTTCTGTGCAACTGCCCTTGCAAGTGAGTAAACAAAATATTCATTACTCAAATTGCAGCCACTTATATATTTCTATTTTTTTCTATATGTACGGAAAGGTCCTGAATCAAATTGTACGCGATATATCCAAAATGGACGGAATCTCGAGAGTTTTATATGACTTGACAGCCAAGCCGCCGGGCACTACTGAGTGGGAATGATGCGTTGAAACCAAAATTACTCCTACAAAAACAATAAATTCAACTACTAATTCTACAGCCATTTCATAGAAATAGAAAACAATATGATGAGAAGATTATTAAGATGAACAACCAACCAACAAACAATAAAGCCCTGATTTGGGTGGAGAAATAGCCAAAAAGCCTTCGACGAAATTTGCTGCACCTCAAACCACCACCACGCCCCTTTCTTTTCCTCTCCTCGCCTGAATGGCTGGCAACGAGCTAATTGAGTGCCGCTTTTAAATCGAGAAACAAAATATAAGAGAAATAATAATAAAAAAAATTAACTATTCAGGTTTATAATATCGATAATGATTTGTATGTGTGTGGGTGTGCATGCGTGTTTCTCTGTGTGTGTGTGTGTGTGTGCGTGTACTAAAACTTCATCAACAAATGAAGGAAAAGGCAAACAATTTGCTCTTTAAATAAAACAAAAAATGGATAAAACACTTATGTAAATTTATGCAGTTCTCTCTTTAATTTTTTTTGTCTTTGTTCCTTTTATAAAAAGGAATATAACCATAAGACAGAAAGAAAATAAAAGATGAAACGAAACAGTTAAATTACGCATTTTTTTAGTTATATACATAAACATACATATATAAAACTTAAAAAAATAAAACAAAATCAAATTGAAAAAAATTGTACCATATTTACAAAACGCTTTCAAAATAGAATGAAAGTGACATATAAAAAGGAAGAAAAACTAACATTTAAAAAAGGCAACCATAATATGCATATATACATACATACAAGGTATGTATATAAACATTTATACATATATTAAATTTATGATAAATATGTAAGCTAAATTTATGAATTGTTATAATAATACAAAAAAAACAACAAACAAACGCAAAAACGGAATGTAATAAAACGAAACAACAAAAATATTAAACAAATTCCACAGTTCATTTAATTTTAAGTCCAAGTGTAATTACTAATTATTCGTGTAACTTTACGAAAAGCTTCAGGCGTGAAAATGAAATTATTTGAATGACTGTCACGCAAGGACTGGAGAGCCTTCAATTTGGTAGTAGGCAATGAATTAATTTTGCTCTTAGTGCGTGAATATCTATTAATGAGACTCTCCTGTCGCTGACCACCACCTGATCCTATAGATCCGGAAGCACGTGCTGCGAGCTATACAGAAAGAATATGATATTAACTTGTTTTCAATATTTCGCTTGAACTCACATTTCGTGTTGATGTACTTTGAATACTTTCGCCTGCAACTTGCTTACGATCAAACATGTGATTTAAGAACTGGAATTTGTCCGAATAAGAAAGTTTGGGTCTTAGCGTATTCACAGTATTATTGAATCGAGCCTCTTGTTCGTGTATTCTTTCCCGTTGAACATTATATCGTAATTTATGTATTAAATATTTCCATTCATTAGGATCAGAATCGCGTTTCATTTTCCGTGCAATAAACTCCCAAATTTCCTCTTTCAATTCGAAATTAAAGAAATCTTTGTCACATTCATTCCACAAGCACTCATGATCCTTATATAATTCAATTAGCTTAAGATATTTTTTTAATTTCTTTTTAGATTCGAGTGAAGCGATAGTGGGAACGGAACTACTGGAACTTAACGCTGATTGCACTGATACACTGCTAGATTTATGCCTATGCCTGGGATACATTGTTCTCTGAAAAAAAAAAAACCAAATACCTTTTCCAAAATTTTTCAATAAAACAATGGCACACTGTATTATTTATTCGAGACTTTAAATAAATTGTAATTTTTCTTTTAATTTCGCATTTATTTAATCTGATTATTACAAGTACATCGTTTCAACGATGATTCGAACAGAATGTGACATCTTTTGTATCGTACAGATTCGTCAGCAATGACTAATTACTTAATAATAACGCTAAAGTGAGTCAAACAGTTAATAAGGATTACAGAATTCATTTCTTCTTGAAAATTTAATAGAACATTTACAAATGTGTATGAAAATAATCAGTAAATTAAAGAGCCTTAAATGAATTTATGTTAAAATTCGTTTATCATATTAATTAATGTTAATTACTTAATTAATTACTTAATTAATTACTTAATAATAACGCTAAAGTGAGTCAAACAGTTAATAAGGATTACAGAATTCATTTCTTCTTGAAAATTTAATAGAATATTTGAAAATGTGTACGAAAATAATCAGTGAATTAAAGAGCCTTAAATGAATTTATGTTAAAATTCGTTTATCATATTAATTAATATTAATTACTTAATTAATTACTTAATAATAACGCTAAAGTGAGTCAAACAGTTAATAAGGATTACAGAATTCATTTCTTCTTGAAAATTTAATAGAACATTTACAAATGTGTACGAAAATAATCAGTAAATTAAAGAGCCTTAAATGAATTTATGTTAAAATTCGTTTATCATATTAATTAATGTTAATTACTTAATTAATTACTTAATAATAACGCTAAAGTGAGTCAAACAGTTAATAAGGATTACAGAATTCATTTCTTCTTGAAAATTTAATAGAATATTTGAAAATGTGTACGAAAATAATCAGTGAATTAAAGAGCCTTAAATGAATTTATGTTAAAATTCGTTTATCATATTAATTAATATTAATTACTTAATAATAACGCTAAACTGAGTCAAACAGTTAATAAGGATTACAGAATTCATTTCTTCTTGAAAATTTAATAGAACATTTGAAAATGTGTACGAAAATAATCAGTAAATTAAAGAGCCTTAAATGAATTTATGTTAAAATTCGTTTATCATATTAATTAATATTAATTACTTAATAATAACGCTAAACTGAGTCAAACAGTTAATAAGGATTACAGAATTCATTTCTTCTTGAAAATTTAATAGAACATTTGAAAATGTGTACGAAAATAATCAGTAAATTAAAGAGCCTTAAATGAATTTATGTTAAAATTCGTTTATCATATTAATTAATATTAATTACTTAATAATAACGCTAAACTGAGTCAAACAGTTAATAAGGATTACAGAATTCATTTCTTCTTGAAATTTTAATAGAACATTTGAAAATGTGAAGGAAAATAATCAGTAAATTAAAGAGCCTTAAATGAATTTATGTTAAAATTCGTTTATCATATTAATTAATATTAATTACTTAATTAATTACTTAATAATAACGCTAAAGTGAGTCAAACAGTTAATAAGGATTACAGAATTCATTTCTTCTTGAAAATTTAATAGAACATTTGAAAATGTGTACGAAAATAATCAGTAAATTAAAGAGCCTTAAATGAATTTATGTTAAAATTCGTTTATCATATTAATTAATATTAATTACTTAATTAATTACTTAATAATAACGCTAAAGTGAGTCAAACAGTTAATAAGGATTACAGAATTCATTTCTTCTTGAAAATTTAATAGAACATTTGAAAATGTGTACGAAAATAATCAGTAAATTAAAGAGCCTTAAATGAATTTATGTTATAATTCGTTTATCATATTGTTATCATTAATGATAATTGCTCTTATTTGGGTTTGTAATTATCTAAGGGGTGCCAAGTGGAGACTCCATTCGCTGCGGTATGCAGGTAGTCGACGGATAATATTCTAGCTCGATTCTTGCTAACACATTCATCATTAGTCGAACCATTTTGGCATTCACTACTATTAGGTTGCTGCTGCAATGTCTCAGACGTTGCTGTGATAGTCGTAGATTCTAGTTGCGAAGTGCCATCGCTGTTAGCTATCATTTTTAGCGTTTCAATAAGGGCCTTGTCATGGACTCCATCGACGCGTCGTAACAGCACCAACTGTAAAGCCAACTGCAATAATTCTCTCTTCATCAAGGCCGATTTTACAATAGCTGTCATAAAATCATTTGGCATGGGAAAGTGATGGGTCTTAAACAAATCCGTTAATTCTGTCGCATAATCTGACCAATTGGCCGACGACAAAATATTCAAAATGGCTTCGGTCAATTCTTTAAACTTAATTGCCTTGCTCGGCAACCAAAGATGTTGCATAATGCATTTCAGACCCTCGGCTTCCTTTCCAAATTGCTTAAAAGCCGTATAAAGGTGGAGCAAACAAGGGGCGATGAATTCTTTATACAGACGACAATCTACAATCGTTTGAAGTAAGCATCTAAACATGCGACGGTTGGCAAATATATCGGCAAAGTGCGTTATGTATTGTTGAAAAAGAACGCTGCTTTCTCTGATTGCCTCGTAGCTGGTGATCAACTCGCTCTCATCGAGACGCATTAGACGTCTGACGACTTCGGGAATGTTTGGAGCTTCATGATGACAATCCACTTTCTGGCAATCAAGGTCCAAATTTGGCCAACACTTGATGCCGAATATTCCAAGATTCGTGGCATTGTAATTGTCAGTGGATACACACGCTATATTATCATTAGTATTTGGCACTTGTGGCAGCCGATAGGGTGGAGCAAATACAGGACAATTAACGGATGGACGACGGGCAGCCAAGGCCTGGGCACGTTTTATATTAACTTCATCTTGTGGATTTTCAATTGGTTCCGGTTTTGCAGCTTCTGCAAGTGGTTCCAGATTTTTCGCAACTGCAACTGGTTTAGGTTTAGGTTTAGGTTTAATCTCGGACGCCTTATATAGGGATTGCATAACCTTTGGCTGCTCTTTTAGTTTCTGTAGATCTATTTTTTCCTTCTTTTCATCCTGCTGCTGGCACACTTTTTTTACTGCTGGTTCATCATTTATCAAATCTTCTAAGTCATAACAGGAGGCAGCCACTGACAGCACATCATCATCTTCGTAATCATAGCTTAGATCATTGTTTTCAGAGGCTTCCAGCTCCAATGGAGTCTTGTTTACTGTAGTTTCCTTTGATTTCAACGACGTTGCCAACTGATCCTCCAATAGGAATTCCTCCTTATTATGATTATGTATGTCTGATTCTGCTTTTAGTTCCAATAATGTACTATTATTAGATAACTGATTAATTAAAATGTTCTCAAAATTTGGCGGCTCATTTTGCTGTTCATCATAATGTCCCAATTCATTTAATGTGTCGTTATTTCCGCTTGATTCGAACACTAATGGCGGCATATCGTCAGTTAATGAATTAATTGCATCTATGCAATTTGGAATGTTTTTGTCTTGTTTTTCATTTAATTCATAATCCAATTTATCTGGCATTTCGGTATCGATATCCCGTAACCAGAGCTCTATTCCATTATCCACATGCATATCGAGTTGAGCGTTATCCCCATTCGTGAATATTTCAATTTCACTCACCAAATCATTTTCCAAGATTTCACATAAATCCATATTAACTTCCGTAATTGGAGTAGTCATTTCCAAAGCATCGTCTATTAAAAGCTCTTCAACTTCAATATCATTGGTTACACCTGCCGTATCATTATATTTCTGTTGTTTCGTTTGCAAATTCTTGTCGTCTGTAGTTGGAGCCAGATTATAGGTATGATCAAAGCGTATGGAAGTTAACATCAAAGGTGCGCCCACTTTTTGTTGCACCGAATCATTCAAATGGATAATTGGTCCATTCCTCTCAGCAATCTTTTTGCTGTCGCCTGACATTTTACGGGTATCCTTCTTTGGCATTTCTGTAGCTGGTGACAAATTAATTACCCCCGGTGGGCGTACTTGGGTAATTGGTCTGATCCTCTCAGCAATCTTTTTGCTGTCACCTGGCATCTTACGGGTATCCTTCTTCGGCAATTCTTTAGGTGGTGACAAATCAATTACCCCCGGTGCAATATGCGCTGCTTGCACTTCATCGATCTGTGGCAACAAAAGAAACTGGTTAAGTGACATTAATTCCAAAATTGAGCTTACAACTTTTACGGCAGAGTTCTTTGATTTCCGTTGCGCCACTGCTAAGCGCTGTGCTTTCATCTCCGCATTTTGCTCTATTCTCTTCTCTGCCACCAACGCATCCAAATTTGCCTTTCTGAACCGCTCCAATTCCTCGTCGACTGGCACACTCGCACGGAACCTTTCCTGACTCTTAGTAAATTTGGCAATCGTTTTAGCTGCTTCTGACATGTCACCATTTTGCGGCTCCGGAAGCCTGGCACTTTCTGAGGGACGACCAAGGCTCCGTTTAGCTTTGGGCACATGAGCAACGTGAGATTCTGTTGGCCTTTGTTCTTTATTGTTTGCACGTTTTTTCCAAACAGCCAAAGGTAGTGATTCTTCAGAATCATCGGAGTGTTCCTGATGATGGCTAAAACGACGCTTAGTTCCAGTCAACGCAGATCTCGATTTATTTTTTTCCGATGCTGGCGCCGCCACTAGACGCTTTCGTAGTGGTTCCATTAAATCTTCCTAAGATCAATAAATAAATTACTCATTGATGCACGCTCTGGAGTTTCTTCTCTTACCTTTTTCACCATTACTACGGATTCACAAGTGTCCCAACTCCTTAAGAACCTCTTATGAAACTTAAACAATTCCTCATCCGAGAAGATTCCACCACATTGGTATACCATTTCCTCCCACAGTGCTCTTTTTTCGCGTTCGCGCATTCTAAATATTTTCTGGATTTCCACAAAGAAAAGTTACAACAAATTTTTCAATACCACGTGAAGTATTTTTTCATAAGTTCCGTTAGTTTTCGCGCACAACCCTGGGCTTTTGGCTTCTTCGAATTAATCGATTATTGACTAATCGATTAGCAACCCTCTACTGAACATCGATTGTTTGTTTCCGCCAAAAGGAAATTTTTGTAGGTGACTTAAAAATGGGTTTTTTTTTATTTCAACATGCAATAGAAAAAAAGGATACAGTAACTGCAATATAAAAAAACATTTGGTTAAAATAAATTAACGATAAAAAATCCCCATTCCGGACTTTATTTAATCACTTTATACCTATTTTTCCATTTTATTTTACTAAATGAATTTTATAAGTTCAAAACTAATCCGACTTGTAAAGTGTTTTTATTGATTTGTCTGTTAATATAAGCAAACTTACACAGGGGATTAAACTAATTTTTATATAATTTCCTCAAACGAGGGAATTAAAAAATATGTAAAAATTGTACTAATCATAAATATTTGCACAACGCACGCGGCCGATCGATCAGTCGTTGTAAAGTCTTCGTCCTTAAGAACACTGAACGTCAAACAGTTCACAGATGCCTTCGTCGTTTTTCAAAACAAAATTGAAATCCTCCTGGGGTGGGTTCAATTGCACCAAGGGGGGATTTTCTAGAATAACAAGACAAAAGGGATATTAATTTGGAAAAATGATGTGCGTATACAATTTCCAACCCACCTAAATTTGGATCATCGGGATAAAACCTTCTCAGCGAATGGCCAGCCAAGTAATTTTGAAATATAATCTTCGCCGTTAATTCATTCTCTCGCAATTTCATCTCCTCCTTCATGTCGGGATTGCATGAGTACGTATGCTCATCCGTAATAACATTGCCAGTGCTAATGGCAGGACCAGTCTCGCTGGATCCTGATGATGAAGAAGGCGGTGGAGATGGCGAATCAAGGCATCGATAATCAAAGTACTCATTAGGATAATGCGGATTTGTAGTCGATTTCCCTTGATTGGTAACCAAGCGTATGTCAATTGTACTGCCATTGTCGAGCGAGACACGAAGTTCACTCTAAAGCCGCCGGAGTCAAAACATTTAGCTAAATTAATATTTACCTTTATAAAACAAAAAAAATAAATATTTTCTTACATTGCTTCTTTGGATTTCAACTTCCTCATCATAATTTGGTATGGTGAAAACTGAATTATCGCCATAAATGTTTAACAAATCATCTCGTGTTAAATAGGCATATGAACGATTTGTGGCATCTTGCATGACATAGCGCAAATTGCGTTGAGCATATTCCAGTTGTTCATCAAGCTCATCTTCCAGGGTTCTTAGTCGTTTGGTACGTTCACAGGCCAGGTTATATTCCTCCTTATCCTTGGCATCCCGAAAGCCGCCGCCACTAGAGCAAGTAACGAATGGCAAAAAATTAAAATTCAATTTAAAAATCGTACAAAATCCCAAAATTGCATGTCTTAAGATTGCTTACCGCCAGCGCACAACAGAACAATGACGGCCCTTATCAATTAAGCCAATGCCCTCTAAAACGTTGGTTATATCGTAAATGCGCCGTTTTTGGACATCCAAAATTTTGGTGGCCTGCTTTTCAAATAAATGAATTAAACAATTTAAAGACAGAATAATAATTTGATCGCTTGCCTCTTTCAGATCAATAGTGCCACCATTCGCCTTCATCAACTCCACAAATTTTTGAGTCAACAAAACCAACGAACCCACTGAACGTTGCTGGCCGGGCTGGGGCTGGCTCTGGGATTGGCTCAGTTTGATTTGCTGTTGCTGTCCCGTTGGTTGCTCATCTTCATCCTCCGGCTGGGTTATCTCAATCTGAAAGGTCTCGTACGAATTCACATCCATCGACTCATCAACATCCAAATCCCCATCTGCACGGCTTTGGCTGCTGCTGGTGGTGCTACTGTCCCTGTTTACGATTGTACCTGTACCCAAAGATTTGCGCTTATACATGGCTACGTTTTCAAATTCTTTTTGGAATTGTTTAATAGTTCTTCGGTTCAAAAAGGTTATGCTGATCGTTCCAATTGCAGTTTAAACCACTTATTGTTGAGCGATTTTTATAATAAATCACAATTAAATACAAATGTTGGCGCTTGAAGCACAATTTTCCGCCATTTATGTCACTTTTTTCATTCTCCCTATATTCTGACTTTTTGTCTAGTGTTGCAAAGCAACGCAATAATGAGTTGCATTTCGATTAAAATATTAGCCGAATATGTATAATTTTTAATAAAATCCTAGTCAAATTTTACAAACCACTTAGAGTTTCTAAAATTAAATATTAGGGTATTTAAATTATATTATTTTCTTAACGTTGACTGCAAAAAAACTGCATGAATTAGGTTTTTAAAATCATATCGATAGTCGTGAAATTTTCTGAAATCGTTTTGTAACACTGAATTGTATTATGTTAATTGAATATTTATTTATTTTGCTTGTTATTTACTTGACAACTTTTTCTTTTACTATGCCTGCGTTTAATTTTAATAAGGAAATAATATTATTGTCTTCGTCGTACAGCTTTCTCATTATATTAATTGACGATTGTTTTTGAATACCACGTTTTTCTTCATTGACAAGTGTGGCGCGCTACCCTGCCGCTACTTCATAGCGTGTCACGAAATATATTTATCTAACATTTTTATTTAGTAAATTACGTTGGTATAGACTATGGTTAATAACAAAGGAAAATACTTTTCAAATATTTATACTTGTACATACATATGTACATTGTACATGTAAGTTTTTGTGAAAGTCGTAAAAGTTCTTTCTTGGCACAGCCAAATATATTTATGTATCCAGACCATATATACTGATAGTTTTTGAAATTTCGGAATATGCTCGAATCCAAAGGTAAAGTCGACTGATCTTCGCGAAGAATTATAAAAACTCATTAACTTTAGCAATATTTAAAACAAATACTTCTTCCAAACTATCTGGCAAGACCAAAGAAGGTATTTCCAGAGACCATGAAAACAGCAAATAGATTATCATTACCTGAAAATATTTTATTGCTTTGTCGACGAAAAGCTTTTCAACAAAACCAATACAAGAAAATAAAAAATTATTTTTCGATTGTTTTTCTAAAACTCGAAATATTTTAAATCCGCCACCCAACTAAGCAATACTTTCCAACACAGCACACATTTTTCAACACAGATTTTAAATATTTTGTTTTGGTCGGCACATTCTATTCTCCATTGTGTGAAAAACGTGTCTGGAGCTGTTTTGTTTTTATTTAATTCTGCCAAAATCAAAAATGCCTTCTAAGGTGAAGCCTCGACTGTCCCGTGGCGTTCTGGACATGAAGTTCATGCAACGCACCAAAGTAAAAGTGGCCAAAGAAGACGATGACGAGCAAAGTCGTGCACTGTACTCCAATGAGATTAATGATAAGATGCTCAACTCCAATTCAAATTTCATAATTGAGACCAGTTATGCCATATGCGAAGAACTCATCGACGGACGTCTTAGTTTTCGTGGAATGAACCCCGAACTGGAACGTATTATGGAGCAAGAGAAAGCGGAAAAGGAGAGCACACTTAAGCCAGAACAGCCTAAAGATGTATCTGATCAGGACATGGCCAAAACATACTATGCCAACAAGGCTCCTAGTGCCAGCAGGACAATGCAGAAAAAGTTTAATTCAAAAAACGACAATAAGCGAAGACACCAGCAACAGCACCAACAGCAGAGGAAACCTCAGTTTAAAAAGCCCCGACAAGAGGATGACAATGACGATTAAGAAAATTAGTTCATTTCTACAAGAAAATAGTTATTTAGTATACATTTAATAAAACAAGCTCTTTAAAATTATTAAGTTTGTTTCACCGCCTGTAGGGCATAACACATTTGGGTCGAGTTAATCCAGCGCCAAGTATTTCTCCAGAAATCATAGGTACTACCGTTGATTAAAACAGTCTGGCAATTCACTAGGCCAAATAAATATATGTATCAGTTAATGTTTTTATATGAATTTGATGATATTTTCCTTACTTGTGTCCAGTATGCGCTGCACATCTAACGGCGAGATCATCTTGTCCCAATGATGCGTACCTTTAGGTGCTAAATTAAGCACATATTCTCCAATCAGAACACCGCCTATCCACATGGGTAAAGTTTTATTTATGGTGGTAATAAAAATCGACCCACCCGGCTTTAGTGAACGTACACAGGCCTCCAAGAGTCCAACCTTATCGTCCACATGCTCCAGTACCTCAGAAACAATGACCGCAGTATAGAATTCACCATGTGCTTTGGCATGTTGATCCACAGATTCAAGTCTATATTTCACTTTCGTTACCAGTTCTGGACTCGATTCATTTAAATGTTTGCACGCCCGTTGTATGAGTCTCTCACCCAAATCGATGCCAGTGATATCAGCACCTAAACGTCCTAGCTGCTCCGTTAACAGACCTCCGCCGCAACCAACTTCCAACATTTTCTGATCCTGTAGCACATTTGTGGTATTTATATAATCTGCATTAACTTGGCCACGCGCCACTAGGCCATCACGTATAAAGGGCACTCTATGAGACACATAAATATACATAATATGTAAATGGTAACTATTTTTCTAGCGTAAATGTTGCACACAAAAATTTCAAACCTTATTTCATTCAAGGCATGCAATGCTGCCATCGGACCACTGGGATTCCACCAATTTTCAGATTGGTTTTCGTGATGTCGCACTTCATTGTAGTCGGTAGTAGTGCTAGTAGTGGTAGTGCTGTTCCTTACCACGCGGCTGGCTAGATATTGACTTAACCTATTGTAATAAAACGAATAAATATTGAACCGTATAACTAAAAATTAAATTTACCTAGCCGGTGTAACCGATTTGTTAAAAAACATTTGCAGTTTTTGCTCCTTCCAAGAAAGATAAAGCACAGCTGACTTTGTTTTGGCTATTTTTATAGGGCTTAAAGCGAGAAAATAAAAACGAACCGCATCGACTTGTATATACCCTTAACAGCTGAAAAGTTATAATCTCAATAATTATCTCATTGTTATTAATTTGATTTTAATGACATTTTTGAGTAAATCCCTGATTAGAAATGATTTCATGCGTACTGTTACTTACTGTCGTGGGACAGGAATTGATCACCGAATAATTACACCTATACATATATGTCGCGGGACGGGAATTGATCAATGTTTATAGAATAAAACATCCAATGACTTTTACTTTTGAACGAGATGCGTTTAAATTTACGGCAGCGGTTGTTAAAGGCAAACTAGCGGCTGAGAGAGAGCGCCACATACATTTAGCCAACAGCAATGAAGTGCAAATTGTTGCCCATCTCTAATCGTGACACGATCGTTTGGCGTTATCATTCTTTGTTCATTGTTATTTAAGGGTTAACTCAAGGACTTGGTGCTGTTTCGCATCAACAGTAAGTTAACGGAATAGAACGAAGGAAAATTAGTTTTCTTTTCCCAAAATGCTGCCGTACAAGCATCTGAGTAATGCCGAGGAGAATCAGGAAGAGAATGGTGACCGACAAAGAGCCAAGGCTGCACATGCTCTACAAATGTTATGTTTATCGGTCTTTCTATTGCTTTTTCTGGGAGCCTCACTTTTTCAATCACCCACGCCGCCGCGACGAAACCATGAGCCAAAGTCGAAAGTTAAGCTTTTTTATAGTTGCGATATGCAATTAGTAGAAACAATCCCAATTGGCCTTAACTATACCCAAAACAATACTAGGCACATATCCACATTTGACGCATGGACTAAACTTTTGGACAATGCCACCTCAACAATAGACATTGGGTCATTCTATTGGACGTTAAGAGGTGAAGATACCGGCACTAATCATAGCAGCACTAAACAGGGTGAGGAGATCTTTAATCGTTTATTGTCCAATGGCGTAAATAGTGATATCACAAAGAGACTGAAAATCCGCATTGCCCAAAGTGAGCCTTCAAGTTTACCACCTAGCATGGACACCAAAATCCTGGTCAGCAATGGAGCTGCCGATGTTGTTTCCATAAACATGCCCAAGTACTTTGATGGCGGAGTTCTGCATACAAAGCTTTGGATTGTGGACGGTCAACATTTTTATCTAGGTAGTGCCAATATGGATTGGCGTGCGCTCACACAGGTCAAGGAGATGGGGATACTCGGTCAAAATTGTCCAGAATTAGCAGCCGATGTGAGTAAAATATTTGAGGCTTACTGGGTTTTGGGTTCTGAACAGCCAGACCAATTACCTTCTTGGAGTAGAAATTTGGACACTATATACAATATCGACTCTCCCATGAATGTGCAATTGAATGGAAATATTTCAATGCAAGCATTCATATCAGCTGCTCCGCCTTCTCTGGCACCGAAAAGCAGAACCAGTGACCTGGATGCTATAATTAATGTCATCGACAAAGCCGTATTGTTTGTAGATATTGCTGTCATGGATTATTATCCTTTAATTATTTACGAAAAAAGTAGACACTATTGGCCCTACATTGATGATGCTATTCGTCGGGCAGCTGTTGGAAGGGGCGTGACGGTGAGACTGCTTATCTCCTGGTGGAAGCATTCGAACCCCTCTGAGGATAAATATCTACGCTCATTACAAGAACTCACGTCGCCGAAGGAAAATATTACAATCGAAGTTGTAGGTCTAAGCGAAATCAAATTAACCGACGAATGGCTAATCCATTATTTCTTTTCATCTAGCGACGTTTCATTGTGCCCGTTGATCCGGATCAAGAATCCTTGCCCTTTACACGTGTCAATCACAACAAATATATGGTTACAGATCGAGCTGCATATATAGGTACTTCGAATTGGTCTGGCGACTATTTTATCAACACTGCTGGCATCGGCCTGACCCTAAGCGAGACACATTATACGGAAAGTGATCAGAATATTCGCCACGATTTGCAATCGGTTTTCGACCGGGATTGGAATAGTCCTTATGCTCATGAATTCAAATAAGGCATCAGGAATTATTTTTTTTACTTTCTATATCTTTCTATCCTTTTCACTTTTATATAGATCTCCAAAAGTTTTTATATATTTTATATTGATAAATTTTTGTAATGCCAAATAAATTTGAGCACGCTATACATATGTACACATGCATATAAATCATATGCATTGGATTAATTTTTACGAATAAAACTATTAACTTTTTTGAACATATCTACTGTCCAATTATTATGTGTCCCTCGAATCTTATCTTCAATACAGAATTTAAGAAAACAGTCTAGAGAGGCAATTGATTAAGAAATGGGTACAAATACTATTAAGCATAATGTTAGCGTAATTAGCATGTGAATGTCCTGTGAAAATTTGAAGTAAATCGGAATAAAACAGACAAAGATATAGCGCTTCAACTGATTGGCCTTCAGTGAAGCTGTTCGAGAATAAAAAACAGCATTTTACAAGTGGGTTTTTAAATTATTTTTTTTGTCTAGATTTCGACCTTTTTTTTAAGTTAATCAAAACTGGGCTTAAGCCGGCTTGAAGTCAATGAATCTTACTAATTTATAAGATTTTACATCATAGGCAGCACAAAAGGGGAGCAGGCTGTCTGTATAACTATTTTAAGAACCACCAAGTTCTATCATCAGCATTGACCTCAAGCCAGCTTAAGCCCAGTTGTGATTTTTTTTTTATAATTTAAAACTAGTTGAACTATTGGCCAAAAAACAATATTTTTGCTTTAAAACTGTGCCAAAAATGAAAAAAAGCCTAATTACTAGCCGATATCTTTTAAGCCCAATTAAATTTCTTTTTGTTCGGATGATCCTTTAACACAGTATCGTGCTCACCGCAAACCCGTTTTTTCAAGGAACGAACATGATAGATTTTATAGTCGTTGATTAATGATCAGATTCAAATACATGGTTATAATTCATATTGTATTGTATTTTTATCATATTTCATACAGTTTTTGATTTATTTGCCAGAAAATAGAGAATTAAAAATAAAATTAAATTGTTTGTAATTCAACTCTGGAAGAACAAAGTAAAATTTGCTTTTTAATTTCGACTAAAAGCATACTTCTTTTTAACAAAAATTTATAATTTTACATAGTAGCATAATAATTCATATATGTACGTCTACTTTTTTATATATATCAACAGCTTGGGTCTATACATACTTAATTCTAAACAGTGTCCAGCTACTATTACGGCTGTGCCGTAATTTCCATACCTTGCTAGTTTACGTTCTGAAGATCTGATCACAACATAATAGCAATAATCAGCTCATTGTCAAACGTTCCTAGCCGATTTAGATTAAATTCGTTGTGATCTTGGAAAAAAATGGAAATAAATTATTTTCAAATTCTGAGTTAGACAAGCATATCCAATTTGTATACGTTGAAAATCCAGAGATTCTACGACATAGTCGTACCAGTTGGAACGAAAAGTATAATTTCACTTCAAACTGATGGACTTCATTTATTGTGCATGTTGCAAGGGGTAATAAAAGCTTGTCCTTTGACTTTATTTTTCAGGTTTCAATTCAAATATTGCAACTTTTACTGTATACTTAGGATTGAATGTAAGGAAACGCTCAATCATGTTTAAACAATTGTGTTATTTGGCAAGGTTACCAAAGTTGCCGCCACCTCCTCCACCGCCACGTCTGATAAAATTATTGCTCGCAACGCTCTTTTCAAAAATGCTGTTAATAAAGGGCACACGATCAATCAAAATATTGTAAACGAGCATCAGGCATCGAGCATCGATGGCTACAACAATAAGAAATATAAAGAATTAGTCCCATTACAATAATAGTAAATGCAATCTACTTTTAAACATAACTGTGTAAGATTCGTCAGTCATTATTAAACCAATTTGAAAAGGCATTTCATTAACAAAATTGTTTTAACTCACCGGCATAAAGTATCTGTTCGCGCCTTAGCGGACGATTAGCCCAATTAGAGCACTGATTCGATTTATTGAGTTTCTTGCCCAGGCATAAAAGTGTGAGATCGGTGAGAGCTTCACCAACTTTATTGACATTGCCAAAAGGTAGCTCGACGCCATATTTTTGTTTTTTCAATTCCAGCCACACAGTTCGCAAATCGAGATAATGATGGGCCGTTTGAAGACGCAATTGAAGTGGCAGGGAGCGCTGAAGCATAGCCAAATCGCAAGTAATTGAGAATCCTACTTTTATTATATTTGTATTATTAAAAATATTTGCGCCCATTAAACGCCAATGTTCTGGTAGTATAGATTCGTGGGCCAAACAATCAATTAAATAGACCTGATTAGAAGTGGCTAATTGAAGCAAACAAAGCTGACTTGCTAGGCAAACATTTTGCATCCATTCGGAATCTAGATAGATGATATGTTCCTGCTGCAAGTGTTCCATCATGGCTTCGAATTGCTGTGCCGTGTCCACTATGATCAAGCAATTATCTGGCAAATCCATAGTCAGGTACATAGAAGGTTGCTCCTCCTCCTCTTCCGGTTCCGTCTCCTCCTTCTCGTCCTGCTTTTCAGCGATGGATTTAATTTCAAACGGACAATCGTGAGGCTTAATTTTAAAAACATTAATCCAATACAATGCCTCATTGTAGGCGTGTGCATTGGCCACATAAGACACAAATTCCACTTGAAGCGGATAGTCCTGGGCATGTACACTGACTAGTTCTCGATAGCTGGCCAAATTGATGCGCGATTTTTCGTACTCTCGGAACAGGTAATGTAAGTGGCTGCTGGTTTTTGTGAATTTATAATTTGGAATGAGGGCTTCATCGTAACCGTATTTTTTGGCCAGACGAGCCACTACTTTGGCCACTGGTCGGTAGCTTAGCACATTATGACAGATCTTCATATTCTTATATCGACTGTAGAATGAAATAATTTTGATATTGAAAATTCATGTTTAAACGAACGGCTGAACAGGTCAACTTACCCCAAGTGAGGCTCACACAGGTTCATCACCGATTTATTCTTGTGCAGAAGCGAATCGAGAAATTTAACAAATGGCAAACGTTGATTTGTTGCCTGGTCCAGGTACTCTTCAGCTAGTGGCAGCTTCTCCTGAGCTAATAGCGGAAATGCAATTTCCATCATATCAAACTCATGGGTTATATTCAAATTTATAGCCCATTGTGTCACCTCCTTGCAGTGCCCATTTGCGAGCATTTCCTTTAGTTTGGGCAAGAGTAAATCCCTAATCTCATACAAACGATACGCCTTTATAATGGACTGATTAAGAGAGAGAAGACCCGTTGTCGTTTTTATGAAATTAAATGCTATCATGCTGGTGTTGCGATCACATTGTTCGCTCAGATGTGGCAATTCCTCCTGCAGTTTACACGCTGTGTCCAGCACAAAGTGTGATAAACTCTTAGGTTTCACATGACTTGAATCGGGACAATTTGCAAAGATCTTTAAAGCCGTTAGTAGAGGCTCCCTGTCGGAAACTAGTGCTTTACTTAGATCCTTTGCCAAAAACGGCGACTTGCTCTTGCTGCACATATTCCATTTCTCTCGAAATGTATTAAAAAAGGAAAGCATCTCCCCATCCAGAGTGGCATCAAAGTCGAGACCATCGATGCCGGCCTGATGCGTTATATCCTCCAGTCGTTTGATCTTCAATTGTGACAAATAAAAGTCAAGTTCCTTTTCATCCGACTCATAGCCAGCAGGAATGGCGTTCAACATACATCTATTGCTGGCCTTCTTAGCCATATTGTTTCAACAGAGCCTCGAGAGCTTCCGAAAAGATATGAATAGTTGCGCTCTTGCCCTAGTCCAACTTAATATTAAAAATTGCTAAATAAGAACTTTAACAAAAATAAACTTATATTTTTGTTTCTTCTATTCTTCAATATAAAAATTTGGCGTTGTTGAACCCTGAAAAGGTTATGAAAAAATTGGGATGGACTTTCTAGTCGGGTAAGTTACCTAAACTTCAAAGATGAATAAAGTTTAAAAAACAAACAATCTTAAACTCAACCTTAAGTTTAAATAAAAGATAAAAACAAGCACGTGTGATTCGGATATTTGG
Organism: Drosophila willistoni; assembly: GCF_018902025.1. Classification (NCBI taxonomy): domain Eukaryota; kingdom Metazoa; phylum Arthropoda; class Insecta; order Diptera; family Drosophilidae; genus Drosophila; species Drosophila willistoni. Next base: position 23,776,631 of record NW_025814050.1, on the reverse strand, counting down.
GAAGATTGTTTTCCAAAATTAATATTTCCTCGCAACAAATTCAAATAAAAAAGTCAATTTGTAACCGTAGATGTGGGTGCTTCTGAGTAAAAATCTGATGCTTGATAATTTACATAGAATATACTATATATAGTGATATGATCTCAGAAAACAAACATATTTTCGTGTTTTAAGAAATTCGTGAATTTGAAAAATTTCCAACACTAATTATTCCATCACTGGGTGGCAGTATTCCATCGGTATGGCAACACTTTAAACACCGCACACGTGCATTTGTGTTTTGAATATAAAAATCTTCTGAAAATGAAGTTGGCATCGAAAAGAGAAAAAATGTTAAAAAAGCAGACGCCTAAAGGAGATGGCATTAAAAAGAAAAAAGTTGCTGCAATAGCTACAGACGAAAATGCGGGTAGAAAATTAATGAAAAAAAAGAAAAAGGAACAAACCTTGGTGACAACCAAAATCGCAAAATCAGGCAGAGTAAAGACAAAAAAAGAAGCCACATCGAAAAAACAGGGGATAGACAAAAAGGATTTGGAAAACCTCAAAGACATAGATCCCGAATTCTATGATTTTCTTAAGAAAAATGACAAGAAATTGCTTGACTTTAATTTGATGGATAGTGACGAAGACGATGACGATGATGAAACAGATGGAGGCGAAAAAGATGTGGATTCTGATGCGGAAGTTTCAGAGAATGAAAGCGAAGGAGAAAAGGACGATGAGAAATTCCACAGGCCAAGCCAAGATCTAGCTGTTGCCAGTGATGAAAGTGATTTCGAGGAGGATGCAGACCAGGATGATGACAATGCCACTGGCCCTCAAAAGATTACACTAAACCTTCTCCATCAATGGTCACAGCAATTAGCCCAACCGAATGTCTCCATCGATATTGTGCGTAAGGTAATACAAGCCTTTAATTCGGCCCTGGCCAGCATTTCATCCGATGGAGCAGATGACCAAAATGCCACTGCTTATAAGGTTTCGGGAGCAGCCGCTTTTAACGGCGTTATCCAGCTATGTGTCCTTCATCTTCAGCCAGCCATTCTGCGAGTTCTGGGAGTAAAGCCGCAAAGTTCGCTGCCACTGCACAAGCACAAGAAATGGGTAAAAGTAAGGGGCTGTTTGCGCTATTATCTGACCGACTTGATACGTCTTGTGGAGCAAATATCTAGTTCAAATATATTAAATGTTCTGCTCAAACATTTACATCAAATGGCTGGCATGGTTGCTCCATTCTCGTCGCTTGGCAAGACCATATTGAAACGTTTAATCGTTCTATGGGCTACTGGAGACGAAACAGTACGAGTTTTGGCATTTCTGTGCATATTGAAGATTACCAGGAAACAACAGGTGGGTCTTTTTGGATTTGCCCTTTAATATAAAGATTATAACAAATTATTTTATTTTCCTTCAGGCTACTATGCTAAATCATGTACTCAAAGCCATGTATCTAGCCTATGTCCGCAACTCCAAATTCGTCTCGCCCAACACTTTGCCGGGCATTAATTTTATGCGTCGCTCTCTGGTGGAGATGTTTGCCTTAGATCTAAATGTGACTTATCAGCATGCTTTCCTTTACATCCGCCAGTTGGCCATTCATCTGAGAAATGCGGTGATCCTAAAGAAAAAGGACAGTTTCCAGGCTGTATATAATTGGCAATTTATTAATTCATTGCGTATATGGGCCGATCTGTTGGGAGCTACCACAAATAAGCCGCAATTGCAGCCATTGGTTTATCCTTTGGTCACCATAACTATGGGTGTCATACGTCTAATACCCACAGCGCAATATTTCCCATTGCGCTTCCATTGTCTAGCGGCGCTTATTAACCTGACCAAGGAGACGCAAACGTATATACCAGTTCTACCATTGATTGTCGAGGTCCTCCGCAGCAACACCTTCAACCGCAAGCATACTTCTGTGTCCATGAAACCGTTACAATTCACCTGCCTGCTAAGGTTAAATAAATCCCAGCTGGCAGAAAATGGTTTTCGGGATGAGGTGATCGAGCAGGTGTGTGCCTTGCTCCTAGAATATTTAGCCCATGAGTCTGTGTCTCTGGCCTTTAGTGACTTAGTTGTGCCCGCCATAATGGCTATTAAAGCATATCTTAAGGAATGTCGCAATGCCAATTATGCAAGAAAGCTGAAACAGTTGGTTGATAAAATTCAAGAGACCGGACGCTTTATCGAGCAACAGCGTAGTAAGAGTGGCCTTAATTTGGATCTGAAGGATGCCAAGGCAATATCTGCCTGGGAACAGCAACTGAGAGTTAAACGGACACCTTTAGATATATATTACGCTAGCTGGCTAAAGACGCATGAAACAAAGAAGCGGCGTCAAGCGGCTCAAACAGATGAAATCAATGCAGACTATGATTTGCCACTAATGAAACGTCCTTTGGCAAAGACAGGAGTTCCTGTGCGAAATGAGCAAGGAGAAGTAGAGCTCTTCCCTTCGGATTCTGAAGAGGAACTAGATATACCCTATAATGCTGAGGAAGACGATGAGACAGAGGGAGTAGAAGAACCCAAACCTAAGAAATCGAAAACAAAGAAACCGAAAAAGTCCAAGGCATCAGTTTCTGAAATTACTCCCGTTGTAGATGATGGCGACGATTACGATGCTTCTGGAGCAGCCGTAGATATAGTCAAGGACTTGGATTTGAACGATTGGTAGAGGTAGAAGTAACCTATATAATTGTTAAACTTATCAATATAATTTACAAATGAAAAAACATTTTAACTGATTATTTGTGGCAAGTTTTCATTTCTCTGGAGGTTCCTTGCCAGGTATAAATTCGTACTCCTTGTATTTGGGGTATGTGCCAACGGTTTGACCCTCCACTTGTTTTGGTAATGCTTTGTCATCCTTCGCCTTTGCGTAAGTTGCCTCCAGTTCGGCAGCATTTCGTTTTTTCATGTCCATTATTTGTAGATTTTTTACCAGTTCTTCGCGTGTGGGGGGTTCCTCACGCCTACCACGTAGCCATGCCTCCCATTCGGCAGTCAGCTCCTGATCGAAGGCATCCTTGTCGGCCGGCTCGAACCATCGAGAGGCTTTGCGCTTCCCAATAGATGGATTTGCTGGTATCTCATAGTATTTGTTGCCAAAATAATCTTCGCCTATATAGTTGCCACGAAATTGACGCGGCCGCAGAGATTTCCAGAAATTTTGCCAAATAATACCAAGAATATCACGAGTTGGCTTTTGTGCCATTTTATTTTAAATAAAATATAAACTTCAAAATGACTTGGAGGTTGGAATTGATTTTTGTTATGACATTATCAGCTGTTTGTCTAAGGCAGGCGGGCAGTGTTGGAAAATATTCAATCAAATTCAAATTTGCAAATTCGGTTTTAAGGCTAATGCATAGGAGCTAAACCAGTCTCTTTTAAACACATTAAATAAATCAATTCTCAAACTTCCATTAATATTATCAAAGTTATCCATTAGGAAAAGACCCACACCTGTTGACTGAATAAAAAACTCTCCTGACCAGGTGGATGACCCAATATAGGCTTGATTTTCAGTGACCATATAGGAATTATAATTGAATCGCGAATATGGGATACGATCTAAATCATCATTTGACGGCACAACAAAACGACGCTATAAAGAAATAAAGAATTTAATTTAAGTTAGGTTAAGCTAAGAACGACTATTTTTTTTCTTACAATTTGTATGTCAACATTTTCATCCAAATGATTGAGATCCTGAAGAGACCTTAAAAAGTGTTCCTCACTTGGTTCCGAATGCTTCCACCAAGAGATTAGCAACTTTATTACAACTTTTCGATCCACAGCAGCTTTTCGCAATGCATTATCTATATCGGGCCAATATTTAGTTTTATTTTCCATTCTTAGTAATGGCAAATAATCCCTAAGCGCTATGTATATGTAGGAAGAAGCCGTGTCGATGGTATTAAGGACGGCCTCCAGTTCTTGGCTTCGTCCTGTGGCAGTTAGCGATGGAGGGGAGGTGCTCACAAACGCTTTCATAGTGTATTTATTACTCACATTTAACAAAATGGGGTGTTTGCGATTGAAATGGGAATCATAGGTCCAGGGCCAGAAACTAGGAATCTCATTGCCGCTTCCCACATGCCAATATGCCTTAAAGATTTTGACCACATCACGAGTTAAATGCGGACAGTTTTTGGCCAAGACCCCCAATTCTTTAACCTGGGTGAATGACCGAAAATCCATAGTTGAGCTACCTATATAGAAATGCTGGTTATCGGCTATCAAAAGTTTTGAATTCATTTGGTTAACAGCGACTACATCGGCAGCTCCATAGTTTGCCAATATTCGGGCGTCTGCATACCAAAAACTTTCTTGATTGCTATTTAGGGCAATCCTAAGGCGTATCTTTGGTTTGCCAGTATCTCCGTTGGCTAAAAGACGCTGGAAGAGATGTTCTCCTTGCTGAGTGCTGCTATCATTAATGTCTACGCCCCGCAATGTCCAATAGGGCGCAGCTATGTCCAGACTTATCTTCGCGTTGCTTATCAACCACTGAAATGCTTCAAAAGTAGTCAGAAAACTTGGACTATCATCCGAAAAATTCAGGCCAATGGGTAAGCTTTCTACCAATTGCATTTGGCAGGGTAACGGTGTGGCCACAGCGTGATTCGCCTGCTCCTCGCGTCTATGAAAGGTGTTCCAAGGCAAGAGAAGAATAACCAGAACCAGGACAAATAGGATAAATATAGGTATCATGTAGCCATGAGTGCAACAGCATATACCATGTCCTTTTTCCATTTCCCTGGCTTTTATCAAGCAATTTGGTCGTCTACAACAAGATGACGATGAGGAATGTCCTTGGTCTTCACCAGTCGTTGCCACTGGCTGATAATCAATTTCGTCCTGACGCTGCGACATGGCTGTATCAAATCCAACTGCTCTGTCCTTCCATTCATTTACCCCCTAATGCTGCCATTAATTTATTATTCTCACAGTTGTTGTGCCCAAACAAACCCCCAAAAAAAAAGAATAGTTCTGGAAAGCGTTCGAATAACTTAGGGGGTGTATAATAAGGGGGTAATAAGGGTCTAAAATTTCTTATGAATATATGAGAGCGAAAATACTCTACTAAAAATAAGAGCTTAAGGTTCAACATATTTTATTTAAAAGTAAGCAAATGCTTAAATAGGGAAATGCTATTTCAGTATGTGTGTGTGCGTATTTGTATTGAAAGTCCTGTAAATCCTGTAATTGGATTTTGTTGAAACTATTTAAAAATCGTCGGTGTCCCGCTATTCTTGACTTGGACCCTATTTCGGACTTGAATGCGCCACTATTTACTTTTGCGGGACTCCGAGCATTTATATATTTACAATTTGTTTATGAAAATGGGCAAGTTACGTCACAGCTCAATGACAATTGAATGCTAGAATTTTAATTTTTATCCCCAAGAAACTTTAATGAAAACGTGTAAACAGTTTTCGAGAAAATTAAATTTTTGTTGACCACCCATGATTTTCCCCATATAAAATATGCCAAAAATGCGCCGACTTTGGCGAGAAAGCACAAGTTTCCAAGAACACAGTAAAGATCGAATGCCAGAATACTCAATATACTTTTTAGAATATGTGCTATTTAAAATAGTTACTAACTAGCTAGAAAATTAAAAGTGCAAAAAACTTAACAGTCGGTTAACAGAGGGTTGCGGATAACATTAACAGTTTGTCTCTTTTGTTTTTCCAATCAGAATGAGTCTGTGTTGAATTTTGCGGCTGAGAGGGCTGAAAATTTTAACGCAACGGGTAAAAAATTAATTCGAAAATTGTTCGACTATTAAGAAATAAATAAATTACAACCTTATAATGGCTGCGAGATTGATTAACGCTCAGGCCCAGGTACGCCGATAGAAATAGAAACAAAAACAAAAGACCAAACCAAACTGAAATAACAGCCGAACACTAACACGGATCTCGATTCGCTGGAAATTTGTGAAAAAATATGTGTTTATAAATGTGTTTGTTTTAATATAATATGCAGGATATCATTCAAAGTGAATTGAAGCATCAATTTTTTGCATTCGCCTTATCTAACCTAAAAAACGAAGTCAAAATGTTGTTACCTAACCCACATCAAAAACACACACAAACAGACTTACATACATATATGTATATGTATAATATAGCATATTTCTATACACATATGCATATAGTATAATTCTTCAAGTCTTCAAAAGCGGGGGAGTGGTGTCCGTTTTAATTTGCAACTTGTAGTAATTATGTAAGAATTATGTTATTTAACCAGGAGCAGTTCCCCCCACCCTCACTACAAGCCACTACTAGTTATATCCCCCGCAATATATCTTCTTATCTTTGACGTGTTCTTAGCTTGCAGTCAGATAGTAGATCTATATATAGAGATTTGTTTTTGTTTTTTTTTCACGAAATTTTCCATAGAAGTATTACATAGTCTATAAAGTGCAAACACAAGGCTTGCACTTGCGATTGAGTGGAATCCCTCTCGACGTCATCGAGTAAATTCTAGAGAGGAACGGCTTCTCTTAACGTGTAACCAACAAGTTAATGACCTTTCTGCCTCCTGCTGATGCAACTGAATTCAAGTTGTCGTTTTATTTGTTTAATTGGTTGTTGTTGCTGATTTCGATCACGTGCTGGCATTGTTAAGTTTTTTCTTTTTTTTTGCATTCGTGGATAAATTTGTTAAGTAGCAAAAGTTTATATAACAGACAGACAAATACTAAATTAATTGACTCTGTTCTTTGTATTAATTAGCCCCTTCTTGGAATACTTACTTTACATATTAAGTTAATTTCGTAATCTAAATAAAGGCTTTACTTTACACTTTGCATATTAAGATCATTTCGTAATCTAAAAAAAGGCAGATGACACCTGATCTAAATTGATCAATCTTATCGTTTTGCCATTTTCGATAAGGTGATCGCTTCGAGTTTAGTTAATAATAACATTTAAAAGTACCTCGTGAACGTGTTTATTAAGTGTTTATTATGTTGTTAGAAAAAAATTTAACAGTAGATGCTACCTAAGATGAATTGAAGTTTAGTTATTTAAATTACTTTCGCTTAAACTAATCTTCACTGTAGTTTTCCCACCATTGATCGAACGAATTTCCAGTATATATGCTAATTAATTTGATCAATTGTATTAAACATTCTATTCTCTTTGTCTATTTTATCAGGTCTGTAGGCTGAGCAAACATGTGGTGTCTGATCCGATGGTGCGCCAATTCCATGCCTCCTGCTACAGTGCATCAAAGGTGGCTCTTTCCAAATTTGATTCGGATGTCTTTCTGCCCTATGAGAAGCTAAGCAAGCGTTTGGATGTTGTTCGCAGTCGCCTGAATCGACCATTGACTTTGTCTGAAAAGGTTTTGTACTCGCATTTGGATGATCCCGCCAATCAGGATATTGAGCGTGGCACATCATATCTGCGTCTCCGGCCCGATCGTGTGGCTATGCAGGATGCGACTGCCCAGATGGCCTTGTTGCAATTCATTTCCTCGGGCTTGAAGAAGGTTGCCGTTCCATCGACGGTGCATTGTGACCACTTGATTGAGGCCCAAATTGGTGGACCCAAGGATTTGGCTCGTGCCAAGGATTTGAATCGTGAGGTTTACGATTTCTTGGCCTCCACCTGTGCTCAAAAGGGTCTGGGTTTCTGGAAGCCCGGTAGTGGAATTATTCACCAGATCATTCTGGAGAACTATGCCTTCCCCGGTCTGTTGATGATCGGCACTGATTCGCATACGCCCAACGGCGGTGGATTGGGTGGTCTGTGCATTGGTGTCGGCGGTGCAGATGCAGTGGATGTTATGGCCGACATCCCATGGGAGTTGAAGTGCCCCAAGGTCATTGGTGTAAATCTGACTGGCAAGATCAGCGGCTGGACTTCACCCAAAGATGTCATCTTGAAGGTGGCCGACATTCTGACCGTCAAAGGAGGCACCGGAGCCATTATTGAATACCACGGCAAGGGTGTTGATTCGATTTCGTGCACAGGCATGGCCACCATTTGCAACATGGGTGCTGAGATTGGTGCCACCACCTCGCTCTTCCCATTCAATAAGCGTATGGCCGATTATCTGAAGTCCACTGGCCGCGGCGGTATTGCCAGCGAGGCGCAAAAATATCAAGAGAAGATCCTTTCGCCCGATAGCAAGTGCGAGTATGATGAACTCATTGAAATTAATTTGGATACTTTGGAACCCCATGTGAATGGTCCATTCACCCCGGATTTGGGCCATCCTATCAGCAAACTTGGTGCCAACTCCAAAAAGAACGGATACCCTCTGGACATCCGTGTGGGTCTGATTGGCTCTTGCACCAACTCTTCCTACGAGGACATGGGTCGTTGTGCCAGCATTGCCAAGGACGCTATGAGCCATGGCCTGAAGTCGAAGATTCCATTCAATGTAACACCCGGCTCTGAGCAGATTCGTGCCACCATTGAGCGTGATGGCATCTCAGAGGTGTTTGATAAATTCGGCGGCACTGTTCTCGCCAACGCCTGCGGTCCCTGCATTGGTCAATGGGATCGTAAGGATGTGAAGAAGGGCGATAAGAACACAATTGTCACCTCGTATAACCGCAACTTCACTGGACGTAATGATGCCAATCCCGCGACTCATTGCTTTGTTACCAGCCCTGAATTGGTTACCGCTCTGTCCATTGCTGGTCGCCTGGACTTTAATCCCCTTACTGACGAGCTGACTGGCTCGGATGGCAAGAAATTCAAGCTAAAGGCTCCCTTCGGTGATGAGCTGCCAGCCCAGGGCTTCGATCCCGGCCAGGATACATACACAGCTCCACCAGCAAGTGGTGACAATGTAAAGGTTGCTGTCGATCCTAAGTCGGCACGCTTGCAGCTGCTCGAGCCCTTTGACAAGTGGAACGGCAAGGATTTGACCGATCTGACTGTGCTTATCAAGGTCAAAGGAAAATGCACCACTGATCACATATCAGCTGCCGGACCCTGGCTAAAATATCGTGGTCATTTGGACAACATCTCCAACAACATGTTTATTGGAGCTACCAATTCCGAAAATAACGAAATGAATAACATTAAGAACCAGCGCACTGGTTCCTGGGGTGGAGTGCCAGATGTTGCCCGCGATTACAAGGCCAACAACATCAAATGGGTGGCTGTTGGCGATGAGAACTACGGCGAGGGTTCCTCTCGCGAGCATGCTGCTCTTGAACCACGTCATTTGGGTGGACGTGCCATAATTGTCAAGTCATTTGCCCGTATCCATGAGACGAATCTAAAGAAGCAGGGTCTTCTTCCTCTGACCTTTGCCAATCCTGCTGACTACGACAAGGTGAAACTTTTAATCCATTCCATCATTTGAAATAGTTACTTTAATCCCTCATTTTCTTTTTTTTCCCCACCGACAGATTCAACCAACTAGCAAAATTTCGCTGTTGAACTTGAATGGTTTGGCTCCTGGTAAACCCGTGGACTGCGAAATCAAAAACGGCGACAAGGTGGAAAAGATTAAGCTGAACCACACTTTGAATGATTTGCAGATTGGCTGGTTCAAGGCTGGCAGTGCTCTCAACCGCATGAAGGAGTTGGCCCATTAGGCAACTACTTACTTAATTATCCCTCCTAAAATATATCCCCTTCCCTGCCCAAACACACACACACACACACATAGTTACACAAACACACTCTCATAAGCAATCAACTTATGGTATTGTTATTTAAATTTTTTTGTCGAATTGTTTATGATTTTATTTAGTGTCAAGCAGAAAGTGTGCAAAAACAAAACGTTTTATATTATACAAATACAAAAAAAAAAAAATTATACGATATTTTTTCAAAATGCCTGCAATTTTGATCATGTTTTTTCTTTGCGATTTTGCCACAACACTCACATAAGATAATACACAAATCCGAAAAAATCAATGATATATAGAAGATGAAAATGTCTGATAACGATGATAAAGTGCGAATAAAATTAAAATTAATATATAGAATGCAAACATTTCTTTTATTATCTCACCCAAAAAAACAAAAAATCGATACAAGACAATAATTAGTCAAATCATCTCCATAATCATTTAAATCCTTTTTCCATTCTATCCACAACACACCAAATGTTAAAAATAATTGTATCAATTATATATATAAAAGACCGAAGAAATTGAATCGAAACTTGATATTTATATTAAGTGTTGTTAAATGAAAGCAAAATAAAGCATAATGTCAATGGTAAATAATTTTATATGAATTCTGATTACGGATTTTAAATAATATAAGGTTTCTGGGGAAACCATTACCATTTTTTCTATATTTTTGGTCAAAGATCCTAGTTTTCTCAGGTTGTTTTATGAGATCTTAAGGAATTTAACTGATATTAAAGCGTTACTTAAACTTGGACGAAATTACGTATATTGGATCAAAAGAAAAAAATATTGAAATTGCAGAATAATTAAAAAAAGAGATACTATATTTTCTTATTTGTATTTCTTGTTATTACAAATTAAACTTAAAGTACGTTATAAGCCTTAACATTAATTTATTATCTCTTTTGTTTGCCCTTGTTCCAATTCTTCTTACCAAAGTTCTTTTTACCCCCTGATCCTACATTACCCCCCATCGGCTTCATACGTTTGCGTGCTCCAGTAAAGTGTTCAGAGTCGTCCTGATTATCTCCAGCGCCTCGTTTTCGTCCTTTGCCACCGCCTTTCTGATTTTCTTCTATATCTTTTAGCTCCAACTTGGCTGTTCGTTGGGCCTCAGCCACCCGCTCTTGCAAGGCCATTACCTCATCCTCTTCGCATTTATAGAGTGGCAACTGTTTACCCAACAGATGTTCGATTCGCTGATACAGCTCAATATCATACTGACTGACCATGGTGATGGCTCTTCCCGAACGTCCGGCACGAGCTGTCCGACCCACACGATGAATATAGTCCTTACTGTGGGTTGGTATATCAAAATTTACGACAACATCCACGTGGGGAATATCCAGACCGCGCGAAGCCACATCCGTGGAAATAAGTATTGAACGATTTTTCGCCTTAAATTTGTTGAGAGCAGCTAATCGTTTGTTCTGAGACATTTGACCATGCAGTGGAATGGCTGCCAGTCCAAGGGCGCGTAACATCAGGGCTGTTTTTACGGTATTATTGCATGTGCTGCAGAAGATCATAAAGCTATTGCCGGCCAGTTCGTTCAGTATGTGAACAAGGTAGACATCCTTATACTTGACGGGAATGAAGAGATAGGATTGCTGCAGTTGCTCAACTGTTTGGTATTTGTTCGAGACCTCCACTTTAACCGGGTCCTTAAGAGACGCACGCTGCAACTTTTTGACTTTCTTTGTCATTGTGGCACTGAACAAAAATGTTCGACGCTCACGTGGCAACACTTTGAGGATCTTATCGAGTTCCACTTCAAAGTCCATGTTTAAAATTCTATCGGCTTCGTCCATGACTAAATATTTGATAGCCTTTAGATTAAATCCCTTCATATTCTCCAAATGATCAACCAATCTTCCAGGTGTGGCAATGATAATGTGAGGTTTTTTGGCCAATTGAAGCCCTTGAGCGACCATATCCATACCGCCGACAACAACACAACATTTAATGCCAATTCCGCTGCCTGAAAATAGTAAGGTAGACTTTTACCACGTGTATTTGAAATGGTTGGATCTTGATATCAAGACTCATAAAACTCAGAGGTAGTGACGAATATAAATAAATAATAATTTCATATTTAACATAAAATCAAATCAGGTTTTAACATCATTGTGTGTTTGGCTTTAAGAGTATTTCTCAAATGGATTAATTTTTTACTTACCCAATGCCTCGAACTGTTCACCTATCTGGAAGGCCAATTCTCGAGTGGGCGTTAGCACCAGGGCGAAGTAACGCTGTGGATTCTCTAGCAAAGCCTGCAATATGGGTAGAGCAAAGGCCCCCGTTTTCCCAGAACCCGTTTCAGCTAGACCGATTACATCTTTTCCCTGCAATGCTACTGGAATAGCCTCTTTTTGGATTTTGGAGGGTGCCTTCCATTTTAGCTCTTCGCAGGCCTGGCACAAAGTTTCGTTGAGTCCCTGAATGTATGGAAAAACACTGAATTAGACAAGCCACATTCAGCAAATAGAAATAACCATACAAGATCTTTCCAAGTTAACTTCTGTTCGCTGCCATTCTCCGCCGTAGTAGCACCCTCTTCGCTAGATATATTGTCTCCCTCTTCATCTTCTTCATCAGCATTATCGTCGCTCTCTAAATCCTCCTCTTCTTCCTCGTCGCTGTTGTGCAATTGGGCTTCGTCTTCTGAAGTTTCCGACATTGTTTAATAATTTGAAAAAACCTTTGCAAAAGTGCCTCAGCGGATATTACCAGTTGTCGTCACACGTGGAAAGGAAAGAATTAGAGGTGACAAAATTAATAATTAGGGCTGTCTAAAATATATCAATATATCGATATTTTTGCGAAAAATAATATATTTATATCGGTATATTATTTTGCCCGAATATTGAATATTCGATAATTTTTTGCGATAGGTGGTGTGATAGTGGAGTAATTTGGTCAGAAATCGAATAAGGACTGCCAACGATTTACCACTATTTTGGTTCCACAATAATAGGGGTTCAATATTACCGCCATCTCACGAGTCAGTTACCCTGCAGCTAAAACGATGTACAATCTAATTTGAAATTGAAGCATGTAAATCACTTTGCAATGAAATCATACGCAAACATACGTCCACACTGAAATTCAACATTTTGTGACAGGTATTCAAAACTAACGTCTAACACTGACATAGGTAGTAACCCTGGCAACCCTGTCATAGCGTCGCCAGTTTATTTGGCGCTGAAAATTCACGGCGTCTAGCAAAATAAATTATTTAAAGCAAGAGATCACAGATTCAATTGAAAGAAAGTTATAAAATGCGCCCTGTCAAAGGCGCGATGAAGAGCCGGCCTAGTGGTCAATTCCGCGTGCCTGAACCGCCGCCACCGATCCAAAGTCAAGAAGCCGCAGATGCTTCGGCACTTGATGCTTTGGACGAAGCACTGATCTTCGATGATGAGGAGGGTGGTACACGAATTGGTGATATTTATATACCGCCACCCGTTCCACCATATTGCTCCATGGAGAGTACTGGATCTCGTTTGATCATAAAGAAGATTGTGAATCAAAATTTTAAGAGCTATGCCGGAGGAGTGGAATTGGGTCCATTTCATCAATCATTTTCTGCTATTATTGGACCAAATGGTAGTGGCAAGAGCAACGTCATTGACTCCATGATGTTTGTATTTGGCTGTCGAGCAAATCGTATACGATGCAAACGTGTCTCCACATTGATCCACTCGTCATCCATGTTTCCCAAACTCAACAGCTGCTCGGTGGCTGTTCACTTTGAGCTCGTGGTGGACAACGGTGATGGCACATGTGAAACCGTTTCCAATTCGCAATTTGTTGTGGAACGTACGGCCATGCGAGATAATTCCTCATACTATCAAATTAATGGCAAGCGAGCTCAACTCAAAGATGTAGCCAAATTGCTAAAGAACCACAATGTCGACCTGGAGCATAATCGTTTTTTGATACTTCAGGGCGAGGTTGAGTCCATTGCCATGATGAAGCCCAAAGGTCAGAGTGAGAATGAGACTGGCATGTTGGAGTATCTAGAGGACATTGTAGGTACTGTGCGTTACATAAAGCCACTGGCGCAGATCAATCAGCGTGTGGAACAACTGACAACTGATCGCACAGAGAAGCATAATCGCTGCAAACTAGCTGAACGCGAGATGAAGGATCTGGAGCAACCTTTTAACGAGGCTGTCGAGTACTTGCGAAAAGAGAACGAATTTGTACGTACTAAAAATTGGGTCACCCAAAAGTATATTAGTCTAAAAAAAAAGAAGCTTGAGGAATACACCAAGGAGCATGAGTCATGCACTGAGGATTTGAAGACACACGACGAGGGAACAGCGGCGCTGAAAAAAGAGCGAACTGAAAAAGAGGAAATCATTCGAAAGGAAATTGAGTAAGTTTCATCTAGTCCTTTTACTCACAATTGTGTTTTTTATTATCGACGAATTGTTTTTATTTTTCTTAGAGCCTATGAGGCTTTAGTAAAGAAACGGGAGGCTATCAAAAAGAAGCTTGTGAATGCAGAGCGTGTCTGCACTGAAGTCCAGAGCACCATGGAGAGCACCAATAAGCAGCGTAAGAAGGATAAGGCTCAGATTGAAAAGAATGAAAAGGAACTGGAAGAATTGCAACGTTTGCCGCAGAAAAATCAAAAAGAAATAGACGAATGCAATCACAAATTGGAACGACTTGAGCGGGAAAAAGTAACTTTAAACGAGGAATTGGAGAAACAATTGGATGAGCTAAAAAATAAGAGTGAACCGCTAACCGAGAAACGGCTCAAATGCAGCGACGACTTAGTTGGCCTTAAGGAACAGGTTAATTCGGCTAAGGCAGAGCTACAACTACATGAATCCGAATTAAAAATACTCAAGCAAGTGGAGACAACCGAGACACGCAAGTACGAGTCGCTCAAGAGTTCCTTCGAGGAGTCCGAAAAGAGTTTAACGGAAAAGCGAGCCCAACTGGATGAGTTGAGCGAGACCATTCCGCGCATGAAATCTGACATAGCCAGCAAAACGGCGGAGCTTGATAAATTGGTCAAAGAAGAGCGTAACATGACTCTTCAACGCAACAAGCTAAAAGAACAGGTTGGTCTCCATTCAAAATCTCCACCCTTTCCAATATTGGGTCTAAATTTTTGTATTTCTTTTCAAGATCAATGAACGCTCCAGTAGCATGCAGGCGCAACGTTCCAATAACAAAGTCTTGGATTTTCTGATGCGGCTCAAAATGGAAGGCTCGCTTCCCGGTATATATGGTCGTTTGGGTAATTTGGGAGGCATTGACGCCAAATATGATGTAGCCATATCGACTTGCTGTGGCCGTTTGGATAACATTGTGGCGGACGTCTATGAAACTGGTGCGGAGGCTATAGCAGCATTAAAGAAACACAATGTTGGCCGGGCCACGCTTATTACTCTGGATAAAATGGAAAATCATCGGAGAAATGCTAATAGCAGAATCCAAACGTAAGTGATTGCAGACCTTTCGATTCATTTAAAATCTTGCTGATATATATTCTATTGTGGATAGTCCAGAGAATGTTCCACGCCTCTTCGATCTTGTTCAGGTGGAAGATGAACGCGTTAAAACGGCTTTTTATTTCGCTTTGAAGGACACATTAGTATGTGATAATTTGGAGGACGCCTCGCGAATTGCCTATGGCGCTATGCGTTATCGTGTTGTCACGTTGCGCGGTGACATAATTGAACTGGCTGGCACCATGAGCGGAGGCGGAACACAAATGTTTCGCGGACGCATGGGCACTCAAGTCCGCACCAAGACCGTGGAGTCCGCCGAAAACTCTCAAGTCTCACAAAAAGCTATTGAGGAAATGAATATGCAAGCGGAGGAGCTACGAGAACGCATCAGCTTTTGCCAGGAGCAGCAGGGAAGTCTTGAAAGAGAGGTTCAGACTTTGCAAAGAGACCTCCAAAAAGCCGAAACAGATTACAAACGTTTAGGTGTCAGTATTACCTCGCTGGAGCAGCAAATGGCCAGCAGTCGGAAACAATGTGAGGCTCAACGTCAGCGCATGCTCGCCAAGACCACCGATGCTCAGGCCGTTAAGCAACGGGAGGATCAGATTGCAAAATCCTCCGAGAAACTGGAAGAAGCCCAAAAAGCCGAGGAAACTATGAGTTCGGTTATTGAGAAAATACAAGCGGAATATGAAGCGTTGCGTAATGAGAATGTGAAGCCAATTGAGGCAAAAATTAAGAAAATCAACACGCAAATCGAGAAACTTGCAGCCAATGTGCGTTCATTGAATGTGGCCCTGGCTACGGCTGAAAGAAATATGGACAAACTCAATGCTAGTAATCAAAATCTCGTGAATAATATTAAAACTGCTGAAAACCGATTGCGTGAGCTCAACGAAGAACGAAAACAGTGTGAGGAGAAACGAGAGGAGCTTGAAAAAGAGGCCGAAGAAGCAGAAGAGGCCATTGGTAATGCCAAGTCGCAGTCTTCCGATATGAAGAAACGTATTGATGAGTTGAGCAAGCAAGAAAATGAACGTAATATTCAACGCATTGAGATTGAAACGAAATTGCAAAGTGCATTGGCTAAAATGAACGAAGTCAAATCAGATATACCCCGATGGCAGGCACAATTGAAACCGCTTAAACTTAATGAGATTCCTGGTGAAACAGAATCCCAGTCCGCTGAACTTAAGACGTTCAATGAAGAGGAACTCGAGGCCGAGACATTGGAAGATATGCAGTATAAGCAAACATTGCTAGAGGAGCAATTGAAAAAGAAACCAAATTTGGGTGTCATCGGCGAGTTCAATGAGAAGCGTAATATTTATTTGGATCGCGTACGCTTCTTGGAAGACATCACCTCCAAGCGTAACGAAATGCGGGACAAATATGAGGAGGTCCGTAGGCGTCGGTATACTGAATTTATAGCTGGTTTCAAAATTATAACTCACAAGTTGAAGGAAATGTATCAAATGATCACTTTGGGCGGAGATGCCGAACTCGAGCTTGTCGATTCTATGGATCCATTTAACGAAGGTGTCAATTTCACTGTGCGTCCGCCCAAAAAAAGTTGGAAATATATATCTAATCTATCTGGTGGCGAGAAGACCCTATCATCTTTGGCATTGGTATTCGCTTTGCATTACTATAAACCCTCGCCGTTATACTTTATGGATGAAATTGATGCGGCGCTCGATTTCAAAAATGTATCCATTGTCGGTTACTATATAAAGGTGAGAATATGATAGGTTTAAATTTTCTTGTCTTAATTTTAACGTTTCACCTTTTTACAGGAGCGCACAAAAAATGCCCAATTTATTATTGTCTCACTTCGGGTGAATATGTTTGAATTAGCCAATCATTTGGTGGGCATTTATAAAGTGGATGATTGTACTGATTCCGTCACCGTGTTGAATCATCCGCCGCAGTTACCCACACAACAGCCTCGCGTTAATACGTTAGATGCGACTGCCTCTATGGAAACTTCAACGGAGAAACAACCAGAGGAAGAAGCACAGCCACCAACCCAAGTAACTGGTAGAGATACAACATTTGCTCCATCCACCGAAAGTACACAAGTCGCTGGTAGAGATACTACATTTGCTCCACCCACCGAAAGTACACAAGTCGCTGGTAGAGATACTACATTTGCCCCACCCACCGAAAGTACATCGAAAGAAAGTACTTTGTTCGCACCTCCAAGCCAAAGTACAGAAGAGCCTGGAAGAAATACTACGTTTGCCCCACCCACAGAAAGTACAGCACTACCCCAGGCAATAGAGCAGGACAATTTGAACTAACGTTTATTACTGGGGACTCACACTTTGTTAAATCTATATAACATTTGAAAGCATTTATAATTTATTATATCATTTATTCTGCTGCTTCATGAGAAGTTCCAGAAATCACTAAAATTAACTTGAATGAAAGAGTATCAACTAAATACAAATTTGATTTTTCTCAGAATGTAAAGAATTTATATTGTTTGCCGTTGTTGGCCAAATGCTTTGTTTTTAATCCAATTTCCTTGTTCATAAAATCGAAAAATTGCGCCTGTGCATTGTCGAAAGTATTCGATTAACAGACAATCGATAAGCAGTCGATTAATGTCCAAAAATCGTTGGTCGATAATTAAGCGACAGTTTGCACCGATAACGCCAGAGACTATTGATTGAAATTCCTTGAAAATAACACGAAAAAGAATTAGCTTCTCAATGCAAAGTACGCCCATCTTAAAAACTACAATTTGTTTTAAATTACAGTGAAGTTATGACGTTAGCTAGGAAGAAAATCAAAACATTCAAGCCGAGTCCGAGCCATAATTTCAACATTTTGTCGCGGAGTGAAAAACGCCTACTACTTGGATAAGAAATCAAAACGAAAAATTACATCCAATTGGAATTGAGCGCTGTTGTTGTGGTTTTCTGTGCGGAGTTATGTGTATTTCGATGTCTTAACATTTATTTTTACTTTTTTGACTTTGTATATTCCAGGTAGACCATAAAAATTCATTGTGAAAAACTTGTGGGGTGGTGGGAGAGCAGTGAAAGAAAAAAAAAAGAAACGGATACACACATACTGACATACTTGTACTCACTTGTGGGGGAGTCAGAGGCGGAGGCAAGAAATACACACACTCGTAGCAAGAGGCAACTTTCAAGGAAGACGAAATCAAAAGTGAATTTATTGCAAAAAGTGTAAAAAAGTAATACGAAAATGAATCCAGCTGTGGATGCATGGGCGGTGACCCAGCGGGAAAAACTCAAATATCAGGAACAATTCAAAGGGCTTCAGCCGCAAGGCGGCTTTGTTACCGGCGCCCAGGCCAAGGGATTCTTTCTGCAATCACAATTGCCGCCACTGATTTTGGGTCAAATCTGGTAAGTTGAAAAAGTGTGAGTCACTAGTCAGTCCGCGTTGGGTGGTTATCATGCCAAATACTTGGTCCGAGGCGTTCAACAAAAGCTGATAACAATTTGTTTTCATTTCACTATTTTTTTGTTTTTGTTTTTCTAGGGCTTTGGCCGACACTGATTCCGATGGCAAAATGAATATCAACGAGTTCAGCATAGCCTGCAAGCTGATTAATCTTAAATTGCGCGGCATGGAGGTTCCAAAAGTATTGCCACCATCTCTACTGGCATCACTGGCATCATCTGATGGACAGAAGACGCCCTCAATGACGCCACGTGGCTCTACCAGTTCTATGAGTCCGCTAGATCCATTGAAAAGTATTGTTAGCGGAGTGAATCCCCCAACAGCAGCAACAACAGTAGCAGCGCCAGCAGCAGTGGCTGCCGCCATTCCCCCGGCAGTGCCAGCTCCCAGTGTGGTGTCCCCACCTGGCATTGTGCCGGCTGGACCAACACCGCCATCAAGTAATCCACCTAGTCGTCACATGTCCATCTCGGAGCGAGCCCCATCCATTGAAGCACCGTAAGTAAACCAAAATTCTGGAATTAAAGCTTTCTAAAATCAATTTCTCACATCTTTTACAGAGTGGAATGGGCTGTGCAGGCCGCCCAGAAACGCAAATACACTCAGGTCTTTAATGCCAATGATCGAACTCGTTCGGGTTTTCTAACCGGAGCACAGGCACGCGGTGTTCTCGTTCAGAGTAAATTACCCCAGGTGACTCTGGCCCAGATATGGACGCTCTCCGATATCGATGGTGATGGACGTCTTAATTGCGAAGAGTTTATTTTGGCCATGTTTTTGTGCGAGAAGGCTATGGCCGGTGAGAAAATACCGGTGACTTTGCCTTTGGATTGGGTACCACCGAATCTGCGCAAGATAAAATCTCGTCCTGGTTCGGTCTCAGGTGTCATATCACGTCCAGGATCCCAGCCAGCATCGCGTCATGCTTCAGTATCGTCACAGGGGGGTGTGGTGGATGCTAGTGCTGATCCAATGGCCGGACTACCACAAAGTAAGTTCTTTAATCAAAATTCTTGGCACTGTATTAATAATAATCGTACTGTGTACTTTTGTTTCAGCATCTTTCGAGGACAAGCGTAAGGAAAACTATGAAAAGGGTAAAGTGGAGCTGGATCGTAGGCGCAAAGTAATGGAAGATCAGCAGCGCAAGGAACGAGAGGAACGCGAACGCAAGGAACGAGAAGAGACCGAGAAGCGGGAAAAGGCTCGCCTTGAGGCTGAGCGCAAACAGCAAGAGGAATTGGAACGCCAATTGCAGCGTCAAAGGGAAATTGAATTGGAAAAGGAAGAGCAACGTAAGAGAGAACTGGAAGCGAAGGAAGCGGCTCGAAAGGAATTAGAGAAGCAGCGTCAACAGGAATGGGAGCAGGCCAGAATAGCGGAAATGAACGCCCAAAAGCAACGAGAGCAGGAACGTGTTCTCAAGCAGAAGGCACACAATACTCAGCTGAATGTTGAGCTAAGCACACTGAACGAGAAGGTGAGTTTTACTCGGATCGATTATGGTATCAATATAAACATTTTTTTTTCCTTTTGGCAGATCAAGGATCTATCGCAAAGAATTTGCGATACACGTGCCGGCGTCACCAATGTCAAATCCGTAATTGATGGCATGCGCACCCAGCGTGATACTTCCATGAGCGAAATGGCCCAGCTGAAAGCGCGCATTAAAGAGCAGAATGCCAAATTATTGCAGCTAACTCAAGAGCGTGCCAAATGGGATGCTAAGAGCAAAGCCAGTGGTGGATCATTGTCGGGAGAAGCTGCCCAGCAGGAGCAGCTTAACGCAGCCTTTGCCCACAAGCAGCTGCTGATTAATCAAATTAAAGATAAAGTGGAGAACATTGGCAAAGAGATTGAAACTAAAAAGGAGGACATCAATTCCAACGATCTACAAATGACCGAACTAAAGGCTGAACTTTCGGCTCTGATTACCAAATGCGAGGATCTCTATAAGGAATACGATGTGGAGCGCACTTCGGTTTTGGAATTGAAATATAATCGCAAAAATGAGTCAACCATTAGTTCGGCCTGGGATAGGGCCGCTTCGACCACCACCACATCATCAGCTTGGGGCGATACGGGAGCAGCTGTAATCTCTGAGAACTATAATGACACAGTCGGCACTGCTGAGGCTCCTGGATTGGCAGCCAGCGATTTAAGTGGCCCGGCTCCAGAGGGATTTGTGAAATATCGCGCAGTCTATGAGTTCTCTGCCCGCAATGCTGAGGAGATAACATTTGTGCCGGGCGACATTATTCTGGTGCCCTTGGAGCAAAACGCTGAACCTGGTTGGTTAGCTGGTGAAATAAATGGTCATACCGGCTGGTTCCCCGAATCCTATGTGGAGAAGTTAGAGGACGATGCGGCAGCAGTTGAACCGCCGGATGCTGCAGCCGATACTTTCGCTGCCATTAACGATAGTTACAATGACAATACCGTCGCTTCGGCAATAGCCCAACCTGAGGCGGAATCCACCGGCGATGTCGAATACTATATAGCCGCATATCCTTATGAATCGGCCGAGGAGGGTGATCTAAGCTTTGGTGCCGGTGAAATGGTAATGGTCATCAAAAAGGAAGGAGAATGGTGGACGGGCACCATTGGTAACCGCACTGGCATGTTTCCCTCGAACTATGTGCAAAAAGCTGATGTGGGCACTGCAGCTGTTCCACCATCACAGGTGGCCGCCGGAGATGAGTCAGCTGAGCAGGTGAGAAAATTAAAAAGCCAAGCCAACGACGGAACTCCAAAAAGGAGTCAAGCAATTTGATACACATACAAAAAGTATAAAGATTTTATTATAATTCTTAAAGTTAATCTAGTCGGTGGCGGACCTATGGACAAAAACTTTCAAACCGATGTGTAATAATAAGAAAATTTGCCCAAATGTCCGTCACTGAGCTGTAAAACATATTTTTAACTATTTCATAACTAAATTGAGTTTTTTTTTAAGTATTTCCATTTGATCAAAATGTTAAGAGGTTCATTCAAAAATCTTTACCTTAAGATGTTTATTTTATTTTAAATTAATTATTAAGGAAGCATGATTACTGTTTGGTTTAGTTTTATACACAAAATGACTTAGATAATTTCACCCACGCGTCCCCGCTTTCTGATACTGAAAAGCGAATTTGTCGTGTTTAACAACCATCATGCTCATCCACTACTAATCCGAAATGCTTTTCATGTGCTACTACTATTCGTCCTATATGCCAATATCGACACCGACATCTCGACATCATAATTATATGCTGTCTGCGATTGCCAATGCTGAACTCAGGATGCTACACTAAATGGTAACTCTGCCTATGCTTCTACTGCTCAACCCGAGAGGCAGACGCCCCAACAGCAGCAGTACGATCTGCAGCACGAGCTACAGCGGGAGCTGCAGCAAAAGCTTCAACAGCAGCAACTACAGCAAGAGCAGCAGCAGCAACAACAGCAACAACAGCAACACGAACAACAACATCAACCAGAGCCCGTTCAGCAAATGGCCGAGGAAACGCATGAAGATCTTGACACTGAAGTATCCCAGATTAACACACAATCCAAATCACAAAGCAGCGAACCGGCCGAGAGCTATAGCCGACCCATGTCACGCACCTCTTCCATGACACCCGTAAATAGTTGATGACACGCAGCTTGGCTGTTTCTCCATTTACATTATGTCAGAGCAGTACCCTAAAAGCCTTAACTTCTGTCTTTTCTTCTTTGCTCTTTTATTCTTTTGCAGGGAATGCGCGCCAAGCGATCGGAAATTGCCCAAGTAATTGCTCCCTATGAGGCAACCAGTACAGAGCAGCTATCCTTGACTCGCGGGCAATTGATTATGATACGCAAAAAGACCGATTCCGGCTGGTGGGAGGGTGAATTGCAGGCCAAGGGTCGTCGTAGGCAAATTGGTTGGTTCCCGGCCACCTATGTCAAAGTATTACAGGGTGGACGCAATAGTGGACGTAATACCCCAGTCTCGGGAAGTCGCATTGAAATGACCGAACAGATTTTGGGTATGCTTACCCCTAAAGAGTCACGTCCATATAGTATTATGTATATATATTTGCTTTCGCTTTTCAGATAAGGTTATTGCTCTCTATCCATATAAAGCACAAAACGATGATGAGCTATCATTCGATAAGGACGATATTATCAGTGTACTGGGCCGCGATGAGCCGGAATGGTGGCGTGGAGAACTCAATGGTCTCTCTGGACTCTTCCCCAGCAATTATGTGGGACCATTTGTGACGTCCGGTAAGAAAGCTACTAAAATCAATGGGACAACCCCAATCAGCATTACTAAGTGAATCTCACAATGGGCCACAAACAGTGATGACTGCTTTAAATACACTCTATGCTCTCTAGATCTTCCTATCTAATTATCTTTATATATACATACATATATATATCGTTATTATATTCCTATCGCTTATTTTATTTATAATTTTTCTATCAAAATTTATACATTCCATTATGAATAATGTTTTTCCAATTCGATATCGAATAAGTGTCAATGCCAACAAAATGTTTACTCTCGCCTTTGATTTTTGTGTTTTTTACGCTAAATCTAATTAGATTTTAATTTGTTGCAATATCTCTATGACAATTTGTTAATTGTGATTATTTAGTTTTTGTATCAATTATTTATTATTTAAGTTTATCAACTATTTGTACCCTATACTCCTCCCTGCCTCCCTACCTTCCCCTTATTTGTCCAATTTATAAAATATTATTTGTTAGCCAATCTTTAGCTAGATTTTTGTAATTATATTTATTATTCTTTTGTGATTTTAAATATAATACATGTTTATTTCTGTATATACACACACCCTCACGCATTAAACAAAACAAAACAAAAGAACAACTCATTAAATGATTTAATCTCTAATTATAAAATTTATTTCCTGCTACCGCCGCAACCAAATAAAATAAAAGGAAACGTATAACGAGCCATCGGCTTTGGCCTTTAAGCGACATCTACAAGCTATAAATTTACTTAAGTGCAGAAAGATCAGACCATAAAGAAAAACAGCATGCATTATGTAGAGAAAAAGGTTTATTGAAAATTGTAGCTAATCCAAGGATATTCAAGACCAAACACAACAATATTTTGAAAACCCATATAGAATTTTTAGACAAAATCAATTTTTGGCTTACGCTCACATTATTATACACACATACATGTATGCATGTATGCGTGTATACATGTATGTATGTGTGTTAGATTGTTAATAGAAAATCAAAGGAATGCCAGCCACGTCAGCAAACAGTTCTTATTGTTCGTAATCAAATCGAAATCAAGTAACATACATACATATGTATTTCAGACATTTCTACATATATATCATACACAGATATGCAAAATCAACAAAAAAAAATAAATTACTAAACATCAAAAACAAAAATATATATATCAATTATGACAATTAAAAAATGCAAACAAAAAAAACCTAAATATTTCGTTGTATTAGATGTGCTTATTAAACAAAGGATAAAAAATACATACATATATGAAGTATATTTAATAAAATAAATTTTTTGCCCAATACAAATGCTATAACTCTATATACAACACACATACATACATACTATTAAAGATGGTTTTCTGTGTTTTCCAAATAAATGATAGTAAATTATTGTTAACTAAATACTAAGCATTCTTGAAATACGAGCGAAAGATATTCGCAGATGCCTAAAAACAATATACAAAATTATGCAAGACAGTATTAGACATTTTTGTATTGACTTGATTTCGTTTTCGTTCGTTTTTATATAAATCTGTTGTGCGTGTTTTTTTTTTTTCTACTTACTACTTGATAATAAAATACGTTAAGCGCTTAAATCAACTGCCATAAATGTATTTAATTTTCCTTTCTTTTTTTTTGTTTTATTTTATAAAGTGTTAAGAATTGTTTGCAAAAACGAAAAAGCGGAAAGGGAAATATATAGGTAAATGTATAAATTGAGTGTGTACAAATTAGAAACGTGGAAAAATTCGATGTAGTTATGTTTCTGTTTTTATGCTAGCTAACTACGACAACAAAAACTACATACTTACATATATCCGTATGCTATATCTACAAAACTGATACATATGAAATGTCACTCATACACATACACTGTCGAATATGCCTTCTTCTCAAAAAGCCCCAAAAAAAGTATCATTACCCTAAGCCCACATCGTAAATTGTTAAATTTAAAAGTGTATGCGTATAAACAAATGCATATATATATATATATATACAAGAAACAAGAAACCAAAAACGTTATATACATACATACTTACTTACCTAATGCATATAAAAGAAACCAAATAAAACATTCTGAATCATAAACATAATAGAGATATTATAAAAATTAATGTAGTTAAAGTTGGGTTTATTATTCAAAAAAAAAAAAAAAGCGGAACTAAAGAAATTATAATCTACTAAATGCGCTGTCTGATGTTCGAGTTGTAATTTCACTAGAGTTTTAAAACTTTCAGAAATATTAATTCATTAAGACTACCAATTTTACATAATAATTCCAAAAATTAGTTCAAAACATAACCAAATATGGTCAAAATAATTTTTAAAAAATTTACGTTTGTAATTTTTAAATATTTAGATTAATTTATAGCATATTTCGTGGAATTGCAACCCGATGTTGTGGACATACACAAAAAATTTATATAATTAAAAAATACTACAATTTCTTCTGAAATGTTATTATATATAACAAAAGGATATAATTTTTTGAAGCACACACACACACTCGTACATAAACACACTTGCATATACATACATACATACATTCAAACAAATATACAGAACAAATAAAATACATACAAACAATTGTATAATGCTCATATAAGCGTATTATTCGTTTAATCGTTACAAGAAAGAAATGCATAAATGAAAAGTTGATAAATTTTGCACACAATTTACTCTCACTTTAAATGTGAAATGATGACCATCGATATATACATACATAAATGCATAAAATAAATAACATAACTACATACAGAATATATATACAAAAATGTAGAAAGATAACCTTTTCAAGCAAAACTAAACACTAAATGAAAAGAAGCCATTTAACATATATATTAAACTATATCAGTTTCAAAAGTAATAAATGATAAAGAAATGAAAAACTAACACATATTTGGTGCAATAAATGTATAAACGGAATTTAAAAAACAAAAAAAAAAAAAACAACCATCAATACTATGCATTTATTTACTCTAACTCTGCTTTGTTCACTGACACTGACACTGGATCCTGTGGCATTGGAACCTGCACCGACTGCACAAGTTCTGCCTTTGCCTTCCGGTCCTGTTGGGAGAAAGAAAAACTTGAAAAATTAGAATGGGAAACTTAGATGGAAACTTCGACTATGCCGAAGTTTTTATACCCTTGCAGTAATTTTGGAATTACGTTCACTGCAACGAACGGACAGACGGACAATATCGACTCAGCTTCTCATCAAGAATATATACTTTATGGGGTCGGAAATTTACGTACCTCCGCAATTCGAATAAATGCTTCTCTGCTGAGGGCAATCTGCTCCTTCAGAGTCGAAACGGCACCCTCCGAAACTCCACGGAGCACTTCTATGACATTTGCAGCCTGGAAAAAGCACCAAAAATAAAACAGCTTACAAGTAAACTCTCGAAATACTTACATTGCGGTTAGCCTCCAGTGCCAGTTGCATAATCCGTTTCGTTTCCTCGGACATCTGGAAAAAAAGATAGGAGTGTATAAATAAAAATAGAAATAAATACGAGAAGAATTTACAAAATAACTTGCCTTCTCATTTGTGCGCAAAAAATTAACCGTTAACCGTTACAATTTTCAGCTGCCCGGTCACGACGCAAGTTGCAATTTCAACTTTCGAACGAAATTGGAATACTGGAATTGGAATTGGAATTTATTGTTTCTTTGTATTTTTGAATTGTGCTTTTTTATTTTATTTTTTCGGACAACAAGAAGTACTCTTAAATGCTAACAAAAATAATAACTCTAATACCCCATCTAACACTAAATTATTATCACTTACATTTCTAATTTTTCCTAAATTAAAATATTCCCTAAAAGCGCCTAAAACTATTTTCCCAAACCCTTCTAATCTTATATTGGAAACATGCGACAAAGATATGTGTCTGCTCTCGCCCAAGGATCCAAACTTCCTGTTTGCTTCATGAATCCTTTGGACGAGAGCTCGCAGGGATTTCTTCTCCACACGGTAGTACTCCTGCAGGTCCGCTGGAACACCGAAATCGCAAACCTCTATTGCTGCGAGGTTTTCGATGTCCAGCGGCCTGAAGTATACCTGACACAATCTGTCATCCATGTGCCCGTCATGTTTGAGCATTACTTCATTGAAATGATAGTAATCCCAAACAAATGGGACTTTGTGATTTACAAAATATTTTCGCACTCTCACATTAATTGGATTGGCATCAACGACAAAGCAAACCAAATTAGTTGATACATATGTGTGCGTCTTTTATAAATTTTAACAATTTTTTGATTAACTCTATGATTTTCTCGGCGCATACGTACTCGTCCATAGTATGGACAACGTTGCAGTATAGAATGCTCCTTTTGGAGCCATCGAGCGCCACTGCCATCATTGATAATATTTTGACAATATTGCCAACCCGCGCCTTTTTCGATGAGGTACCGGCTTCTTCATCTCCGGGATTATTTTGAATCTTTAATTCGAAATAATGTTTATTTATAAATATTTTGTTTTTTTGAAATGCCTGAAAACCTACCAATGGGGGCAAAAACAATTCATCAATGCTTATAAAATAAGCCTTGTCCATAAATTCGCCAAGCGAATTGAAATTCTCCAGTATCCTTTAAAAAACAAAAAAAAAACAACCATCAATATTATGCATTTATTTACTCTAACTCTGCTTTGTTCCCCTCACCCTTCCTGTATTAGAGATCAAGCAAACCAAATGGAATATTCCCAAAATAGTTAAGAAATACTGGCAAAATCTGGGCAATGAAGAGACGACAACTTGTGTACCAAGGGCAACGGCAGAGGGAACTCATTGTCCTCCGTTCGAGAGTAAACTTCGGGGCACCATTCACTCCATACACGTAACAAAACGTAGTGATGGCCAATTATTCTGCTGTGCCTATGTGCGATTCGCCTGCGACAGAGCAATGGGAGAGGCAATGCTCGATAAAAGGAACGGGCATAGTTTAGTGGGTCGAAGTGTTTATGTTGATTGGCAAATGCCACATAAGAAGAGATCCTGTCCATTTTGGTGGTAATCCAAGCAAATTATGTTCATTTAAAGTTGTTGCACTTATGTTTTATTTTTTGAGTAAAAATTGTTTTAACTTATTAAATGGTTAAAATTTTGTTTTACAATCTTTATATTATGCAACTATAGAATACAGAGAAATTAGTTCTAAAAATGTCGATATAGCCAACTATCCATCTGCTCCATATCCATCTGATCTTGGAGACTTTAAAAACGTTTTTTCCGGAGTTACCGCAGAATATCAGAATATTTCAATCAAAAAAATTGTAGTTTTTACAATTCAAAAAATATTGAAATAATCTAGCGAGCAAATCCAGCATTAAATATGTGGCGACACTGGGCGCTCTGGCGACGTTTCCTTGAAATATATGCGGCGACACAGAGTGGGTGCTCATGCGTGTGTATAAGGTAGGTAATGTCGACCATTAAATACTCTTTTCTAATTTTGTGAAAGCTCTCATCAGGTTAAAATCAGAGACTTCATTAATTGCACAACACACAAAAAGTCAAAACAAAAAACACTGCACATTCAGCCGATTCAGTTATTAAGTATGTACTCAAATTTTCCATAATTTTTCATCATATCAATATCTTTGAATTTCCAAACAAACAGTTTTTTCCCATAAGTTTTGTGCTTGTATATATGCGATTCACCTGTACTATATTTTTACAAAGTTTCGTTGAAATTCCTTTCAGTTTACAAACAGCTGTTTGACTTTCAACCTATTAAAAACACACCACTCCATTTCCACCATTGTACCCACATACACTCTCACTCATACAGGTTGGTGGCATAGCAAAAAGCACTCAAAGTTTTCTCATTAGGGTGGACCTCTTATGCCTGTGGATATCAGAAAGAAAATTGATAAGCTTTCTATATAGCCGATTCGCACTGTTGATTTGAAAATGAAAGCTTGGTCAATTATAATCCTGGTATTTTATCTGAACTTGGTATTCCTAAACTAGTCTAAAATCCAAAATTCAAGAGTTTTTTAATTTCTAAGAATATTGTGTTAGCAATTTATAACACGCGCTTTAGAGACCGCCTCGAAGCTCATCCGATGATGTACATAAAAAAAATCGTAAATGGAGTCAGTATATTATATTATATTTTATATTTTTTGTATCATTTGTATATAACCTTTTTAATTTTGGAAGATCCGTATGCGAAGTCCGAAAATACATATATCCTGTTTTTTGTTCAATTGTCTAGGGTCTTCTTAAGGAGATCCTAAATCGCAGTTTGTTTGATTCCAAATGTCCAGCCAAATGATTTACCCACCTCCTGTTTTTCCTGTTCGTATTTTTTTTTGCATGCAACTTGTCGGCGTCGCTCAGACTGCTGCGGTTTGGCGCTCTCTCTCTCTCTCGTTTTCTCAGCCAGTCTCTTTTTCTCTTCCTCTCTCCCACGCGCGATAGACCGTTCGTTTCACGTCGTTTTCTTCGTCTTCGTTTTTACTCTGAAATCGTGTGGCGGCTCATTTACAGTTTTTCCATAGCGGCGGGCGTCAATCAAATGTTTGCCGCGTTTGCAAACGGTTCTCTGTGTGCATGTGTGTGTCTTCTGTGAATTTTTGTGGGCGGTTAAGTTTTTGTTGTTACTTTTTAACAGTACGTCTCTCCATGTGCGTCGTAGTCGTCGTCGCGTTACCGTTATAAATCGGTTGTGTCGTGTGTCGCTATTTGATATGTTACCGCGCAATTGCCAACACTAAATTACATGTGAAAAATTAAACAAAAATAAAGGAAAGTAAATTAAATTAAAAAAGGGGAAAAATTCAAAATTAAAAAAATCGAAATTGTTGTTTGGCTCTCCGTGCGTCTTGTGTTCCTGTGTGTGTGTATTTAGTTAAGTGCAAGTGTAAAGGAATTCCAACAAAAAGCCATTAACCAAAAGTAAGTAACATATGTTGACCCAAACCATTGCAAATAAAGCCAATTTTTCTTTATTTAAGCTGTCTCACTAACTTTTTTATGATTTTGAAAGTGATTTAAATAAAGGATTCGATCAAAAATTCATACAATATGTTAGCAATTCACACGCACACATAACATCACTCTCACACACACACACAGAGACTTACATATGTATAGGCAAACTTACCGCTATCTCTCTGACGTGTGTGAGTGTGTTGGTTTTAGCGAATTGGCAATAGTTTTTGTGGCACAAGCAGCAAATAACAACAACAATATTAATACAAAACAGAAGAAAAAATGAAAGAAAAACACAAAAAAAAAAACAAGTGCACAATGCATTCAGCAAAAGCAACTCAACCAGTTGTGGCCGTCGCAGCCGTCTCTTGACGCAACTATAGCGTTGCCTACAACCACCTTGCGTTGCCCCCACTTACACCATCACCACCTCTTTCTGTCATGGGCGTAGTCGGGATAACAAATGATTATCTATAGCGAGTGTTTTTTGAAAAGAGATTTTTGAAAATATCTTAAGGAAACTTTATTGTGTCTAAATCATTCTTATGAGTTTAAAATCATAAAATATTTGAAAGTGAAAAAAAAGTCTCAAATATAAAACCTAAATTCTTTCTTTGGCAAAAGAAAGATTTTTGAACACAAAGTTGAAAGACGTCCAAGACTGTTTAGAAGGTAAAAGATTTTGCAAAAGTTTTCAAACCGGGTCATACTTAACCGTTTTGCAATAAATATATGTATATGTATATACATACATACATATGCATATGTATATGTATGGTTCACTTTTCATACGATTTTCAAAAAGTAAAACAAGATAAATTTGATTTGAATTGATTTGCTGTTCTATTTGAGTTTGAAAAGGCCTAACCTAAGTCACTAAATCGCCGGGTTATACTTTATAATACTTCTCGGGAAACGGGTTAAAATTTCCTTACCACCTTTTCGTTGCGCCTATGTTGGTTTTCCCTGTCCTCAACCCGTTCAGCTCCTTCACTTCATCTGCATGGTCGGGGCTTCCTCTGCTTCTCTTCGGGTTTGTTGTTTTTTTTTTTTTTTGGTATTTGTTTTTTATTTTATTTCACCACGCGAAAAGTAAAGCTTAGTCCCGACACTTGTCGCGCCTTTTGGGTAAGGTCTGCTTTTGCTTTTTGCCTTTGCTTTTGATTTTGCTTTTGGCTGTTGCACGTTTGCGTCTTTTGGCATTTCACACACATACACACTTCCCTCCTATTTGCCCCCCAACCCGCTGCTTCTCGTAGCTTCAACAAGCATTTATATTTACATCGTGTTGCCGTTGCTTTGGATGGCTCAAAGCTTTTTGTTCGATTTCCATTTTATTTGCGTTTTTTCGTCTTCTTCGTCTTTATTATCTATTTGTTTTTTTGCTGCTTCTTCTTTTCTATATAATTGCATTTTGTGCACTTTTAATCGAGTTTGACTTGGTTTGAAGCTTTACTTCATTCAATTTTTGTTGATGGTTGTTTTCACATTGGCAGGTCTTAACTGAATGCTTAGTCAAAGTTTTGTAATTGACCTTGACGTCACACACACGTACATACATATATCCACGCCCACTCCCACTAGCAGACACCCACACCCACACACACACACACACACACAGTAACAGGCGTTGTAATAGAGATTAATACTTATGATGTAAAGAGCACGGGGAACAATTTCGTTTCATTTGTTTGCAATTATAATTTGCTCAATTAGCCTTAATTAAGCTTGTCAATGGGTAAATGTGCCCTGCAAAGGACATAGAAAGTCTGAAGTTTTGGTCAATATGGCAAAGAAATTCAATGTCAATAAAGTTGCAAAAACTGGAAGATTTAATAAATTTTTTTTATATGTAAATAAATAACCTTAATCCTGGCTCATTTACTTCAAGAATTCTTTAGGTCAGTGTTTCTTAAAATAAATAAGACAATACAGAGTATTGTCTATGAGAATATATTTTAAACTAAAACTAGTTTAGAATTATAATGATTTATTAGTTAAATTAGGCTTAGATAGACTGAACTCTGCAACCTCATTTATTAAAAAACTCTACTAATAGGTGAAACTAGACACTGAATGAAAATGTACTGACTTAATTAATGCAATTTAATTGATAATTTTTTTTTATAGAAAATTAATTTTTTTATAGAATTTTTATTTTTATTTTTTATCTGCAGTAATAAGGATGTTATATAAGCTAGGCAGTCAAAAAACATTATTAAAATGCTAAAATTTGTATTTAAATTTGCAGTCTAAGTGGAGCCATCACGTTGAAATGAGATTAAGTGTGTGTCTAACAGATTTTGAAAATACTTTTTTCCATTACAACATAAACGAAAAAAGTTGTGTCAACAGCTGTTAGCCCAATCATCCCCCGAAAATCCTTTTTGATAACCTACCTCACCACAGACGAACACACTCGAAAGTGAAATCAACTTGTATGTGTGTATGTATACAAAACAAGGCAACAATATGTTTATCTGCTAATCATGGAAATGTGATGCGGTGGGGCACAATAACTTGAAAAAAAAAACAAAATGAAAGAAAAACGTCAAAACAGCTCTTAGGACGAAGTCCCAACCAAGCAACTTACCAGCCATATGCCAAAAAGCATTGAAAAAGGGGAAGGGGAGAGAGGAGAGCGCGTGGGAGCTTGCGGACGACAAAAGGGGTGGGAGGTGGAGGTGGGATGGTGGAAACTGAAGTCTCTCAGTAAGTTGCTTTGACATTTCATTGTCTGGCCACGCGCGCATCATGAACAAAATACAAGCGCAAGGTCCTTTTCAAAAAAGGTAATCCTACATAGACACACACACACACACAATAGAATATATGTATGTATATATACAGGAACGAAAAAGAAATCTTTCTGCCGGCTGCCAGCAGCTTTCTATGTATGCCAGTATGCCGAAAAAAGGCAAGAAAATAACTTTACTCTGTTTCGTTCTGTTTCGCTCGCCCACGCGAGCATCAAGTCACATCAGCACACCCCAACCCCGACCCCGAACCCCACACCCACACCCTCCCTTACCCAACCACCCCTGCCACCAACAAAACGACCTTATCGTTCACACCTTGCCCCAACGTCGACTTCAAACATTTGTTGCACTCTCCTTCTCGTATTTAAGCTCACTCGTTACTCACCACACCAAAGCCTTCGCGTTTGCTCGTTCTCTCAATTTGACTTCTCTCGGCTTTGCTCTCTCTCTGTTTACATTGCATTTTATTGTGCCATTGCTATCCTCTCTCTATCTCTCGCTGTCTCTTTTTCTCTACTTCTCTGCCTGTGTTTCTCTCACTCACTGCCGGCATTACCGACGTCATAGCAAAGGTCATAACCAAACGGTACAAAAGGCATACAACAGAACGAGATGGGAGGATGGGAGGATGGGAGAATCGGGGATGGGGCAAATGTTCCTTGATGTGGGCGATGATGGCTTTTTACGTGGGGCGGGAAGTTCTGTCGGTGGGTGGGATGGTTTTTGGGCCCAACCGTATGGTCAATGCGCACTGCAAATTGGTACTTGGCGTAGAAGGCGACGCTTCATTTGGTTTTCAAATTGAAAAGGAAGCAACGGAAAAATGAGACGCGATGGGATGCGACGCGACGCTTTGTCGAAAGGCGGTTTCTTGTCGTCTGGTCCCATTGCCATGAGTTTGCCCCCGCTAATTGAGACATTTGTCAACTTGCACAAATGAGTGGTCATTTCTCAAAGTGTTCAGCGACAGCATTCAGCATTCGAAGATGGCACAGTCCCTTCAAGGAAGTACCAGAAGTATGAGAAAGAAACAACAACAAAGTTAATTTTGAGTAAATTATACAGACACGTGGAAATGGAATGGGGTACTGTTTGAACTGTTTTTAGTGACGAAGGATAATAGAGTGGTAGATCCGTTGTTTTTATCACCCGTTAAAGGATCAAAGAGACCGCTTGATGATGATGAACATGTATCCAGTTCGATCTGAATACCAAATAAAAGAAATGCCTTTGTGACTACTTTTTTGTGCTAAAATCTTATACAAACACATTTTAGGTGGAGCTCCTTTGATTTTTAGTTATTTTTAGATGCCGAGCAGTAGAGGTACACGGATTTGCAAGTGAACAAAACAGAAAATTTTTGATAACTATACGCCAATCATTTTAAACACTTTTAATCTAAGCAATGTTGGATTAAATTTGTCGTTTGATTGCGTTAATGTTGCTGGTTGATTGCAAACGCTTTGGCCCAGTGCGTACAACCTGTGGCATCAATGTTGTCGTCGATTGTGTGCCGTAACCTTGCTTTTTAGCCATCATTCTCTTTTCGACAATTGATGGGATTTCAATATTATCATAATCCAAATTCTTAATGTCCGACATCAGGCTAGAAAAGGTCATGGGCGCTAAAAAGTAACGACCTAAATAAAGTAGGTAGTAAGTCGATTTCGAAGAGTTTTAGTAATTTTCGATAATTACCATTTAATTTCTGTAGAAATCCGGCGAGTTCACCCATCTCCAGAGTTTGTTTCACTGGTTTTTTAAGATCTTCCGTTGATAGCTCCGTATGTTTGGCTATGGTCATAACAATCTCGCGCAGGGTCGCCGGTGACTTCAGTGACTGCAATGTATGCATTATGATTGCTCCGTTGAAATTGGGCATTCTGAAAGGTTTTGGTTAATAAATTGGAGATTATATCAAAATTCTAGTATGAATTCAAGTTGGGAAACTAATGTATTATTGTTGAACGTTTGCTTCTAGAATAATGTGTGTGTGTCAAACAAGAAATATTGTGTAAATGTGAGGGCCTTCTACGATTTTTTCAATTGAAAACATCGAAGATGTGACAGAGAAGTGTGTAAAATATTCGATGTTGGAGTTTCTGTTATAATTCCTTTATCACCAAGTGACGAGCCCATTACCTAAACATTCTTGATTCCAGTGTGACTTAAACATGAAAAATTAAAAGTTTGTTAATTTCCTTTTTTCGACGCTAAATTTAAGGAAACTTTTTTCGATTAAACTGTATAGTATATAATATTTCATAAAAGAATAAAATTATAAACAATGTTGTGCTTTGCTTCAGGCCAATTAAGTAGAGCGTAATTCTAATTTAATAAAAAAATTTGGTTGGACGTTTAAACTTATTGAATTAGCTTTGGCTTTGGTCTGAAAGTTTTTCGAATGTTCTATCAGTTGTTCACAGCTTTAATGGCAGAGAATTCAGGCAAATATCCTTCAAAATCAAGCGGGTATTTTTTCATGGGATTTAACTTTGCTGGGTTCCAATTGTTATTCTTAGATAATTGGCAACAAAAAATTGTCCACTACTATGTTTTTTTTGACGTTTCGTTTTCCCTTTCATCTCTTTTGTCGAGCTACGTCAATCTTTTGTTTATCGCTCTTCAATGTTGATTTTGACGATGATTATATGTGGGACAGTGAGCTGATATCTATCAATAAAATAACAACAATTTTGCCACGTTCCAGTTCGATGTGTGTCAGTGAAATATTGCCTGTTATTTACATCAGGCGCCACTCTGATAAAGCGGGTATATTCACTAAGGACACCTAACATCGGAATAGAAGCTAAAAGTAAGTAGTTTAAAAAGGTGTTTGTGACAGCAACCAAGTTGAGTGTGTTAATTAACAATCAAGGCATGAAGACGAAACCGCAACTGCAACTAATTGATTAGCCGATACCAAACCTGGAACTTTATTTTCTTACCTCTGTTCTTGATTTCACAAAGTCAACGGCTTCAACAAATAATAATTGAACCACAGGGTATAGAAATTTCAGCTTCAGATGGCAGTTATCCCGCCTCTCTGCTTGTTGTGTCTCTTTGCTGACGCTAATCAGCAGAGTTGTTGTGGGTGTACGTGTGTAAGTGTGTGTGCATGTGCTTGTGTGTTTGAACAGTTAGTCAAAGTATCTAAAAATAGTAACAGAAACATATGGCATATGGAAGGTTTAATTAAACCGACTGAGAAAACTTTGGTTTGTTTTTTTTTGGAGCCCGTACAAAAGACGAAAACGAGTGGCATCAATCATTTTTATAGTGGCAATTAAAGCTTAAACAGCTGTCAAGTCGACTGACAAGTCAAGATGTCATTACCATGACTGGTGATACTACGTGTGTGTGTGTGTGTGTGTGTGTGTGTGACAAAAGATCGTTTTTCCGCTGTTACCAATAATATAATATTAATTTTTTTAAGTAAAGGAACAAGCAGAGCAAAAAATCGAAAAAAATAACGAAAACGTTGACAGACTTCTGGAGTAAGAGCACAGCAAAATTCTTTCTGCCTTCTTTGCTCTCTCTCTCACTGTGACAGCAAACGGTAATTTAATCAAAAAGTGTCAGACAGAGTCTGCCATATGGCAGCCATTGAAGCGTTCACGTGACACGCCATTCTAACATGGCATAAAAAATAAAAGATGAGAAAAAATGGCAAATGGCAAGCAACAACAGCCAAAGGAAAAGCGGATGTTGGGAAACAAGTTAGAAGGCAAAAAGGCTGTGTCAAAACCGGAATAAAAAAAAAATCTGAAAACAGCAAACCAACGAAACGAAGTTAGTTATATCCTTATTAATCTGTAAACGATTGGGTTGCCTGCTGGATATCTTAAAGAGTAAAGTTGGCAAAGATTTATTTTTTCAACTATATGACAAATATTTTGCTTGTAAAATAGATTGTATTTTGTTCTATATACGATCATTTATTGTAGATATGTTAATACAAATTCAAAGACCAATTTAAAATTTTATATTTGCCTAATCTTATAAATTTTCTTGTTTTTTTAATGGATTTCTTTTAAGTTCTCTCTTAATTCCCATTACCGATTTGACAAAATATTCTCACTTACGAATATGCCCAGTTGGTACTTCTTAATAGCTCGACTTTTACCATTGGCGGATGCAGAAAGAAAAATGTGACAAAATATGCAAAAATTGTGCGTGGGCAGCGCATTAAAGTATGCTACATACTTTGTTATTTTTTGCGTTAGGTCCAAACAGGATGTTTGTTGTGTGCGTGTGTGTGGGTAGGTTAAATTCTGTTTGATTTCCGTTTTAGATAGACAGCTAAAAATAGAGTAAGCTAAAAATCTGAAACCAAATGGAAAATAATAATGCATAGAAGCGGTGGGGACTTGTTTCAAAGTTTGTTCAAACATTACATTCTTCATATTTACATATGTACAACCGATACTTACATACATACTTACATACATACATAAGTGGATGAAATTCTCTCGAAAATAGAAAGAATTCTACATATGCCACTTGAAAATGCAGTGTAAATGTTATTTTAACACTTGTCAGTGTTGGAAGGAACAAAAAAGAAGAACGAAAGCGAAATAAGAAGAACAAAACAAAAACCTGACACAGGAGATGGCCAAACGGTGTGTGACAGAGAAAATGAAAGGTAGAATAGAGAAAAACCAAATGGTTTTAGAATATAGTAGGTTATCTTGTATGTGTGTGTGTTTCTGCACATATGTAAGTTCTGTGTGTGTGTGTGTGCGCAAATACCAGAAGCTAAAAGGTAACCTAACACGCTTCTCGCATATTATTTATGTGAGGTGATAAAACGTTGTGTAGTTGCTTACTGTCTGTGTCTATCTCGTTGTGTATGTGTGTGTGTACCAAAAGGAATGACTATTTGAGAATTTAAAGCGTGGATAGAAGCAAACGTAATTTACAAGTCATTCGCAATAGAATGTATATAGAGAAATAATGGCTGATAATGACTGACAAATATTTTCAACCAGTGGTCGGTGTTAACTTTTTTAATTTGATGATAAGATCCAGTACCTTTTATGGATAGTTGCATCGAATCTCATATGCTCTTTCTGTCAGTCAAATTTTTGTGTATTTTTTTTTCCGTTTCATCTATCGGGCATTTAATTTTTCGGACTTTGCATATAAATATATGAATATCTGTTATTCTTCATATGAATTGATTCTGGTATTGCAGGAAATATGCTCAATTAATGGTTAGTGAAAGTGTTCTCTACACTTTTCACCAATATGCAGATATTTTCCTTTCATATCTGCAACATTTGACATATATGCAGAGTCAGGAGTGTGTGGCCAAAGGTATGTCAGATGCCTGTGTCTTGCTGTCTCTCTTTGAGTGTGTGTGTGTGTGTGTTTGTGTGATAAACGACAGCTTCAGCATTCTGACAGTTATACTTGCTATGGTTTCCGAAAAGGACCTGCCATGTTCTTGTCCTCTCACCGTCGCTGTTGTCCGGTATTGTGTCCTGTGGTCTATACATAAGACCCATGCAAGTGACAAATTATATGCACAATGGCACAATTTTTGCTGCTGCTAACGTTGACTTTGACTCTGGTCAGGACACGTGTATGAGAAGAATGAAATGTATGATCTTGCCTATGTATGTATATGTGTCTGCGTGTGTATCAGCATCGGTGTCATTTTGGTTTGTCTATATGAAATATGTGTTGCATTTCACAATACGATAAACTCTGAACTGTGTCCACCCACCCAAATTGCTTGCCAAATTCCTTTTTCCATTCATTATATCTCATATACATATATCTTAAATCATCTAAATGATGGTTGTTTGTTGCTTTCATACACGCACATACATACATAGATTGAACGCTGTTGTATGTAATATTCGAGGTGTGACCAGTTTATCTTCTTTAAATTCTACATAAGTGATCTAAATATGCAGAAATAACTTTACAAGTATTTTGATGTTAATAGAGAGTAATCGGTGGGAAAAATTCACTTTCTAAAATGATTTAACAAAAAATCTAACTTTTAAATCATTCAATTCACATGGCTTTGAATGCTTTGGTCTTAGGGGTTTTGTAGAGTTCCCGAGTGCCCTAAATGCCGCTGATATTTGAAAACTGATCTATCATTATATTATAAAACACACCTCGTTGCTCTATGTTTTATACGAGTAAAACTTGTAATGAAATTTGAAATGGGACTCTAAAGAATTTATTATTCTACCGCTTATACCTTGTCTTCTTCTATAAATTGTCAATTTTAATTGACTCGTTTTTGCTCTGCATTTAGTTATGTGTGTGGTTATTTGTGTTTCGGAAGGGGCTCTGGTGGTTATTTGTATGCACGTGACTGTGACTCTGTCTGTGTGGCTTCTTTCCAGGCTACTTGAGATGCGTTTTACGACCCACATATGTTACACAAATTGATTTGCATTTTCCCCATTTTGTAAGTGAATTATAAATTACATTACATTTTATGGATGAAACCAATAGAGTACAGCATGTTGGAAATTTCTATTTATTTACATACAGACATACAGACAGAGACATTCTGAATTAAATAGTATTTAAAATTTAATTTGAAGCTTACATATGTGTGTATTTCTTAGACAAACAGTTTTCTAACCCATAGAAATGTGACAGTATAATTGGATAGCCGGAACGAATTTCATTATTTTATACATTATCTGCTTCTCGAGCATAATAATTTTTATTTGGCAAGGATGTTTGGTTCATTGGATTTGTTAAAATGTTTTGTCACTATTCTTAAAGGCCTTGATCGCCTCAGTGTAGCTTACATTTAGATGTATCTGATGTATTAAGATGGGTCTTAAGAAAGAAAGCAATACCAGTTCAAAGACTAAACAATTACAATTGAAGTCAACTAATTTTTTTTTGCTATTATTGTAGCTGCACTTAAACAACTGTAATATAATCTTGTAGATCGTTTTGTAAGGTATATAAATCAATGGTCTGCCTAAAAGTATGCTGTACACGAAATATGTGATTTTTATTTTTTTTTTGGCTCATACCGAAACGAACTTGCCTGGAAAGCAGAATTTGCCTGCTTGAAACATTTACAGTGAAACCTCGATATAACGAACTTCGTTATAACGAAAAACCCAATATAACGAATTTTTTGTTAAGTCCCTTGAAAGGACTAAGGTTTTACATTTCAGTACCTATAGCGAATCAATAGATATAACGAATAATTTTGCGATCCCCCTCAGATTCGTTATATCGAGGTTTCACTGTATTTCATTTGCTGTTGTTGTTGTATTTTCTTATTTAAGTCAATTAATTGAAGCCATTTGAGGCTCTTACACTCTTGGACTCTTCTCTTTGCTCCATCTGTCTGCCTTTTCCAAGACTTGCGTCATTTTCATGCGGGTAACTTTTACGCACTTGCGTCTTAATTACTCACACCAAAAAATGGAGCTACCAGTCCCCAAAGTCGGCCAGCTCCTCCGTCAACTGCCCTCGGTTCCCCCCACTAACCAAAAGCATTGCCACCTTGCCAACTTAAATCCTTAAGCTCCTTTAAGAGTTCTATGTACGTGAATGTTTGTGTATGTGTGTGTGTGTGTGTGTATGTGCATGAATTCTATGTAGGCTAAGAGCGGCTCCCTCATTTGCCTGAAGTTTTCCTTTACTTTTCTTTTCTTTTTTTCTTATTTCTTTGCTATCAGTTGTTGTAAGGCTTAGGCAGAATTTTCTTCATTTTTTTATACGTTTTATCCTGGTTCTGCAACATGTTTGCATTTCATTTGTTAGCAGCTTGTCAACATTTTTTATCTATGCTTTAGTCTTTGGGCTCTCCTTTAAAGCCTTTCCGGTTCCTGGCCATGTCATTTGTCAAACGTCATGTGTGTGTGTGTATGTTTGTGTGTTTGGCTATGTAGGCGTAACAAAATTTATTATGTCTGTGTCTCGTATATGTATACGTATACGTAATAATTTAACAAATTAATACAAATATTAATCATACGCCCGTAAGATCAAAAAGGAAGGATGGAAATTAAAATAGAAATTAGTGTCGTAAATTGGTTTGCTTTTGAGCCCTTAGGCCTCATTTTCCTGCCATTTTCTTGTTGGTCAGCAAATTGGAAGTTTAACTTGTTGCGCTCCAAATGGCACGAAAAACGACAAAACTTCTGCGTCGTGAGAAAGCAGAGAGAGAGAGAGAGAGTATGAGAGTGAAGAAATCACAGATAATATGAGAGAATGTGCGATAGAGAGAGAGAGAGAGAGAAAGAATAGGAGTTGAGTCAGGTAATTGAGTGAAAGTCAAGCTGAGGTTGCTTTCCGTTGAGTGAAAGTTTGCCAAGGAAGTTTGTGGTGGAAATACCTTGAAGAAGTTAACAAAAAAAAAAAAAATAAATGTTCTTTCATAAATGTTAAATTGTTTATAAAGTTGTGGTATGTTTAGATTTTACGGTTTTAGCTTTGAGTTTGGTTGGGCTTAACATTTATTTACTTTACTTCTTTTTTATAGCTTTAGTAAATCATTTGTACGGGGTCAGCCAATAGTAACTTAACGGAAATTAGGCTTATCCATCTCTTGTATTTTTTTTTTAAATACTTAAAAAAATATTTAACGAAAGTGTTTATAATTTAAATTCGAGATAATTTGATCAATTTGGTGACTTTATTCAATTTATTTATTGATTGATACTAAATTTATAAAATGAAAATAAAAATCTCCTTCCACTATTATCACCGCATTTGAGGTGACTTTAAATAAAAATTGTATTTGATAAAAATGATAAGTCTTTAATAAATTTGTGATCTGTTTTAAAAAAATTCACGTCTATATAAAATACATACATCTATATTCGATTTCAATAAAAAATGCTTTTTAGAGTAGAACGACTTTACTTTACCCTTGTTGTCATGGTTGAATTTAGAATAAAAATAACTTATTAATAATAATTTTGATTCCCATTTCAAAAATTAATTCTCAACTTGAACTCCAAGAGATATTGTTTGATTAAATCTTCTTAAATTTCGTTATTGGAGCTTGATTTTTCCCCCTAGAATGACAAATTCTCTATAGAAAATATATTGGAAATTCGAGGTGCCTTTATATTTTTAGAATCATTACTTAAAAATCTTGGTCAAGCAAAATTTAAATGCAATTGGGGGCGCAGAAGTTCAAATACATCGAAGTAACACTCATTCAGTCTACAATTCAATTTGAAATATAATAAACAAATATAATTGGAACAGGGCCCATTGAGGGCTACCTTCCTGGTGCCTTTACAAACATCTGCCCAAAATCAATATACCCCTTTAGCATCGGCTTATACATATATCCGCTACCAAACAGAAACTGCCAAATGCAGATGGCAAATCAAATGGCAATTCAACACTCACACATAAACACACACTTACCCACACAACAGCAATGACTATAACAACAACAAAATACAATACGCAAACGCAAAATCTGAACTTTTTGTATCCTGTAGCCACACAAAAAGGGTATATTGAACGTACCAACATGAACAATTTTCCATAATATTAAGTTTAGATGGGACGGAGTATTTTAGAGTGGGGATTTTGTTATGATTGTTTTTTTTTTTTCATTATTTATAATTCGGTTAAACATTTTCAATATTTTATGCACTTTGCCCTTAAAAGTGGCCAATGCGGCGTATGTGGAATATTTGCATAAAAATCCGCATTTACCTACTTACTTGTATGTACCCATATGTGTGTGAAATTCAAGTGCCAAATGTGCACTAGTTCTGACATTTGTTTTCTACACTTTAATTTAACAGTTATAGAATACTTAATTTTACATTGATTGCTAAATTAATTATCAATTGAGAATAATTATACACTCAATCAAATTATAAATACATACATTTCATGGGATGTGCTCTAGAAATGTATAGGCACATGTTTTGTGCCTAGTCTAAGCTATTAAATTTTGTATACGGAAACTTTACGAATAAAAATTATTATTTTCATATTTATATAACTAATAAAATAACTAATCGAAAATTATAAAACTAACTAATAACTTGGCTATGATGATATTATAATATCAGATCAAATTAAAATTGTGTGTAAAGTCCAATGTATAAATTACTTTCAGTTTTTTGGAATTATCACTAAATAGTATTTATCATACATTCAGTTCAGCCCATATAAGTATGCTATGTAATTTTCCCTTTATTCTGGTATTTGGTATAACCAAAAATTAAACCCAAATCTAAACCAAACTATCTGCTAAAATAAACCAAATAATTTATCTACTAATTATTTAGCAAAACTGACAAAATTTTTGGTCTTTTAACTTTTGCCACCAAAAAATAAATAAATTAAACAAAACATAGAGAGAAAGAAGAAAAGCAAACAAAATTATCTAAAAATATTGTTGGTCATAAAATTTGCATTTTGTAAACTATTTACCCAAAAAAATTTGGCCACAACATAATTGCATTGCTCATTTCCATTTTCATTTCCATTTTCCGTTGGCGATTCTGTTGCAAAGTAAAATGTAAATTTTCGTTTTTTTTTTTAATTCAACAACAAATATTTGTACACTTCAATAATTACGGAGAAACATTCGAGTATTCAATTTCCCCTGCCCCCTGTTGCACGCCCTAATTGAAGTGATTCATTTAAAATTAAATACGAGTGGAACAGAATGAGATAGATAGCAGAGAGAGAGAGAGAGAGAACATAAAATATTTAAACTGAAAATTATTGCAGAAATTATTTAATAAACAGAGCCATAAAAGAAAGTCAGTTGGTCTACTGGGGTCGGATAAGGAGAATGAAATATAGTAAGTAAAGCAACTTGTGCGGTAGGGGGCGTGGCAGACAAAAGACGACAAGCATTATCAATAAGCTGCCAAGCGTTGCAATGCGCTTGCCATTTTTTCTTCTTTATCATGTTTCAACGTCCGAATCATATTTTTATTTTTTTAACTCTCCGCAAACTTGAAAAATGCAATTAAGTTGCGTATCAAAAGACATGGCAGCATCAAGAAATTGGTGGAAGT
Source organism: Drosophila willistoni (assembly GCF_018902025.1). NCBI lineage: Eukaryota > Metazoa > Arthropoda > Insecta > Diptera > Drosophilidae > Drosophila > Drosophila willistoni. The sequence continues at coordinate 23,733,129 of NW_025814050.1, read as the reverse complement.
TGGGGTGATGTTGGGGTACATACGGGGAAGATTGGGCTGGTCCTTTTTATATACTTACTAGAGTCTTGTGGTGTAAAATGAAAAGTCTCAAAAGCAAAAGAAAAGCCACAAATTTAATTAGTCCAACACAAGGAATATAAATTAATATAAATGAAAAAATGCTGCAAATGTTGAAAGTCCTTGAGGTTATCTAACGAAGCTTTTACATAAAACATTTTAAATGCATTTGACTTGAATATATCTTCTCCCTTCCCATCTTTTGCCAAAGCAATTATTAACTTTTACTTATTGTTAGACACTTAGTACATATGTAAATATAGTATACTGTTATAATTTAACCTTATTTGTTCTTATTATTTGTTTTTTGTAAATTTTACAAGTAAAGCATATATTTTCGTTCTTAGATATCCAAGATTTTATTAGATTCTATTTCATCCATCTAATTGATTTAATTAATTGAATTGTTTTTGACATTTTGTTGATTTTTGATTTTTGTCACATGATAAATTATTCAAGTCCACAAGAGAAATCTTTGCCGTATAATACCAGCTTAGATTTAGATTTCAATCAAATTACTTTCTTACCTGTTGCCGTTTGTTGACAAAATTTCGAATTGGATTTTTTGCCACTTTGTTGCCCAAAAATAAACAGTACAAGTCGACACATACATATGCATCTACTACTTGCATTTATGATTTGCTTTTAATTAAAATAAATATTTAATGAGTTTCAATAAACAAAACAAATTTGTTGAGTAAATATGAAGCGAGAGAAAGTTAAAGACAAGGACCAAACTTTCGTGTACCAAAAATAAACTGAAACTTTTGTGTAAAAAGTATAAAAAAGTGCAGAGCTCTTTTTGGTAATAATAATTTTTTATATTTTCGTTCTCCATTTCAGGAGCTAAAAATTAAACAAGTGTATGGAAAGGTCTTCATTGATTATTGATGAGGATAATTTTGCCCAAAAGTTTTCTGGCAAAATGGATACCATAAAAAGGCAGCAACGTAGTCGCAATACAATTCTTGGGCAAGCTTAGAACAATTTTTGCGAAACAAACTTAAAGAAGAAGTCATTAGAAAAATGGCTGCTTTAACTGTAGGCAGTCCCACATCCAAATTGAATCCCATGTTGTGTGATGATTGCGATTATTTTAATACAACATCGGCAATATTTATCGACAACAGCACTCAAACCGAAGATGATGATGATGACGATGATGAGGATGAAGAATTGGAATTGAATATTCCACATAAATCAAAACTAGAACAAATTGTGGAAGAAGATAACGAAATGGATAAGGAGCATGATAAAAATGAAGAAGAAGAGCATGAACAGAAGCAGATAAATTTCGAAAACCTGGAGCAAAATGTGGAAACAAATGGTATACGAAACAATATATATAACGTTAATAATCAAGAAGAGTTAGTATCAAAAGCAGACGAACAAATTATTGAAAAGAATGAAGAACCTGAAAAGTCAGAAGAGAATATAAGACGGATAGAAGATGATGCCGATGAAGAAGATGATGATGTGGCTAGAATTACAGGCTTAGCTTTAGAAATGGGCTATGCTCGCATTATAGACTACGATAATTTGCGTATTATCGAGCATGTTATCGAAAGTGATGAAGATAATGATGATGACGAAGAGGAAGATGGGGCTCCTGATAAGGCAAGTTCATCAGCCAACAACTGTCACAATGTCGTGACTATTACAGTCAAAGATGAACAGGCAGTAGCAACATTGGAAAGTGTAGAAACACCAACAGATTCAGTACCAACTGCAACGCCTGAATCAGTGACAACATCAACTTGTTTGGTAACAGCAGCAGCAGCAACACCTCATATAGTGGATAATAACAACAATAATCGCGGACGTGGTAGCCATGATCAAAGACCAAAGTCAGAACGTAAAGTACAGATAGTAACTCAAAAACCACCAGCGGCAGCATCATCGTTAAAGGCAGCATCATCATCGTTAAATGGCATTGCAGCAGCAGCAACAACATCAAATACTAGTAGCACCTTAATCAAAGCTTTCAAATCAAATCTAACCCCATTGGCACCACCATTTCAACCAGCTGCCTTGAAAGCGAAAATCCAGAATACTTGTAACAACAATGCCAACATCAATAACAACACTAACAACAACATAATGGTGCAGCCGACAACAGGAGCAACAGCTCTTAGTAGTTATGCTACGTATGAGCAGGCAACATTTTATTATCAACAACAGATGGCCACCTTAACGACACCCACACAGCAGCAGCAACAACAGCAACAGTTGTCCCCCAAGCAACAGCAACAGCAGCAACAACAACATCAGCAACATTGTGCTCAACATGCTGGTGTACCGCACATTCATTTACCCTCAAGTTCTGGAAACGGAACTCAATTGCTGCCAGTGCAATTGATTACCTTATCGGGTGCTGCCGCTGCTTCTGCTGCTGGTGCTACTGTCACAGCAGCAACTCCCTCTGCAACAGCAGGAGCGGCTGCAACTGGCGCCGCCTGGCCACTTGTAGAGGCGCCAATTTACATAGACATCAATGGTGAGTTTCGTAGCTTTTGCCCAGCACATGGACCACCAGCAGTGACCAATCCAACTGGCGCCATTTCGCACCATCATCATCACTCTCACCATCAGCATCAACACCACCAGCAGCAGCAGCAGCAACAACAACAGCCACAGCAGCAGCCACATTCAGCAGTGACAAATGTTAATGGAAATCTGGTCCAGGCTGGGCAAGCAGCAACACAGCAGCCTCGTTTATTGCTGCAACTGGACGCAGTCCACCAGCAGCAGCAGCAACAGCAACAGCAACAGCAGCAACAACAACAGCAGCAACAAATCGTTGCCGCTGGCAAGCGCAATAAAGTTTATCGAGGTGAGTGCCCGTTTTATGACATTTGTTGGACTAAAATTTTTCTGCTGTCCCTTTGCCCAAGGCTATATATATATATACGTACACATATTAACTCAGAGAGTTGGGTCTACTATTACATATGTATATTCTATATATGCACACATAATACATATACATATATATGCTTGACTGTGGAAAGCAGCAGGCATAACCAAGCAAGAGATTTGAATTAGTCACATAAAATACCAAGCAAGATTTTTATTTTTTGCAAATGAACAAAATTGTTTTAAAGCCAAACATTTTTCTAATATATTTAATTGGCATGAGAATCACTTTACTTTATTTTCTCTTGAATTTTGAAATTTGTATACCCTTACCCTTGCAAAAAGTGGTCAGAAGTGTGCAACGTATAGAAGGAAGCATCTTCGTCCTTATAAAGTATGTATGTATATTCTTGATCAGCATTAAGAGACGAGTTCATCCGTCCGTCTGTCGGTCTGGATCAACGTCAGTTGAAATTTTGCATGTAGCATTGTATATACAACGTGCAACTTGCAGCATATCTCGGACTGATCGCACTTGGTAGTATAACTAATATATAAATATAATTGTGAGCTAAAATTTAAATATATAGATTTTTATAATAATTCATTTAAACCACCACAGATAAATTCTTCAAATTTTTAAATTACTAAGATGTTTAAGATTTCAAGTGAACCAATTTATGTGAGCTCGATTTTGCCTCCTTTTATATTTCGCCTGCCTAAATTTGTTTTCGCAACGATAATATTCAAGACACCTATGTCATATACATGTGTACTTTTTTGACATATTTTGTTTGTATGTGAGTGTATCCCAGCCAAACGTTGGCAACTTTAGTTTACTTAGGTCTTAATGAAGTAACTAGAAGACCTTCTAGATTAAGAGAAACTGACCTTAGAGCAACCAAAGTATATTTAGAATTCAATTTTCTCCTTCATTCGGCAACATAGTTAGGTACATATATGTACATATATACCACACCGACTGCCAGATGGCTTTCTGTGCCTGCTGCCCTGGTTGGTTGACTGGCTGGTTAGCCGGTATGTCAACCTAGCCCAACCTACTACTTATTGCTTAATCAAACAACAGATTATTTGTCAAACAAAACCCTAGTCCAAACAGCACAAGAACTTACTCTATAGCTTTTACCTTAGCCTCAAGCTCAAACAATCATCAAATGCATCAAGGAGGATTGTGGAGTGTGTGTGTGCAAGTGAGATGGAAAGATTTACATAGCTTTCGCCTCTTTCCAAAGCCCAGAAAATTAATTTAAGCAAAAGGTGCAAGGGATTGTGATTGACTTTACCTATCTGATTAATCCCTTGGCTGAAGCCAAGCTAATGAAATGCTTCAAATTCGAAAAAAGTATTTAGAGAGATGGAGAGCAGAGGAGAATTGGCTCATCCCGATTAAGACTAGAAGATCAAGTTTTTTAATCGGTTTTTGGCATGGTAGCAATTTTGGATTCTATACTGTGATTGCTTTTGCTTTGCTTGTCTCTGCTTTCTGTTGACTTTGCCCCACAGGCATTTCATTTACCTGTATGACACCTTCGCCTCAATCCACAGATAAAATGACTCCTCTTCAAGCCCATTTCTTTGGTTCTCGCATCGTATCAATTGCAAGGGCATATTGTTCAGAGCCGCACTTGCCTCACACAGTTGGCGTCGTTCTCATGGCAATATTCTTGCGCCAACTTGACCATATCCAGCTGTGTCTGTATGCAGATGATACCCCATTTCCATTCCCATTGCCAAACCGTTGGCTGAGAGTTGCCTTTTTGCTGCCGATGCCACACGCTGTGGTCTTATGGACTCTATTGATGTTGTTTGTCTCTCTCTCTCTTTTGTCATCTCTCTGAATCTTCCCTTACCCATCTTCACCCCGACGCACTGTTGCCCATAAACAATGGTGTCCATTTCCCTTTGTTGCGCCGAATTTTTTCTCGCTCTTTTTTTTCGCCAAATTTTCACTCATCCCCATATATACATACAAATTTTTACAGTTTTTAACATTTTTTCCCATTTCCATTTCGGGCATTTTTTATTTTTTTTGGTTTCAGGCTTTTTGCCAAAAAATTGTTTGATCTCTATTTGGCTCTTCTCGCTTGGTTTCAATGTGTGTCGTCGGTTGCCACTATTTTATGTGCCTTTTTACTTGGCTTTTTCCGTAGCCATTTTATTTGATTTTTTAGTGTTTGCTCGGGTTATTCCAGAAATAAGTTTTGTGAAAAGCGGCAAACACCATTCCGGTTTTCACAAAATCCAAAGAATGTTCACTCTTTGTCAGACTTTTGGTTAACGACTACATTGAAATTAAATTATTAATGTTATTTGCAATTTATAACTAAAGCTTTGTGGAAAAAAAGTAACAAACCTCAATTAAGCTGGGAAAATCATTACATTAAGAAAAAAGAGTTAGTTGTATCACCGCAATGCATGGAAAACATTTTGTGGAACTGCATTGCCTTTAACTCGTTATCTCTTTCCTTCATAGACATACATATATACAGGCGCACACAGGACACAACGAGCCTCTGCCTCGGTTGTGTGTAAAGTGCGTAGCATGTGGCATGCATCATGCCCCTGTCCAGTCAGCCGGTTGTCCTTTTCGACCGACTCAGTCAGTTGTCGCCATTTGCCATTCGGACAAATGTCCAGTATCAATTTTCGCCGTGGCACCACAACCAGCACGCCTGTTGTCATAATTTTGACACTCACTGTGCTCCGTTTGTTATTACGTGTTCCCTTTTTTTTTTTTATTTTACTCTGCACAGAAAATGCGTTTGTGTCGCTTTTCTTTTGCACTATTTTGTTTTATATATATCGTGTTTTTTTTTTTGTTTTCCAAGTTGTAATTTATTTGCTGGTTGTTGTCGGCCTCCCATTGGTTTATGGCTTGTAAGTTGTTTATTATTAATGTTTGGCTTATGCTGGACTGGAACTGAGAATGGGTTTGGTGGCTTTTTAAGGCCTGCACTTTACGGGCATGAGCTCATAATGAAGTCATACTTATCTCCACCAGAGACGGAAGAATTCTGTTGGGTTTTTATCATGTATAGTTTTTTGGTTTTTGGCCATAAAATGCGCGTATGCGTCATATTGCGACAATAGTGCTACCAATACACCCGTCCCCTTTGACCGTTCAAGTTATCCCTCTTCCAGTTTTGTGCATTAGCAACATTCATGTAATGCATCGAGTATGAGCATTAGTCATGGTAAGCATGTAGATATGCATGAAAGGAATTAAATTAAAAAGATGAGAGCAGGTCTAAATTAAACCCATTATAATTTAAAATCCAATACAATGTGGTATTGCAATAGCTTTAAAAAAGCATTGGCTTAATGCAAGTTGGTAATGGTTTGAAGGAATATTTGAGGTACGAAATGTACTTCAATTAAAATTCTGGGCATGCAAGAATGTCCTTTTATATATATATATATTTAGAAATACTTGTAAAGAACAGCAGTCAGGATATAAACCTAAGCAATACCAGAACCAGAAGCAGTTGCACTATGTTCCAGAGTAAGTGAGAAAAACCCTTTGGGGTTCAGTTTTAATATGATTTTCTCAAAGTCAATGCACACTTGATGAAAACTGGAGTTGACTGACAATGTCAGGACTTATCGCCTTGTGGAGATATTGATATGGATATAATTAGCAGTTAAATTCTGATTGCAGTTTTTCTTACAATTAAGTCAATCTCTGTTTTGGGAGTTATTTCATCAGTTTTAGTCCTTAAAGAAGTTTTGCAGAGTTAACCCAAACAGCATTTTTCATCAATTGTCGTTAGGTGACATCGATTTTAATTAACCCTATATACTTTTCGTATAAAATGAAAAGGGAAAGCGTAGCAGTATATTTTATTTTCAATGCATATTTGTGAAGTTGATACTTATTGGCTCAGTTCAACTTTCAATCCGGCTTAAGTGTTTTAACTTAAACTCTGATATCTGAAGGCATGCGCCCTGCCGTCTGGCATCCCATCCGGATACACAGTGCATGTAATAATAACTTACCCTTCTCAAAGTCTTATCATAGTTTCACTTCCTGCACAAATTAAATCAATTCCCCATCACCCATACGCCACACGTAACACATAAACTGCTACCAGAAGACACTCACACCCAAATACACACACACACACCCGTACCCAAACGTCCTTTTTCAGCCATCTCACATAGTAGATGCCGAAACGTGGAATGTACTTATAAACTCTCAAGTTGAACAACACCCAATAGACGTAACGTAAAGCGTAGTTAGTGCTAGTGGCAGGCTCTAGTTTAGTTTTCCTTATTTTCTTTTTACATTTTTCCTTTTTTTTTGGCTGTCTATTTTCTTGGTTTTTTTTTTGTTTTTGTTGTGGTAAGGGTTAAGCATACACCGTTGCGGCATTTAACAAAGTTTAAGGCAACCGCAAGATCCGCAACATATGGGAGAAAATTGTAGTTGCAGGAGGGTTAAAAGTTAAGGGAATCGAAGAATGTAGGTGGCTGAGGAAAGGCTGCGGAAGTGGAAGAAGTAAAAGTAGAAGGAGCAACTACTACTGAACTGCACTCCTTGCTCTAACTTCTTTTTTGGCAGCTTTGCGGAAACTTGAGCTTCAAGCTAAAAAGAGAAACTTTTTCGCCGGCAACATTTTCAATTGTTGCTCGTGAGTCTTCATTTGAGAGGGCGTCGTGGCATGTAGGCGTGGCCTACAAATAATCCCGGTATGGCAAAGCTTATATTTTAGTTAGATCTCGGGTTTCAGTTAACCCAAGTTGGTTATTAAAATGGTTTTTATGTATGAATACTGTTAACCAACACTGGGCATCGATTGATCTATGACCATTATTATGCTGCTATTAAAGGTTTGGAGGTTTTTTACGTTTAAATTAAGTTCAACTCTAACAATCTGATTGCTGTCAGTATTGAAAGTTGCTTCCGAGAAATGTCATTGTCGACACTTGCATCCGATTCTACATCTGCTTGTGTGTGTTTTGGCTTTTGTGGTACGTTAAAGTTTTTATCATTTCATTAAAAACTTTTTTTGGCTCTTCTCTGTTTTGTGTCTAATTATCAAGTGCAGCAGGTAGCTAGTTGACAAGTGATTACGAGTCTGAGCAAACCATGTATATTCAACATGTTACGTATGTTGCATCCTACTACAGTGAAACCTCGATATAACGAACTTCGTTATAACGAAAAACCCAATATAACGAATTTTTTGTTAAGTCCCTTGAAAAAACCTCGTTTTTACGAAGTTTTTCATACAAAAAAACACTATAGGTATAACGAATTTCTGAGCCTAAAAGCCCCTAATTTTAAGCATTTCTATCGCAAAGAGGTGGTCAAAATTTTTATCAATGACATGGAAGAGGGGCGCAAGAGCAATATTAACGTTTTGCAAGGTATCAGAATGGCCCATAAAGCATGGGAAAGCGTAAAACAATCAACGATTGTCAACTGTTTTGCGACATGTGGCTTTGTCGACAGTCCAAATATTACGGCTACAAACGATTGTATTCAAGACAGTGAAGAATGGCTTGTCATTAAAAACCATTTTAATTTGGATGAACATTTTGACGATTTTGTTACCTTCGATGACAACGTTAGTGCTTCGGGGCCTTTAACTGATGATGACATTGTTGGTAGTTTTGCGAAGACAGTCGATGTTGTCGAGGAGGAAGAAGAGCTAGAAACGGTTATCACCGCAAAAGAAGCTAAGCAAATGGTTGAAAAACTACAAACTTTTCTTGAGGCACAAGAAGCTACACCCCAGACTACTTTTGATGGCTTAGCATCTGTTGCACAAACTATAGATGGCTGTATTCAAAACTTGCGCAAACAAACTAAAATAACTAATTACTTTAATAAAGTCTAATAAAAAAAAAATGTTTATTTTTTGTATATTTACCCCCTTTCAGTGCAATTTAGCATTATTTTGGTGGAAACAATGTTTATAACGAATTTTTTTTCAGATTTCTTTAAATTTCGTTATACTAAGGTTTTACATTTCAGTACCTATAGCGAATCAATAGATATAACGAATCATTTTGCGATCCCCCTCAGATTCGTTATATCGAGGTTTCACTGTATTTTTTAGTATAAAAGTTTCAAAGGTAAATATTTACTTAAGCTACTCGAGATTTCAGTGTTGAAAAGTGAAAAAATCGACTAAAGCTAGATTTTAGTGTTGGCAAATGCTAATATTTTATTCTAAATTATAAAATTAAGGAATATTCCGCTGCTCTGGCAGCCGAATATTGTATTCTGAACTAAATATTTTGTCTAAAATCAAGAAATAATGTAAACTCAACCATATTTTCGATTGTTGAGAATAGTGCGAACAAAAAATACAAAAAGCGCGCGTATTCGAGTACGGCATTTGGCATCTGACAACTCTATCTCAAAATTTGACAGCTTATTTTAGCCGGAAACAGCTACTTTTAGCTATAATCCCGCTAAAAACATGATTATTCGTTTGTTAATTGCACAAAAACTACATAATAAATCGCCAAGGCGAATCTGAAGTCGTGCTCGTGCTTTTTCTCTTTCGTTTGATACCAAATTTATGTAGTTTAAGGCTGTTTTGGGCCCGAGTAACGTAAGTAAATATTTACCTTATCACTATATACGGCTATACTGTCATTTGTTTAAGGCATTGTATCTGTAATGCAATGTAATATAATGTTTCCAATTTTTATAAAATAACACCAATAATGAATTATTGTCTTTCAAATAGTAATTACTATATCGCACATTTCATCACCAATTTACGATAATTTCACAAGAACTCTTAAATATTTTCACACACTTGTTCAAACTGCATAATCTAACTCAATTGCTTAGCTTTTCCGATTTTCCTCCTCTGGCATCGTTTTTTCTATTTTATTTTCTGGCTGTCTGTTACCTTTATACCTTTCGAACTTTGGCAAAAGATGCTCTTCCGATAATGTATTTGACAGTTGCGTCAGTTGCGTTTTTTTTTTCTTCTGCAGTTCTTCTTTTCATTTTGGCTAGTTTTTTCGGTTTTTTTTTGGTGCTGATGTTGTTGCTATGGCTTTTGTTGGATTTTCAATTCGGCAGAGTTGCTTAAACGCTCAAATGCTCAACTTTTGATGCAGTTTTTTCAGCTTCTTTTTTTTGTTCTTTTTTTGGTTTCGGGTGAGTTCAGTTAGCCAAACGACTTTTAGCTGTTGGCAGTTTGACACGGTGACAACAGAAGGCAGAAGAGCAGATAGACAAAAACAAAAAAGTGAGAACCAAAAAAAAACGAGGAAAAAACGGAGAACAGAACTTTAACTCGCATTCGGATTCAGTTCGCTTTTTCGACCATTTAACGGCATTTTTCTGTTTTTATTCAATTTTGGATGCAATGTGAAGTTGCCACCTTTTAACTGATGACAATTGTATTGTTCCGTTTGTTTGACAGTGTTGTAAAGCTACTTAATAGGATATTCAATGCGCACTTTGGAGAAGCAGCACGTAGGCGACTAGGGGTTCAGAAAGTAGTTGAAAGTATCTCAAAAAAATGTAACAAAAGAGAAGTTGGGATAGACACACAACTTAAAATAAAGTGATTTGGGCATCCAGCTGCTCATTTGTTGGAATCGAGTAACGCATTTATCGCAAGCCCAAGCTGAGTTAATGAATTACTTAGTTTTTATAGTATTGTATGTAATTTTGTAAAGTCTGAAGAGTCAAGTTAAACTAAAAATATTTTCTTCCTAATGAAAGGTTCCATCTGTTGCGGTTGACATTTCAATTAAACTATGCTTCTATATTTAATTCCATTAGCCGAGGTATTATGGAAATTTCAAATCATTATTCATCCAAAGCGAAATGCTGATTTTCTACATTTTCCTAGTTGAATACAAACATGTACTGGCTACCAAGGAGATCGCTACTGCAATTCGCTTTTTTAGCAGAGCTAATGATTAGTATTAGTAAACATCCGGAGTCCGGAATTGGAAAAATTGTTCGAAACGTGCCGTTCATAGTGTTGTAATCAAGTTTTTAAGTTCATTTTTTCATGTTCATTTCATTTTCAATACAAAAATAATTTTAAAACAAAACAAATGTATTAAATCGAAATCAAAATTTGTTTTATTTCGTACGTTCAAATTCTAAACGATGTTCTATGCTTTCGGTTGTTCCAAGATGTTTATTATGATTTGCCTAATCGCCAAAGGCTGATCGCATAATTTTTTATGTAATCTCCAAAACTTTGGCCAGAAATATGTAAACGCTGCTGTGATAGGAGTTTACACCTCACTCTAATTTGGCTTATACGCTGTTAAATGAATACAAAAGCCAAGGTACAAAATTTGGTAGGTTGAACAAAATTGTGATATAATCTTTGCACGCCAAATCGTGTGCATGTATCTTAAATATTATATAAAACAAATTGGTTACAATGGTCACGTGTTTAGACTTAAATGACAATTTGCATACTATATGTAAAAGCGAAAATGCAAGGTCTGCGGAAAAGGTCTCGGGCTCCTTGACAAGTGCCAAGTTGGAAAATGCAGTTTTTATGTTTGCAATGGCGTGCAAAACGTAACAAATTTGCAGCAGACAGATTGCACATGTGTAACGTTTTGTAATGCTATACCATGTAACACAACGTCGGGTTAAGAGGCGGCAAGGGGGAGATGGATAGATGCATGTGAAAAGTTTTCGTGTCCTGTTAGACGAGAGTAAAGGAGAGAAGAGGAGGTGAGGCAAGAAGTGCAAAGAAGGATCCGCAAATGTGAAACAAATTGTTTAATGTTTGTATGTGCCTTAGGGGAACGAATGCTGAGCTTTTGTCCTTCGTTGCCGGTATGTGACAATTTCCATTCACTGTCTCTTTTTCACACACTAAACCTATCTCTATCTTCATTGCCATTGTAGTTGTAGCAGTAAAGGAGTAAAGTAATCGCACATTTATTACCTAGAATGGAGGGAGAGAGAGAGATAGAAAGATGAATATGGAGACAGGGTTAGGGACTTAATCGCTTTGGCTTTTTGTGTGGCTAATTGCAATTTGAAATGCTCTCTCACAGAGATTAGTTGACTTTGATTTGTTCAATTCTGTAAGGATTTGTCATTTGTCAGAATGTGCTATAGCTATGCCTTCTGTCTCTCTTGTTCTCTCTCTCTCTCTCATACTTCATCCTTGCGCAAGAAACTCCATCTACAAAAGCAATAGGATAAAAATATTTCAATTAAATTTTGACCAAAAGGTCATCAATCAATTTCTACGACAAATGATTGTAGCTCTCAAAAGTATAGAATAAGCAAACGTCTCAGGTAAACAACAGAGAAATAAATCAAGAAAAATGAAAACATTTTTCGCGCCTATGCATAATGACAAATAATTTGCTCATCTCGCATCCCTCACTACGAAAAAACAGAAACCCAAAATGAAAGAAAAGAAAAATGAAAATGAAAATTTTTTAACTTTTTGCCAAGTAATTCTCATGATTTCAACTTTGACTGGAAACGCTGTCATATTTGCTAGCTCTCTTCCACTCTTATTCTTATACCCTATCTCCGCCTCCCATTCTCTCCTTCTCTGTCATTCGGTAGTTGCTAATTTTCTGCCACCTTCCTCATCCAAAAATGAGGGACCGAAAACTTCCAACTTGTTAGATAGGAAAATTTTCTCTTCCTTATATTTCTTTATTTTTAATACCCTTGCAAGGGTATATGAATTGTAATCATCTGTACTGACATTTAACCAAATAATATTTATTTTATATTTTGACTATATCAACTACAAGCAAAGTCTGAATAAATTGACTAATTATAAAAATTACTTCGTTTGGCGACCGTTTTTATTGATAAGCTTGATAAAAATTACTTTACTCTAAATAAATAAAAATCGATTACAAAAACTTGTTAAAGAATGAATCGCTCTTTGATTTTATTATAATATATTTTTGGATAATATTATTTAATATTTAATACAATGCTTGTTTCGAAATTTCGAAAATCGATCATGTGAGGGCATACAAACTTCGTTTTGTTCTCAAGTTAGCTTGGCCGACGGGCTTCCTTTTTTGTTTCTTTGGCCAGGGCCCGCTGCCGCCTTTGACAGGGCTTCAACTTGAATTCATCGCGTTTCGCTGGGGACATGAAGAAAATTTATGCAAATATGTTACAGTTAGGCAGATCTGGAGTAGGACCAGCCAGTGGAGAAGCAGCAGGTCCCTTCGCCTGGTCTCAAAGAAAACTTTTTCCTAACAACTAAAATGTCGTCTTGGCGCCAAACTTTTTTTGCTCTCTATATGTATCCATGTGAATATGAAAAGGTGTGAATGTATAAGTGCGTCTCTGTTAGGGTGTCTCAGAAATGTTGCTCCAAGATTTTATTGCCAAGCCTTCTATTTTCTGTTTAACAATTTCAATGGTTTTTATTTTAAAGATATTCCCACTAGTTAAAACATTTTTGATTGTAAACTTTTTTGAAAGAAAATTCCATGTATGGATGTGTAAAATCTAAGAGCTTATGAATTTCCCTTGGATTCATTTTTATTTATGGCAAAAGCGGTCTGGCAGGGCAATATAAGTGTGTTTCGGTCAATCGAAAAGCTCTTTCAAGGATAGCTACTTCGTATATTTAACAAATAGTTGTTTTGTGTTCAAGAGGAGTACGAAAAATAGAATGGGCATTTAAGCACCAGTTTGGTATGTATTAAGGAGGATTACGTTGGAGTAGAAAATGTAAATCCTAAAAATAAGAAAAACGATCACATTAAACAATTATTTGTTAAATCGCTAAAAATGAAATAAAACTTGTCACTTTTGTAATCACCCTAATATTTATCCCTATATAGATTTGTTAGTTTTTTTTTTGTTGCTCATGAACCTTCGACATGCAATGATTACAAAGCAACTTGAAAATTGCAAATTAAAGGCAAAATGCTTAAATTTTTTGTTCAATAGAACGAGATAACAAATGAAGATGATAAAGGAGATCGATAGGTGTTAGCTAAAGGCCAAGATAAAGTGCTTTTAAAGTTATTATTGTCAGTTACCTTAATGTACTTGGCTGTACAATAAATGAGGCACCAATGTGGGTGTTTGTGTCTGTGCCTAAGTAAACTGACTTTGAGGTTTTAGCCAAACATTTCGAATGTTACAAATTGAATTGCAATCGAATTGTATTTGATAACTTTTAGTTTTCCTTTTTACTGATGGAAACTAATTGCAGCTGCTCTTGTATATTTACTTTATAACCTTATCAAATTGCTAGTCAACACAGCAAAGCATTTTACATTTGAATTACCAAGCACATTTGGCATACCAAAACCCTTAAATACTCGATCTCATCTCTCCCTACAGTAAACCTCAGACAAAGTGAGTTCAAAAGTCTAAAAATTTCAACTAAACATCAATAACCTTTCATTGGGTGAGCTTTTAACCATCATCAGCATTCTGTCGAAATTGAAATAATTGCCAAAATCGAAACAAAAACCAAAATTCAGGTTACATCCGAGCTCAATTTCTCATCAGGCGGTCATCGATAAAACAATTTGTAATGCAACACTTGACTCAAAAATTCGGACAAAAAAAAAACCGAAAACGTTCTAGGCGAATTACTCCTTCCATTTGAATGGGTTCTGGTCTTTGTCTTCACAAAATATGTACCTGGAAAAGTTTTGCTTTGCTGTAAGTCAAAGCATATTTTGTATAGTGAAGAGAGAGAGAGAGAGGGAGAGAGACGAAAAAGGAATCATGGAAACGCAATCCTTTCGGGCATACAAATAACAAATTTTTGGATTTTCGTAGCAATTACATACACATGACACCAGGATGAGGATGGACAACACAATGGTCCACTCCACAAATGATGATGATGATGATGATGATGATATTTCAATACGTTTTCAAGATGGCCGCAAGTGTTGCACTTAAAGAGGTTTTGTGAATTCAAAGGGGAGGACTTCGGGAGGTTTCGGGCTGGTTTGGAGCTGACACAATCGCCTTGTAAACATAGCATAAAGCATGACATGGATAACAATGCCGACGACATAAACACGAACAATAAACCCCAATGAGGGGAGAAAAGACACACAGAGATTCTGGTTCAGGATTGGGTTTTGCTTATGGAGGATGGGCTTGGGCTGAACTTGGGTCTCAGTTTTGCACCATTTGTCTGAGACTCGTAGAGATGTCTGCTACGTTCGACAGCATAAAACACTTTTGCCCATTCGAAGCTAATGAATGTCATGGACAGAGCTGAACGCCCATATAACGAGGGTTGATTGACGGCTATGAAAAGTTTAGCCAACGAGGCCATCAATGTGGGGTCACTGTCAAAGGTGCCATATCGTACTTTATTGCCTATAGTCATCTATTATAGTTTTTTCAAGGGGGCTTTAGTCTGATCGTTTTAGCCCTTCACAAGTTTCATAAAATATCTGGTTATATAATTTTTATAAAAGTTGTGTTAATAAATTTCTTTTAGAAGAATAAAGTGTAAAGAAAATGCTTATTTTATAGCATACTCTAGGGAACTACCCTCGGAATAAGGTTTCACTCAGGATTATGTGGTCTGATGATTATTATTATATGATAATCGTGGTCGCAATCCGCATTCAGTTATGACTGGAAGGGCTTTTTGGATGAGTTTTCTCGTTTATTGAGTGCCAGAAGATGGACTTTGACAAATCCAGGTCAAAGTCGATTGCATTTTCTAGGACAATGGGACAAAGACCAAGATCAACTCAACGCATTTCATTTCAATGCGATTCAGTTCGTGTACAGTTCAATTCTGTTCTATTCTGAGTGTTTGGCAATGTCATATGTCTTTCTGCTTGTCGGCTTGTCATATAGACTTTTGTGCTACAATATTCATGTCAGTGAGCAAAAGCATAATTGAAAATTGACAGTTTATTGCCATAGACACGCCCATTTTGGCCTGGTTTGGCATTGTTGCCATGATTAAAATAACATACACACGGACACACACACACACAATCATGAGCATAGGAACGACAATAGCATTGAATGGCTTTAATTTTGACATAATAGCCGGCAAATTTGGTATTGTTCGCATTCGAGGTGGTTAAGGTCGACACACAGACACACACACAGGATGATTGTGATGTAGGCAGGAGGTGAGGAGAACAAACCACAGAGTATTATTTTGCGGTAATTGGTTTTGTTTACGCAATTGTTGTTGCTGTCACTGTTGCTGCTGCTATTGTGCGTGTTGCTGTTGCTCCTGGCATTGGAGCAACAGTTGTTGTATCGAACCAGCCTTTTGTTATTACCATATTGCAATTGTTGGCCGTTGTTCTTGTTATTTTTTTTTGATCATCACTACTTTAAATATTTAATAAGCTCGTTTAATCGGTATTTAATGAATTACCATTTTTGGTTCACATTATTTACTCGAATTCATCGGCCTTTGTTTCAGTGTGACTAAGTTATCCGAAATAAGGAGTAGCCAAAAAGTTTCTTAACTCGTTTGTTTATAATTGCATAGAGCCTTTTGTCTAGACATACTAAGTTCTCTCATTTCTCTCTCTGTCTATTATTAATTGAGGTTGGTATAAATCTAAGAAAATTTGTACTAAGATTATATTTAGGTGAAGGGTCTGTAGTTTTTTTTCATAGATCCGTAGTATGAATTCTATATTAGAGAATTTTAAAAACTTTTTAAGAAGGCAGGACTTTGTTAACTTGACATTCAACAGTTAAGTCTCATTCATAATGCATCTGCGAGCTCTTTTGCAGTTTTTAGATGCAAAAATTTAAATTTAATTCCGTGGAATTTTTATGATTGTTCCATTGTAATATTATCCAATTATTATATTATCTTGTTCTTATTGTAAATGTAAATAGATTGCATTTCATTATTGGCCAACACGAGTGTCTTGTATCAATTTAACCGTTAGCCTATTTTCCGCTCACTGCGCCAAAGTCTCAGTCAGTCATTCATTCAATCACTTACTCATTTCTCAGTGGGGCAAACCTAGCAATTTGCAGCAGATTGTTGCAATTTTGCGCAAGGGCCCACAATGCGAAGCAGCAACAGACAACAACAACAACAGCAGCAAAGTAGTATAAGCAGAAGAATACAAAGTCGAGAGGGAACTGAGACTGCAACTGGCGCTTGGTGGTGTTGACGGCTTTGTTATTATGACTACCACTTGCCATGCCATGTTGCAGTTGTTGCAACAACAGTCTGTCATGTTGACGGTGATGCTGGATACTTTTGCTGTCGCTAACAGCAGTAGCAACAACACCAGCAACATCAGCAACGAGTGCAACTTTAACCGCGGCCACGGCTGCGCGAACATGACAGAAGATGAGGAAGATGTTGCTGCTGCTGCTGCTGATGATGATGATGATGAGGTGGCAATGCAATGTTGCCGCTTTTATTTCACTTTTTTTTCTTTTTTTTTTAACCAATGAGAGACATTTGACAATGATGAGGAGTTGATATACGCACAGAATTGTATGTACTTAGTTTATACGATTACTATTACAACGATAAAGTAGCAGAAAGTCACAAAAAATGTTATCGGACCGGATCTTAATGCTGATCAAGAATTTATACACTTCATGGGATTGGAAAGAGCTACTTCAGCCTGTTACATATATTTTGAAGACTTTGCTATAAAACGATAAATTGCCGACTATTCGAATACAATTTGGCTATTTAGACCCGAGAATCGAAAAGAGGGCTTCAGGGAATTTTAGGGTCTTTAGGGATCTATGGACATTAGAATCAATACTTTTAAATGCAATCTAATCAAAATCCGAACAACGTTTTGTGCTAAAGAAACTATGGACTTGACTAATAGTCTAGATTATCCAAAGCCTTGCATGTCACTCTCATTAATCTTGACGTTGTCAATGTTTTTTTTTATGACTGATTTCTTATTATTCTCCTAGCCCCAAGAACTAAGTTTCATCCATTAAGTATGTCTAAGAAGTTATGTACATTGTTCATTTTTTGTTTGCTAATTTACTTAACAATATTTTTCCATTGACTTCGTAAGTTCTGCTAACGCAAAAACCTTGAAGTAACCAAATACAAGTACAATACAATAACAGTCAACACTCGCCATGGCCTGGTTGTCGGTTCATCTATCGGGTTGTGTCTAGCTCTTGCTACAAGTTGGCTCCTCCATAACCTGCCTCATCCACCATTATCCACCCCGCGTTCAACATTTTGTCCCTTTGCCATGTTGTTGCTACCGCTGTTGGGGCTGCTGCTGTCGCTGCTCATCAACTTCAGTTGTTGTGTCGCATTATGCAATCAATTTTTCAAACTGCGCGACGACTACAACTACGCCAACGACGATGACGATGACGATGGCGATGGCGATGGCGATGGCGTCGACGTTGTTGCTCCATTTAGCCCCGCCCCAAGGGACTTGAAATGTCGCGGGGATTAAATTTTCTTTCTGTTGCGCGAATACGACGACAGTTGATTATAAAGTGGTGACCCCGACGCCTAAGTGCAGCCTTAATTAAAAATTTAAAGTTTACTTTTTATATTTAACTCATTTTTGTGCGTTTTTTTTGTTTTACTTGTTGTTGTCCTTAATTACATTTGACATTAAATTTATCTCAAAGAGGAAACTTGGCATCGTCACTCACGGCGTATGCTTCATTTACCAGGGCTGGGAATAAAGAGAGGGCGACAAACACGGCGAGGGGCATGTATGAAGGTTTTTATCGCCGACTACCGCTTTGTTGTCTGCCTCATTGGCTTCGCTTTCGCTTACCTTTTCAATTTTTTCCTCTCGTTTTTTCATTTTGTATATAGGCTTAGTCAACAGGTGGAAAAGTATTCTACCTGTCCTCCATCTTTCGCATTTGGCTAAATCAACTGTGAAAAATTCAAATGCTTTATCAGCTTTACCTTCTGCTTCAATGGAGTCGACGAGTTCCAAGAGTTCTGGGCCTATCTTGTGTGTCTGCTTGTGCTTTTTTATGCCATGACTTTGTTTTTTTTTCGGCGAATTGAATGAATGCAAATGAATAGGAAAAAATGTTTAAAATTGCAATTGAAAGTGTAATTGAGTTGAGTTCACCTTAGAAAACTGTAGAAGGGGAATTTGAATAGAGAACATTGGGGTGAGGTATGCATTTAGGTACATATTTACTAAAGCAGATTGAAACTTGGACAATTTGAGTGTTTGCCTGTGTGCAGAAGGAAAAAAGCCTGTGTATACTATTTCATTTTGTGGTTAGTTTTTTCTTTTTTCATCTACACACCATCCCAAGTGACCAAAATAATAGATTGATACTTTTGGGCCTACCTGGGATAGGAAAAACTCAAAATGTAATTGAGTGCTTTTCTTTTAACTTGTTGTTGTTGCAGCAAGGAAAACCCATTGCTTCTCTTTTGCCTGAGTGGCTAAAGGGCTCTGGGGGAAAATCGTAGAAAATTGAGTATTTCGAATATCGTATGGATGATAGGATATTAAATAGAGGCATGATATATTGAGTACGTGTGTGTGTGGGTGATTGAATAAATAGAAGATAATAAAGAAAAGAACGAGATAGACCTACGCAACAAGCAACTTGTATGAGAAAAGAAAATGTGGAAACTGGAATACAGCAGGGAAAAACACTTTTGAGCTTAGAAAAAAAAAATACATCAAAAAGAAAGGAAACAAAGGTAAAGATAATATCTATAAAAAGTGAAGAAGATAGTAGATAAGGCGAATTAAATTTCTTAGCTTGAAAAACAATTAAGCGGTAAACGATTTGATGCATCTTTCAATAGTTTACATTTTCCCGTTCTTTTCGCTTAGTTAAATATAGACGAATTTGTCAGATTGTTAATTTAGCCATTCTTCTTTGATCGAACTTGTTTAATGCTTTGGACGATTTATGTATATAATGACGCTTGCGAAGATATATATAAATCAATCGAAATTCTTTGCAATAACTCACTTACCATCCGCACTTCCTATCTTCACCTCGCTCAAACAATAATCTCCTGTAATGATAGTTTGAAGTGACTGCAAATAAGTTCAAAGTAAAAGCACTTGCACTTCTCCCTAAAGATTATATAAAATTGCAATTCAGTCTCAATGAAAATTGCAAAGTACTAGAAACCTGCCACCCATTCATCATCGAAAAATGGATAGAAGAAAATCCACCAAAATATGTGTCAAGGAGTCGACGTTGATTTGCTCAGTAATATATTTTAACTTATATATTAGAATTGGAATTCATTTAAAGATTTGAAAATTGTGTACATCAAATAAAATATCGTATTTAAAAATACATTTTATTTTTTCTTTCTCGTTTTCATTCTGACTTTAAAAAAGGGTATCCTTTTGCTTAGGTTATTAAGTAAGAAAAAAATGCCAATTCATTGTTCGTTATAAATTTTACTTTCAAAAAAAAATTACTAAACGGATACATATTTATTTGAAAAAAAGAAGGAAAATTGCAAGCGTGCATTGAACCGCCCAAACTAAAAGCCAAAAAGCGAAAGGTGCCGCGAAACTAGCAAAAAGATTTGAAGCAAGACGTGAAGAAGGAGCGGGGAAACCCCTAAACAAGTTGCACGTACTTGAACAAAAAAAATTAAATATCCGAAAAAGACAGAAAATAAAATTATATATATATATGTATACAGTGAAACCTCGATATAACGAACTTCGTTATAACGAAAAACCCAATATAACGAATTTTTTGTTAAGTCCCTTGAAAGGACTAAGGTTTTACATTTCAGTACCTATAGCGAATCAATACATATAACGAATAATTTTGCGATCCCCCTCAGATTCGTTATATCGAGGTTTCACTGTATATAAAAGAAGTACAGAAGAAGTAAAGAAAAAGTCTCTTGCGTCTTTGCCTCTTTTGCACTTACTTGAAAAACCGCAAATAAATGTCACGAATGAACTTAAAGGAAAGGCAAGAAGCAACAATTGTTGCAAGGGAAACCCGGTGAGCAGTGAGGAGTACGGGGGAAGCCAGGAAAGTGGGAAGACCTCAAGGCAAAAATAACAGTGCGGAAAATCCGCTCAGCTACAACAGAAAAAAATTATACATAAAGGAAAACACAAAAGAAAAAAAATTAAGAAAAATACAACGCTTTTACCCGCTGGATAAGTTTGGCTATATCCCGCTGTGACTATTTGCCTGCAAATGACTTTGAAAGTGCGCATTTATTTCAATTTTCCCCCAAGTATGTGTGTAGATCTGGGAGTGTGTATTTGTGTGTGCAAGGACCCTTCAACTAACCAGTAGTTTTGTCCTTGCCGAATGGCTTCACGTAACCAACTTGCGTCAAAACTAATGAAGCGTTAAAATGCAATCTGTTCAACTATTTGATTAGCCTCTCATCGCTGTGACACACAAATTTCATCACAATTTTTCACACTACCCATCTTTAAAATACGAAAAAGGAAGTTAAGCCACATCCGGAGGAAGGACTCCCTCCAGTTGTTGCCGTTTGCCGTTGACACGTAATGAAATTCGTTTGAAATTTGTCAGCTTTTTGTTTTTCGGTTTAGGTTTTTGGTTTTCCTCGGCACTGCCATCCGAATTAAAGTACTTTTTATCCAGCATTGGAGCAGGTGGCATGCGATTTGCTTGTTGTTGAAGCAAAATGTTATTTATTTGCTTTTATTTGGGAGTTTGTTTGTCTCGCCTGTTGTGTGACGTAAATAGATTTTGATTCGCATTTGCCTAGCAATTGACAAAATTTGTACAAATTAGCATAAACAACTGAAAGGAAAGACAACGCTACCAAAATAAACCATTATATTCAATTAATGAAATTCAATTGAAAATCAAGTTGAAGATTGAATTTAATTGCTAATGAATCTGCGCATGAATGACTTTTGAAAATCTTGTTAATATTTAGAAAATAGACTTAAAAACTTAAAAGAAATTATCTAATAATATTAACAATTAATAATATTAATATCTAATTACGGGCTCTGAATTTCACTAAATATGCAACGTTGTTAGCTTCTGTTTTCGTAGCTTTGTCAACTTAAAAATAATTTTCAGGAAGTGATGCAAAATAGATCGATTCATAGATTCATAGAAAACCTATAGCTGATACCTTTACGTTCAATGTCAATTACCATTGATGATCTATGTATTTTAAGTAATGAAAACATTCAACATAATATGTCTGGCAATTAAATTTTATGTTAATAAAATAAATAGGGTATTTAAAAAGACTTTTTGTGCAAATTTAGTAGAATTTCATTATAGGTACAACAGAAATTGTGTTGGGCAACCTGTTAACATCATGTATGAATTTATATGGTAAATCATTAGGGAAATTAAAGGGCAATAAAATTATGCAAATAAATTAAAGTCATTTATTTAAATACTGTTATTAATTAAGCAACATGCAATGTAATTGCAATGGATAATTACGAAAGGATAATGAGGGGATAGAAAGAGACAGACCGAGAGAGAGAGAGAGAAAGGAGAATGAAGGACGATAGTGTGTTGTGTTTGCCAGCTTTTAGGCGATTTATGGTTGGATAAAGTTCGTTAACCCACTAACAAACACATAAACACATGCACACATGCTGGGACCTTTGACTGGGTTCAGATTACCCAGCAAATTAGCGGTTTATTAAAGTCTCGTTAACACTTTATAATTTAAAGCATACAGAGCAAACAAAGATATAAAAGCAAAGCTACCCGGATATGAGGCCAAGGGATGGGTAATGTGATCTAAAATGCAGGCCAAAAATTAAGCCAGAGGGCAGTACGGCACGGGCAAGCTAATGAAGTTGCCTTCAAACAGAGTTCATAGAGTGAGACCAGACATCAAGGCAAAAAAGAGAGCGAAACGGCGAGGTTTTGTGCGAGTGAGAAGGCTGTGATAGAGAGAGAGATGGCTAGATGTTATTATTTATTTATGATAAATGAGGTAGATGGGGCGATTTAGGCGGATAGGAGGTTTTTGACATGGTCACGGTGTGGGTGATGTGCGCTTTTAGGTGTGATGATGACTCTGACCTCAGATTTAGTGTGAACGAAATGTGAGTAAGTGTGCGTGGGTGTGTGTTTGTGTCGAAGTGTGGGTGTGGTTGTGTTTTAGTTGCTGAGGTCAGGTCTGGCCAAGAGGGCTGCTGTCACGACAATGGCGCCGCCATTACATTGGCCTTGAACCTCTTACAAAATGCTCGAGTGTTTATTATTTTTTACCACCGAGATGCTAAAATTTTTCTCCCGACACAGTTCTCTGTGCATATTTAACATAATTTACAACACATTTAAATGGCTTTTGTGACTTTGTATTTATCTTGATAATATCGTAAAAAGTCTCTGAATAACAAAAAACGCACTTCAATATATGTATTTTTACCGATCCATGACTAGGCCAACGTTTTTGTTCTGCTTTCGAGACATGAAGTAGACTCAATTGAGAATTTTGGTTGGTTTTTTAGATATTTTCTAGGCCTACCTCACGCATTGCCATATTTGCTTTACAATTTTATTGAAAACTCAAATGTTGCCATATTAATTTTTTGAAAAACGCCTGCCTTTATTTCATTTAACAACAGTCATTAATCTCAATAGACATTTATGTAAATAGTCGGTTATTTATACCCATATCAGTTTTATATCTTTAATAAAAATTCATTATGTATGCACCTACTGACCAATCGTTGCGTTTTTGTGAAACGTTTGTTAATTTACTCACATTTATATAAAAGCCATAAAATATAAAAATTGTTTAATAATAGTAATCAAAAGAGCTGCCTCGAATGCAAATGCCAATAATTTAAAATAGAAAGCTAAAGGCAAAACAAAAAAAAAACCCAAAACCAAAATGCGATAAAAATAAATATTCTGTGGAGTCAAGCAGGTATTTTGCATTTTTTTTCTTTTCATTTGTGGGCAATCGAATTGCAAAGGTCAGAGAGCGTGTTTGGTTTGGTCCGATGCTTTTTTTCTCTATACGTGAAACAAACGATGCAAAAATTGTAAAACATTCGAGGTGATGGCTTCGAAATACCGTGTAATTTTTACGAAATTTCTAGAATGTTATAAACACTTTACACCTAAAATGTGGCACCCGATGAAAAAATTGTGTCCATCTAAAGGACATATAATAAAATGCTTATGAATTGTGTCGTAACGGCATAACATTCAATATACCTTTTGTTTTTTTTTTCGAGGGTATGATATACTGATACACAGAGCTAACACACACAAACGAAGATAAAAATTGTTGTTTAATTAAAATAAAATTAATTTGAAACTTAATAATTAAAAAATCAAAATCATCAACACTTTAAAATGTCAAACATTAAACTTTTAGTGCGATTAAAATTACAATAAAAACATACGAAAATATAATCAATGGGTCGTATACGTGTTATTCTTAAAGCGACGCAAAAAAGTATGCTACAAAACCTGTAAATTTTCAAAAATGAATAACCCAAATTGTGTGTTTTTGCCTATTGTTCTGTGTTTTCATTCATTCACTCTTTTTCAATAGACGAACAATGCTCAATTAAAACGATTTTACCGAACAAACTGCATTGTTTCGATTGTTTTTATTATTTTGTTTCCCTATAATGCATCATAATGCGCTTACAAGAGTCAACAAAATGGAAACCATAAAAAGTTAACTTCAATTCAATTCAATTGAATTGAAAAATCAATGGCCATAAACGTAAGCGACTTAGGACCAAACAAATTTCTTAACAAATGCCAAAAAATCAAGTGGAAGGAGCATTGGTATTAGAGAAAAAGTTTACAAATGGCTCAAGGTAAATCCTTATAACAAAAACACACACACACTCAAACTCGACCTTGTTTTGAAATACCAACTTCAAATCAGTAGAAATGCAGGCCAGTATATAGTATTTATATATACACAACCAGAGGAAAGAGAAGACTTAACTGAAAGAAAAAAAAAATCTATAAATAAGCGCATTATGCCAAATATATTGTCAGCCACACAAAGATATTATGCAAAATATGAAAGTTGTTATAACAACTTTATGGTTTTCTTCTTCTTGTCTACCTCTTCTCATGTTTTCATTTCATGCTTTTTTCCGTGTTGTAAACTACTTATAAGTAGTTAAGTGGACAATTTATGAGATGATATTTGTGGCAAAGTCATCATTCCTCGGACACCATTTGTTGCAAAACTGTTTAAGAAGCTAACCAGAGGCAGGCAGAGCAATGAATTAAAAAACTTGAAGTAATAAAATCGAAATGTCATATGTATTAAAGGAAAACATAGGTATTTTCCACAGAGTGGCGGCTCTTCTAACACATATCAGATCAAAAAAAATTTACTTTACTTTACATTTTCACCAAATAGAAATAATAATAATAAGCTATAACTTATATAAGCTATAACTTTGGCTTACTTGTTAAGAGGGAAGATTGCTCTTTAATTTACTATATTTTGAGATCAATCAATATCAATCAATGTCTTTTAATAAGGCTTGCTTAATCGACTTGCAGCTTTGTTACGTCTAAATTTAGAATGGTAGAATCTAAGTTCATGTGTCAACCTAATTAAACCATACTGTCGTCCATAGGACTGCCACCTGCTAGAAACTTTAAAATATTCTTTTGGCTGCCTTCGTTTTGCTTTGGCTAATTTAATGGCATATGGAGAAATTTTCATTTAAAATCACGTAAATTCTTGTATATTTAAGTACGCACTTTGGTCCTCCCCTCTGGATGCAGGGAACGACAAGAATGGAGAGATGGGTGGTGGCTTTGGGATATTGTCTGTCCAAATGCTGAAAGCTGGCAGCAGTTGGCGCCGGAAATAGGGCTGGAGCTTCATCGTTGTCGTCGCCTTCATCATCTTCTCCTTCTTTTGCTGCTGCTGCTGCTGTTGCCGGAATGCTTTTGCTGCTGGCTGCCAACTAAGTGTCAGTTAGGAGCTACCCCTCTAGCCTTCCTATATCCACTCCTCTCCTCTTCCCCCGCGATTCCTTCTTCCATCATCTCTTCCTCTTGGCATTTTGTACATGCATTTCAGCTTAGAGCAACATTCATATCTATACATATACATATATAAATGAAGTTAGTATGAAAGGAAGGAGAAGTAGACGAAGAAATATGAAGAGGAGGTTGAGGAGGATTGAGGAAGCGGTAGCGAAATGAAGAGAATGAGTAGAGTGGAAACTAACGCACGCAGTTTTCCAATGCATTTTCATTGTTAAGCAAACATTTTATGCTACTGCTTGCTATTAGTGGCTCTCGTTAGCATGTTTGCACCTTCATTCCCCTCGTCTCTCTCCCTCCCTCTTTCTTTCTCTCTCCCCCTCTATCTGTGTCTCTTTCTCTGCCCTTGTCTTTCTCTTTTTCACATTTTGTGCAAATATTTTGCTTACAATATACTCGTCGTTTACCCGACATGCATATGCATATTTTCTTACTATTAATTTGATGCGAAAGCGTCGAGCGAAAAATGTCAGCACGTTTGTCCTCCAACACACAACGTGCCGGGAGGGATCGAGGAGGGCATGTTGCCATCAGTGGAACATTTTTGGTCTAATTTACATGGCAGTTAATGGTATAAGTTTCTCCCTCTCTCTCTAGGTAAAAACCAAACTGACCTCCTGATCTGAAAACTTTTTATGATTACCATTTTGGTTAACATTTTGTGTGAGTTTTTGTGCAAACTGTTTAAACAAGTAACTAAATAATAGCTCACCAAACTAAATATACAAACAATTTAAAAATGTTTAAAAAATTTAGTTTTTTGGATGAGTATTTGCTTGAGTATTTTATTTACATAGTAAAGTTGCTTGGTAACAAAAACACTCAAAGCAATTATAATTATCAACAATAAAAAATTAGATACTTTTTGAATTGGAGCCTAAGTATAAATCATCGTCAATTTAATGTTGGTAGAAATAGACAAAAGATTGAACAATAAATTATCTTAAATTGTTCTGATTTTATACTTTTAATAATCTTCTTGTAACATGATGAATAATGCTTGAAGTAACAAATAAAATAATGATAAATAAATAATCCATGTTAATGACAGATAATACAGGAACGAGAACTTAATACTTTCTTAATACCTTAAGCTTAGGATAGATATAGCTATTAAAAGTATTTGAAGTATTTCTGATAATTGAAAATCTTATACGATCTTCTTTCTAGGATGTTTATTTAAGAGCCCGAGCAGTTCACTTGTTCAGCCGCCTAGTTTAGTTTAAACCGTTGAGAGAAAAATTTGAGCTCTCTAATGAAAGTCGGATTTAGTGTAAAGGTTGACTTAACTTTTTAAGGACAGCCAAACAAAAATCAAAATATGTACATAACTTAAACCAACTATATAGTTGGGGAAATAAAATCAATTTATCATGTGGTGGTAAGAGTAACCCAAAAAGGGCACGTGGCAAAAAATCATCTGTTGATATTTATCCAATATGTTTACACATTAATCGCCTATGGGCAATAATTAGCTGTGGAACCCTTTACTTTTGCCTCTTTCCACTTGATTTGAGTTGCCACCAACTCCCACCACAACAATTGTCATCGTCATCATCATGATAATCAGAAATCAACCAATTTTTTTTATTGCCATTAGCTACTCAAATTATTTATTTAATGGGAAATCGACAACCCAACAGAATAAAGGAGCAAAAAATACGTTCACACACAGACATACACACTTCAATGCACAAAAACCTATTTCTGATGAATTGAAACGAAAAATTCTATATATAAATTCATAAATATATTTCATTTTTTATAAGGTCTCCATTGACTTTTTTGATGATGACGATTTGAGGTCAAAAAGTTTGTTTATTTTCAATTTCAGCCATATACAAAATAAATAAAGAACCTTTAAGTTAGAGACAAAAAACAATTGGTTGAAATATATGGTATCGATTTTGTGATACCCTTTTTTTTGAGATTTTTTTAATTTAATATTATCCCTGAACTAATTTGGTATAGAAATCAATAATTTTAATTTTAAAGAAGTAAAATGGATTCGTTTAAATCGTTTGATGATGAAGAATGTATAACCTTTAATTCCTAATTCATTAATTTTGATAAACTTTTTGAAAGATTGTCAATACCTCTTTTCCATAAAACCTAATGGGTGTGTGGGAAAAAATCAAATCGAATCAAGACGAGAGAAACTTTTTTCAAACAATTTGCAAAGCAAAAAACAGTGTTGCATACTTTTCTGTGCTGCTGGTTTAGAACAAATCAGAAACAACTAACAAAGTTTTCTTTATTAAAACACCTGTAAGAGCTCTTATAAAATGGTCATGGCTAACGTTGGAAAATTGATGAAATTAAGATGCCAAGCTAAGATTGTGTAAGGGGGGAGGAGGGAGAGTTTTAAAGACTTTTTGCCAACCGCTTTTGCACTTAATTGTTTTCATAGCAAAAAAGCAATAAGGTTTATGACAGCGGTGTGAAAAAGCATTTGCTTTAATTTAAATTGTAATAGTTAAAGGTATTTTTGTAACTGCAAATGAAAAGAGAGTTTGTTTAACTAATAATTAAAAATTGTTCTCAGATATGGGTACATTTTCCGTTTATGGTTATGCAGAAGATATGTCGACGATATCTGCGACTTCTTTCAATTTAAAAGAATTTAACAGATTCAAAAGGCACTCTACGGATTCGATAATCCAGCTACAGTAGAAAACTTTCTATAGTATATAAAATTATAAACTTTTAGGCCTTCTTTCCCATATTTCCTTCCTTGCTGTTGTTAACAAAGGGCTTAAATTCCCTGTTTCACTTGTTCTCAATGCCTTTGCCGTTGGGAAATAATTCTCGAAAATTTTCTTACTCCAACAACAATCTTAAGCTGGAGCTTTAGCTATAATGCTGTGTCTCCTTCATTATCCTGCTACATTTCTCCTCCTCTGCCACGAGTTTTGTGTCTATTAAATCGAATTAGCAGGCTGCTTAAGTTGATTTTATTTTAAATTTCATTTCTAATCAATTTGGGGCAACTTTTTCTATAAACTTCATATTAAAAATTTAAACATTTTCATGGTTGGAGAAAAGAAAAAGGCAACAGCTTTAGCCATCCATAATTATAATTAAAGCTTCTCTAATTAGAAAGCAAACACGTAAAAATGTCGTTTTTAATGCAATTAAATTGCTTGACCAACTTTGACCGAAGTGTCGAGTTGGACCCACTCTTTTATTTTGCACCAATTAATAGCGTAAATTTATAAGAATAAGTATAAAAAAAGAAACAGTAATAATACACTGAACTGCTCATTAAATAATAACTTAATTTGGTCTGTCATTCTGTTGAACGTTAATTAAAATTAATTGTGTTTTTTCTTTCTATTTCATTTTTTACTTGCAGGTAAGACATTAAGTAGGTTTCACAACAATAACAAGGATCCGAAAGTATTTTCTAACAGTATGTACAACGTGCTTTATTTTCCCCACCTTTCCCCCAACCTCTCTCACTTCCTTTATATTTGTAGCATATGACGGAGGGTGGAGCAGAGTGAAATTGAGCGAGTGCCAGAAAAGTTGACTGCATTTTTCATGCCTGAGAAAGAAAATCTAATTTTCTTAGCTTTTTTTCTACTTTCGTCTTCCTCATTTTTGTTAGTCTTGTTGTTTCTTCCGTGTTGCTTTCATACTTCTTCCTTTACCTTGACATACTTCAAATTCCAGGCGAGAGTTCGCCACCTTCAAGGAGAAGCATTGGTATTGATATTGATAAAAATATAGATAGGTTTATAAAAAACAAAAAGCTGTGATTATTATAAACAATCCTCTTCCTCTTAAATAATTTAATTCGTTCAATTTGCTAACATTGAAATGTAAATTTCATTTCATTTTCAGATTTTGCTTATGCAGTCTATTTTCCAGTTCACATTAAAAAAACTTAGCTCAAAATATTCGCTTTGGATTAGTTCTTATCAATCTTCTGAAAAAAATAGTACAAACTTAAACTGCCAAATGGCATCATTGAGAATTTTGTTTTAATTCTAGTCTGGAATCAAATTTAAATTTGTATTACTTCCTACTGAAATAAATGGTATTAAATAACAAATGTTTTTACTACATTTTAGATTTATTTAATTAAAATTAAATTGTTCATTCAGCTTGAAAAATAGAACAAAATACAATGCAACAAAATAATTTAGGAAGACATTAATGAATATTCGGCTTTTGTTTTCACTGCAGTGCGTGTTTATGTTAATCCACCAACTTAATGATTATAAAACATTGCTATTGTCTCTAGGCTTACACACAAAAATGTGTGTTGGATTATGGAAACAAAGTTTTTTAAAATAAAACAATCTCTCTGCATTTCGCTTTTCTCTGTGCTTTAAAACATTTTTCAAAGCACAAAACAACACTGCACAGAAAGAACAAAATTATATTAATTTGAAAATTTTTTATTTATGTACTTAAGGTGCACTGTCACTCTTTTTTTCAGGGCAAATCTGAATTTGATTGCTTTATATGTATTTTTGTGTAAAACAACTGCCGTTTAGGCTAACCATTACCTTGATGACTTAGGTAATACTTATTTTTGATGAAAATGATGAAGATATTCTGACATAATGTACCTTAATGCTAATTTAAAACACCTTTAAATTGAAACCTAATATTGAACCTAATTAATTGCATAATTTCATTATTTAGTGGTGTGGTTTTAGAGTTAACAGAATTTTCTTTAAATATATGACTGTCTGTTCACTAAAATTTTTCTATTGGTCATTTGGTTTTCTTTAGTTTCGTCTGACATTCTCTTTTCATTATCTGTTTAATCGAAAGTAAAATAAAAATGTCATCTCCAAGTCTCCATTGTTTGCATATCTTCGAGCGATTCATTTGCTTTTCAAACAATTCAATTAACCGACTTTCAGTTATCCTTTTCTATCTTTCATTTTAATAATTGCGTTTTTCGTTTCATTTTTCCGTTTTCGCTTTCTCTTGCACAGAATAAAATTGGACAGTTATCGTCTGTCTCTATGCAAATTGGTGTTTCAATCCTTTAGCTACGGTTTTTAATAAATTTTCGTATTTAAGCGGCTTGCAGAAATACGTAGCAATTTGGATGAGTCGACCCAATTACGCCACTAGGAAAAATGGAGATCGTCCAAAAATCAGCAAAGTCATATAGTCCAGTTAATCAACATTATGTGGGGAAAGAATGGTTTTTCTACTTCATTCCATCTGCTTCTAGTGTCAAACAATTTCTAATAAAGCTAAGCGGATGCTAAGCCCACACAACACCTTAACATAAAAGAATAACAGAAGAAATACTGGACAAAAAAAAAAGAAAAATACAAAAAGAATCCTACTCACTGCTGGTAACTGTCGTCCCTGAGCTTTTTGCCCTCCATTCCTCGGTGTCGTGTCATTCTCATCCTATCCTTATCCTCTTCGCGTGCCTGCATGCAATTTGCAAGACAGAAAACTGCACTAAACAAAAGGAAGAACTGCACGTCCGTTGCTAAAACCCGCAACCCATAACCCAAAAGCCACCCACATACCTAGAGCCTGAGTCCAAGTCAAGCCAATGTCTTTTGTGCATTTGCTCGTTTTGTCATGCCATTTTGCCATTTCCGTACCCAAACAAAAGTCAACTAAATCTCTTGTCACTGCTGCGCTTTCCAGCAGGAGGTGCTTTCACCTAGACCAGGCCTATTCTCTGGGCTGGTGACTGAGATTTGGTCAGTGGATGGATAGATGCCTGCCTACATACGTTTATATATATATGTATGTATAAAAAATGCATACCAAAAAGTGCTTCTAGTTCTTTATAAACTTTTGAGCCAGCTCACACAAAAAAAAAAAAAAAACAGAAAACCTACATATTTTAGAGAACTTTAGCCTAAAATTGCAGCTCAACTTTTGTCATTTGCAGTGCTTCAAGCAGAACCATGAAAAATGAAGAAAAACATTGGACTTAAAGTTTAAGCAGAGATTTGTCATACAGAAATAGAGGTAGCCATAAACGCAGAAACATAACAAAGGGAGAGTTAGTATTAAGGACATTTCCACTAATTGAAGGATTTTTCAATAAGCTGCAGAATGAAAAGCATCAACATCTTGACAACAGCTGTTGCACTTGCTTTATTAAAAAAAAAAAAACAAACAACAGCAACAAACTGTCGGATGAAAGTTTAAGTAAGTCACAAGGACTTGGCCATACACT
Organism: Drosophila willistoni; assembly: GCF_018902025.1. Lineage (NCBI taxonomy): Eukaryota > Metazoa > Arthropoda > Insecta > Diptera > Drosophilidae > Drosophila > Drosophila willistoni. Next base: position 23,701,132 of record NW_025814050.1, on the reverse strand, counting down.
GTAAAATATAGATGTTTGATTAAATTTTCTGGACTATTAAATAAAATACCCAGTATGATACATTTTTCGACTGGCGATGATCTCTTCAGTCTTCCAAATGATTTTACTATTCAACTCTCGTTTCTCCATTATAAGGACCCGCAGAGTTGTCAGTGCATATCGCAAAAAGAGAAAAACTATCACTAAGATGCCAAAGTGTCACTAAATAACATCTGACTGTGACATGTATGGATGCTTTGGGTGGTTTGGTTGGCTGGTTGCCTGGTTACTTGAGTGGGTTGATTGTTAGTGTGTTTCAGTTGGTGTCTTTACGCTTACGTTTCTCATATTCGCACACAGTGTGGAGCATCATCATCAAGTTCTTTGGGAGGAAGTAGGTAGAAGCATCTCTGGCAATGCTGTTTCCTTTTGGGTACGTGACGCACATTATGTCACTTCTATTTGGTTCAATATGTAGCACATATTGACTGCAAAAATACCATTATTAAAGGATCTGTTGACATAAGAAGATAAGCGAAAGAGGTAGAGAGGAAGACAGAGCTCAGTAAGGCTGAGTCTTTAACTGTCACTACAATTGTCAACAACCTACCATCAAGTGCATCAAAATGGGTAAAACAGTCTCGACCAAATAAAAAAACATGAAAAAATCAGACCCCTTTAGCCCTAGAAATGTGCATCTCATTCCCTTGCCATTTGCGTTTTGGGCCAATCTCTTTCAATCTGCCGCTTCCCCACAGCTCACGAAGCTGCTCATCTGACAACTGCTGCTTGTCGTTGTCTTCGTGCTTAGGCAGCTATCATAAATTGTTGCTTAAATTGCATATCATGCATCAAATGACAACATCGTCTCCGTCTTTGTCGTCGTCGACGTCGACGTCGTTGTCATACTCATCATAATCTCTCCCCCGCATTCTCAACAATTTCCACAGATTTGGTGCGGTCTGGCTTGTTTTTCGTTCGCTTCCTTACTCTTTTCCTTGTTTCTTTTTTTATATTCTTAAGCCCAAGCCCAAGTATACGGGAGTCTCCACAGCCACCACGCACATTGCAAAGTAGAGATTCATCCAGTCGCAGCAGCAGGTGACGCATTTGCTCATTCAAAAGGTGCGTTTCATAGAGATGGATTATGGTTCATAAGCACGAATGTTGTTCGCAAAACTTTGCAAAACTTTTACTACAAAAATTTCACAAGAAAAAGTTTCTGATGCAAGTTGAGTCTAAAATTACCGTGTTTTCCAATAATTGGAGTCAATAGGTTTGTATATAAAATGTAATTTTTTTCCACATTGGTTTAGGAAAATTACTTAACACTTTATGATCTTAGTATCAAAAAAGAACAAGGGTTTTGACTCCTCCCCTCCTTGAGGGGCAATGAATTTCGCATAAGAAGAGTACGCCAGAGTTAGTTAGGTTTAAGAATCAGTTATGTAGTTCGTATTAAACAAATTTTAATCTGGCGTGCATTGACAAAGATTAAACTAAATTTCAATGATACGATACTATTCCATCCATATTTATGACTTTTAGAGAGCTTTACACGTTTTCAGAGCTCGGGCCTGTTGACAAATAAGAGCCACAACTGGACAAATGTAACATCAACCACAGGAAAACATCTTCTTTTAATTAGAAGTCATCTCTTAACCATTCGATTTTCGCAAAGTGAGGCTGTTTCGTTTCTTAAAATGCCCCAACATTTGTAAGTGTGAGGGAAGAAGAGCCAAGTGAAAAATTGATTGCCTTTCAGATAGTCAGTCAGTGCGTCAGTTATTCTGTCAGGTAGTCAGTTAGTCAACTCACATAGTTTTGCTGCCTGCCTGCCACTCCAATACGGGCTGTCACTGTCTTCTTCGTTTTCATCTTCATCATTATCGTCATGATCATCATCGTCGGTTCAATCATCATTATAAGGCAAAACTTAAATGCAATTAACATGTCAAAGTACTGACAAACTGCATGCCTTTCTGCTGCAATTGCGGTTGAGACTGCAGCTTTTTAAAAATGTGTCAAGGCACAGATCAAAGAGTTCATCAGCAGCAACGAAAAAAACAACAACAAAAAACCAGGTTAATAAAAAAAAAACCAACTACATTCACAGAAGGCTTAGAAATAATACTTCTTAGCAATCGCAATTGCAATTCTCCTGACGTCAAAGGTCTTCGCCCACGCCAATGTTTTACAACCAACTCTCTGAAATACCCTTTATGCAGAAATGTTGAGAGGGCATATAAAGACAATCAAAATGCAGGAAATACACCAAGAGTTGTCGAAGAACTAGAAAAGTTAATACTTTTGGTATTAATTACACATTTATCAAAATACTATTTAAATGCGAGCGTTGCCAGAAAATCACTGCAATATATGTTGGCAAATGTCATTAGAACTTTACTTAACAGGGTATTGAAATGACGGCGCTTCAAAATCGGTTAAGATTTTTTCTTATTTTTGTATTTATGTATTTATTTTTTTCCTTTTTTTTTTTTGCTGCTATTCACGTTTTTTATGACAAAGGTAGCGCCGAGGACAGAGTTGACAGACAGCCGTTGATTGCCGCCAGCTTTGGGCACTTCATTTAATGAGTTTTCATTAGCACGCAAATCCATTGCGGTGGCTCATTTAATTTATTTATTTTTAAAATTAAAAAAAAAAAAATAACATATTGAAATGCGTTGACTTTAATGACTTGGGTTTTTAAAGATTGCAGAAGGCGGAGAAATATGAAAGTATATTCTTTAAAAACCTTGGCCCTTTTCTATAAGACAAAAATGAATACTTGGTAATAGTAATATATCTAAAAACCTTTGAAAAGTTAGATCAAGGTCCTTAATTAAAGTAGGAATTTAGTAAACGTATTCGTACAGCGTACAAACGTATGCATTAAGAATAGGAATGAATCAATGTACATAATAACATATGTATATGTACATATATGTAACAAAAAAAAGCCAATTTAGTACTTAGAATTTAAACCATTCGGACAAAATCCATTATCGTAATCACAAGCTATTCAAATAATCCATATAACTTCTTTAGAAAAATTGGGATAACTTCAGTAGTAAAGAAGTGTTTTGAAAATTAGTAGAGAATTTAGTCAAGGCAACACTGAGTAACTCTAACCGTTTAAAAGAATCATCGAGAAAAACCATATACAAATATGAAAATGGAATTTGTCAAAATTCTTATTTGAACTCAGTGTTAAGGAAATAACCCCTAGCGATCCCAATAATTCGAATATCTTCTTTAGATGAATTGGGTCGTTAAAAAAAAATCACTTTTAAGTCCATCTGCTTCAATAAGGAAAATAGTTATGCATAAAAATATATTAAGGTAAAGAAAATTAATATTTAAATGGAAGTTGCCAAATATTCTAAATTAAACTTGAGCCTAATTACATTTTTGAGAAGTAAAAAAAAGATTGCTCTATTTCATGTAGATAGGAATGTAGATACCATAAATACCAGCCCAATAGCACTTTACCACGCCTGTCAGGTAAATTTTTTAATTTCAGTACCGTCAGTGCAATACGATTTATTATGCATATTGACTGAAAGTAAATTTTTAATAGGAACTGTGAAAGGAAGTTTGTGAACTTTAATTCTATTAAATTTCGAAATTTCAATTTTAAGTTTGATTTCTTTATTCATCTTTTGTATCCTCAGTTATTGGTAAATAGTAGTTAGCAGATCGGTTAAGATTCTCTTGAAAGATACCGTTAATTCACCCACACAAATAGTTTTCTGTTACAACGATCGTTCAAGTGCTCTTTGCTGCGATCTCTTCGAAAATCTGATCTCTTCTATGCTTTCACTGCCACAATACCAATTAAACTCTTATACGGTGAATGAAAAAAAGTATCTGCAGCTTCTAGGTAACTAGCTAACGAATGGGCTGGAAACTTCTTCTTCTTGTCCCACGATCTCAACAAGTGTGCTGACGTTAGCGCTGACGTTGACTGCGCTGCGTTACGGGTTTCTGAACTCGCAACAGAGATACATAGAGTGAAAGAGAGAGGTAGAGACAAAGTGAGAGAGAGAGAGGGAGAGAGAGAGAGGCAAAGCGATGTTGGATTTGTGTTCCAATTGAAAACTGGAATTGGAATTGGTTTCGCCTGGAAGCATTGGTATGCGCTTTTCGGAATGGTCAATGGAAAGACCAAACGACCAAAGAAGTATGTACACAACCATGTACAAGAATAACAACAAAAGAAGTCATAATAATTGAGCACTTGATCAGCAGACAGAGAGAGAGAGAGCGAGAGAGGCAACTTGGAAGAAAAAAAAATGTAGTTTTTGTTTCTTTAAGTAGTCAACAAGTTACAGATATAGATACAAAGACAAATACATGTAGTTACAGATACAGATACATACATACATATGTATGTATGTACGTGGTAGATGCAAGACGGTAGTTAGTCTTTTTCTACTTTCAGCTTCTTCTTCTTGTTTTATTACATCTTCTTCTTCTCCTGCTGTTGCCTTGCTTCATGTGTTGTTGCCAAACAAAGAAATCAATGCATATAGCAGAGTGCTAAAAGACAAGAGCAACAGCAACAACAACAATAAACAGCCAAGTGACTTTTAGAACTTCATATTCATCATCATCATCATAGTCACCATCATCATCTTGAATCCCTGAAAAAAAAGGTATCCCACATGTGTGCCCATGAATGTGAGTTTCTTGCATCTATGTAAGTGTGTGTGCTGCAAAACAAGTAATGAAAGCAATGCACTGGAAAAATAATGATTAAGTCTCTGAAAAATCTATGAAAAAAGCAACAACAACAACAGCAAAATTAGTCGCCGAGGGAAAATTCAGCTTGGAAAAACGCAAAAAAAAACAAAGTGAGCACCAGAACAGGGGGTGAGGAAGCCAGGCATTGGCATCAGTGAGGGACGTTGAACGGGGAGGGGGCTAAAATTGGAAAAACTCGATTTATGAGTTTGAATGCAGTTTCTTTTTCTTCTTTTTTATCGTCGATTTTGTTGTTGCTGCTGCTCCCGGGACTGCATACCAAAACTTAGTTGCCTTGCATTAACTTGAGAAGAAAAGAAAAACTAGTTAGATACAAATGCACATAAACTTCAAAGTGGAGTGCTTAAACAGTTTAAAATTAAATTGAATATATGTACATATTTTCAGACTAGTTAATCTTATAAAAAAGCAACATGCATTTAATATTTTATTTTATTACATAGATACCACAAATTTTTGTATATATATTTTGAAGATCTAAATACTTTTAATAGTCAGCCTTCCTTCCTGTTTGATTTCATAATTGAGAGGAATGACACTGTCGAATGGCTAAAATTACATAAGCAGCCCACTTAAATTGACAAAAAGTAAGTCATTTTCTTCATATGTACTCAATTTTTATACCCTGCAGTTATCGTTAAAAAGGAGGAGGAACGTTGTAAAGCAGTCAAGTAATACTAGTGTATATGAAGTTCCTTTTAACTAGTATTACTAAGTACTAGTGCTAGCAATCAAATCAAAAAAGTTCCACTTTCGAAATTGAAAGTTCCTAAATTCTAAAGGGTATCAGCAAAGCCGTTCAACCAAAATGAAATGTGGCATCTTTTTTTTTTTTTCTTCTTTTACTTACACATTTGAAATGTTTGAAGTGTTTGGCTTTGGTTATGGCCGAGGCTGTCTGAATGTCTGCCCGCCTGTCTGTCTCTTTACTCTACTCACTCTATCTTAACTTGGCTTGGCTTGGTTTGGCTTTGGCTTTGCTTTGCTTCCTTCTCCATGGCCTGTCATTGATGTTTGCCGTTTGAGTGTTAAATATTTATGTTTAAATTGCTCCGATCGAAGTAGCAAAATACAAAAAAAAAAAAAAACCAAGCTATCGAGATAAAAAGTTTGCGCAATGAATGTGTCTGAGGGAGCAAATTTATATATATCTATATACATACATACATACATATGTATAAACGTAAGTATACCTCTACCTGTACATCCTGTTTGGACAGGATTTATATCTCAAAGATGTACATATCTCAATTCACTTTAAAAATTTGATCTCAATAAAAATTGCGACGAACAGAAGATGAAAAAAAAACCTTAAAAATAAAAATAAAAAAAAGTCCATTAAAAAATCAATTTTAATTTAAGTCGCATAAAAAATTGAGATTCATAAATTTGTAATACAAACGCATAAATCTTGGGGGCAATAAAAAAAAAAAAAAACTGCTTCCTTCTAGCCATAGACAACAACAATAACAGGACAACAGGAAAATCCCAAAATAAAAAAAATAAAGTAAACAGCATAGAGAAACCCCAAAAAAAATCGTTGCAAGACAACAACTGTTGCACACCTTGTCGTGTGCTTTGTCTGTTTTTTTTTTCTAGGGGACGACGAAAAGAAAAAATAAAAATCGGAAAAAAATGAGCTCCAACTCTTCAGACCCAAGGTCCTATGACAATCGCCACCGTTCGCCCTCCTTTGCCGGTGGCAGTCAGACACAACGACGGCCCGCGAGCTTCATACGTAAACAGCTGAAAAAGCCACAACAGAAACAACTTTTATTAAAAATGAACAAAACAAAAAAGAAAGAAATAAATAAATAAATAAAAATCAACAACTTAGAAAAGATTTTTCTACAAAAAATATTCAACGACACTTAAATACACTTAGAATGCTCTGCTTTCAAGTATTTTTTCATTGAAAAATCTGTAGATCTAGTCTAGGTCGGCTCAAGCCTGTTTCAATTATTCCTAGGATATGTGGAATGTTAAAATAAGAATTTTCCAATTGTTTCAATCTGAAGCTGTTGATCATTTACGAAATCTGTTGATCTAGTTGTTTTCTGATCAGCTGTTGACTCAAAAAACTCTTATGTTATATGAATTTTTCCTTTATCCTTGTACCACATTTTATTTACCAAGAAAGTCTTTTTCCAATAAAATTAAATTCGTTTAATGGTATTTTAGTGTATCGATAAAAATATTTAATTTCTTGTTTTTCTTGAAGGTTAGTTGATCTCTGTTTCCCATATTTGTGAATTGTGTGTTAACTTAAATAGTGTATCTTGGTAACAAAAGGTAACACCCTTGTAAAGTGTCTACTGCGAAAGTCCTTCCTGCTAACTTTTTCCTTCACTTCGGCTAGAACATGGTGTGTTTCTTAATACCCTAAAATGCAATCAATAGGTTTATACTTTCCGACATTATCAACAAGTTATAAATACCCTATTAAAAAATGAGAAAAAGACGACCAAGAAGAAGAAGAAGAAGAAGAAGATGCAGCAGCAGAGCACTTGCAATAAAATAAACGGAACCACAAAAAGCAAAAGCCCAAGCTCAGACAGAGATTGAGTAGAAGACCAAGTGGTGGGTGGGGCGGAGGTATGAGGCTACAAAGAAGAAGCAAAAAAGAAAAAAACAGAGTTGGCTTAAGGTGGTATCCAACTAAGAATGAGGGAGAGCGAGAGAGGAAAGGAAACTTTTCAACAGCTTGCGAAACGAGCGAGAAACGTGAGCTTAGCTGAGGAGGAAAAATATGCAATTTGCAGTGTATATAGTTTTTGTATGTATGTATGTATAAGTGTAAATGCACTTATGTATACATATAAATGCATATACATATGTACATATGTATGTATGTAGGTACATATAAGCCTTTACCTCCAACATACTGCAATCTGAAGAGGCAAGATGCAACAGACGCATGGGACGGATGGACCAGATGGACCAGATGGATGGATGGCCATATTGGCCAAGCACATTGCCGCCATTCGCCTTGAAGATGCTGCTGTTGGGGCTCTATAGTAGCTAGAACGTTGTCGTCTTTATCTTGTTGTTGTTTTTGTTTTTTTTTTATAAATATTTTGTTGTTGTTTTTTTTATTTTATTTGTTTGTTGTTTTGTGTGCATTTCGCGAGGTGAAAGACAAAATAAAACATTAATTGCATATGGCAGGAGAGTGAAGATACGAGAAGGAGGTGGAGGCCTTGCGGTTGCCATTTCGTGACGCCGATGACGATGACGACAATGAAGCTAATAATGATCCTCATGATGATGATGATGATGATGATGCCAACAACTTAAGTCTGTATGCTTGCGATTCGGAATGCAATTGGCTGGCAGAGATTGGGGCAACTACGTTTCGTTTCGTTTTGGTTTGTCTCCCTGTCGCCCTGTCTCTCCTCTTGCTCTGTCTCAGTGACTGTGACATGAAAAATTAACGCAACTGGTGAAAGTTAGAGTTGGAGTTGCAATTGCCCCGCATGTTTTTCAAGGTCTTTTCGTAAGGTAAGGTAAAGCTAGGTGTTGGCTTTTGGGTGTGTGTGTGTGCAGAATGTGTCCGGTTGAGAGAAAAACAGTTTGGGGGGAAGCACTTTAGTATATACGACTCCCTAAACCGACGTTTGAGGTTAGTGAAACTTTACAGTTTTACATTTGACTTGGATTTGTGGTTTCACGGACTCACACTCGGAGTAGGAGATGGAAAAGGAAGTGCCATTTTGATTAAAATTGCTAGATACATTTCAAATATGCCATTTAACCGAGATGCCGACAAGTGATAGATTGAATATCAAAGTGAATTTGTGTGAATGAAATTGATTGTAATATAAGGACATACATGGATTAACTTCAATGTCAAATGAATTCAGATGATAACTGATACAAGGAACAGGCTTAACACCGAAAGCTCAGTGAGTGACTAGTATTAGGGATACATAAGTCCTTAAATTGGTCATTTTTTATTAGGAAATCCATCAAATTTCATATGAAGAAAGTTAATTTCAGAGATTATGATTATTTTATGTTAACAAATTTGTACAAAATAAGAGGTGGCGTTATTAGAAACGTTGCTTAAAAGATATATTTTCCCTTAAATTTTTAATTAGGCCGAACGTATAGGTTTATTTCAAAGTTTGGTAAATTCTAAACCAAAAGTTTCTTCTTCCGCTTTGTAAAAAAAAAAATATAAATCGAATGGTCGTTTCATCAGCTTATTTATTTTTCTATTTTACAAATATTACAATTTTATGAATTGCTGTAATCAACTTTGGTCTTGTCAAAATTAGATACATATAACAAATAATATGTAAGACTAAAGACACTTCCTTATAGCCCGTGTGGTCCTCATATGCAAAAGCTTTTACAACTCACTTGTATTGTCTCCTCCAACTCCCTGTCTCTGCAATTGTCTTCTGGGGTAATTGCTCCAATTTGCTAATCACACACACAAAAACACAATTCGAAATCCAAACCCAAATCAAAAGACACCTCCTCCTTATGCTGTCCGTGTCCATATACAGCAGCTGATGCATGTCAACACACCCAAGCAAAATTGCAAACGTTGGCAATTTGCACAATACAAAAAACAAAACAAAATTTAAATCATTAAAATTGCGACACTAAAAAATACCAATTAAACACCAATGGGAATTTCGGTTTTGTCTTATTGCGATTAGAGATACAGAAATAAAAATTACACAGATTACAGAGAATGTCAAATAAATCAACAAGACTCAAGACTGAGTGCCAAAGGTGAGGGTGCTGCAAAAGCTGTTGCAAACGGAACCAAATCAAAATCGAGGAAAGCCACAAATTAGATAGATGGTAGAGGAGATATCCATGCCACAAAAACCGACTAACGATTCCGTCGAAAACAATGTTAACGAAAATAGCATTTAAGGAGAAAGTGCGCATACCAAAAAGCACAGAAAGCAAGAAGAAAAAAATTCAAAAACCAAAGAGTCCAAATATTTTAAAAGTAGTGATGTTTAGATACCCTTACAAGTTCAGCAGTTAATAGTTCTAATTGTCAATCAGTGAATTTAACGATTCATATGTATTCAACCGTTTAAGTGTTCTTCATTTCAACTATTCTTTATGAGATTTTGGGTTAGAAGCTTTAAAATTCACTTGAATGTATTTTTTATTGTTTTTTTTAACTAATCGTAAGTATAATTATTATTTTTGGGTTATAAATATTCAATTTTAAGTTAAACGAAATGAAATATAGATCGTTTTTGACAATAAAATAAAACCAAATAAAACGCAATTTTTCATTTCAAATTGACGAACGAAGAAAATGTGTTATTTGGGGCCCGATAAAATAAAAGAATTATTGGCAAAAAGTTTAGAAAATCACCAAAAGCCAATTATACAAGTTTTATGTTGTGTAAACTTTTAATAAAAATGTATTGAAACCTTTTAAAAGAGTATAAAAATGAATAAAGAAGAAAAAGTAAAGTTTTACACTCTAACAATTACAACATGATGGCTATGATGAAGAAGATGATGAAGACGATGATGACGATGGCGATGGCGATGAGAAAAAGAATGGGGAATAAGAGGAGAAGTTGGAGTTGAAGCCACAGTTGGACGAGTAGTAGTAGGAGGAGGAGAACTAAGGGGACTACCCCCAATGAGCAACATATCATTACGAATTAAGCAAGTAGACATAGTGCAAGTTGGAGTCTTGGCCGAAGTTGCCGCAGAAGAAGACAGTCAACAATACGGCAGAGGTTGGAGAAGAAGGAACAAGTTTAAATGAGGCAAAATCCGCCTTGGGCTTAATAAAAGTAAGAAAAAAGAAAAGAGAGTTGAACAAGAAGCTGGTCAGCTAAAAATATAACCAAGCTCAATGCGTTGCATTGCAATGCAACGCAGCTGCATCTATCAGATGCACAGATTTTATATCTGATCGTCATTATCACGATCATGATGAAGCATGGCCAACAATTTTCTTTCTTTTCGAAAAGGGGAACCAAAAACAAACATTTCTCAATGGTCAGTTGACACTGAACAAGTTCAATGACCAATATGCCATAGTTAATAACATTTTCAGTTTGGTTGCTGTCACATTTTATGGTTGCTTATTATGAGTGATAAGCAATTGACACCATGGGTCTCCTTAGGACCATTGTCCGGCTCAAGTTTAATTAAAGACAAAAATCACACTGATCTCCACTTGGAGAGGCGGAGAAGCTGTGTCTGTGTAACTGATACTTCAGTCCTCATCAAGGGTCCATCCCTTTCGCTTTATGCACACTTCTCAAAACCTGATCTTCGCTTATAATTTTCTGTATATTTTGTTTCATTTTTATTATTTTATGATTTTTGCATCAGTTTTAATTGCCCCACTTTTAAAAATCAACGACAAGGCAGAGAAATAAGTACTAAATGCAGCTGTGTGGTCAAATCAGTGGGGAAACCTTGAAAACTGTTTGTTACCTCGCACCTTGCCTTACTCGCAAAACAATCGCCATCTCGGGGAAACAAGTTTTCGAACTGAGGAAAAGAGAAGATGGCATAAGTAAAAAATGAAACTGATTTTACAAATATAATTACTCAAAAAGATTAAAAGCTTAAAACTCTTAAACTCTTACTGTAATTTAAAATAGCTAAACTTGGTCACTTCCTGTAGAAAACAAACTTGCTTCTTGGTTCATGGTTTCTAAACATATTTCTTATTATCATCCAAATAGGTCATATAAAGAGATATCCATTCCCCTTGAGTTAGTTTATTCTTATGTTTCTTCATAACGTAGTGCTAACCCTAGCTGCTATTTATCTGTTTGATGCACTTCATCGTGGTTGAATGACTGTATAAAATGAGCCAACAGTATTAGCCGGTGATAGCATGATTAACTCCTTATCCCATTCTCTTGTCATCCTTGTTGTGCATAGAACATAATCAATTGAGTTATGTAGCATAGAAGATATTGTAAAAGAAAATTGCATATATTAAGCGTAATCAATACCATGTTTCGGTTGCATTTTCCTTGATATAAAACCCTAAACCATTTTTCATATGTGTATATGTATTCAATTTAGCTTGCTGCCAGTGAAATCCCAAACAACATGCCAATGTCATTGACAACAAATCCCAAAAGATCTTCACACAGAGATACTCTGGAAAAACTGGGATGGGGAAAAAAAACAAAAACACTTTACGGATTAGTCGACCAAAAAATAAAAGAAAACGGGAAAAAAAAAACAGCAAAAAAGCAAAAAACCAAACATCAATGTGTGCTAAAACTTTAAAAACTTCAATTCGCTAGATGAGCGGAAGAGTGTGTGGTGGGGCTAGTACGGGAATGTGGTGGATTGTGGTGGTGGGTGGTGGATAACCAACATTCCATCAAAATATGTAGCACAAGCTTATTCAACGAACCATCTCCAATGGCTTTTCCTCCTCCTCCCACATTGAATCTCTCTATAACGCTCTCTCTCTCTCTCTTTCTCACTCTCTCTCTCCTGTGTGTGTGTGTGTGTGTGTGAGTTGCAATATCTCAAAGCTAGCAAACGACATGAATGGCAGCAGTTGGTTCCAATGCAGAACTAGTTAGAGACAGGATGGTGAATATGTGCAGGGTGGTAGGTTATGGTAGGATGGTAGGGTGGTAGGTTAGAGAACAAGTCGAATGAAATCCAACTAAGCTTCAACATCAAATGCAATTCAAATTGAAATCTTTACAATGCACACAGTTGCAGTTTGGAGATGCCATTGTGTGTGTGTGTGTGTGTGTGTACAAAAACAACGATAAAGACAAGAACCGAATCCAAATAGTGTAGAGTGGAGTACACACACCAACTAACTGCTTACAAATACATACATACATACATACATACATGTATGTATGCAGCGTTCTTTGGTGTCGCTGACTGCCTGCAAAATGCAACAAAAGAATCTTGAACTCAAAATGGGTCTCTCTTTCGCACACACACACACTAACACACACGCAGAGTGCATATCTTGTAAGACTAGTTTTAGATTTTCATTTTAAATAGATTGTCGGTTTTAGTTACTTCAAGTTCGTTCTTTCTCTCTCTTGCTCTCTCCCTCTCTCTCTCTCTTTACTATTTTGCATTACATTTTTCATTAGATTTGCAAGTATTTTTATTAAAATATATGTATACGTAACATATGTAATTGTTCACAGCCCGATAACACTCAGTCTAGTGACATAGTTATCAGCATATGTTGCATTTCCTATATACGTTAAGTTTTTTCTGAAGTTGTTGGATTTCTGTGTTAAAATCTCAATTGACTCAAGTTTATCATCATTTTCCCTTCTATATCATTTCAGGTGAGTGAAGAAAATTGTTAATCCTTTAAAATGGCCGCTAAGGACAGTTGGTTATACACATATAATTGCTCATAAGTTGGTTGTTGTTCTTACCCATGATAGATATAAAATGGATTTTACCTAAACTAATTAATTTATCATATAAAAAGGTTTGATATTTATTTATCGATTCATCGGCGATTTCTGTATCTATCTAGAGAAATTGCTTGTGGCCCTTTTCAAAATATTATTCAATCTCTTTCATTATTTTCAGACATTATCAGATTTTAACACAAATGCAGCACACAATATTAAACACTTATTGAAACTTTTACAAAATGAAAAATATTTCCTAAAAGCATTTTTGCCAGTTTCATCGACTTTCAACTTTTTTATCACTGCCAACTGCCAGCAGCAACAAAATGAATACTTTAGAAACTCTTCAAACAAAGTTGCAATAGCAATTGGCTGCTCTCCTCCCGTCCCCTGCAGGCCATTCATTTTAAACACCTAGAAATGGTTATTTCAAATCAGGTCAAACGAAGCAGATGGCAGTGTAAAATTTTGTTTTTGCACACGCATAATTTCAATTGGGCCGAGCTATCAAATGTTTATTTTTAAACCAGAAAGCATCAACACTCGAAACATTGTTGACGAATGCAATTGAATGCAAGATAACTTACCCACCTATACAAATATACATCTAGTTACGCTTAGGATCCTTTTAGTTACTTGAAAACTAAAATGTTCTTTTAGACTGAGCTCATCTTACAGCTGCTCCAGCGATTTAGTTGCTGGCCACTTGTCATGCAAGAGAGCATCAGCAGAAACCAGAAGTAGCCACTACTTCCATCTCTCATCCTCCTCTCTCGCCTCCTTTCCATCAGTCCACCAGTCCACAAATTGCCACTTAGCCAATCTAAACCGAAAAAAAAAAAAAATAGAAAAGGAAAATAAAACCCCTCCTCAGTTACTTCCTACCAAACATCGTTGGGAGCCATTGGCCACATTTTTGCAGTTGTCGAGTGGCTTTGTTAGCGATGCGGCGACGGCGATTCCAACTTGTTCTAGATGACAAGAAGAAGGATGCTGCCAGCAGAAGGAGGGGGAGGGGATATCTCACTCCAAACTGGCCACTACACAAAGTGGATAGTTGCAAAGAACAGTGAGAGACAGAGAGGCATCTATATATAAATATATTTATGTGCGTTTGTGTGATAGAGACGACTAAGAAGCAGCTGCTGATTCTGTTCCTCTATATACACAAATTTTTCATTTTCTTAATTTCGATTAAAATGCCGATCTTATCGTCTAGTGCAAATGGAAATTACACTAGACACTGCAGTTTAATCGATCGGTAAACGCAATACCAATCCTTTGGTATAAAAAAGGAAATATATCCTCAAAGGAATAACAGCACTAAGCACTAACCTACGAAAGTGAAAATATTTTTTACCAAAATAATACAAAACCAGAGGGCCGGGGCTAACTTTGACCGCGTCAAAGTTTGTATACCCTTGCAAGTTTTTTGTGTAAAAGGTATAATATTTGCGAAAGAACGGCTTAGGAAATAACGAACATATTGATCAAAGTCACTGTTCACCACCGATTGTTCCTATGGGAGCTATATGATATAGTCGCCCGATCTTAATCAAATTTGGCACAGTCATTAATAGTTATGCTAAACTGAGAAATATAAATTTTTATGACAATTGCTTCAAAAGTAACGAAGTAATTGACAAAAGTCACTGTTTTCGAAAGATCGTTCCTATGGGAGCTATATGATATAGTCACCCGATCTTGATCAAATTTGGCATAATCGTTTATATGTGTAATCAATATTAAATTTCACGACAATAGCTCAAAAAATAACGAAGTTATTAAGAAAAGTCACTGCTCGTGACTTTGTCATTTGTATGGGAGCTATATGATATAGTGATCCGATCCGGCTGAATCCGAGATATACAACGCCTGCAGTATATACAAGCCTACATTTCAGCTCTGTAGCTCTTACGGTCTAGGAGGAGTTTGCGTTGATCCAGACGGACGGACAGACGGACAGACGGACGGACGGACGGACGGACGGACGGACATGGCTATTTGAACTCGTCTCGTCGTGCTGATCAAGAATATATATACTTTATATGGTCAGAAATGCTTCCTTCTATGCGTTGCACACTTCTGACTAAAAGTAATATACCCTTTTTGCAAGGGTATAATGATCATACTAACATGCAACTGATGGTGCTTATGGTGAATTTTAACCCTAAATTTTCCTGTAAATGAAAAATGCAAATTGAGCTATGCATAATTCGGCTTTTAGTCTTGACGTATCATTCGTGTTATTTCGGAAAAGGTCCTAAACTATTTAAACTTGTATTTACATTGTTTAAACTTGTATTTTTTAAAATTTTTGTTTGTCTTTAACTTTGGCTCGAATCAACAATTAATGCTCCATAAAATGTTTCAATGAAAAGTCAAATAAATAACAGGCAGAATGCGCTAGAAGCAAAAGGAAAAGGAAGTCCAAAACAGAAGAAGGTCATCTATCTCACTCACTCTCTGTGTGTGTCATGCCTCTTGCGTCCCTTTCCCTGAGTATACCTCACAGTAAACAGGTTGAGATTTTTATGGCAATTTTTGGCCCCGCACCAAAAACTTTTACAGGCAATCAATAGAAGCGAAACACGTGAACTTTGAACTGACCTAGCCCACATTGGGTAACGCCAAAGGCAACAGAAAAATAAAAATAAAATAAAAAAAAGTGCAACAAGATGCATGCAACAAGGGAAAGGTAAACACACCGAAAGGCAAACTGCTCACACACACAACACAACACAACACAGTCCAAAGCAGACATTCAAACAGACCAAAAAGATACATCCATAAAGATACAGATACAACTACTGCAGAGCGAAGAGGGTTGCAAGGGGAGCTGGGAATAGGGGCTCTCGAAATGCAATTGGGCGCGGGCGTAGTACAACATACAAAAAAAACAAAAACACAAAAATGGGGAAAAAAGAATTATTGATTTACGCAAAACGATAAATGGCACAGATACGACGAAATGCTGAGAGGTTCAGTCACACAGCGGCGCAACAAGAAGGGGAGAAACAAAGCACTCGAAATACTTTTGAGTTCCATTTGATAATTTCTTTCTTTCTCGAAATTTACAAAAAATCAAAAAAAGGAAAACATCTAGAATAAACCAAACTATACGCAATAACATAATACATTCTTCTGAACTTAAGGTTATATATTTCTCAATTTTGAGGATGAACATTTCACGAATAACTTTAATATCACTGCCAAAGCATGGCATTACAGGTTTAAGGAGAATCCCAAATTACAACGAGTTTAGAATAAGTAAAGTACTGAATAAAGTTAAGTATCAGGTTACAAAGATTGTACACGAACCTTGTTAAGGGTTTACCAATTGCTCCCTGAAAGACCTTACTAATGCGATTCATGTTTAGGTTAACCCCTTTTGCTAAACATTTGAACCATGTTCTTTAACTCTTGATAGACGCAAATTTATCCCAAAAGACATTCGGGAAATGAAATGCAATTGTATCTGTATCTTTATCTTTATTTTTATATGTATCTCTGTTACAATACAATGCTGTTGAAATATTGAAATCAATTGCAGGTTTTTTGATTAATTGGCAATGGCCAATGCAAATGTTGTTGGCCTTTCGATAACTACACACACACACACACAAACACAGAAAGAGAGAGATGGAGGGAGAGAGAGAGTGAGAGGAAGAGGGAGAGCTAGAGAGTAAGGGAAAGAGACAAAGACACACACACACACAAGCAGGCAGCATTGTCAACACGCCAAACAGCCAACAATTTAAAAATGTATCCAAGAGATACATTACACATTACGGCCATGGCTTGCCAAGTCTTGACTTGGAAATTCCCTTCACTGCATTCTTTCCCACAACCAAAAAATAAAATACAAAAAAAAAAAAAGGAAAAAAATGAAACAAAAATAAAAGAAACCCCCAACCTGAAAGACAGAGAACGAGCTAGCAATGTATATGTATGTTGTACGTGGAAAGAGAAAGAGAGGGAAACGAGAGACTGCAACTCCATCGAGTCGAAATTTCTGAGAGATATGCTTTTGGGCCGGCTTGCAATGCCGTTGGCTTTCGCATTGTCGTAAATTTTATTAGAGTACCAGCTAAGGCTCTAAAGCAACTTCAACCTCATCATGATAATACGATGATGATGTTGACGATGATGTGACCTAACACAATTTTTACTTAGTTTGCATTTTGGCTTATGTCTTTTGTGTGTTTCTTCCGACCAGCCAACCAAAAAGACAAATAAAAAGTACAAGCATAAAAGGAAAAATCTGAACCGCCATTAAAACGTTTCGGATTTCAAAGGCCACACATTATTGTTTCGGTTCATCTTTTGCATTTCGAAAAGATTTCAATTTATCGTTATACGTTAAGTTGAGGGTATACACATACATATGCATCATTGGCTTAAGTTCTTTACATAGTTCCTGATTAAAAGCAAAGAAGTTATGGGTTCTTAACTTTAACTTTTTGACATTTATTAAAAAACTGTTTCTGAACACTTCTGCTGAATTACGTTCAAAAGATTGTGATGGTTCAATCATTTCACTGATTTCAGGGTATTTTTAAGTCGTTGCGGATTTTCCCTTGCCGTTGGTGTGTTATGTGGGAAAATGATACCATTGTTGGTGTTCATCATTTGCTTGAAGGTTTAATGCTCAAATTCTGTCTAGCATTTTACAAGCAAAGTGAGAACTTTGTGTGTGAGTGGTTCCAAATTTGGCATGGATGGTTTTTGAAAGTTCAAAGGTTTATCAACCAACAAATAGTCTAGTGTAGTTTCAATCGATAAGGAATTAAAAAAAAAAAAAGCAAGATTCAGTTCTTGCCCCGACTTTTATGAGTTTTCATTTTTTTGGGTTTTTTTTTGTTCCGCTATGTGGCTTATCTTTTTAATTTTAGTTGATAACTCAAAATTTCTAAATTCGAAAATGTCAATTATGAGTTTTGTTTAGGAAATTTGAAGCAAGTGCCAAATTGTCACAACCACATATGTACATATGTATGTATGTATTCTTGATTTATAATCATTTTTCTGGGGGTTTTTTTATAATGAAGTCCATGAAATGCCATGCCAGCAATTGTTTCTGAACAATACATGGTATTATGTACTTTTTAAGTTGGTTTACATTTTTTTGTCAAAGAAATGTATAATATGGAGGTAATAGAACAGCATTTCTGTATAAAATAAGTTGTCTCTCAAAAACCTTTTTTAAACTGAGTTTTCCAAAACATCTCATTGAAGAGATCGTTTGTTAAGAAATATCAAAGTGTAATTCAAACAACTGAATCATTGCTTTAGATTTGGATAAAGTTAGAAATAAGAAAATGTCATATCGTACATTAGGAATTCCCAAGAAGAGGGGATAGCTGGAAGGGATCTCCCAATGGCTCAACCAGAGCCAAATCAAACACAAC